>NC_069380.1:130177500-130842500 GCF_027475565.1 Acinonyx jubatus | reverse complement strand
GATTAACAAAAAAAAAATCAAGTCACCTTGCCCCAACTAGTACCTCTTTTTACTTCCTCTTCTTCAGGTCTCAAGACTTCTAAGTCAGTAGAAGGACACTATAAGATAACACTAGTATTTATAATAACTCAGAGAGGCAGAAATCAACCTCTTTCCCAACTCCTGCTCCTTCCACATAAAACAGTAGGAAAAGCAAACAGTCTATTAGGTAATCTAACACTGACCTCAACTTTGTTCCAGTGTGGCTATTATGTTCATATTTTATATTAGAAGGTACAGAGAAACAATTTCTACAACTTTCTTGTCAGTAAAAATATTAACTGAATAGCTTTTACTATTCCAAATTAGTGTAGCTGGGAAATTGTACTTAGCATAGAACATTGTTTATTGCAGTCAATAAATATTCATTGAATTGAATTCGAACCACTTTTTGTGGGGAGATAATTATTACTTGGGTAATGATAGTAGACTACTAACATATAAAATATAAAATGTTTCTAAATAACTGTCATCTATATGTGTTAAATATGATTTGGCATCTGTTTCCTTATGACACATGACATTTTATCTTTCACACAAAAATTCTTTTTTCTAAGCACTGTTTTAAAGTTATGTATTAATTCACAGGGCATGATATTTATTTGGAAGTAAATATGAAAGCTTTTACAGGCCAAAATTCCCAAGGGAGGAATACCTTGAAAACATAACATTTCACTAAAATCAGCAAGTTAACACTGTAGTTTTTGCTTTATTAGTAAAACTAAGGCATTGAGGGGGGATGGAAGAGGGATAAATACACTGAGTGCGTGAAAGACTTGCTTTCCATTAAAATACCAAAAGACACTGTTGCGTCACTACCAGAACTGATTTCAGAAGATTAAAAAAATGCAAAACCTATTTTTTAACAGTTCTCCTTTTTCTCTTTTGAATCATTCATTTTTGCTTTTATAAAAAAAAGTCATTAAAAATTATTTGGGATTCCCTTTTTTTGGTAACTAAAAAGTTGCTTGTATATTTTTATGAACCCACTAAACTTAAACAGATCTCTTTAGAAAAATAATGTGGATATATTTTGCTTTCTACAGCCTAAAGAATGTTAAAATAGAAATGCTTTCTTGAATTCCCTCTTCTGGCTCAAGTTACTAGGTGGTCCCAAGTTACCAGAAGTAAAATTTATAAATCTAACCCCTAGTCTAGACATTTTCCAGCACTGACTGCAGTTCAAAAAATATTAATGTCTAGCCGGCAAAGTGAAACTCCCCCCAGTGATTTTGCAAATGACTAGAAAGTTAACCTTTTGCCAACTGCTCCTTCTGTGCATGGAGGTTATTAAAAAGAATCCAGGCATTTATAAGTATGGGCTTTTTAAGACTGAAACACCTTGGCTTGACCCTTTGTGTCTCCTTCTGTTTATTCAGGCTTGGCCTCTGTGGCTGGAATGTGTGAGCCTGAAAGGAGCTGCAGCATTAATGAAGACATTGGCCTGGGTTCAGCTTTTACCATTGCACATGAGATTGGTCACAAGTGAGTGAGTTTAAGAAAATCAAAATAAATTTTAGAACTCCACTCTTTTGAGCAACTCATAACTACTGTGTGGAATGCCTGTGCTCAACCGTATTTTACTGCCTTTTTGTCTGATTTCAATAGAGAATGTTATCATTTGGGGTGTTGAGATAAATCATGTTAAGAACTGGAGACTTGTTAAATAATCTTTATGGTTCAATGACTCATAGTTTTAGAGTGGTGAATGCACCACACTTAAGTTTTGTTACATGTATTTGAAATAATTTACCTTTAGCATGGTCTACTCATCACCTAGTTCCTCCAAGTTAAATTGTTTAAGTGATCTGTTTTTTCATTAAGTGACAATACCTATATATTTTAAAATCACTATTGACACTGCTACCATAAAGTCTGCTTTGACTTTTCACTCTTCATACAGCTGTGAACATACCTTTTCCAGACATAAAGTTTGTGCAATTGATGCTGTGTAACTTGTGTTTTCAGGTGTACTTGTATGTCACTGAAACACACACACACACACACACACACACACACACACACACACACAATCAAAACTGATGTTACAGAGAGCAGTGAGACATCATTTTCATCACTTTTTAGGAGGCTCTGGAGTTTTTAATATTTGCTTTAAATAAATCTGTGCCCCAAACTGTCCTATGGCTGTCCCCCTGAATACACACACATAGCAGTAAAATCCTTACTTTGTTTATTTCAAGCAACAGGCAGTAGTAAATGTAAAAGCCTGCTCATGTAGAAGGAGAGAAATTTGAAAACTGTAAAAGGATAGTCAAACAGTTTTAAGTGAAACAAGCAGCCTATTTGCAGGAACTCCTGACATTTGTATGATTTAAGTTTTACAGTCTACTTTTTTGGTAGAGAAATGGATGGGGGAAAAGAAGAACAAATAGAAATGAATGTTTATTATACACTTGCCTCAGAGGTCATTCCTAAGATAAATCTGTAGTTCAGCTATTTTTTTTTTCAAAGTGGAGAGTGAAATTGAGTCAGTCTGTTGCATTATTTTGAAGATTGCAATTTAAATTATACCAAATTAGTGTTGATTTATATAAATGCAAGTGACTAGCAAGTTTAAACCTAACTTGATTCAGACATGAGGAAAAGTCAGTGTTACAGTTTTAATGAAGTCTTAAAAATATTGGTATTCTAGTTTCCATTGCAATAAACAGCAGGAGTACAAAAGGGGAAAGCCTCTGAACCAGTCAGTTTATCTTCAACGCACTTAAAACTCTGGCTCATTAATGACTGTCATAATCTTATGCAACCAGACTGAATTTAATAGGTTCCGTTAGATTCAATTACATTGAAAGGTTAGGACAAGTAACATACAGTGGATAAATTATGTATGTATGGGAGCACCATTTCCACATGCAGTCATAAATTAGTCAGTGTCAGCATATGCATTGTAAGGCTCATTCTTGTATGTACTTAATAGCTGAAGTGAGGGTTTATCTTTCTTTGTATCTTTTATTAAGATGAAGATTCTAACTGACCTTCTCTGTCAGAATTCCTAGAGTCCTTTTTGTTGTTTTTGGCCTCTTGGGTAATTCCTTCTAATTCTTTGTAAGATGAATGGTTTGTACCTTATGTAGAAGATTATGAAAGAGAAGTAGAGTATCAATATACCTTTTAAGATTTATATGCTCTGGAATAACTTTATTTCGCAACTAATTCTTGTTTGATAATGCAACTGCTAAAAAATGAGGAGGTGGGGAATCTACAAAATGCTTTATGTTGAGAGCCAGAAGAAATTCTTCCATTTAAAAATGTTATTTGACAAACTAAAAATCAGCTATCTTTCCATGTCCAGTTGATTAATGGGTCAGTTTCCTCTATTCCCTTTTCCCCAGACAATGAGGCGGGATATATCTAACATATCTTTTTCAATGTAACAAATTATTATTTGGTCACTTAAGGAAAATCTATTTCATGGATGGAGTTCCCTTGACTTGTTTTTAAGATCTTGGGCTTAGCTTTAAGGAACTTAGCAAGTCAACTCTGGCACAACTCATGGCATCACTAAAATACAATCCCCTATTCTTCCTGAAAGAAAGCAACAGCCATGGTAAATATATCAGGTATAGTTTTCAGTTAGAGTGTGCTGAATTTTTATAACTTGTATCATTTAGTAGGATGGATTGTAAGTGATGCGACAATATCTGCAGGTTCATCACAGTGAAGAATATTTGACTATAAATTATTGAGAAGTGCCCTCGTTGAATCACTAGACTGAAGATTTTCAATGTATTCTTTACATTGTGTAGAATATGGTTTTGCACCCACTGTATACTTGTGTAGGTATAGAATATCCATTTTAAACAGCTATGGGACAAATTTTTCCTTGAGTAGGCCTTGGTGACCACTTTTATTGGTGGGGGTGGGGGGTGGACCATACGGGAATTGAATTAGTGACCACTTTTATTTCTCTCCATGGCTTTGTGAAAACAAGAAAGATTGAGGTTTATGCAATATTTAAGTAACATGTCTAGCTGTAATGTAGCTATAAGCCAAAGGCAATTAATGAACCTTATAGAAATGAATGTTCATTGAAATATTTTTTTGTTAATAAACTAGTTGCCATAGATTTCAGCAATTGAAAAAATTGAAAAAATTTCAGCAATTGAAAAAATTATGATGTTGAAAGGGGGTGGCAAGAATTCAACCAGACTTCTTTATGTTGAGAAAAGTCTGATGTTTCCACATGGTATAAGAATAAATAATCTTAAAAAGATCTTAAAAATTGTCATAGTTATTTGAGATGCATATTTCAATATGCAGGACTGAGTGACAGGATGTCTGAGATTTACTTTGAAAAGAAAATGAAAAAGAGAAAGATAAGGCAAGAATAGCATCTTGAAAATGTATGAATGGGAGTTCATTATGCCACTCTTTCTACTATTGTACATGTTTGATATTTTCTCACAAAAAAGAATAGGTCCTAAGATCATAGATCTTTTCATTAACTTAACCCATTTATTAATTAATCATGATTTAATGAACTATAACTCTGATTTTGAGAGAATTTATGGAAGTGTTAAATGTTTTAGCAAAAGCTGCAGGTGTTTATTGGCCTTGCTTTTGGAAATCAGTACCAATGTTTGGTCTTACCAGTAGGGATATAGAAGATTGGTTAGGAGATGATTTTTTTTTTTTTTTTTTTTAAGGAGAAATGTGGCAGACTTCATGACAAAATGGTAAATTAGGCTACCTGTATTAGGAAGCTCTTATTACTATTTTCTTTTATCTGAACTTGCCTTCTCCTGTTGCAAGTACTTAGGTTGTCTCTAAATGCTTGATTAGGGCTCTACTTTCATAATAGAAGGCTAATAATTAACATACACTGAGGGATTCTTAATATTTGAGACTGTATTTGGGACTTTAATGCTTTTTGTCTAGTTTTGATGTCAAAATAATGTTAGTCTTATAAATGAGTGAAGAAGTATTCTATTTTCTGGAAGAGTTTGCTTTCCCATGAGTACATTTTAAAACATTATTTTGGTATAATTTACATACAATAAATATGCATACATTTTGAGTATGGATCAGTGAATTTTGGCAAATGTATATAACCGTTTAACCACCACCATAATCAAGATATCAACATTTCCATTACCTGAACAAGTCCCCTTATTCCCTTTTATAGTCAGTCTCCACCTTTTCTCTGGGCCCAGACAGCCACAGATCTACTTTCCATCACTATAGATTAGCCTTGTCTTTTCTATAGTTTCATTTAAGTGGACTTATATAGTGGGTACTCTTTTGTTTCTTTTGTTTCTTTTCCTTAGCATAATGCTTTGGAGATTCACCCATGTTGTGTGTACCAGTAGCTTTGTTGTTGTTGTTGTTGTTGTTGTTTTCTGAATAATATTCCCTATCGATAATGATACCAGCTACCACATTTTAGGTTTTTTCTAGTTTGGGGCTATTATGATGAATAGAACTGCTGTGAACATCCACGTACGTGTATTTGTTTGGACATATACTTTCATCTCTCTTGGGTGGTACTGTTGGTAGTATGGTATGTGTTAGGTTCACTCTACCATAAACTGGTTTTCAAAGTGTCTCTATACCATTTTACATTCCCACTAGCAATCTCTGAGAGTCTTGATTACTTCAAGATCCTTGCCAACATTTGTTTTTGTCTTTTTAATTTTAGCCATTATTATGCATTTCAGTGGCATCTCATTGTAATTTTAATTAGTTAAGCAACTATTTTCTGGTAAATAATGATGTTAGTGATGATGAGCATCTTTTCATATACTTATTTGTCATTCATTATCTTCTTTGAATATCTAGTCAAAATCTTTTTCCCACTTTTTCTTTTTAACTGTGGTGTTTTCTTCTTATTGAGTTGCAAGATTTCTCAATATATCCTCGGTAAAAGTCTTTGTCATATATACATAATGTGACTGTGACTATCTTCTCCAGGTCTGTTGTTTGCCATTCATTTTTTTATGGTATTTTGTAAAAAAAACAGAATTTAAAAATTTTGATGAAGTGTAATTAAAAAAATTTTTCTTTTATGGCTTGTGTTTTTTGTGTGCTGAAATGTCTTTGCCTACTTCAAAATTGTAAATGTTTTCTTCTGTATTTTTGTCTAGAAGTTTTATACTTTTAGCTTTTTATATTAAGATCTATGATCCATTTTGAGTTAATTTTTTCTGTAGTGTGAGGTAAAAACTCAGGTCCCTTTTTTTGTCATGGATATCTAGTTATTTTAGCACAATCTTTTAAAAAATTGGTTGGTTTGTAGTTTTAATATCTTTGTTGAGTTCTGTATCAGAATAAAGTTAGTCATACAAATTAAATTGAGTTGAGTTTTAGTGTTAGAATAAAGTTAGTCATATAAATTGCTCTATTTTCTGGAAGAGTTTGTACACATAAGGTTAATGTTATTTCTTCCTTAAGTGTTTGGTAGAATTCACCAATGAAGCCATCTGAGCCTGGAATTTTCATTATGGGAAGATTATTGATAAATAATTTGGTTTTTAAATTAAATATAGGATAGCACATTATCTAAATCTTTTGAGTTTTTTTTTGTTAATTATGTCTTTCAAAGCATTTAGACTATTTTAACTAAATTGTCAATTTGTTATCATGCAGTTTATAATAATCTCTTGTCTTTTTTAATGTCTGTCATATGAATAATGATGTTCCACCATTCATTCTTGATATTTGTAATTTGTATTTTCTCCTTTTTTCTTTTTTTCCAGCTTTATTGAGATATAATTGACATATAACATTGTATAAATTTAAGGTGTACAACGTGATGATTTGATACACATATATATTGTGAAATGATTACCATGATAAGGTTAGTTAACACATCCATCACATCATATAATTAATTACCTTTCCTTGTGTGTGTGGTGAGAGCATTCAAAATCCACTCTCTTAGCAATTTTCAAGTATACAATACAGTATTGTCAACTATAGTCATGATACTCTACACGAGACCTCCAGAATTTATTCATCATATAACTGGAAGTTGTACACTTTGAATACCTCCATTTTCCTTCACACTCTAGTCCCTGACAACCACTAGTCTACTTACTGTTTCTAGGATTTCAGCTTTTTTAGATTATACATATAAGTGAGATCACACAGTATTTGTCTTCAATCTGACTTAATTCACTTGTAATTCTCTCAAGGTTCATCTTCATTGAACCAAATGACAGGATTTTCTTTCTTTTTATGACTGAACAATATTCTAGTGTGTGTGTGTGTGTGTGTGTGTGTGTGTGTGTGTGTGTCTGTGGATCTATATACCACATTTTCTTTATCCATTTATCCCTCGATGGACACTTAGATTGTTTCTATATTGTGGCTATTGTAATTAGTTCTCCAATGAACATCTATTTGAGATAATCATTTCATTTCCCTTGGCTGTATACCCACAAGTGGGATTTCTGGATCATATGGTAGTTCTACTGTTACTTTTTTGAAGAACCTCCAAACTGTTTTCCATAGTGGCTATACCAATTTACATTCCCATCAACAAGGGTTCCCATTTCTTCCCTTTCTTACTGGCTTTTGTAATCTATTGTCTTTTCATATTAACCCTTCGAACAGGTGTGATGTGATATCTCACTGTAGTTTTGATATGCATTTCCCAGATGATTGGTGATGTTGAAAACACTTTTCCCCTTTATTTTCTTCTAGGTCTTATGCTTAAATCTTTAACTCATTTTGAGTTAATTCTTATGAGTTGTGCAAGATAGGGGTCCAGTTTCATTTTTTTGCAGTCCAATTTTTTCCACCCCATTTACTATGGAGGACTATTCTTTTCCCATTGAGTATTCTTGGCACCCTTTTATTTTTTATTTTTATTTATTTACTTATTTTTATTTTTTATTTTTTAAAATTTACATCCAAATTAGTTAGCATACAGTGAAACAATGATTTCAGGAGTAGATTCCTTAGTGCCCCTTACCCATTTAGCCCATCCCCCCTCCCACAACCCCTCCAGTAACCCTGAATTTGATCTCCATATTTATGAGTCTCTTCTGTTGTGTCCCCCTCCCTGTTTTTATATTATTTTTGTTTCCCTTCTCTTATGTTCATCTCTTTTGTCTCTTAAAGTCCTCATGTGAGTGAAGTCACATGATATTTGTCTTTCTCTGACTAATTTCACTTGGCATAATACCCTCCAGTTTCATCCACGTAGTTGAAAATGGCAAGATTTCATTCTTTTTGATTGCTGAGTGATACTCCATTATGTGTGTGTGTGTGTGTGTGTGTGTGTGTATAAATAACACATTTTCTTTATCCATTCATCCATCAATGGACATTTGGGCTCTTTCCATACTTTGGCTATTGTTGATAGTGCTGCTATCAACACGGGGATGCATGTATGCCTTCAAAACAGCATACTTGTATCCTTTGGATAAATACCTAGTAGTACAATTGCTGGGTCGTAGGGTAGTTCTATTTTAAATTTTTTGAGGAACCTCCATACTGTTTTCCAGAGTGGCTGCACCAGCTTGCATTCCCACCAACATTGCAAAAGAGATCCTCTTTCTCCACATCCTTGCCAACATCTGTTGTTGCCTGAGTTGTTAATGTTAGCCATTCTGATAGGTGTGAGGTGTTATCTCATGGTGGTTTTGATTTGTATTTCCCTGATGATGAGTGATATTGAGCATTTTTTCTTGTGTCAGTTGGTCATCTGGATGTCTTCTTTGAAGAAATGTCTATTCATATCTTTTGCCCATTTCTTCACTGGATTATTTGTTTTTTGGGTGTTGAGTTTGATAAGTTCTTTATAGATTTTGGATACTAACCCTTTATCTGATATGTCATTTACAAATATCTTCTTCCATTCTGTTGGTTGCCTTTTAGTTTTGCTGATTGTTATCTTCACTGTACAGAAGCCTTTTATTTTGATGAGGTCCCAGTAGTTCATTTTTGCTTTTGTTTCCCTTGCCTCCGGAGACATGTTGAGTAAGAAGTTGCTTCGGCTGAGGTCAAAGAGGATTTGACCTCTTTCTCCTTGAGGATTTTGATAGTTTCCTGTCTTACATTTAGGTCTTTCATCTATTTTGAGTTTATTTTTGTGTATGGTGTAAGAAAGTGGTCCAGGTTCATTTTTCTGCGTGTCGCTGTCCAGTTTTCCCAGCACCACTTGCTGAATAGACTGTCTTTATTCCATTGGATATTCTTTCCTGCTTTGTCAAAGATTAGTTGGCCATACGTCTGTGGGTACATTTCTGGGTTTTCTATTCTGTTCCATTGATCTGAGTGTCTGTTTTTGTGCCAGTACCATACTGTCTTGGTGATTACAGCTTTGTAGTATAACTTGAAGTCTGGGATTGTGATGCCTCCTGCTTTGGTTTTCTTTCTTGGCACCCTTTTAAAATGTTAGTTGACCACATGTGTGTGTGTGTGTGTGTTGGGTTCCCTGTTCTCTTCCATGGCCTCCAGTGTTGTGATGCCACCAGCTTTTTTCTTTTTCAAGATTGCCTTGGCAATCTTTGGGTCTTTTGTCATTTCATACAAATATTAAGATTTCTGTGAAAAATATCATTGGAATTTTGATAGGAATTGTATTGACCCTATAGATGGTTTTGGGTAGTTTGAACATTTTAACAATATTTCTTCTATCAATCTCTTATTGTCTTCAGTATACAGTTCTTTTACCTCTGTATTTTTAAAATTTAATTTAATTTACCTTTTTATTTTGTGTAAGCTGTAACCCAATGTACAACTTGAATTCATGATCCCAAGGTCAAGAGTCACGAGTTCTACTGACTGAGCCAGCTAGGTGCCCCTGATTAAATTTATTTCTAATTACTTTATAGTTTTGTTTATTTGTTTTTTATTTAAGAAAATTTTAATGTGTTTATTTTTGACAGACAGAGAGAGAGGCAGAGCACAAGTGAGGAAGGGGCAGAGAGGAAGAGAGACACAGAATCCAAAGCAGGCTCCAGGCTCTGAGCTGTCAGCACAGAGCCTGATGCGGGGCTCGAACTCATGAACCGTGAGATCATGACCTGAGCTGAAGTTGGACACTTAATTGACTGAGCCACCCAAGCACCCCTCTAATTATTTTATAGTTTTTGTTTCTACTGTATATGGGATAGTTTTCTTTATTTCTTTTTCAGATTGTTCATTATTCTGGTGTAGAGAAACACCACTGATTTTTGTATGTTGATTTTTGTAATCTGTAATTTAGTGAATTTATTAGTTCTAACCATTTTTTGGTGGAGTCTTTTAGATTTTCTGTATTCAAGATCATGTCATCTGTGAACAGAGATAATTTTACTTCTTTATTTCCAATTGGATGTCTTTCTTTTTGTTGCCTGATTGGTCTGGCTAGCACTTACAGTGCTAAGTTGAATACGAGTGGTGGGAGTATGGCGGATATACTTGTCTTGTTCCTGATTTTAGAGGAAAAGCATAAAACTTTTCACCATTGGTTATAATATAGCTGTGGGCCCATTATATATGGCTTTTATGATGTTGAGGTTGGTTCCTTCTATACACCTACTTGGTTAAGAGTTTTTATGATGAAAAGGGGGCACCTAGGTAGCTCAGTTGGTTTAGCATCTGACCCTTCATTTCAGCTCGGGTCATGATCTCATAGTTTGTGAGGTTGAGACCCATGTTGGGCTCTGTGCTTATAGCATGGAGCCTGCTTGGGATTCTCTGTCTTCCTCTCTCTCTCTTCCTCTCCCCTGCTCACAAGCACTCTCTCTCTCTCAAAACAAATAAATAAAGTTTTTATGATGAAAAGATGTTGAATTTTGTTAAATGCTTTTTTTAACTGAGATCCTCATGATTTTTAATTTTCATTCTATTAATGAGATGTATCAAATTTATTGATTTGCATGTGTTGAGCCATGCTTGTATCTTAAGGATGAATCCTACTTGATCATGGTTTGTGAATATTTTAAGGTATTGTTCAACTCATTCTGCTACTATTTTGTTGAACATTTTTGTGTCTATATTCATCAGGGACATTGGCCTCTAGTTTCCTTCTTCTGAATGTATTCCTCTGTTCTTACTATCAGGTTAATGCTGGCCTTGTAAAAGAGTTTGGGAGTGTTTGCTGCTGTTCAGTTTTTTGGAAGAGTTTAAGAAGGATTGGCATTTTTTTTTTTAAGACTTTATGTTTAAGTAATTGCTACACCCAATATGGGGCTTGAACTCACAACCCTGAAATCAAGAGTCACATCCTCTACTGACTGAGCCAGCCAGGTGCCCTGACATTAATTCTTCTTTAAATGTTCGGTAGAAATCACCAGTGAATTTATCTGTCCCTGGATTTTTCTCTTTTGGGAGGTTTTGGATTATTGATCTATCTCCTTACTTGTTATTGGTCTGTTCAGGATTTCTATTTCTTCATGATTCAGTTTTAGTGGGTTTTTACTTTTTTTAGGAATTTTTCCTTTTCTTCTACCTTATATAATTTATTGGTGTATACTTTTGTACTAGTGCCTAATGATTTTTGTATTTCTGTGGTTATCAATTGTAATGTCTTTTCTTTCATTTCTGACTATATTTTTCTAAGTTTTATTTTGTTTTTCCTAGTTACTCTAGTTAAAGTTCTGTCAGTTTGGCCTGTCTTTTCAAAAAAGAAGTTCTTTATTTTATTGATATTTTCATTGATTTTCTAGTCTCTCACTCATTTATTTCTGCTATGATCTTTGTTATTTTTCCTACAAAATTTGGCCTTATTTTGTTCCTTTTTTTTTTCTAGTTTTTTGAGGCACAAAATTAGATTGTTTATTTGTGATCTTTCTTTTTTTGTAAGGTCAGCATTTATCACTGTACTCTTCCCTCTTAGAATTGTTTTTGCTGGGGTGCCTGGGTGGCTCAGTAGGTTGAGCATCTGACTCTTGATTTCAGCTCAGGTCATAATCTCATGGTTCATGAGACTGAACCCTACATCATGCTCTGTGCTGACAGTGAGGAGCCTGCTTGGGATTTTTTCTCTCCTCCTCACTTTCTACCCCACCCCTCACATGTGCACACTCTGTGCACACTCTGTATATAAACATTAAAAAAATTTAAAGAAAGAATTGCTTTTGCTGCTATCACAAGTTTTGGTTGTTGTTTTTCCATTTATGTTTGTCTCAAAGTAATTTTTTTATTATACTTTTGATTTCTTCTTTGACCCATTTATTGTTCTGCAGTGTGTTGTTGAACTTCCATGTTTTAGTGCATTTTCCTGCCTTATTCTTGTTGATTCTTAGTATCATACTACACTGTGGTCATAAGAGTCTTAACAGGGAGGGAGACAAAACAGAAGAGACTCATAAACATGGAGAACAAACTGAGGGATGCTGGAGGGGTTGTGGGGGGGGATGGGCTAAATGGGTAAGGGACATTAAGGAATCTACTCCTGAAATCATTGTTTCACTATATGCTAACTAATTTGGATGTAAATTTTAAAAAATAAAAAATAAAATTTTAAAAAATGATTTCAAAATTAAAAAAAAATTTAGGGGATACAGTTTTTATCATAAATACAATCCATATTTAATTTAGTCAATGTTTATCATTGTGCTAAGTGTAGAAGCCAAAAATATCAACACCAGTCATGCGCCTGGGTGGCTAAGTCAGAGGAGTGCATGAGTCTTGATTTTGCGGTTCGGAGTTAAAGGCCAACGTTGGCTATAGAGATTACATAAATAAATAAATAAACTTAAAAAATATACCAACACTCAACAGTCTCATCATAACTGAAATTAAAATTGTGCTATTCCATCCATTTTTTTTTGTTAATGGATGTATGCACATGTACTATATAGACTATTATTTTTATTAAGTTTTTAATTTTAATTCCAGTATAGTGAACATACAGTGTTATATTAGTTTCAGGGGTACAATATAGTGATTTGACAATTCTGTACATTCCTCAGTGCTCATCATGATAAGTGTATCTTTAATCCCTTTCACCTGTTTCACCCATCCCCCCACCCACCTCTCCTCTGGTAACCATCAGTTTGTTCTCTATAGTTAAGAGTCTGTTCTTGGTTTGTCTCTGTTTTTTTGTTTTTTTTCCTTTGCTTGCTTATTTTGTTTCTTAAATTCCACATATGAGTGAAATCATATGGTATTTGTCTTTCTCTGACTGACTTACTTCACTTAGCATTATACTCTCTACCTCCATCCATGTTGTTGTAAATGGCAAGATTTCATTCCTTTTTTATGGCTGAATGGCATTCATGTGTGTGTGTGTGTGTGTGTGTGTGTATACCACATACTTATCTGTTCATCTATAGATGGACACTTTGGCTGTTTCTATAATTTGGCTATTGTAAATTCAATTTTTTTAAATTTAAGACTTGTGTTGTGACCTATTGTGTGATCTATCCTGGTGAATGTTTTGTGGATGCTTGAGAAGAATGTGTATTTTGCTAATGTTGGATAGAACGATCTGTTTAAGTCTTTTAGGACTATTTGGTCTAAAGTGTAGTTTGAGTCAGATGTTTCTTCATTTTCTGTCTGAGTGATCATTGTTACAAATGAGATATTGCAGTCCCCAGCAATTATTGTATTGTTGTTTATTTATTGTTTTAGTTCTGTTTGTATTTGTTTTATATATTTAGCAAGTCTAATGTTGGGTGTGTAAACATTTATAATAGTTACATCCTCTTGATAAATTGATGCCTTTGCTATTGTATATGAGCTACTTTGTCTCCTATTACAACTTTTGAATTAAAGTCTGTTTTGTCTGGTAGAAGTTTAGCTATCTCTATTATCTTTTGGTTAACATTTGCATGGAATATCTTTTTTCCATCTCTTCACTTTGCACCTATTTCTTTCCTTAAAGCTGACATGAGTCTTCTATAGGTAGTGACTAGCTCAGTCTTTTTTTTTTTTTTAATCCATTTAGCCACTCCATGTTTTTTGATTGGAGAATTCAATCCATATACATTTAAAGTAACTATCAATATGTAAGACTTAGTAGTGCCATCTTATTATTTGTTTGCTGGTCTTTGGTAATTCCTTTGTTCCTTTCTTTCTCTCTTACTGTCTTCCTTTGTGAATTGATAATTATCTGTGGTGCTTAGTTTTGATTCCCTTTTATTTATCTTTTGTATACCTACAGTAGGTTTTTGCTTTGTGATTACCATGACCTTTACATAAAACATTATAGGTATAACAATCTATTGTAAGCTGATAACAACTTAACTTTGATTACATACAAAAACTCTTCTCTCCTTTTATAATCTTTCCACCATATTTTATATTTTATGTCACAATTTAAATATTTTTATATGGTATATCAATTAAAATTATTATAGCTGTAGTTATTTTTATACTTTTATTTGTTCTTTAACCTTTATACTAGAGTTAACATACTATTATAATATAATATTTGAATATTCTGAATTTGCCTATATACTTTCCTTTTGTGTGTTTTATATTTTCATTGTGTTCTCATGTTATTTATCCGCATTCTGTCATTTCAGTTTGAAGAATTCCTTTAAGCATTTCTTGTAAAACAGGTCTAGTGATGATGAACTACCTCATCCTTTTTAGGCCTGGAAAGTTTTTATAACTCCTTCATTTCTGAAGGACAGCTTTGCCCGATTAAGTGTTCTTAGTTGGCAGTTTTTTTCTTTCAGCTCTTTGAATATATTCCTGTCTCTCTTGGTTGCAAGGTTTCTCCTGAGAAATGTGCTGATAATTGATGGGACTTCCCTTGTATGTGAGGAATTTTTTTCTCACTGCTTTTAAAATTCCCTCTTTGTCTTTGATTTTAGACAGTTTTTTTTTTTTAATGTTTATTTCTGAGAGAGAGAGGACACGTGCACATAAGCACACAAGAGCTGGAGAAGGTCAGAGGGGGGATGGATAGAGGATCAGAAGCAGGCTTTGCACTGACAGTAGAGAGTCCAGTGCGGGGCTCAAACTCACAAACCATGAATTTGGCCTGAGCCAAAATCAGATGCTCAATCGAATGAGCCACCCAGGCACCCCTTTAGATGATTTTATTTTGTCTTGGAATAGATATTTTTCAATTGGAACTATTTGTGCACTTATGAGCATCGTGAAGTTGGATGTCCAAATCTCTCCCCAGATTTGGAAAGTTTCTATAAATAAGCTTTCTGCCCTTTTCTCCCACTCATCTCTTTTGGGACTTCAGTAATGCATAGACAGTTTCTTTTAATGATTTAACATAATGGTATTTTACAGAATGATATTCTGCTATTCACATAGACTTTCTTCACAGTTTTTATTTATTTATTTTGCTCCTCTGATGCTACTTCAACTGACTTGTCTTTGAATTCATTGGTCCTTTCTTCTGCTTTGTTGAATCTGGTGTTGAAGTTCTCTATTGAATTCTTCAGTCATGTTCTTTAGCTCGAGGATTTCTGAGTTTTTTGTGTGTTTGTTTTTTAATGGTCTCTATTTTTTGTTATTAAACCCCTCATTTTGTTCATGAAGTGTTTTCCTAATTTCATTTAGTCATCTATCTGTGTTTTCTTGAAGTTCACTGAATTTCTTTAAAAGAATTATTCTGAATTTTCTGTTATACAGTTCATAGATCTCTATTTCTTTAAGGCCAGTTATTAGTGCTTATTAGTGTCCTCTGATTGTAGAAATTTACTTGATTCCTTGTGATCTTTGTATCTTTGCATTGGTATCTGTGCATTTGAGGAAGCCATTTCCCTTTCCAATCTTTCACAGCAGTGTTGTGAGGCTATTGATGTGCATTCTTGCCATGGCTGGCTGTGATATGTGCTGCATGGCTCCCTGGCATCACTGTTCAGGCTTCCTGGAAGCTGTGCTCAGCAGTAGTCAGAACCAGTGACTTGCTTACTTGTGCGGGTGTGTCTCTAAAATGGATCTGTGACTGAGACAAGTCAGTGGGTGGGAACCAAATCTAATAGAACTATTGATCAAGTTGCTCAGCCTGAAAAGGCCACTGGCTCTGCTCTGCACTGGACTTGAGCCATTGGTTGGGATCTCTGCTAAGGGGGCATCTGTAGCAGTAATGTGAAGTGCTAATTGCTGTAAACTTGTGTCCTTTCTGTGTCTTTGGCTGATTCCCTCAGTGATCCCTATGAGGCAGCATCTAAGAGAGTCTCGTGGTAAATGCCCTGGCATTCTGGGAAAGGCGGATGGCCACCTTGGGCTCTCTTTTTCCCACTGGAGAAACTAAGCTCAGGGGACCTAGTTGGTTCAGTGCTGCATAGGCCTGGGAGAAGGATGATATAATCAAAGTAAAACTGTTCCTCTGACCTCTCTAATGTGTTTTTTCTTATTATTTTTGTTTTTGTTGTTTAAGGGGGTACTTCTGTTTCATCCCTGAGTTCTGAGATGTTCAGAAAGGTATCTTACCTATGTATATTTGCTAGTTGCTTTTTCTGTAAAAGGGACTAAAGTCAGGAATTACCTATTTTTCCATCTTGCTGATGTCACTCCTTTTCTTCTTGATCACTATAGCTTTCGGTTTTTAAATTCTTTTGTTTTCTTTAAAAAGAAACAGATTTTTTATTTCATTGATTTTTTTTCTATTGAAAAAAATGCTCATATAAAAATTATATTGTTCTACTCTATTTTTTCCCTTTCTTATTTTTACTTTAGGGTTAAATACTTCTTTTTTTGAATCCTTTTATTTATTTAAATTTTTTTTCCAATGCTTATTTATATTTGAAAAAGAGAGAGATAGAGTGCAGGCAGGGGAAGGGCAGAGGGAGAGGGAGACACAGAATCTGAAAGATCATGACCTGAGCCAAAGTCGGATGCTTATCCACTGAGCCACCCAGGCCGCTTCATTTTTTTTTTTTTTAATCTTTTTAAGGTAGAAGCTTAGTTCATCGATTTTACATCTCCTGTCTTTCATAAGAAAGGACTTAAAGCTATAAATTTCTTTTTGGGCTCTCTTCAGCAGCGTATGACATTTCATTATTCTGTGTTTCTATTTTCATATACTTAACACTGTATATTTTGTGTGATTTCTTCTTAGATTATGGTCAAATAATATTGTCCATTATTTTGAGCCTTCTATTTTGAAACTTGCTTTATGGTTCATCATGTTTTCTATCTTGGTGAATGTGTCTTACATCCTTGAAAAGAGAGCATTATTTATTGCTGTTGGGTGGAGTGCTCTAGCATTTTCACTTAGATCCATTTGTTTGATAGTGTTCAAGTTTCCTATATTGTTACAGCTTTTTTTTTATTATTGATCTATCAATTTTTAATAAAGAAGTATTGAAATCTCAACAAATGTATACATTTGTCTATTTCTCCTTTTATTTCTGTCAGTTTTATTTCATATATTTTCAAGTTTTATAAATACATGCATTCACAAATAGATTGTCTTCTTGATTAATCAATTCTTTATCATTATGAAATATCATTTTTTGTCCTTAGTAACATTACTTTTCTGAAATCTTTTTGTCATTAATATGGTGACTCTAGCTTTCATCTTATTGTTTCCATGGTATGTCTTTTTTTATCCTTTTACTATAGATTTACTTATATTTTTATATTTACTTTTTTAATGTTTATTTTATTTTTGAGAGAAATAGAGAGAGAGAGACAGAGCATGGGTGGGGGTTAGTGGGGGAGCAGGAGAGAGGGAGACACAGAATCCGAAGCAGGCTCCAGGCTCTGAGTTGTCAGCACAGAGCCCAACACGGGGCTTGAACTCACAGACTATGAGATCATGACCTAAGCTGAAGTCAGACGTTTAAATGACTGAGCCACCCAGGTGCCCCTACCCCATGTCTTTATATTTAAAGTGGATTTCTTTTGGACAACTTGTAGTTGGGTTTTGCTTTTTTTATCCAGTTTGACAATTTCCATTTTTTATTTTTTTTTTTGTTCATTTACATTTAATGTAATTAGTGGGTTTTGGTCTTTAATCTAGCTGCTTGTTGCCTAGTTTTTCTATTTGTTTTGTTTCATTTTTCTCTCTTAATTCATTTTATCTTCACTATTGGCTTATTAATTATACCTCCCTTATCTATCTGTCTGTTGATAGATTTATGGTTTACAGTGTTGTTCTTTAATTTATCACAGTTTATATTCAAATAAAATTGTGACACTTCATTGGGGCACCTAAGTGACTCAGTCCGTTAAGCATCCGACTTTGGCTCAGGTCATGATCTTGCGGTTCATGGGTTCAAGCCCCATGTTGGGCTCTGTGCTGACAGCTTGGAGCCTGGAGACTGGAGACTGCTTCAGATTCTGTGGCTCCCTCTCTCTGTCTACCCCTCCCCTGCTCACATACTCTCTCTCTTTCAAAAATAAATAAACATTAACAAATTTTTTAAAGGAACATGATGCAGCATGATGACTACATGGAGTTTAATGGTGCCAGATGGTGAAATACCTAAACAAGAAGTTGTGTGATGAAACTGGTGAGGTAAATAACAAGGACAGGGCCCTGTATTCATGATAAAGATCTTGCCTATAATCTCTTAGGACAGTGGAAAGTCACTGAGTAATTTTTAACAGAGATAGTATGGCAGATTTCATTTTAGATTAGGTCACTCTAGACACTGCTTGAGATATGATTTTGATAGGGGAAAACATGCTGTTGCAGTTATGTAAATTAATACTGCTAATATTATTTTAGATGGTCATTGTCATGTCCCAGAAGTATGTTAAGCACAGTGAATACACACAACCATAAATATTTTCCCCATTATACAGATGAATTAAATGAGACAAAGAAATTAAATGGTTAAGCTCAGGTTGAAGGCAAGCTCTCTGGCTGTAGGTTGACTTCTAAACATTTCTGCTGTACAGTTTACAGATAATGAGGGCTGGAAATAGGATGGTGGCATTTGGTTGGATTAAAAATATATTGAAGAGATAAAATTGGCAGCGTTTGATGCTTGATTGAGTGATTGAATATGAGTGTTGAGAACAGGAAAGTTAAGGATTATTCTCATCTTTCAACCTTAGTGGGTTAGATACATTAGTACCTCCCACTGAAATAAAAGTGGAACCAGTTTAATTGAAGAAGTTATGGTTTCAGTTTTTGTATTTCATTGAGCCTGTAGGACATCCAGGTGGAAATGCACCTGGATGTTCAAGTCTAAAATTAATGAGATAGTTGTGGTCTAAATATATAAATTTGGAATTCATCTATAAAGGTAAGGTCTTAGAGAACTAACATGAAGTGAAAAGAACAAAAGAATCAGAACTGCATAAATAATACCTAGTAATCATTTAAAGTTTAAGCTTTGGTAGTGCTATTTAAATTGCTTTCTGTCCCAAGTACTGTTTTTTATAACCTGTTTGTTATCATATGAAAACTGTCACTAAGGAATTGAGCACATAATAAAGCTAATTGAATCAAGGTGTATTTAGATATGATACCTGAACTTTCATACTCTAATTCTTGAAAGATAGAATTTTAGGACAAATAAATTATATTTAGCTTTTCTCACAGTAGTTAAACTTATGAAATTATTTTTTTAAGTTTTTTCATTTATTATTTCGGAGAGAGAGAGTACACAAACAGAGGAGGAACAGAAAGAGGGAGGGAGATGCAGAATCCAAAGCAGGCTCCAGGCTCTGAGCTCTCATCACAGAGCCCGACACGGAGTTCAAACTCATGAACCACGATATCATGACCCGAGCCGAAGTCAAACACTTAACTGACTGAGCCACGCAAGCGCCCCAAACTTATGAAATTTTTATATTAAGAAGTATTTCAGCATGAAAATGTAAATATATTTAAGACAGTTAGGAACCCTCTACTCTTTTAACATCTGTCTCCTTGAGAATAAGGACCATTACTTACTCATTTTTGCATCCCCAATGTGTACACCAGATACTCAGTCTCTGTATCCATGGAAAAACAGCTCTTTAAATACTAAATCCAAAAGGAATAGAAACCTCACAGTTGATCTCTGTATACTTAGTCTTTTGAATTAATACCATACTTAACTTTTTTGTGTATTTACATTTTATTGTGTTTGTATTTTATTGGTATTTTTTAAAATATTTATTTGTTTAGTTTTAGAGAGTGAAGGAAACAAAGAATCCCAAGCAGGCTCCGTGCTGTCAGCACAGAGCCTGACACAGGGCTCTATCCATGACCTGAACTGAAGTAAAGAGTCCAATCCTTAACCAACTGAGCCACCTAGGGTCTCCTGGTAATTTTTTTTTTAACTGAAATATTGGTGATACATTGTTAGTTTAGTTTCAGGTGTACAACATAGTATGGTATGTTCACCACAAGTAAAGCTACCCTCTGGCACCATACAAGTCTATCACTACACCATTGATTATATTTCCAATTCTGTACCTTTTATCCTCATGATTTATTCATTCCATAGCAGGAAGCCTATATCTCCCTCTCCCTTTCACTCATTTTGTCCTCCCTCTCTCCAGCTCCCTCTACTCTGGCAATCATCAGTTTGTTCTCTGTATTTAACATCATACTTAACTTTTGATGCTACTGTGAATATTGAATTTTGAACTTATATAGAAAATATCTTAAACGTATATTACATTATAATAAAATATATATAATCATTTTTAAATACTTGGAGAATTGATAAAATAATTATTGAATTCTTTAATTTTATAGCAATATTCCCTTTGATGTTACATCAAGAATGAGGAAATGTCTGTAATTTAAATGTTAGGTCTAATGGATTTAGAAGTGCCTAATTTAATTTTAAAATCAAAGTTTGAACACGATGTTTGAGTGTATGCCGAGGTATGTGTGGAGTAGACTGGTAGGTTATGTAATGTCTGAAATGGAGGAAACACTCTACAATATTACTTTTTAACTCAGCACTTTCTAATATTCAAGTAGATTTTTTCAATTTTTGTTTGATATTTGTGTCATGCATTAAAACATAATGTAATAATTCTTGTAATTACTCTACAAGTATGTAATACATATTTACATATTTAGTTTTAAGTATAATACACATTATCTTTATTGTGGTTTGGAACTGAACCTTCAGTATATCTGGTGTATGCCTATATATGAAAAACAGCTTGCTGGCATTTTGACTGAGATTTCATTGAATCTGGAAATTAAGCTGGGAAGAATTGACATCTTCAGTGTTCAATAACAATATTCAGTATTAACAATACTGAGTATTTCATTCCATGAACACAGAATACCTCTCCATATATTTGGATCTTTGCTTTCTTTCATGGAATTTTGTGGTTTCCTGTTTATAGATTCTGTACATATTTTGTTAAATACATAGCTAGATTTTTCTTGGTATTATTGCAGATGATATTGTATTTTAAAATTACAATTACAATTACAATTGTTCTGTGCTGGTATATTGCACAGCATTTGGCTTTTGTACATCAACCTCACAATCTGTGACTGCTATACTTGTGGATTCACTTCAGGAGGGTTTTTTGTTTTTTGGTTTTTTTTTTTTGGCTCTTTGGAATTTTGGACAGAGACAATCCTGTTATCTGTGAACAAAGACAATTTTATTTCTTTCTTCCCAGTTTCTTTATCTTTTCATTCATTAATTCGTTCGTTCATTCATTCATTCTCTTTTGTCTTACTTTACTGGCTGAGATTTCTAATATGATATTGAAAAGAATGGTGAGAGGACAAAGTTTCCTTCAAAGTTCTTAGTCTAAGGGCACTTGTGTAGCTCGTGCTTGAGCAATGGACTTCGGCTCAGGTCATGATCTCACGGTTTGTCATTGGAGCCCCGCCTGGAGCCCTGTGTCAGGCTCTGCACTGATGATACAGAGCCTGCTTGGATTCTCTCTCTCCCCCTCTTTCTGCCCTCCCCACTTACACTTTTTCTCTCTCAAAATAAATAAATAAACTTAAAAAAAAGGAGATTCATTTCAAAAAAGAAAAAAAAGAAATTTCTTAGTCTTAGGGTTAAAGTGTCCAGTTTCTCTCTTTCTTTTTTTTTAATGTTTATTTATTTTTGTGTGTGAGAGAGAAACAGAGTGCAAGCAAAGGAGGGGCAGAGGGAGAGGAGAGGGAGACACAGAAACCAAAGCAGGTTTCAGGGTCAACACAGAGCTGTCAACACAGAGCCCAATGCCAGGCTCGAACTCACGAACCGCGATATCATGAGCTGAAGTCCAACGCTTAACCACCTGAGCCAGCCAGGCACCCCTAAGTATCTCATCAGTTTCTCATCATTAAGTGTGGTAACTAGAGGGTTATTTTTTAGATACTATCAAGTTGAGGAAGTTACCTATTAGTTTTTGCTTGTTGAGAGCTTACCATGAATGGGAGTTGGAGTTTGTCAGATGGTTTTTCTGCATCAACTGATATGATTATATGATTTTTTGTCTTCTGCCTGGGGATATGATGGAGCACACTGGTTGCTTTTTGAATATTAAATCAGCTTTAAATACCTGAAATTAAAAAAAAAAAACTATCCACTACAACCAAATGTGATTTATTTCAGGTACATTGTTGGATTTGATTAGATAATATTTTTTTAAATGATTGTTGCTTAACAAATACTAGTCTTTATTTTCCTTTCTTATAATATCTTTATTTTATTGTGGTATTAGGGCAATGCTGGCCTCCAAGGACAAGTTAGTAATGTTCCTACTGCTTTTATTTTCTGAAAAATATTGTGTAAAACTGCTATAATTTCTTCCTTAAATGTTGGAACTCACCAGTGAAATCATCTGGGCATAGTGTTTTCTAATTTTGAAGGTTATTAATTATTGATTTAATTTGTTTATACACAGGCTTATTCAGATTACAAATTTCTTGTTGTATGAGTTTTTATAGTTTGTGTCTTTCAGGGAATTGGTGCATTTCAGTTATATTTGTCAACGTAGAGATGTTCATGGTATTCCTTTATTATTGCTTTTTTTGTGTCTAAAGGATCAGTAATGCTGAACCATCTTTCTGATACTGGTAATCTGTGTCTTCTTGTTTTAGTTGGTTAGCTTGGTTAGAGATATATCCATTTTAATGATCTTTTCAGAGAATCAGCTTTGGTTTCTGTATTTTCAGTTTTGTATCTAATTTTTATTTCTTTTCTTCTACATGTTTTAGGCTTAAATTATCTTCTTTCTTTATTTTCCTAAGGTGGAAGCTTAGATGATTAATTTTAGATCTTTCTTCTTTTCTAATATATGCATTCAGTGCTATCAATTTCCCTTGAAGCTCTGCTTTTACTGAACCCCACAAATTTTGATAAGTTGTGTTTTCATTTTTGAATTTCTCTTAAGAAAGACTTCCTTGACACATGTTATTTATAAGTGTGTTCTTTAATCTCCAAATATTTGAGATTTTCCTTTTTCTAGAAAAACAAAGAAATGGATTTCTGTAGGCAGACACCATTATAGTAATTTGCCAGTATGAATTTCAGCTGCCATAAAATAATTCAGTTACCTTTTGCCCATAGTATAAGGAAGATTATAATGACAAATGTTTCCTTGTTCCAGCTACCTTCCCTATTTTTGCCATGGTGATTATACATGTTCATATAAATGCACACAAATGTACACCACACCCAAAATCTATTAAACTATATAAAACTAAACTAACTGATTAATTAAACTAATATCAAACTATTAAAGATTTTGGTCCAACCTGATAGAACAAGCTTAATAGCATCATCTTTTTCTTTTTAAGCCATACTCCACAGCCACTGTGTTCTTCATCCCTTTGGCCTTAACCTTGTATATTTGCTTGGAGCACAATGTGTAAGCATCAAATTCTTAATAAAAGCCCACAAAACCATGAATAAAATAACATGCTAGTATAAAGTAACTGGAATAATGTAACTATGTATTCCTGTGCTGTAAGACGTATAAGCTTTTTTTTTTCCTAAGTGAGTTAGTTGTGTCAATTTTTTAATAAAGTTTATTTATTTATTTTGAGAGAGAGAGAGAAAGAATGAATGGGGGAGGAGCAGAGAGGGAGGGAGAGAGAGAATCTCAAGCAGGTTCCACAATGTCAGTACAGAGCCCGATGTGGGGCTTGATCTTGTGAACTGTGAGAGCATGACCTAAGCTGGAATCAAGAGTCAGATGCTTAACCGACTGAGCCAACTAGATGCCCCTAGTTGGGTTTATTTTATTTTATTTTTTAAGTTTTTATTTTTAAGTCATCTTTCCACTCACCATGGAGCTTGAACTCACAATCAGGAGATCAAGAGTTGTATGCTCCACCAATTGAGCCAGGCAGGCACCCCAGTGGGGTCTATTTAAAGCAGATTATTTTAACTAATTAATTTAGCACCCTATATATCCAGTTCATATTGTGAGGACTTCAGTAGTTTAGTCTGGTAATAGTGCTTAGATGAAAATCAGTAAGGAAATTGTTAATAGCATGAAAGTCTGTGGATAGCTGTATGTATCCCAGAGTGTGGAGCGTAAGGGAACCTGGATTACATACCTAGGACTTTAATACCCCAAATTCAAATGGAATCTCTGCTGAAAAAGAGGTGGAATACTGGTCAGGATCTCAGAGTCTTGGGAGCAGGTGAAATAAACAATGGATTCATTTACTAAGATTTGGGTGTAAGGTAGTGTCTTCTTCGTGAGAAATAGGGAACAGAGCCTAACAATTTCAATTACTTTCAAAACCAGAGAACCAGACCAACAATATGCTATATTTTAATACTGTTCACAGAGCTATTGGTTTCAATCTCTTTAAATTCTCCGTAACAGTGAACAAAATTGGTCCCAGAACCCATGAACAGAGTTCATTGAGCCTTTCTGTGAGTTATATAACAACAGTTAGGCAATTGCAAGAAAGAGGGACAGAACAAGGCAAAGTTCATTATAGTGAATATGGAACTCATGTCAGATTCTGTGAACCCCATGTTTTAGAAGAAAATGTTTATTAGATATGCGTTTTAACCTTGTGAATCTACCCAGTTTATCCAAATTGAATCTCTGCTGATAGATTTTTCATCCATTTCACTAAGCCTCTAAGCCTTCATCACAATTATTAAAGTCTAATTTTATGCTAAGCACTGTGAATAAAATGAAATATAAAAAATTCTTTCTGCTTGTTGAAGTAACTAGTAAAAATGGATCCTGGTGTCAAGTCATACTTTGGAAGACAGTTTGGCAGTTTCTTACAAAAGTAAATGTACTCTTACTAAGGATCCACCAATACCTAAAAATGTGCAAATCAAACTATTACAGACTTTAGAACATATTATAAAAGTAAATCCTCATGAGCTTAGGATAAAGAAGGACTTTTAAAAAACAAGACAAAAGAACACTAATCATAAAGTATGTGATTGACCAATTTAACTATAATAAAATTAAAAATCTGATTAAGAAACACCATAAAATGAAAAGACAGGACACAGTTTAGGAAAAGTTGTTTGCAGCACACATGTAGCTGATATAAGCAACTCATGCAAATTAAATATACACAGTACTTGAACATTTCACAAAAGAAGAAATCTAAATGGTCAATATGCATATAAAAAGGTGTTCAACCTAATCAATAATCAAGGACATACAAATTATGTCCACCATGATTAGCACAAATTTAAAAGTCTGACAGTACCATCTGTTGGTGGAGATGTGGTGCAACCAGGATTCTTACGCACTGCAGGCAAGAATGTTATTTAGTGTAACCACTTTGAAAAGGTGTCTGGCATTATCATGACCCAACAATTTATATTCCACATATATCCTAAAGCAGTAATTCTCAAATTGTGGTCCATGAATCCCTGGGATTTCTGAACCACTTTCAGATCAAACCTATTTTCATGGGGCACCTGGGTGGCTAAGTCACTTAAGCTTCCTACGCTTGATCTTGGCTTAGGTCATGATCTCACAGTTGGTGAGTTCGAGTTCCCTCATCAGGCTCTGTGCTGACAGTGTGGAGCCTATTTAAGATTCCCTCTCTCCCCCTGTGTCTGCCTCTGCTCTCGTGCTCTCTCTCTCTCTGTCTCTCTAAATAAATAAACAAACAAATAAAATAAAAACTATTTTCATAACACTAAGACATAATGTGCCCTTTTTTTCTTGAAACTGTATTGTTGTTTACAATGATTGTGTAAAATCACCAGTAGGTATAAGTGCTGGTACCCCAGCATAAGTCAAGTCAACCATACTAATAGTCATTTTATTTGTTACTACCATGTCAGTTTTACTTAAGAATGCTCTTGATAAAGCAGAAGAATTTTTATTTTTATTTTTATTTTTATTGAAGCATGACCCTTACATATATATCTTTTATAAAATATTCTGTATCCCCAAATGGGAAGTATATGAAACACTTTTTGCTCCATATCTTAGTCTGATGGTTGTCACAGGAGAAGCACTTGTGCCATTGTTTGAGATGAACTAGCTGCTTTTTTCCTGGAACAGAATTTTTATTTGAAAGAACAAATGAGAAACTATGGGTAGTTGGCAGAAATTCACTTTGAAAGTAAACAAATGAGCTTATTATTCAAGGAAAACAACTTACACTGTTTATTACCAATGATAAAATTTGAACTTTAAGCAAAAATCAGAATTTAGGAAAAAGTTATATCTGTCATTATGAACTTGACAGCTTCCTAATATTTAAAGGCTTTTCTTTTTTCTTTTTCTTTTTTTTTTAAGACTTTTCTGATGAGGTTTCGTGTTATTAATGAGACCAAATTAAAAAAGATCATTGATATTGTTTCAGAATAAATATTCCAACTAACCTTTTAAAAATTATTTGTCAAGTTTGGGGTGCCTGGGTGGCTCAATCGGTTATCCGTCTGACTCTTGATGTCGGCTCAGGTCATAATCTCGTGATTTGTGAGATGGAGCCCTGGGTGGGGCTCTGTACCCAGAGCTCAGAGCTTGCTTGGGATTCTCTCTCTCCCTCTTTGTCTCCCTTCCCCTCCTCCACTCGCTGTATCTCTCTCTCTAAAAAATAAATAAGTAAACTTAAAAAAATTATTTGTCAAATTTTAATATAGTATCAAAAAAAAAAAAAAAAAAACACCCTACCATTATCTGAAAGGGCTATAAAAATACTCTTCCCTTTTCCAACCACGTATTAGTGTGAAGCCAAATTTTCATCATACACTTCAACCAAAACGAAATACCACAACAGACGGAATGAAAAGCAGATAAGAGAACCCAGCTATTGTGTAGTAAGCCAGACTCTGAAGAGATTAGCAAAATATAATTAAACAATGCTACTCTTGGGGCGCCTGGGTGGGTCAGTTGGTTAAGCGTCCGACTTCAGCTCAGGTCACGATCTCGCCGTCCGTGAGTTCGAACCCCACGTCAGGCTCTGGGCTGATGGCTCAGAGCCTGGAGCCTGCTTCCGATTCTGTGTCTCCCTCTCTCTCTGCCCCTCCCCCGTTCATGCTCTGTCTCTCTCTGTCCCAAAAATAAATAAACGTTAAAAAAAAAACCAATACTACTCTTTTCACTGAAATTCTTGTTTTGTAAGATATTTCTAAATAAAATACTTATGTCCTCACTTTAATTTTTAATATGATGTCACTACATAAAACGTCATAAACAAAAAAGATCTTTTGGATCTCTAATATTTTTTTAATGTTTATTTTTGAAAGAGCGCAGGTAGGGGAGGGGCAGAGAGAAGGGGACAGAGGATCCAACGTGGGCTCTTTGCTGATAGCAGCAAGCCTGATGGGGGGCTTGTAAGATCATGACCTGAGCTGAAGTCAGACGCTCAACCCACTGAGCTACCCAGGCACCCTATCTAGTATTTTTAAGAATATAAAAATTAAGCGTCCGACTTCAGCTCAGGTCATGATCTCACGGTCTGTGAGTTCGAGCCCCGTGTCGGGCTCTGTGCTGACAGCCCAGAGCCTGGAGCCTGTTTCAGATTCTGTGTCTCCCTCTCTCTCTGACCCTCCCCCATTCATGCTCTGTCTCTCTCTGTCTCAAAAATAAAGAAACGTTAAAAAAATTAAAAAAAAAAGAATATAAAAAGATCCTTAGACCAAAAGTTTAAAAACCGTTCTTAAGATACTCTTACAGATGACCAGGGGATATGTTCAGATGTATTCAAGAATGCTCATAGTGGCATTGTCTATAGTAGCCCCGTAATAAGAACCATCCCAAATTCATCATGACAGAGTGGATAATTAAATGGTATATTTACAAAGGAAACCTGTAAGTGAAAATGAATGATGCAGTTAGCTCAGCAGAGATGACATTCTCTAAAATAAATGGTTGAATGAAAGAAGCAAATTATAAAAGAATATCTACAGTGTGATTTCGGTTCTATATACTTCAAAACCAGGTAAAATTAACATACATTGTTTAGAGATGCCATAGGGGATGATTACCACAAAAGTCAGGATAATGGTTCTTTCTTAAGGGAGGAAGAAGAAGATGATTATAAAGTTGAACACAAGAGGCAAGCTTTTATTATTCTGAAAATGTTATGTTTCTTAAATTTAGTATTAGTAGGGGTTACATGGATGTTTCTTTATAATTATTCTTTAAAATGTAAATATTTTATCTTTTAAGTATGCATGATATCATATATCATATAATATGCATGTGAGACTAAAATTAAACTCACAAAACAAAACAACAAATAAGAAAATATCATTAGAAGGTATGACAAGGGAGTTAATTGGACTTGTTACGAATTTTACTTGTGTTGGATGCTCTGCCTTCTGTGAAACTCAAATAGTGTCAATAAGCCATTAAATTTTTATGTTTATTTCAAACCAAGCTGAGGTTTATCTTGTAGCAGTTTTTGTAAGAATGATTCACGAGACCTCTATTCCTTGAGTTTTTTTCAAAACGATTTTGATACTCAGTTTGGCTGAGTCCAAGTCATTACTCTGTGGTGTGCTGGTGTTAAATGTCACCATGGTGAAATCTGAGGGTAATCTGATTGTTTTACCATTATAGGTAATTTGTTCTTTTGCCCCAGTTGCCCAAAATATATCTTAATTTTGTAGTCCATTAAGTTAACTAGAGTGTGCCTGTGTGTGAAGTCATTCTGTGTCAGTTTTCCTAGGACACCAGATTTTAGCGATTTTGGTTTAAAAAAATTTTTTTTAATGTTTATTTATTTTTGAGAGAGAGAGAGACAGAGTGCAAGCAGGGGAGGAGCAGAGAGAAAGGAAGACACAGAATCCGAAGCAGACTCCAGTCTCTGAGCTGTCAGCACAGACCCTGATGCAGGGCTGGAACTCACGAACAGTGATATCATGACCCGAGCCTAAGTCAGACGCTCAACTGACTGAGCCACCCAGGCAGCCTAGATTTTAGCCATTTTTATTTCTCAAAGTTTTCTTGAATTTTTTATAATCACTTTCTGTTTTATTATTTTGGCCCTTTTAGTGGAGACAACAGTGATATATATTGTATTTCTTTCCTTTATCTTTTAAACTGTCAGTTTTCATTTTTCTTGCTTTTCCAATCCTGTGATAAATCTTTTTGGCAGTTGCCTAATTTCATTTTTTGCTACCTCAGCATGGCCTTTTTCCTGTGATACTTTTATTTTGCACCCCACCCCCATTTACTTCCTCTGATAGTTCGTGTTTTCATCCCCTGTCTTGCCATATCTCCTTTGATTGCTTGTATTTCTGCATTAAATTCTTGTTTTTATAAAATGATGGCTTCATTAAGTTGGTTTGAATTTATATGTGTCCAGTTTTTATCTTTTCGGTACCAGTGTTTTTATTCTGCTAAGTGTCCTTCATCTCCTATTCGTGTTTTTCTGTTCCAATTATT
Organism: Acinonyx jubatus; assembly: GCF_027475565.1. Classification (NCBI taxonomy): domain Eukaryota; kingdom Metazoa; phylum Chordata; class Mammalia; order Carnivora; family Felidae; genus Acinonyx; species Acinonyx jubatus. The sequence continues at coordinate 130,812,893 of NC_069380.1, read as the reverse complement.
TATTTTCTAGATACACTTCTTGTTCCTTTTGAATCACATGTTTGAATGAGTTTGATTTTCTGGAAGAACTATTTGTAGAAACTACAAATAGGGCCAGAGCTCTTTTCTTATCAGGAATTTATTAATGATATAGAGTAGTGCATGTGATTCAAGTTCTTTAACCCTGTATTCCTTTATAAAACTATTAGAATCTCTCTTTCACCCTTCCTTACCGACAGACTGCTTCCTACAAATATGGTTTGTGTGACTCCCATGTAAATAGGCCCAGCCTGGTCTTCTTCTGACAACCGGAGCAGGGTGTATATTCCTACAGTTTGCACTCCTACTTCAGTTGTTCTCAAGAAGGTATTTTTGGTTTTACCGCCCAGATTGTTGCACATAACTTTGGAGAAATATGCTTTGCTTGTTTATACTCAGACCTTCAATTATTGTTGTCTTCTCTCTGTGTCTTGCTGCATTCATCTTTGCTTTTTCTGATTCAGTCATCCTTTCACACACACGGTTTATAGTTTTAGAGTTTTTTACATTTCATTAAATGCAAAATTTTTATTTATTTTTCTTGTTTTTTTTTTTTTTTTTTTTTTTTACTGCTTAACAATATAGAAATAACTGTGTCCTTTCAGCTTTTGAGATAGGAACAGAAACAATAAGACATGAGAAAGGAAATTTCTGGTGTTTTTCTTGTATCCACTAGGAGATTCAGTTGGAAATCTTCAACATATAATTTATTTCCTAGGATGGAAACAAAACAAAAAGCCTACTTTGTTTTAATAGATATTATTGAGAATTTGGGCTTTAGTTTTTTAAAAGATTAATACTAATATGAAGTATTTTGCTTTCAGAATTACTTAGCTTTTCATAATTGAGTATGTTATCCTAATCAACTACAATCTACTGTCTCATTGGATTTGAGATTTAATTTTACCCTACTTATAATTAATTATAAGTTAGCCTATAGTTGTCATATGGATGCTAACAAAAGACATGAAATTCCTGGATCAGAGACAAAGGATTTTATTCCTTACAGCAAAGCAAATAGCATTAAGCATCAGCGTATTCATTTAATTTCTATTGGCCCCTGATCCCACAGAGGCAACACATATGGCTTAGATGAATGCTTCATACACAGTGGGTTTGCATCAAAACTGAAAAAAAAAAAAATGAGCTTGGGGAATCAACCACTTTTATAGCAAGTAGTAAATTAACCTGTTTTTTTATCCAGGGGTGGGGGGGTTACCTCATTTGTCAAAGTTATCCTGTGAAATGTTCTGGTTAAAGCATAAGGCTTGCAGACTTGGAATACCCAGTAAAATGTGGGGAATCAGAAGAGGCCCAAGGAGACTGTCTCTCCCAATCTCTCTCTCTCTCTCTCTCTCTTTCTCTGTCTGCCTCTGTCAATCTGTTCATAAAACACTCCTCAAATGAGAATCCCTACCTCTATGTGATCTGAAATATTTTATTAAACACATAAAACCAACCAGGAACAGTTACCACTGTTAACTCATCCGAGTGGACCCCATGTTCACCAAACTCTCTTTTGTTCTTATTCTTTTTTTTTAATTATTATTTTTGAACTCAAGAGCAGAGAGTTGAGTTTGTTTTACGTTTATTGATCTATCTATCATCTATCTTCTATCTATCTATCTATCTATCCATCCATCTATCTTTTATCTTTGTATCCTCAGTTCTTAGCACAATATCATTATCATACCCACCAAGGACCCTTCTTGGTTAATATATGTAAATATGTATTTGTTTCTATAATCCTGTTTCCCATTCCAGTTTCTTTTCTTCCATAGGTAACTACTCTAATAAATTTTATGTGTATATTTGAATTCATATGTATCCTTGTAAAATGTCACATGTTTTATATATGTATGTGTTTATTTTTTAGCCTTTTAACTTTTGAAATAATTTCAAGCTTACAGAAAAATTAATATAATGGAAAGATTTCCCATATGCCCTTCACTCAGATTCAAGTATAATTAATATCTTATTTATTTTATTTATTTATTTATTTTAATATAATTTATTGTCAAATTGGCTTATGTACAACACCCAATGTTTATTCCAACAAGTGCCCTCCTCAATGCCTATCACCCACTTTCCCCACTCCCCCTCCTCCCATCTTCCTTCAGTTTGTTCTCTGTGTTTAAGAGCCTCCCCCACTCTCCGTAACTAATTTTTTCCCCTTCCCTTCCCACATGGCCTTTTGTTAAGTTTCTCAAGATCCACATGAGTGAAAACATATGATATCTGTCTTTCTCTGACTGACTTATTTCACTTAGCATAATACCCTCCAGTTGTATCCACGTTTCTGCAAATGGCATGATTCCATTCTTTCTCATTGCCAAGTAGTATTCCATTGTATATATAAACCACATCTTCTTTATCCATTCATTAGTTGATGGACATTTAGGTTCTTTCCATAATTTGGCTACTGTTGAAAGTGCTGCTATAAACATTGGGGTACAAGTGCCCCTATGCATCAGCACCCCTGTATGCCTTGGGTAAATTCCTAGCAGTGCTATTTACTGGGTTGTAGGGTGGTTCTATTTTTAATTTTTTGAGGAACCTCCGCACTATTTTCCAGAGCGGCTGCACAAGTTTGCCTTCCCACCAACAGTGCAAGAGAGTTCCCATTTCTCCACATTCTCACCAGCATCTATAGTTTCCTGATTTGTTCATTTTAGCCATTCTGACCAGTGTGAGATGGTATCTCAGTGTGGCTTTGATTTGTATTTCCCTGATGAGGAGTGATGTTGAGCATTGTTTCATGTGTCTGTTGGCCATCTGGATGTCTTCTTTGGAAATGTGTCTATTCAGCAACATTTACTTTAAATCTTTCTTTCTGTATATGTACGTGTATTTTTTTTCTGAGGTGTTTGGCAATAAGTTGTAGACATGCGCCTTTTCCCTTAATATTTCAGTTTGTTTCCTGAGAAGAAAAGATAATCTCTTATATACCACAGTATAATTACCAAACTAGAAATTTTAACATTGATATACTACTATTATTGAATATGCAGTCTGTATTCATATTTCATCACTTGTCCCAGCAATGTGTTTTATAACTCTTTCTCCCATCCAACCCAGTTTCTATTGCATTTAGTTCTGTTTCTTTAGTCTTTAATTTGGAACAATTCCTTGGCCTTTTGTTGTTATTTGAGAGTGTGTATGTAATTTTTGCTTATATATATGATATAATGCTATCAATCTTTTTCTTAATTTTTTCAGTTTTTAAGATCCACCCATATTTATGTGTAGACATCTATCTTGTTTGCTCCTTCCAGTTTCTGCTCAGTATCCCATAATATGCATCAGCCAACGTTTACTTACCCATTCCCTAGTGACAGACACCTAGATTATCTTCAACAACTTGCTGTCATAAATAATTCTGTTATGAACATCTTCCTACATGTTCCCTTTGGGAGTATTCCTGTGATATATAGCCAAGATTAGAATTGTTGGGTCATAATTTATCTGCCTATTTAATTTGACAAAGTACTGCTGAATTGCTTTCTACAACAGCCGCCCTGACCATATGCTTTGTTCTAGATAACATTCTAATTTTTGCTATTATGGTGGTTTTAAAGTGGACTCTTGTTTATTCTTTCTGATCACGAATGAGTTTCACTTCTTTTACCAACTCTTCACTGAGATAGACTTTCCTCAGGAGGGAAACTATCTTTACATACGTGTGTGTGTGTGTGTGTGTGTGTGTGTGTGTGTGTGTGTGCAGGCACGCTCGTGCATTATACTCTAGCACAATCAGCCTCTTAGAGGGATCTTTTGAAGTTGATGTCATGAACAGCAGTTGTAAACCCCTATTTTACTTGACATTCTCTTAGACAATTAAACCTAAGTCCTTAAGACAACTATCTGCATCTGACAACTAAAGATTGTTAGTAGAAATAGAACTTGTAAGGTTTCCTCCTTCATGTACTAGAATTCATGAGCTGTTTTTTTTTTTTTTTTAAGTTTATTTATTTTGAGAGAGAGCGTGTGTGAGTAGGGGAGTGGCAGAGATCGAGGGAGAGAGTAGTCCAGGCAGTCTCTGCAGAGCCCAGTGCAGGGCTTGAACTCACAAGCTGTGAGATCATAACCTGAGTGGAAACCAAGAGTCAGATGCCCAACTGACAGAGCCACCCAAGTACCCCTGAATTCATGAGCGTTAAAAAAAATTTTTATTTGAGTATGGTTGGCATACAATGTTACATTAGTTTCAGGTATACAACATAGTATTTTAACAAGTTTGTATGTTATACTGTGCTTGTCACAAGCATAGCTACCCTCTGATACCATACAATGCTATTACAATAAGACTGTATAACCCTAAGCTGTGCCTTTTGTTCCTCTGATTGATTCATTCTATAACATGAAGCCTGTATTTCCCACTCTTTCTTCACTCATTTTGCCCATATCCCTAGCCTCCTCCCATCTGACAACTATAATTTTGTTCTCTGTATTTATAGGTCTGATTCTGCTTTTTTTTTTGTCTGTTCTTTTGTTTTGTTTTGTTTTTTAGATTCCACACTTGAGTGAAATCAAATTGGTTTTGTCTTTCTCAAGTCTGACTTACTTCACTTAGCGTAATACTCTCTAGTTCCATCCATGTTGTCACAAATGGCACAATCTCAACCTTTATTAGAAAATGATAGAATTTCTGGAATACTGTAAATACTAGCATGCAAAAAATAAAATGTTATATACCTCTTTGAAATGTATCAATTGAATCTAAATGCCATTACATTTAGCTAACTTTCATTATGCATTTAAAAACTATGAACAGGGGCATCTGGGTGGCTCAGTCCGACTTCGGCTCAGGTCATGATCTCACAGATTGTGACTTGGAGCCCCACGTCAGGCTCTGTGCTGACAGCTCAGAGCCTGGAGACTGCTTCAGATTCTGTGTCTCCCTCTCTTTCTGCCCTTCCCCCTCTTGCACTCTGTCTCTCTAAAAAAATAAACAAAAAATTTTTTTTAGTGAAAACAATGTGAACATGGTCTTTTTCATAGTCAAAATTTACATCATTTTTTCACTCCTTTAACTCAATATATATGCTTCATCTTTCCCAACCAGAATATTATCCTGATGTATATTTTAATATTTCTTAATATACCTTAAAATATATTTTCATACTTAAATGTGTTTTAATTATATCAAATATCTTTATCACAAAATGCGTATAAATTGCAATTACATTTTAAAAATTTCCTGTGATAATGAAGGAAATTTTTTTTCTGGATTATAGATTTATTACATTACAATCATTATTAGTCAATCATTGATCAGAAACACATATACATATTACACATTTTAATACATAATTAAATCTAAAAGTAAAGTTTTATAGAAAAATGTTCCTTTAATTATTTATATTTTTTTCAGTTACTGCATTTGTCTCTCTATTGCTAGAATGAGGCAGAATTTCAACATCAATTCGACTCTGATTTTTTTTTTATTTTACAGAGGTGAATGCTGACAAAATTTGTTCACATAAATAGGTGAAAGGAATTTATTATAGAAATATCATTCACTTCTTTGAACTCCTTTTGTATTATTTGTCAGAACATAACCATTGGTGATCTAGCATCAAAAAGATTTTTTAATAACCCATCAACTGTTAATTTGATTATATCCTCTCGTAAACTTGATGAAAATAAGTAACTACGTGATATGTTATTCATTCATTAAAGTCATTCTTTTTCTCAACACTAACACCAAATAATTCTGATTATCTCTTTTCTTGACACATTTTTATACCCCAAGGCAATGAACTATTGTAAAATTATGGATAGGTGAAGGATAAGTTTTTCTTTTATAAGGTGGGAGAAATAAGATCTTAAAAGGAGAAGCTTGACTTTTTTTTTTTTTTTAGAAAGGAGTACATAAGGAAATTGAAGATCTCAAAAATTATTTTCTTACAGCCATCTGTGTCTGCCTACACCTATCTTAACATGTCTCAGGAATATGTATAAGTCTGTTGCTAAAAGGAAATAATTTTTTTTAAGCTATCATCTTTTTAAAAGAATCATAGTAGTATTCACATGGTAACATCAATCTTTGAGAGAAGTATAAATTTTAAGTTTATTGAATTAAAAATTTACATTAAGGAGCTTATTATGTAACTCTGCAGCTGATTGTTTTGACAGAATAATATCTAATTCAATAAACTGTAAACTCTGTCATCATTTTCTTAGAGGACCATTCAAAGAGATTGATTCCAATGTGTTGATGTCAAATAAAAAGACTAAATACTGGTGTTCATGGAAGGTTATTTGGTGTTTTAATTTAGGGCTCTGGATATACAATCTCATATGTTTCTCTTCCTTTGCTTTTGTTAGTTCCTCCGCATGAATTCCTAGTTTCTTCTCCTTTCCCCACATATTTTATGTCTTTATTATAGCTCTTTTATGTTGTATTTATGAAGACCAATCCACTCAGCTTCTTAAACATGTCTCACATCTAATCCCACATGTCTATCTTAGTGCCCTAGTTCAGACCTACATCAGTTCTCTGCCTCATTCTCTTCCCACTGCTTTTTGTTCCATCTGTTTTCCCTGCCTCCATTGTCTTCTCACTCCAATGTCTGGACCATAGACTTACTGTAATGACCTGTCCAAAATACAAATCAATTCCATATTCTCCTACTCTGAAATATTCACTTGCTCTTACTCACAAACCTTCAGCATCTCTACATGCCAAAAGTATTAATATTTACTTTCATTTATTGTAATTCTCTATTCTCAACTAACTTTCAAATTTTTTCTCCAGCAGCTGTCATCAATATGTTTTATACTCTTGTCACACAAATTACTTATTTCCTTTTATACATATCCTGGTACATTTATTAGGATGTCACAATAGACACATAACTTTATGTTTTCAGTAATATTCAACATAAACCTTTGACCACCTGTGAAAAAAGACTAAAATTTATTCATATGCAGTGGACATATCCTTTATAGGAAAATTTATGATTTATCATTGAGATATGTTTTTATATCACATTGATGATAGCACTAAACATGGGTATAGGACCCAGGGTAGGGGAATGACAAAGACAAGCTTTGAATAATGAAAGGAAACCAAGGTAAAGAAAATCTCTCTAGCCATAATCCTTAAATGAATCAAGATTTTTCAAAAGGTGTTTTGAAAACACATATACAAACATAAATTACATATGTGTTTAATTCTCCTTTATATTACTAAGAAAAAAAGATTTTTGGATTTGGCCTTTAACCTAGAACTCAATGGATTATAACCATCTTTTTCTAATTCCCTTTTAGATCCAGCATAGGGAGGAAACATAAACTCTAGGATGTTAAAAGGCAGTTTCTACTAACATTTACTAACTGTATGATCTTTAATAGGTCATTTAATTTTACTAAACTTCAGTTTTTCATACCTATAAAGTGAGAATTAATATACATCCCCTATCTATTCAGGGAAAAATTGTATCATATGAGCTACCATTTGAAAGTATATGATCAATTAAAGAGATATAAAAATAAACTGTATCATAGAAATATTCTGTGGTCTCCTTCACTTTAATCTTGTATTAATCTTGTATTTCCTTAGAGGATCTTGATAGAAAGTATATGTTGGTAAGGCTAATGAATGATCAAATAAGGCAATAAAGGATACATTGGGGGTTCGTTTATTTACTTATTTTATTTCTTTCTTTCATGTTTCTTATGTTTTTTCCTTGCTAACACAGTTTTGGTATGAACCATGATGGAATTGGAAATTCTTGTGGGACGAAAGGTCATGAAGCAGCAAAACTTATGGCAGCTCACATTACTGCGAATACCAATCCTTTTTCCTGGTCTGCCTGCAGTCGAGACTATATCACCAGCTTTCTAGAGTAAGTAATCTCTAGAGAGTGATGATGAATTGCTCCAGAAGTAAGCCCTTGGTAGAAGCCTAATATGTAGTGCTTAAAACTGCATAATGAGTAACTTTTATAGGGTGATATTTCAGGCTGTTCCCAAAATACTTTAATATATTGCTGTGGCAAATTTTTTCCTTCATACTCAAAAAAGAACTTGGTAGATTAGAGAAACTGGAGCAAGGATATAAACGGGGTTGATGATGTGAGTGTCAGAAATGTTCAATCAATGGGAAACAATGTCAGAAAGAATTTAAATTTACACAGTTTAATAGAGCGTAGGCCAAACTTTAATTCAGTGATGATATATTTCATTTTGTTGTTGAAAAAACTGAGTTTTTTAGGAATGAATGCTAAAGTATCTAATAGTAACAAACAACAACAACAAAAAACCAAACACCCAAGAAATGAAAATGAGAAAATGAAAATTTAATTTGAAATTTATTAAGTGACTCATCTTTTCTACAGTTTGAGAATTTCTTTCCTAATCTTTCAATGTATATTCCAAGTTTGTGGTTACTTAAATGTGAGATATGTAAATTAGCTCAGGTATAACTGTGTTTATGAAAGCAGATATTCTTTCACATCTCGCCTGTGTAGGACTTCAGACCGGACTTTGGAAACTCACGTAAGACTTAGGTCTCACTTTCTAACTGTGCAACCATTAGCATGTTACTTAACCTTTCCTAATCTTCAGTGACCTCACTTGTTAAATGAGTTACATAATAATACATGCATCATCACGTTGTTATATATATAGCTATATACAATGTCATAATGTGTATGAAGTACAATAGACATTCATTAAGTGGTAAATATTATTTTAAATAATATTGAGGCTTTAAGCATTATTGCTCTATCATTATCTTCAACCGTTTTGTGCCATTTTTTTCTTGGGTGGGAGAGATTAAATACTCTGTGAAAAAGTGACTCATAGATAAAGCACTTGTGAACAACAGAAATTCTTTTTAAAAATTGTCTTTGTTCAAAGTTCACATTTACATGACTATGGTGTAAAACTTTAAAGATTCAGAAAAGCTATGTAAGGTAATATTATTCATTATAATCACATTCTGAAAACTTAAAGTTACAAATTTTTAAGCCCCAAATAAGAGATTTTAAATTACCTATCACAGTGCTTTCAACAATAAGAGATCAAAAGGTAAATGTTTAAACTGAGCCTTTTTGAATTAATTAATATAATAATGAAATAGAAGGCATTGGAAATTCATATCAGAATGTAATTCCTCTGAATAATTATGCTATAATCTAAATATTTTTAATTTTAGTAATAAGTAATTATGACACTGCTTGCTTAGTGCCAAACCTGGATTGAAGGCTGTAAAGATAGACCACAGAGAATTTGTTGCACATCTTTGGGCAGTTTTTAACAGAAAGCAGTAGCATTATCATTTTCCAAGATGTTTTTAATGAGATCATATTACCTAAATTTTAAACATTGTGAAGATCTGCTCTCCCCAGAAATCAAGCCAGATCTGGAATTTCTCCTTTGACTTGGCTCATGTTTTTATAATGGAATCTTAGTGTCTATCACCAGAAGGACAAACTGTATAACATGCTCAATATTCCTGTGAATTTTTGAAGGCTTGTCTCCTCTTTTTTTTTTTTCAAGTACTATTTTCTTTCTCCCCTATCCTGTTTATTTTGCACAGTTTATTTGCTAGGACCATCTCTGTATACCTAATATAAGCACCAGTTTTGATCTCTTGCCAGACCCTGCGTAGTCAAAACTGTATTAAGACTGTTAAAAAACAATCCCCAAAAGGGAATCCCTAAATTACTAATAAAATACTGTTAAGAAATCACCAATGGTTTGGTGAGAGATGTAAAATTATTACTAGGTACAGGAAAGTGTTCCATTGAATTAATTAAAAGAATTAATCCAAAAAGCATTATTTAAGCCTTATTGCCTCTTTGCATTTTGTATGTAAGCATGATTAGTGTTGACAGGGTTCTAAAGGGCTTATTTATCCTGTATTTTATGAAAATATTTCTGTTGTGCATCCTCTTGGGAATGCTCACAAAGTTAAAGCCATCAGTAAAAGATATTAAAGACAATGTGTAGAGACTTGGGGAAAGTTGGCTTTTTTTTCCCTCTTTAATAACAAACTAAACAACTCTGATTATAATCTGACCAAGCAATAAAGGTTTTTTAAACACAGGGCCCTTTAAAAAGGTCAGTTCACTGGAGCACAAAGACATAATAGTAACTTTCTTGAATTTCTTTGTTCCTTTTTATTAATGCAGTTGGCTTAATTGCTTTAACAGCTATGTGTGATATTTTTAAAAATCCAGTGATATTTTGATCAGGGATTGAGGTTACATTTATGTTTTATAGTTGGCTCAAAAAGACTCATAACATTTTATTTTAGTTTCTCTTCTCAAGAAAAAGAAATCTTGAAAGATGAATTGTTTAGGAACTGCAGCCCAGCCAACAAAATGCATACCTTTCTTTACTTAGTGACTGTATAGGCCCAAGATGATGGTGGATTTTAACAATGAGCTTTCTATGATTTATAGACATTCACTATTCACTATGTTCAACTGAAAACAATTCCATGGCCTTTAAATGCCAGTAAAGTAAATTCTCTCGTGTCTTTCTGAAACACTAGGTGCTATTGATCAATCAGGAGATGGTGTTTACCAACTCCCAATATTTTTTTTCAGATTTCTTAAACTCGGTGATTCAATAAGTGGTTCATGAATCGCCCAGAAGCCGTCCTGATTAAATAATAAAGAACCCATTTCCGTTAAAATGGACGTGTTATGCCAGCTTCTGATGTTTTCGACGACGGCTTTGCAGGTAGTGTCCTTCCTATCTGCCTGCGGGACTTATTGACTTATTTATTTAGAAAATAGAGAAAGATGAACCTGGTATCATGGCTCACACTCATTGATGACTATGGGCTAATTTACCAGGCAGTGGAAGACAGCCAGAAGTAGTTTAGGCCAGTTTTTCATACATTTTCCACCACTTAGCGGTAGTACAGAGTAATTTCATATAGTTTTCAAAAATTCCAGAGCCTCTGTGAATCAACTATTGCTCTATTTAAATTAAAGTCTGTTAAATTGTTTGAACTGTCAGAGATCCATAGCAAAATTTCCTACAGTTCCAAATTAAATACAGACTAGCCGTTTTCACAGAAAGGATGGAAGCTGAATAAAGAAAGGCAATATGATTGTTGAAGGTGAACTAGAAAGAAGGATCTACAAGTAAAGTGATATAAGATGAACAGGATGACCAAGACACTCACATTGTCTTGTAGCAATTACCTTTGAAGATCAGTATCAATAATCTTTAAATGGAAACCAATTTCATAGATTGGACCCTCTTTTTATATGGAGCCCAAGAAACAAAAAAACAAGTTTCTCTTCCTTATGTTAATCAGGCACATTTTGGGGACTTCACTCTAACCCCTAAATATCTTTGATAAATCACAGTTACATATCGAGAAAAGAGGATAACTGAGTAAATCATTATCATTACAGTGTTTGTATGTTGGAAGCCTCAAATTCACTTATATTCAAGCGTCACAGTCATATAGAGGGCAAGAGAGAAAGGTCTAACTTATTTTAGAAGGTAGTTATTATTAATTTTGTGGATATTGATAGAGCAGTTTACAATAACATAGTAGATAAGACACTTGACTTACCACAGATAATGCAATTGATTCATTTAATTTAGGTGTATGAGCACAATTTTGTGTTACAAATAGGAGTTGACATTAAATGTTAACTTTTTGTTGTTGTTGTTACAAGACTGTTAAGATATGTATAGGGTATATAGAATGATTTATTTTTTAGATTGATCCACTGTGTGGCTGAAGGTCTGTACTTTATAGTATAATTGTTTAAGTAAAAAATAAATCTAAAATTGCGATTAAGAGAATGTGCTCATGTGTTCTGGAAACAAAGCCAAGGGTGCATATTTTACATAGGGATCTGTAAATATTAACTGAGGATTCAACTCTGGCTCATGTTCCCATTTCAAGACTAATTTTTGAACTATGTAAATAAGACTTCTCTAAATTAGAAGTAGAATACATAAAATATGATTTTGCTATCATGCTGCTAGGATTTCTGGAAATGTAAATATATTTTGATTTACTAAGAATTTCATAATCTGGGAAAAAGCGTGTTCTCAAACATGCATTTTTTCTACTAAGAATTTCATAATCTGGGAAAAAGCATGTTCTCAAACATATTTCTTCTGTTTTGTCTTAGATGCATAAACAAAAGTAGAGTTTATTATTATCTATAATGCTGTAGATATTAACTAAGATTAGGCTTTGTAGTGAAATAGATGCTGATAGGAAAATAATCATAGTTCTACTTTTTATGTATATTGTTTTGCTCAAGACAAGTGTTATATCTGCTTAATAATAATAAGTTGTAATAGTATCTCATAGATGGAAAGTAACAGTGCTCATTTCATTTATTAATGAGTGAAGTTTATGTTTTCTGAGTGGATAATTTGCATATGACCAAAGCACAAACCATCTATACTTAAAAGTGCCATTCTTATTTTGATAAAAGTAGCCTAAATAACACTAGATTTGGCATAAGAATTATAGGGTTATATCAGTTAGCTAGAACCCTAGATTTAATACAATATTCATAATTTCCATTTTATTAAATGGAGATAATTACAAAATATAAGAAGATAACTCATCTAATATTTTTGAGAAAAGAAAAACGTTTGTACCAGGAGAACTGTACAAAGATGTTCTTTATCAGCAGAATTTGCAATTTTCAGAAATTAGGAATAATGCAAATGTTTGTTAATAGAAGAATGGATAATTGTTACATAATCTGAAGTGGGATATTAATGAACAAGCTACAGGTATACACATCAACATGGGTATATTTCACATTCATAATGTTGAACAAAAGAATAGTCACAAAAGAAAACCTATAGTATGACTCCTTTTATATAGTCCAAAAATAGGCAGATTAATAATTGGGAGATGTATAATTACTAAGACAAACATGGTAATAATGATTTTAAAAGTCAGAATATTAGTTACTTTTTGTGGAGAATACGAGGGATGTGTTTAGGGTTAAGTGTTTGGGAATTTCCTAAGGGGGGGGACTCTTCTAGGGTTAAATATACATCTCTCAGACCCATATCCTCTACCTGTTATACTTACATCCGTGATATTTCATAATGGCAATTGATGACTCAGATGCATGGAAATATCCAGAATTATTATTTTCTAAGTGCTAATTAAAATAATTGTGATCTTAACTTACTTGAAAGTAGCAGGAAAGTAGTAGACACATTTTAGTAACATTATGTAAAAAATATTTTTATCACTTCATGTCCAGTTAAGAATTAAAATATGAAAACTATCCCCCCCCGAATACTTTAATCCAGGTTTTACTGTATATATCAGATATGGTTAGTAGGAAAATAAGTAGTACATTTTCTACCCAAAACATAGAAAAAATTTAGATCAATCTTGGAGATACTCCTACCCTTGCTTTCCCAGAGCCAATAATAGGTAAGATCTTAGTGACTTGTACAGTTCTATAGACAAACCCATTTCAAAAGGACTTTGTTGCTGCTGTATTCCTAAATACATGTCCACTTCAAAAAGATCTATATGATTTTTTAATATTTTATTTCATATGGTATTTTATTCTTCTGCAAAGAATAAGATTTGTCTATATATTTAATTAGACCATATTAATACAAAGCTATACATACTTCTAAAGAATGGAAATAAAAATCCACTTTTGAGTAGAAGACTTTGTCCACAGGTCACCACAATGCATGCCTTCTGTATTGTCTGGGGGCCCTTCCATTGATTGTGTGATTTGGTATTTTTTGAACAACATGAACCATGATTAGAAGACCATTAATACCTGGGAACAAGAACTTTAAATGAAAGAATAATTTTTGCTTCCTTCTAGGTTAAGCCAAATTTCTGTTTACTTTCAGAAAATAATTTTTTTCCCAGGATATCTATTCTTAAATTCTTTTGGGGAGGTCCATACTTCCTCTAGGAAGTACTAGAAATAGGAAGTACTACAAATAGGAAGTACTCCTATTTGTAACCTCCTAGGAGGTCCTACTTCCTCTAGGTTTTTAGGTTAATTTTCTATACCTACAAGTAATTATGTATAACAATTTTTAATAGACTTTTGAGTTAATGCTACTTAGGTGAATATATCTTATACTTTCTTTGTTATGCTATCAGCAAATATTTTTACCTATGGGACTCTGTACTTAAGTACTTCAGTACTTAAAATTTTCCCATTGATTTATAGTAGCACTTGATTTTTTTTTTACATAATTCAATCTTTTCATAAAGACTTGTAACTGTTGTAGATGGAGATGAAACTGATATTTTAGAAGAAATATTACGGAATTAAATTACTAATTCTTTATTTCATGAATATTATGTTTTATCAAAATAGTCCATCTTCATTCAATAGAGTTTTTACATTTGACCTCTTTTATCATTAATCTTCACATAAAATTTTGAATTTACTGATAGAATTGCATTTGTCTAAAATTTGCATATCTACGTAGATTAAAGATATTTTGCATAACAAAATTAAAAAGCTTGCTATTTTAAAAATTCATCTAGAAATAGTTTTCCTTAATGATCTGCATGTCAATTTCCAAAAGTAAAATAAACAGGAAGTAAAAAGCATTCTGTCATGAAAACTGGATAAGCAGGTGAAAAAAAGTTTTCTATTAAGTACCTTGAACAGTGACAAGTGAACTGATTATAATAGCCAATAATAAAACCCATCTGTATTAGTACCACGTTTAATATTCCATCTAAATATTTTTCTTCATTAAAAATTAACCAAGTGGGGCATAAGTGAAAGGAAAGGGTATAAAGAGGACAGTGTTCTGCCCCTTGGGTTTTTGAATCTATCACTAATGAATAACATGGTTCAGCTTTTAAAAGGTATTAATTTCCTGCTGCACAAATACACATTTTTTATATAGCAAATTAACCTTTACATTTTAAGAAATATGACAAAATAGTAAGTGAATATGAAGCTCATTATTATGCATGGCTCTTTGTTACTTATCTATAAATGAAAATTTGTACTGTCCTAAATAATAGTTGAGGAACTTCTACTTGTGAAATTATTTTCCTTTGGCAAAGTGGATGGAAAAGATTTGGAAAAAAAAACACAAGTGCTGGCACAATTGACAGGAATGTTGGAAAAAATTTTTAAATGTTGGCATAGGAATTCTTTAAAAATTCTAAGTTACTCACATGTGAAATGAAAGTAAAAAAGCATCTGTCCTATTTTATGCACACTGACTTAAAAAAATGAACAATTATATTTAGCAAAGTATAAAGCTCTTTAAACTAAGGTATTCTGTCTGGTTTTTGGCGATCTTTATATTATTTGTTCCACTGAATTAAAATATTATGTTTGAGTGCAAGCATACTTTGAAAAGCAGAAATTGCAGAGAGAGGAGAACATTCTCCTTTCCAACTCTGATGACCCTAGATGAAATATGAAATTTTTGAGAGACTAAACACTTCTAATATACTTGAGAGAACTTTGGATTTTGGCCTCCTCTGTCATTCTGCCCATTTATTATTGAAATATTTCAAGAACCTTTGGACATGTCTTACTACAGCATCTATTGTTCTGCCCAAGTTAGGAGTATATAGATTAGGTCTTTAAGAATTACAACCATGGTTTTGTTTTGTTTTGTTTTTTAATTTTCCACATTTTATGTTTTTAATTCTACTACCAGATGTGGTTACATTTTCATGGAAAACAAACAAGAAGCTTAGAGCAATATGAAATTCTGTTTTGATTCCTTTAGAAATTAGTTTAAATCAGTGTTTGAAGGCCAACGTGACATTTTCAGATTGTTGTCTGAGATGCTTTTATTGTGTCTTGGTGCTGGAAAAAACTATTGGAACTCTTATTCACATTTCAGTAAATGTATTCTATTTTGCCATGTGACTATTTATTGGTAGAATGTATTGCTTTTCACGCATCAAGTTATTAAAGCAAAGAGTTCAACACATGGTTTCATAATTGTGATGGAAATAGTCCATAGTGTACCTAATTTCCTTTGATCCTTTATGTTGAACAGTTCAGGCCGTGGTACTTGCCTTGATAATGAGCCTCCCAAGCGTGACTTTCTTTATCCAGCTGTGGCCCCAGGTCAGGTGTATGATGCTGATGAGCAATGCCGTTTCCAGTATGGAGCAACATCACGCCAATGTAAATATGGGGTAAGAAGTCTTAATCCTTATGTTTAGTCACTTATATGTGTTCTTTCATGACACAAATATTAAGTTGGAATTTTATTGAGTGTAGTATACATTTGGTAACATCTTTAATGCAAATATGGCCTTTTACTCACTGCTTTTTTTCTGATATCATTGATCTAATATCTATTTCTAAATGAGTAATCTTAAATAAGTTTCAGATGTCTTGTGAGGGATGCAGGTAGAATTTTAATAATTTCTAACGTATTTCTTTTAAAGTCCTGAGTTTATAATGCCAACTTTAGTTTGTCTTTTGAAATGTTATGGTTTCGAAAATTTCTCCCTCCCGGCCTTTTCTGGTACTCTAATAATTGTGTTTAAGGGAATTTTCATATTGGCTAAGAGCCTTTATTTTAATTTATACTTTTTAGTACTGAGTCATTTCAAGTTGCTTCATTCACTGCCCACATTCTAACACAACAACTGAGTGGGGACAAGATGACATTAACCCAAATAGAAAAACAAGGAAAATTACTGTGGAAAAAAATGCAGGTTTCATAACTGACTCTTCATGTCTGCCTAAAAATGTGGGCAGTGGATGAAGCAACTTGAAATGACTCAGTATTAGAACGTATAAGTTAAAATCAAATAAATAATATTATATATGTAAACAATAAAACAATTTTATAGAGAAGGAGATCAGTGACTAGTATAAAGACATGTTCATATACGTACCAGTGTAAACATACTGAATGAAAAAATAAGGTTTTTAAATGACAAGTTGTTTATAAGAAGAATTCAAGTTTAAAACATAAGTTTAAAGGGTTGGTTTCTGTTTTTATGTAAATAGTGTTTAAAATCACTTAAAAAAATAATAACCGAAAACGAATTAAGTTTTAAGGTAGTAAAGACTAAACAATATACACATTGTACTGTGCCAATTAATCCTCTTGGGTATAGTACAAAGGAAAGTAATTTTCAAAATATCCCTTGGGTGACAAACATATTATTCACAGTAGGCTTTGGCAGCACATTTTATGCACTAGATTTGAAGATTTTGTGCAACTATCTAAATATCTAAAGCCTTGAATGAAACTTTGGTCTTTCTTGTCTTTCTGTAAAGAGTCTTCTTTTATTGTTTCTGTATGATTTTAGCTCCTTTTTTTTCTTGGGTTGCTTTTTCATATAGAAAAAGTTGGTCAAATTTCAATCACCGACTTCTTATTTACTTGTAGCTTAGTAGGTTGAAATTCATGGTTTAATGAGGTTACAGATTTTCTGTTCTTATCTTTGGTATCTCATATCTTTATTAGCAAATGAAATAGTTAATCTACATTTTAATTTTTTATTGGAAATTGGGCTGTAACTGCACCTATGTATTTTCATATTAGATAATTTATATTATCAGTTTTGCAGAATCTATGGATGCATCTTTTCTTTCTTTAATAATTAATTAAAATTTTCATCTGATTATCCTATCTCTCTATTACAAATATCTCAGACTAGTTGATTTGAAGTGAGATAAATAGTAATTGTAAAATTGTATGTTTTAAGTTTATGTTCCCCATATTTAGCTTTAGATTCTATTTATGTGTTATGTTTATAAAAGCGTTTTTCAAATATTTATTTTGAGAGAGAGAGAGAGCCCACAAACAGGGGAGGGGCAGAGACAGAGAGAGAATCCCAAGCTGGCTGCGCTCTGTCGGTGCAGAGCTCAATGCGGGACTCAACTCCATGAAATGTGAGATCATGACTTGAGCTGAAATCAAGAGTCAGACTCTTAACTGAGCCAACCAGGTGCCCCTAAAAGCTTTTGTAATAGATATAAAATAACATTAGGAAAACTTGGGGAAAGACATTAGCATCTTACAATCCTATACAATTTCACATATTTTGTCATTAATCTTTTCACTTTGATTTGCAGCAAAATGGTTTTCTTAGACTCATGTACTATATGAAAATGCTTATGCTACCTTTTTATAATGTGCTATATATTGCCAAGAAAGTTTCTTGAGTCATAATAGATTCTGTACAATCACTCTCACTTCTTAAGCTTGTGCCCGAAAAATTGGGTTCACAC
The DNA here is from genome assembly GCF_027475565.1 of Acinonyx jubatus. Classification (NCBI taxonomy): domain Eukaryota; kingdom Metazoa; phylum Chordata; class Mammalia; order Carnivora; family Felidae; genus Acinonyx; species Acinonyx jubatus. Next base: position 130,794,693 of record NC_069380.1, on the reverse strand, counting down.
CATTGGTAGCACCCAAACACACATTGTGTTTTATCTGGTGAATTCCTAAGGTTTTAAATGATTCTAAATACTTTTTTAGAAAACAGCAGCAGCTTTGAAAGTAGGAGTCCAGTCAGGTAAACAAGACATACTTCAGATGGTAGCTGAAGGGAAAACAAACCAGCCCTGATTTAGCTATCAGGGGGTTATAGCATCCTGAGATGAACACTAGACAAAGTACTGGGGGCTTAGAAGAATACTACTACAGACTTTTAGTGAGGGGATACCTTGGTGTTGGACATCAGGAAATGATCCCTCTTTCAACTAGCAGGTCTCTAATGATGCCAGGGAAGATTTTAAGCAACTACAGAGTAACACATGACTGCAGCAGTGATCAGCTTTCCATCACTTCTGCTTCGGTTATTATGTGACCATTGCAAGGGTTACTTGTGATTATATCTGCAATTACAAAAAATGTTACTGAAATTCATTGTGAGCAGGTTCATTAATATACATGTTATAATTGAGAGTTTACATGAAAATTTTTATTTTTTATTCTACTTCAGGACAGCATCTTGTACCATTATCCTTGTAGATCATCTGTTTATGTTTTCTAGGTATTTATCACTTCCAGTAGAAGTGGTGAGGAGATTGTAATGGCTATAAATACAAAGAACAAAACAGTATAGTGTATACAGAGTAAAATAGTTGTATAATGTAGTAATTTATAAATGTTATGTGGTTTGTGGTTTTACATACTGTCTTTTTCTGGGATACTTCAGACTACTTTGATAAAAATTGTAATTGTTTATTAATATTTTGTAGATGGTGAAACTAAAATACAGAATTTGATTTACCTACCCTAAGGTTAAAACAAAAATTTTAAAAGGTCTAGGGGTGCCTGGGTGCCTCAGTCAGTTAAGCATCCAACTCTTGATTTCAGCTCAGGTCATGATTTCACAATTCGTGTTTAGTCCCAGCATCCAGCCCCATGCTGACAGGGCAAAGCCTGCTTGAGAATCTGTCTCTCCCTCTCTCTCTGCCCTTCCTCTGCTCAGGTGCATGCTCTTGAAAGAAATAAAGGAGGGAAGGAAGGAAGAAAGGAAGGAAGGAAGGACAGAAGAAAGGGAGGGAGGGAGGGAGGAAAAGAAAGAAGGAAAGAAAAGGAAAGAAAGAGAAAGAGAAAAAGCAAGAAAGAAAAAGAAAGTTCCATTTTCTGTTAGATGTAGTAAATATGTTAATAAAGATAGCAAATATATTTTATTTCAGGAGACACTGTTTATCAGTTTTCATCAAATGGTGTCTCTTTCTAAATATCTTCTTAAAATAAAACAAACCAAGACAAAACAAAACTCTCCATTTTATCCCAGTCTTTTTCGGGAGAGGGGTGATCTGGAAATCTGCCCCTAAACATATTTTCGGGTTTATAAATTCTCAGGTATTTGAAACTGCAGGTATGGATATGAGTTTTATTTTCTTTTATTTTATGTAAAAAGTTAGGACCTCTTCAAGGCAAGAGACAAGTACAGATGAGCAGCATATAAAACAAGATGCTACTAGAACACCTAAAAAAAATCTGCTAGCTGTATTAGTAAGTTTCTGAGGGTGACTGTGATGTGTTCTGGATGAAAATTCATCACAAATAAAACAGTATCAGTGTGTCCAAAAAATGTGTTTTTTTCTTTTTTTGCCTGTTTGGAGGAAAATTGCTGCCTGTAAAGCTCTGTAGAATCTATTGTCTCATTCCTCTTCCACTTTCCATTTGTCTCCTTTTTTCCTAGTAGAAAAGAATTATTAAAAGTAGATTAACAAAAACATTTTACATTAATAATAACAAGTTTAAACTTTGGAAGGAACTCACTAATGAGCCTATGTATTGTAGAGGATGTAGGTGATCTTTTGACTGCTTTCTAAAAAGCACAGATTAATTCAAGACTTAGTCTCAGACATAACTCTGCATTTCTTTATTTTGTTACTACAAATCATATCCTAAATATTTTTTGCATATATATTTAATGGTTCTGTGTAGTTCAACAATATCCACTACATAATTTAGTGGTAACTATCAGTTGGTGATTGCAGTAATCACATGACACTTTTTAACAGAAATAGAAAAACAACCCTAAAATTCACAGGGAACCATTAAAAGACCCTGAGCGGCCAAAGTAAATTTGAACAAGAAGACCAAAGCTGGTGGCATTATACTTCCTGATTTCAAAATATATTACACAGCTACAGTAATCAAAATAGTATGGTACGAGTGTAAATATAAATAGACCAATGGAAGAGAAGAGAGACCAGAAATAAAGCCATGTACAGCCTATATGATCAATGACTCTTTGACTAGGGTGCCAACAGTACACAATGGTTATAGTCTCTTCTGTAAACGGTATTGGAAAATTGGACAGCCACAGGTAGAAGAATGAATCTGATCCTTATACCATACACAAAAATTAACTCAAAATTGATTAGAGACTTAAATAAGAGACCCAAAACTATACAGCTCCTGAAAACAAACATAAGGGAAAAACTTCTTGATTTTGGCAATGGTTTCTGAGATGTGACACCAAAAGCATAGGCAACAAAAGCAAAAATAGACAATTGGGGCTACATCAAACCAAAAAGCTTCTACACAGCAAAGAAGACAGTCAACAAAATGCAAATACAGCTTATGGAAAGGAAGAAGATATTTGCAAATCATATATCTGATAAATGATTAATGTCCAAAATTTATAATAGCAATACCAAAAGAAAAAAAAATAAAAAAAGAGAACAAAAACCAGTAACCCAATTAAAAAATGGTTGAAGAACTGAATAGACATTTCTTAAAAGAAAACGTACAAATGACCTGTAGGTATGTTAAAAGGTGCTGATCATCACTAATCATCAGGGAAATGCAAATCATAACCATGATGAGGTATTACTTTACACCTGTAAAGATGGTTATAATAAAAATAAGTAAATAAAAGCAAATACATAATAAAATAAGTGTTGACAAGAATGTGAAGAAAAGAGATCCCTTGTGCACTTGTGGTGGGAATGTAAACTGGTACAGCCACTATGGAAAATAGTGTGGAAGTTTCTCAAAAAATAGAAAATAGAACTACTATATGATCCAGCAGTCCCACTTCTGAGTGTATATCCAAAAGAATTAAAATCAGCATCTCGAAGAAATATGTGTACGCTCATATTCATTGCAACATTATTCACAGTAGCTGAGACAGGGAAGCAACCTAAATGTCTACTGACAAAGAAATGGGTAAAGAATATCTGGTATGTACATACAATGGAATATTATCTGGGCCTGCAGAGATGGAGATCCCAACATTTGTGACAATGTGGATGAACCTGGAGGACATGCTAAGTGAAGTAAGGTAGACAAGGAAGTACAAATACTATATGATACCACTTATGTGCAGAATCTGAAATAGTCAAACTTATAGAAACAGAGTAGAATGGTGGTGGCCAAGAGACTAAGGAAAATTGAAAATGAGTAGGTACTTGTGGAAGGATACAAAGTTCAGTTATGTAAAATGAATAAGTCCTACAGGTCTACTGTACTGCATAGTACCTATAGTAAACAATACTGAATCGCGTACTTAAAATTTGCTAAGAGGGTAGAACTTATGTTAAAAACTTAAGTTCTGGGGCGCCTGGGCGGCCAGTTGGATAAGCATCTAACTAGATTTCAGCTCAGGTCACGATCTCACGGTTCATGGGTTTGAGCCCTGCATCGGGCTCTTTGCTGACAGCTTGGAGCCTGGAGCTTGCTTCAGATTCTGTGTCTGCCTCTCTCTCTGCCCCTCCCCTGTTCGGTCTCTGTCTCTGTCTCTGTCTCTCAAAAATGAATAAATGTTAAAAAAAAAATTTTAAAAAAGAACTTATGGGGGCGCCTGGGTGGCTCAGCCGGTTAAGCGACCGACTTCGGCTCAGGTCACGATCTCGTGGTCCGTGAGTTCAAGCCCCGAGTCGGGCTCTGTGCTGACAGCTCAGAGCCTGGAGCCTGTTTCAGATTCTGTGTCTCCCTCTCTCTGCCCCTCCCCCGTTCACACTCTGTCTCTCTCTGTCTCAAAAATAAATAAATGTTAAAAAAAATTTTTTTTTAAATAAAAATAAAAAAAAAAGGACTTATGTTCTTAGGGCACACACAAAATGAGGAAGCTTTTGGAGGTGATGGGTATATTTAGAGCATAGTTTGTGGTGATGGTTTCATGGATGTATACTTATCTCCAAATTCATCAAATTGTATACATTAACTGTGTAGAGCTTCTTTGTGTGTCAGTCATACATTAATAAAGTCGTTTTAGAAAGAGAGAGAGAGAGAGAGAGAGGAGTAATTGCTCATGAACAGGTAGATTTAAGGCCAGGATAATACCAGAGAATTTTTTTTTCTTTTTCTTTAGTTTTTTTTTTTTTATTTATTTTTGAGAGATGGAGAGGGAGAGACAGAGAGAGGGAAGGAGACAGAAAATTCCAAACAGGATTCACACTGCCAGCACCAACCCCAACATGGGGCTCCAACCCACGACCTGAGCCGAAACCAAGAGTCAGATGCTTAACTGAGTGAACCACCCAGTGCCCCAACACCAGATAAATGTTATAGATACCATAGCTTTGTTTAATTTATGGAAATTTTTTTATGATCTATGAAGTTTGTCACTGTTCATATAGACTTACAATTTAGCACATAAATGCGTAATAATGTGTTGTACATTATTACTTACATTGGTGTAGAACTGAACAATGTTTTTATCAATGGACCGTGTATTCTGAACCATAAAATGGAAACACATGATCTAATACATGGTTTCACAATGCAACAGAATATTTTAAATAAAATTCTTCTCACCATTCACAATTACCTATGACCTCAAATTGATTATTGTTAGATTTTACTCAGATACTGTTTCCAGTGACCAGCAGCCAATTTGTTCTTGTAAACTTCAGATGGCAAAATGTATGACAAGCATGCAAAGTGTTTTTTTTATTTATCTGGCACATGGCAGACATTCAATAAACATTTCCCTTTCTTCTATGAATATCTATGTCATCCATGATATCATTCTTGTACAGTTGATATGCTGGTCAAAGTGCTGTAGGAGAATCTAAGCCATCTGTATTTGGGGAGCATATGAAGATATTCCAAGGGTCACATTTTGACACATTAACATCCTTCAGTCTCAGCTCAAATACATTTTCTCTTCAGACAGGCCTTCTGTCCAGTCTACCTATAGAAAAAGTCTTCTCCCAGTTTTTCTCTTTCACATTATACTTTTTATTTCCTTCATAGCATTTGTTTCAAGCCATAATCATCCTGCTTATTTGATTACTCATTAACTATTTAATTGTGATCTTCTAGGTAAGGCTTTCCCTAATTACTTCCTCTAATACTGCAGGTGCACATATGCATATCACATACACATGTGCATGTGTGCGCACACACACACACACACACACACACACACACACTCCCTGTCATTTTCCTCTATTTTCCTCAAGATTTATTACTTTTGCTAATTTATCTTTATTGCCTGCTTTAACCCCTAGAATAGATTTTACCTGGAGATAGGGATTTTAATCTATTTCATTCCCTGTTCTTTAACCAGCACTTAGAACAGAGCCTGACACGTGGTAGGTGCTCAACAAATATTTGTTGGAAGAATGAGTTGATAATTATAATAGAACATTAAGTTCCACAAGAGTAAGAATTCCACCTACCTTGTTCATGGCTGTTTATATAGTGAGTGGAGCAATGCCTGCTTTATAATAGGAACTCAAAAAATATTTGTTGGATAAATGAATGAGAAGAATTATCTGCTGAAGAGTTAGTGGGGAGAGGAACTTTGTGACTCCTTTGTGTATTTGAAGAGCTGACAGAAGACTAGTGTTGCTGAAGCTCTCAAAGCAAGCCCTCATAAATGAGATAGGCAAAGAAAATAGGAGCCAAATCTGTTTGCACCTTATAGGCTGTGTTAAGAATTCTAGGTTTTTATCTTAAGAGCGCTGGGTAACTATTGAAGGTGTTTTAATGAATGAGACCAAGAGGGATATCAATGTGCAGAAAATCACAGAATTTCTAAGACACATTGTGTTTTAGGAAACAAATGTAATTCCGTAATCTGGGGAAACCATTTTGGAAAATGGAAGACTTTTACAAAGTGGTCCATATGCTCCTCCCTTCCCTTTTCTCTTCCCTCCAAAGCACATTCTACACAGAATACTAAAGCCGCTCTGTCACTGTTGTTACTCCCTGTAGCAATACCCTTGCTTTTGTAGGTAAATGTAAATTTTTTCTTTTTATACTGTAGGGTACTGCACTATAACTCAGATGAAATGAGTGAAAATGTTTACGTATAGAAATTCCATAATTTTGGCTTAAAGATTGAAGAATTTTGAGTCTCATGATGGAAACCGAACATACAAATAGAAAGTATGATGTAACTTTGGAAATTTTAAGCCTTCTCATTGATTTTGAATCTTTCCAGGGAAAATGTGTTTGTGTCACACTCTGTATTTTACTTACAGGTGATCAATTAAGTGATTAATGATAAAATAATCTATAAATCGTTAAATACACCATATTTGTTCCACCCGTTCAGCGATGACAGATTTTTAGTATCTAATATTAGAAATGGAAGGTCACAAGGAATATATATGGTTATATATAAAATTGAAGTTATTGATTTGTAAGAAGAAAGTACGGTTGATATTCAGTCAACCCCAGTGAATTGTGCACATTTTCACACCTAAGGAAATCTAACTAGTAGGCCAGTTTGTTATCAAAAGCTGTTTGGCAGGGTGCCTGGGTGGCTCAGCTGGTTAAGCATCCGACTTGGTTTCCCCTGGGGTCATGTTCTCATTGTTCTTGGTTTGGGGCCCTGCGTCGGGCACTGCGCTGACATTGTGGAACCTGCTTGGCTTTCTCTCTCTCTCCCTCTTTGTCTGCCCCTCCCTGCTCATGCTTTCTGTCTCTCTCAAAATAAATAAATAAACTTGAATAAAAATAAAATATTTTTTAAAAGTTGTTTGGCAAGCATAGAATTAAAATAGAGGATGGTATAAAGTATTTATATTAAAAAATTTGTTTTAATGTTGTATTTATTTTTGAGAGAGTGAGAGTGCAAGCAGGGGAGCAAGAGGGGGACAGAGGATCCAAAGCAGGCTCTGCACTGACAGCAGTGATCCTGATTCAGGCTCACGAACTGTGAGATCATGAACAGAGCTAAAGTCTGACACTCAACTGACTGAGCCACCGAGATACCCCTAAATTATTTTTATTAACATGTTAATTAAGAACCATAAGAATACCATCAAGCTATATCTGCCTGAAGTATAGCTATTTGCAGACAGGGTGGCCTGCTAAATATAAGATAGTTGAGTTGTCTAATCAGGATATCCTCCCCCTGGAGGGTACTTAATAAAGCCTGACGTGTTTTGTCTCTCAGACTCAAGTTTTTAATGTTTTAATGCTTACTACCTTTTGTTTATTATTTTATCACCACCAATTAGCTAAGATTCAAGTCATTATTTCTTTCTACTTGAGAATCATTCTAATAAAAAGACTTTATTAGTCTTTTTAAGGAATTGTTGGCTACCTACCAAATTCTTTTTTAAGAGATGCAGATAACTTGGGAAAGGATGATAGTGAAATACTTAGAAGTACATATAAGGGAAGTTTAAAGAAATGGAGTTTGAGTAGCCTATAAAAAAGGAAGTTAAATGTTGGTCTTAAAACTGTCTTCAGGCTTTGGAACATTTATTATAGTTTGATTGTTGGTAACAAATTGTTCTCCTTCCCTACCAAGAGCATAAAAAAACACAGTCATCTTCATTTTTACAGCTGGAAGGTTGTAGATTTGGTAGTAGGAAGAATTTCAAGTTATTAAATATTGGAATGTTGCACTGAGGGAGATTGTAGAACCACTTTCCTTGAAGATTTTAAGGTGGTATAAATATTCTACAGTGTGGTTTGATATGGAAATAAAATTCATGGAATTATTTTAGCACCTCAATATTTTTTTGGAGTCCAAACTTATATACTTAACAAAAAGTTGATTTTATTTTTATTTTTCCTTAAAAGTCAATCCCAAATTTTAGGTCTCTAGTCCCTGGTAATCTTAAAGATCAGGTATTTTTACTTTGTGTTTGCTTCTTATTAAAAAAATAAAAGACAAAAAACAAAACACATTTATTTTATTTTGAGAGAAGGGTGGCATAGGGGCAGAGAAAGAGGGGGGCAGAGAATCCCAAGCAGTCTCCTCGCTGTCAGCATAGAGCTTGATCTTGAACCATGAGATCATGACCTGAGCCGAAATCAAGAGTTGGATGCTCAACCAACTGAGCCACCCGGGCAATCCACTTTGTGTTTGCTTCTTAGAGGTAGTTTTTTAAACTATTTAATCATTTTCTTTTAGCCTCTTCATATTAATAATTATTTAACTTGCATTTCTAGATTAGTTCTTTGATATACACACACACACACACACACACACACACATATATGTGTGTGTGTGTGTGTATACATACACACACACATAGATATATATAAATGTATGCATATATATTTGTATGCATAAATACAACAAAAACATATGTCTTTCTAGGATCTCTTGTTTTTAAATTACCCACACAACAGGATTAACCTATTTAAAGATGAAATAAGGGTACATTATTCTCTTTCTTCAGATAGCTACTAAACACCTGGAGCCAGGCCACGGGGTCACCATATGTTGGTTTTCAATTTTCCTTTGTGTGATATCATGATAAGTAACCTTTCTAATCATTGATGCTCCTTTCTGACCTCTTCAGGCTCTGGTCTCCCCCTTGTCAGGATCCTTTATTGCAAACAGCTGTTGAGAGATGTTACTGATAGGGTAATGAGGACAAAGAAATTGTTTCATATTCAGAACCAAAGACCCAAGATGGCATAGGGTTTAGGGTTTCCCAAGGGCAGAAAATGTGTATATCTTTCTTCTATGATCTTTACAATTGTTTACAAAAATTTAAAAACAAAACCAGCTAGCAATAAAGAGGCCATTTTCTCTTTGTTTACTGTTTTACTTCCTTAATGATGTAGTAATTATAAAATGGTCTGATAATTTTATAGTATCTCTTTTTCTCTATGTAAACTGATAATTTAAATTTTCCCAGGTAGATCATAGGGCTCCTCTTCCCATTTTTAAGTATCATTTAACAGCTAGAATTATGAAAACATCCAGTTGTATTGAAAGGGTTTTTGGCTATAAAATAATCAATTATTCTGCTCTGATCAGCAGAGATCTAGTTAAGTTTTTACAAAGTTGTTTTCTGAATATCAAGTATATTATTTTACATTAGATAATTACTTTAAAATTCTAACCTTTATATGTATTTTTATTATGATTTATGTTTGCTATTTTTTTACTATTGTTAATGGTTGGAAAAAGTATCATTCATTTGAAAAATCAAATAGACTAGAAGTCTAGGAATTGATATTAAAATTTTAAGTAAGTAAAAATATTTTAAATGTCTTGTCTCATGGAAGATCATGGAATACTTTTGAAGAGTATGGTAACAGTATCTTTTAAAAATCCAAATACAAGGTGTTATTATATTCAGAAGTTTCAATAATAAGAACAACATATAAGTTGATGGCTAAACTCGTATAATGAATGTTTATGTTATGAATTGGTAAATAATAGTCTTAATTTGGAGATAGCTTCCTTTAAAATACAGGCAAAGGATAAGAGGGTATTATGAACATTGAGTGATATTTTATATTACATTAGATTACAAGTAAACATTTTCTAAATGGCTAGTGACTCTATTCAACTGTGGTACATTGAAGAGAAATGGGAAAGTAGTTTAGTTGTGTGGAGATATTTTAGGCATTAATATTAGACACCTGATTCAAACCTGATTTAATTTGGATTGAAGCAAATTGCTAAATCTTTCTGAACCTAAATTTTCTTACACTTTCTGAGAAGATTGTAGTGATGATTTAATAGATACAAATATGAATAGACCTAGCCTGGGTATAGGTATAGACCTATACCCTGAAAAAGTGTTAGTGTTAGTTCTTTTTTTTTTTTTTTTCCTGCCTACAATATTGCTACTTAGAAGTTGTAAAGTGTAAGCTTAGGATCTTCAGTAATGACAGATTCAGTTTTATTTCATCATTCTGACTTTTGGAAGAATTTGCTATACACTGAACTCAAATCTCTCCCTTTGGCTTTTATCCATTTATTCAACTGACTTCTCTTCTAAGCTAGCATGTGTATTTTTTTGTTTGTTTATTTTGAGAGAGAGAGAGAAAGAGGGAGAGAGAGAGAACCAGCAAGGGAGGGGCAGAGAGAGAGGAGAACAGAGGATTGGAAGTGGTCTCTGTACTGACAGCAGAGAGCCTGATGAGGGGCTTGAACTCACAAAGCCGAAGTCAGATGCTTAACTGGCTGAGCTACCTAGGTGCCCTGGCATGCATATTTTGTCTCCAATTCTTTATATAATTGGCTTTTTAATGTCTAGGAAAAGAGTTTGAGTTTCAAAAACATGACAAACAGTAAATACAATCACTTCTCCAGATATAAAAGCAGAAAATGCCAGAGAAATAAAATGAACAAAGCATAATTAAATATAATTTATTTAGCTACAACATGTGTTTCTGTGATGAGAAGACACATAGGAAAATTGACAGACTGTGGAATGATGCCAGTCTAATGTATAAGTCTTGTTTGTTCATATATGATTATTTCCTAGTGTGTTAATGATGTGATGCTCAGGTAAGCTTTCTCACAAAGAGAAAATTTGTAGTATTATATATAGTGTCATAGAAAAACACCCAACTCCAAAGAAGGGTCTTTATTGTCCATAGTAGATAACCTAATGGCTCCATTCCCAAAACTGTATTTAAACAAATCTATTAAAATCATGAGGCCAGATGAAGACCCTGTAAATATATATCCCTTTGTGTTATTTTTTTAATGACTGATAAAGAAGCTATAACTTGAAACCTATTCATAAAAACAATTTTTATGAAAATGGTTTCTGTTGAAGGCAGATACCCTCAAAGACCTACATCTCGAAGGAGAAAGCATCACAAGTCACAGGGTTTAAGACTACAAAGGATCAATTGATTGGGCTGCTGGGATCAAATGGCAGCAGAGATTTAAGAATGCAAAGTTTTTCATTAGAACTCTTGATGTTTTTGTTTGTTTTCTGGCTACAAAATTACCTAGATTTTCAGTGGTCTGCTCCAACTATATTTTTCCCATAAACCCTGTTTTCTTCATAAGTAATTTTGTATAATGCAAGGGTTTTCACAGAATGCATTTATTACATTTCAGCAGAAAGCTTGTATATATCAGAACCAAGAGAGGAAGGTAAGGGTGTGCCAGAAATGAAGAGGAGTTTTAGTTCAAGTGCCAAGCTGGTGAGCTGATGTTTTCTATGTTAGGATAGGAGACGTCTTGGGCATGACTGAAGGGTCATTTATACTGTGAAGAAATAGGTAAATGGAAATGACGAGTAAGCTTGTCTGCCCTTTGCTTTGGATGGGGAAAAACAGCTCACATGAGAAATTGAAGCTCCTAGGCTTGTGACTCACAAAAGAACAGAGTATGACTTTGTACAGTCTACCTATGTAGTATTGACCAAATAGATCAACGTGAAAAGTGGTGAAACAAAAAACAACTGAAACTTGGGAGTGTATAATAGAAACAAATGTGCAAAGCTACACTTCTACAACTCAGGAAGCCCAGGATGTTCCAAGAAAAAACAATATCCCCTGAAGATAAGCTTGAATAGAAAATAGCAAACAGCATGAGGAAACAATCCACCATGAAGTGAAAGATTAACACCCCAATAGAAAAATATATGGTAAATATGAAAAGAATTTAAGAGACATGGCGGTTAGAATGACAATATCCAATGTAAGTTGAATAGAAGTTCCAGAAGAAGGAATGGTGAAGTGTATATTAAAAAAGATAATAACTAGTAATTTTTCAGAATTAAAGAAACATATGAATTTAAAGCATGAACCCCAAGTAGATAAATAAAAGAACACCTAGATAACGGTGGTGAAACTGCACTACAGCAAAGACAAACTCTCGAAAGCAACTAGAGTTCATCACAAAGAAACAGTGATTAAGACCGAGAAATGATTTTTCATCAGCCTCCATAGTGTACAGGTGACAATGAACTTAACACCTTCAAACGCTGAGATAAAATAAATGTTAGCCTAAAATTCTATATACAATTAAAATATCATTTTAAAATTGAAGGCTAAATAAATGTATTTTGAGACCATTAGGAACAAGTGTTCCTTGCTAAATTAACTCTTAAAGGATGCATGTCAAGAGGAAAGAAATTGAATTCAGAAGATAGTGGTAAGACATAAGAGACAACTGATTAATAAATACATTGATATGTTGAAAAAAATATTGATTATCAAGTTTTGGGCAATGAGTGGTTCACAAGCTTTTAGGTTTTTGTAGGCAAAGAAAATTTCTCCCTGAAAATTAGCAAATCAACACAGGGATGCCAATATTTAATTTTGCCAACATTTTGCAAAGACTGCCATTAGCACCCACACCCTGCCTTCAGGAACCTTACAGTCTATTGTAGCACATAAAAAGTAAAAGGAATAAAACTAATAAATTAGAAGAGGCCATTAAAATAAAAAAATTAGTTTCATGAAAAATCTTACCACATTGACGTCATTCTTCTAATTTCGTCACAGAATATCAAAAACTCTAAAGAGCAGTACCAGTCTATAACATTTGAGCTACTGTCTGATTATACCCTACCTTCTCTCTGGTTCCTGTAAATTCTGTGATAGTGTTATTTTTACATAACACTAACATAATGCCTGGTGAATGCCAGGTGAATGCCTGGTAGATGTTCTAATAATATTCTTGAATGAATGGGAAATAATGTCATTTTGTCTTACCGGGCAAACCTCCTCATTGGTTACAAGTTGAGTCCATGAAATTAGAGAGTCCATTTCCAATTTTCAGTGTTATGTAACAGAGATTTCCTTAATGAACACTGTTGATAACTTCTCTCACTTTCCATGAACTCAAGGGCAAGCACAAAACCCACATTTTTCCTAGAGAGTCTCCCAAAATAAATTTTAGGGTTAGAGAAGGGAACCATCCTAACACACAGGAAATGGCTTATTAGTTCATAGAAATCATGAGAGTAATCTTAATAAATCTTATCTTCTCCTATAAAGGATTATGAGGATGTGAAAGAGAACTATGTTCTTCTAGAGCTAAGCTGGTGGGTAGTCAAAAAAATCATCAATCTCTCTCAAAACTGTACTCTATCTAATATATTTTATTTAGGGATATTAATCCATCTACTATGATGGTTTTTTGTGTGTGTTTTTTTTTTATTTATTTAAGCAGTCTCTACACCCAATGTGGGGCTTGAACTCCTGACCCTGAGATCAAGAGTCACATGATCCATTGACTGAGCCAGCTGGGCAACCCCTACTATGATGGCTGCTGTATAAATTCCCCAAGAGCCAAAAAATTTCAGAATACATTTAACTTATTAGTGAACAAGCTTGGGACCTACTTTAGGGTACTTACATGGCAACTGATATACATATGCATATACCTATGCAATAAATATATGCATTCATGTTCTAGGATCCAGCAGTTTAAAGAAGGGTATTTCTGAACATACGAATGTGTTCCTATATTCTTTCATGAGGTGTGCCTCTTGCTATCTTGGTATGAAATAAAATTTTCTTAGTTTTTGTCTTTCGAGTGAGTATTTTTTTTATCTTGGGAAGTCTTAATGGAGATACCACAATCTTTATTACCCAAGTTGACATTCTGGATAAGAGATTTGTCTGAAAACTCTTCAGAGCCTTTTCTGAGAGTAATTTAACATCTTGTAAGTATTTCCTATGCATAGATTTACAGATGCATACTTTAAACAGTAATTTGTGAGAAGTTAATGCCCTAGCAAAATTTGAATCCCCATGAGCCCACTAGGTAATATAATCCTGTTAGCAGTGGGAATCTACCTTTCAAAACGTGTCATTCTCTATAGAATAAGGCTCTGTCAAAGGGCTGTACTGTGAATCCTTGAGATTAAAGTTTTGGAAATAGTATCTTGAGCACTTGCCATTTTAGGTAGAGATTTTCAAGGCACTTTTGGAAAATAGAGTTTCTGTAAGTTGACTGCATAGTATGTTTTACTAATAGATGCTATGAACATTGTCCTTTTCAATGATAGGTTTTTCATTTCACAGTTCTATCTAAACTTAGGCTTCTTTTACTTTGTCTTAAGTAAGATTTAGACATAATAAAAATCATAAAGGTTCAGAAGTATGTATAGTCCAGGATTATGGATAATTTCTTGTAATCTTTTTTTTTTAATGTTTTTATTTATTTTGAGAGAGAGTGTGTGTGAGCAGCGTAGGGGCAGAGAGAAGGAGGATGGAGCATCTGAAACGGGCTCTGTGCTGACAGCAGTGGCTTGAACTCACTATGAGATCATGACCTGAGCTGAAGTCAGATACTTCACTGACTGAGCCACCCAGGTGTCCCTTTTTGTAATCTTAATACATTTTTCTAGCAATGCTTCTCTGTTTTTGTGAACGCATTTTTCTTTGAATATGGTTATTTTTGATGCATGGGACAGTATTTTAAAACCCTAAAATGTTAGTTCTACTGCTTTTCTAATATTAAACTAAAATAATATAATTAAGAACATATATTAGGAAACTGTCTTGTATAGAAAAGGAATACCAAAATAGTATAAATGACCTTCTCATTAAATCGGAACTGAAGGTTTGAAAGAAAGTAGAATTTGTAATACATTGAATTGTAAGAACAGGAAAATTATTTTTATATAATGATCCACAGTACCTGCTGTTTTTCTTTTTTTAATGTTTCAACTCTCTTCTAGTTCAGTAGTTCTCCAAATAGAGTTTAAAGTAGATAAATAAAGTAAAATTTAAGTAGATAAATAAAGTAGACATTGGAGTAGATGAATAAAGTCAGTAAAGTAGGTATAGATTAGATTTATTCAAAAGCATTTTAAAAGTCTAATGGAAATTGTATGTCTCCTTTTGTGCCTGGTGGGAAGGAGCACTGCAAAAAGGAGCCCAAAGAGGTCGCTTCAATATGCTATATGCTCTGGGGCATTTCTCCTTGTAGGAATGGTGAACCAGCGAATTAAATATGTTACTGCTTTATTTCTGAATTGTGTTTATGTGACATAAGTTTTATGTTTGAGAGTTAAAAGAGCAGTTGGGGAGTAATAGCATTAAAGGGAATGTTATGCATAAATTTATCTTTGCACTCCAGATTAATATATTTTTATTACATATATATATTATCCTAAATAGTCCTAGTTTAACTCAATCACATTTTATTTTAAATGTGTATTTATTTATTTTGTGGAGAGAGAGCATGAATGTGAGCAGGGGAGGGGCAGATGAGAGAGAACCCCCAAGCAGGCTCCGAGCTGTCATCACAGAGCCCAAGGCGGGGCTCAATCTCATGAATCTTGAGATTATAACTGAGCTGAAATCAAGAGTCAGGTGCTTAACCAACTGAGCCACCCAGGTGTCCCTAAACACTTGTAATATCGGTAATGGTGCTAGCTTTAATGATACATAAAAAGAAACTGAAAATTATGAACACTTTCTTCAAAGTAGGGTTTTTGTTTTTGTTTTTCCTGTTAGTTAAAACAGTTCACCCAGATATATGTTGGCCAGGTTACTTTAAGTAAGATTTAACAGACTGGGATGCCTGGGTGGCTCAGTCTTTGTTAAGCATCCGACTTCAGCTCAGGTCATGATCTCATGTCTCATGAGTTTGAGCCGCACGTCAGGCTCTATGCTGACGTAGCATAGAGCAGCATAGAGCCTGCTTTGAATCCCGTCTCCCTTTCTCTCTGCCTCTCCCTTGCTCACGCTCTCTCTCCTTCTCTCAAAAATAAATAAACATAATAAATAAAATAAAACGAACATTGACAGATCACTATAGTATGAACAAAATTAAGTATTTTATATATATTGCCAATATTAGAATAAGTTTTGTAATTCTCCCATGCTAAGGTAGAATAAGAAATCATAATAAAGAAGACAAGACAGCTCTGAACAACATCTGAAATATGTCACTTATGAAAATAACACATAAATAGCAGCATTTGTTCAAAACAACATTTCCCTTTCATGCAGGTGAGCTACACTGATGAGCTGCAAATAATATTGCTAGATTAGAAACTACACCCTGCCCATGCCCAGGGTCTCTTTCTTTCTTTTTAAAATGGTCTTTATTTGGGGTGCCTGGGTGGCTTAGTCTGTTAAGCGTCCAACTCTTGATTTCTGCTCAAGTCATGATGTTGGGGTTAGTGAGATTGATCCCCACGTCAGGCTCTGTGTTGACAGGGCAGAACCTACTTGGGATTCTCTCCCACCCTCTCTCTCTGCCCCCTGCCCCCACTCTTTCTCACTCAAAATAAATAAACATTAAAAAAAATAAAATAAAATAGTCTTTATTTGAATTCTTTGATAGGTCAAGGAAGGCATCTACCTGGTAACACTTTATTAATAATTGGTAAGTTTTGCTAGTGTATATTTTTGAGAGCAATAAACATATATCCTTTCTACATTTTTATCCCTTCTCCCTACTCTTCTATAGTAGTGAAATTTCTTTTTTTTTTTAAGAATTTTTAAAAAAGATTTTCTCTTTAAGCAGTATCTACACCAAAAGTGGGGCTCAAACCTGCAACCCTGAGATCAAGAGTCACATGCTCTACCAACTGAGCCATCCAGACACCCCAGTTTATTACTGAAAATTCTGCATGTCCACTAAAATAAGATTATAAAGAAAAATGTTTAAATGACTCTGCAAAATGGGTAATATCTTCCATAAGAGCCGCCTTCAAAATCTTCATCCCTTATGCTTCAACAGCAGAAAAACACCTGGGATGTCTTTTTAAAGTAATGCTGAGTGTACATAGATATATTTTATGGAAGAAGCAAACATGATTTTAGTCTCTACTTCTGATCAACTTGCTTTTGCCTTCTTTCCCAGGAAGTGTGTAGAGAGCTGTGGTGTCTCAGCAAAAGCAACCGCTGTGTCACCAACAGTATTCCTGCAGCTGAAGGAACACTCTGTCAAACTGGGAATATTGAAAAGGGGGTAAGCTGAAATGATTTATTAGCTCTTTGACAAATAGACTAAACTGATCAATTTCTGGTGTTCGTATTGAACCACTAGGAAATTATGCATACTAATTTAACATGTATTTGAGAAAATAGTAAATACCTAGCCTAAGGAGTTAATTGACACATACTGGTATCTGCACACTTACAGTGTTCAGCAAATTACCGTGCTTGTTTATTTTCTGGCTCAGTTACACTTTTCTGTGTGTATACATATATATTTGTACAGAATATCCAACAACAATCTTATAGTCATATAATACAGTCTCTTTAGTCATATAAGTCTAGGTTTCTTTCTGATAAATAATTCCCAGGAAAATTATGTGATCCAGAAGTAGATTTTATAACTAGAGTCAAACTAGAGTTGATTTTAAATTACAATATGAGAGAAAGAGCTGGTATTACAGGAATAATTAAGCATTTTTTCTGTGCATAGAAATTGTAGCTAAATAATTTTAATTTCATCATCTAGTTTTCAAAAAATATCACTGCTAAGAATTGTTCAAACAGATGAGAATAGTTTATACTATTTCTGAAATTGTTTAGGAGTTGCTATATATGTGAATTCTAGAATTTATTGCTACATACTGAATTTACAATAACCACGACTGTCTTCTGTTCTCAGTTCTGAATTCTTCCATGTTGGGGTACTTTCAACAAAGATTACACTGAATTTCAGTTTGCCATCTGATGTTTAAATAAAAAGAATGAAAGCTGTTGGGCAGCTGTCACAGTTTTATTAATCCTTGCTGACGGCTTCATTCAGGACCCGTGACCTAGTGCCATGTTGATGGCTTTTCCATGCTGAGTTTGGAAATGTTGGTAAATTGTGCTAAATGTATGAATTGATAGGGTCATTTTTAAAGGATTAAGGATCATTTTTTGAGGCTTTGTAAGTAGCCAATAAAAATACAGGGACCTTCACACACTACCAAAAATTCTTTCTTTTTTTTTTCACTGAAGTAATAGAAAATAGTAAGAACTGCGTTCTTGAAACAACAGTCTAGGTTTATTTTGGAGTCAGCAGCTCTTGTCAATGACAAGTAGCAATTTACATGAGTCTGGACTTAGAAGAAATGCAAAATAGTAAGGGGGGGAATTTACAGTGAGAATCTCTCTCTTTATTGCCATTGATTAATTATTAATCTTGTGATATAGTCCATGGGCCACATCACTAAGCCTGATGGCTCTTTTTATTTTACTTTATTTTTTAATCCCAAGCATAAAGAATTCATTCTTTTAAACATCTCAGAGTCCTGCTACAAGCATTCGATGAATTGTATAATCACTTCAAGTAAGGAAACCATGAATAGTGGCTATCTGAGAACACACAGCTCAATCCCACTATATTTTATATGGTAGACACATTTAAACTATCTCAATCATTAACAGTGAATTTATGAAGAAATATTCTTGCTAAAAGAACTCCTTGCATACCTCATGACATGCCTCAACAGGATGCCTTGGGCTCCATGAAAAACTGTTTAAGAACTTTGTAAGTGTAGCAAAGTCTGTGTACCAAGAGATCATTCATATTCACAACATCATAGTTTCATATAGTCAATATGTTGGATTTCACCATCTAAAATGAATCTACAAAACAAACATTAGCCATTCTTTCAGAGACATGGAAGATCAATAGCTTTAGAATGGCCCTAACAAATCTTAGATGAATGAATAAAAAGAACAAATACATAGGCAGACTCATAGAAAGAAAAAGCACAGAGCGCTATGAGAAGACCCTCAAACTATCTCAATCATTAACAGTGAATTTATGAAGAGGCTTTCAAAGAACTAGATCAACCTACATGTTTAATTAAGTGAAAAAAATACAAAGAACTAGAAAAGGGAACTGAGACATTGTTTATGTTTTATTTATTTATTTTTTTTGCTAACTGTACTTGCCAGTTATTTATTTATGAATTTTTACTGTTGATTTCAGTTACTGTTTTTTCCATAAAGGGGAAGCATGTTTACTGTTGCCAAATGCAATTTTTTCTCTAAAGCCTATATCTATTTGGAAATTAAACCAGAAATCAGAAATTTGACCCAAAACAACCATGTAAAAAGCTAGTGAACAGTTAAAGTGGAAATTTCAATCAGTCTGGTCAACTTTGTGTGGCATTAACATATAGTTGGCATTACCAATAATGATGGTAATGATGATAGTAATGAATACTTTTAAAGTATTTACACTGTGCCAGATACTTATTTGTTCTGTTTAATATTGGCAAAAAATCCTATGAGGTGGGTACTGTTTTAGCTCCATTTACAGATGAGGAAAGTTCAGACATGAGAGCCTAAGATTACACAGCAATTTAATAGCAAAGCTGAGCCTCCATACCAGGTCTTTTTTTTTCTTTCTTTCTTTCTTTCTTTCTTTCTTTCTTTCTTTCTTTCTTTCTTTCTTTCTTTCTTTTTTTTAAGTTTTATTTATTTAAGTAATCTCTACACCCAATGTGGGTTGAAACTCGACGAAGAGTCACATGCTCCTCTGACTAAGCCAGTCAGGCACCCCTGGCCGAGGTCTTTCTGATTCGAAAATTGAAAATTTTGTCCCTCTAGACTGCCTCCGATTTTAGTTTACCTTCAGATGGGGAATTTTGCAGAGAAAAAAAATTTTTTTATTGTCACAGGAATAAACTGAGTCACTGAGCTTGAGATCAGTGGTAAGAATATATTTTACCCTTTAATACTAAGTGGATTTTTCACTTATCTACCTGTAACAATATGTTATCTCAAGAATTACAATAAGAAAGAACTGTGGGCAGAACACTGAGATAAGAATATACAACTGTGTTATAACTGGTAAAATAATGAAACTCCACTTTATTTATTTATTTATTTATTTATTTATTTATTTATTTATTATTTTTAGAGAGACAGAGTGTGAGCAGAGGAGGGGCAGGGAGAGAGGGAACGAGAGAATCCCAATCAGGGTCCATGTGATCAGTGCACAGAGCATGACACGGGGTTAAACTCATGAATCATCATATCATGGCCTGAGCTGAAGTCGGACGCTTAACTGACTGAGCCAACCGGGCGCCCCATTCACCACTTTAAAATGAGAGAAATCTATTTCCACATTTCGTAGAGATCTTGTGAGGATGGAATAAGATAATATCTCAGTAAGCTTTTAGTGGGCTTCTTCAGAGGAAAGGTGCTAGTGTATATTACTAGAGCATCATCATTCATTTCATCATTTTCCAACCTTAGATGATGGTGGGCAGAAAATTCTTCACCACACTGTCTTTTTTTAAATCTTTTTTTTAACGTTTATTTATTTTTGAGACAGGGAGAGACAGCATGAACGGGGGAGGGTCAGAGAGAGAGGGAGACACAGAATCTGAAACAGGATCCAGGCTCTGAGCTGTCAGCACAGAGCCTGACGCGGGGCTTGAACTCGCGGACCGCGAGATCATGACCTGAGCCAAAGTCGGATGCTTAACCAACTGAGCCACCCAGGCGCCCCTTCACCACACTGTCTTAACTGGCACTAATGAGCATCAGAGAGTATAAGCATGAGTTTGAGTGTCTGAGAAATATGAATGGAATACCCATGACTGACCTCTGATCTCAACTCTGAATTTTAAAACTACTCTCTTCAGAAGGAACAAGAAAAAAACCTACACCCTGTCTAGCCAGCAGGATAAAACCAAAGCTGCTCATAGTTTTTTGAATAAATCCTTTTTTTCTTAAAAGAAAAAAAAAGTTTGGGGGAGGGGAAAAATACTGCTCAAGTGATAGCATAGACATATCCAGTACTGGATCCACAATGATCTCGTCAAATTCTGGCTGCAAAAGATACGGGATCCCTGCCCGGGGGCGCAGTTCCACAAATGTTCCATGTAAGTATGGGAACTGTTCCATGCACATTTAGCAGATGGAGTAAGAAATATGGCCAAAAAATTAAAAACTGATCTTTGCGTGAGTCCTGGGGGGTCTGACATCGCTATTACAGCCATTGGATGTTTGCCTGAATAAGCCATTCAAGTATTGAATAAGAACCATATGGTCTGAATGGATGTACTCAGGGACAGTAGCATTAACCAAAGGAGGAAATCTGATGAGCCCAGACGGTGCCCTGGTACTGTGTGTCCATGGGTCACACTCCTATAAATCAATCAATATAACTTTCAGGCAAAAGAAATTTCCTTATGCATGGCATCAACAATAGCCCTTTGGACAGGAATCGGAGGAATGCCATGCATGATAAAATAATAAAGATTTAGACTCTAAAAACTTTGATAGTAGAGTTGGCATTGTTACTGAACAGGATATTAGGAAAACCAAAACTCAATCTTTGCAAACTCTGATGGTGACCAAAAAGGTTTCAAAAACTTGGCTTATAGCCAAAAGATTCATTTATTGATTCTGAAAGACCAATTAGAGATATATCCCAGCATTTAGGCTTATGAATACATGAAAATGATTCCTATTATCTTTGCATGAGAAACAGAGGGCTGGATTAGAATAAGATTATTATATGCCCCTTTAAAGCACTAGATATGTAATAGGACATTTGTAGCACTAGATCTTAATTCACTTAGAGTAGAATATAATATGTTTTGACTGGGTCCCAAACTATAAACATAGGAAGTGAAAAAAGAATAGTCCTTTCAATTGCTCTAGAAATTTAAATAGTATGGGATGACAAGTTCTGATTTAGAATTTGGGCTGAAAAAAAGCTTTTACATTCCCACACCTGCACAGTGGAAAGATAAGGCTTTTAATAGTGCTATGCTCCAATTCTCAACTTTTCTGACTTGGGAAGAATGTTCCATATTGAGTCACCAATATCACTTCCTTCAGAATCTTAGGATTTCCTTAGGGGTCTGTCATTCCAGATGCTGGCTGGACCAAAGTGTTGGCTATGGTACAAGATCTACCATAATCACATTCTAAAGTGGTTCTTATTAAAAAATATATATGTATATATATTTTTAAATACTGTATATACGCATCTTGAAATTTTCCTTCGTTGAATGCTGACAAATTCTCGTTTAGATTGTTTGATTTGTAGTATATCTTGTTTGAACATAATTCCCTGATGTAGATCATGAAATTTAGTGGTCTAATATCAAAAAATGTTATTTAAGGATGGTTAAGTGTTTCTTAATAAAACCTTTAAAGCCTCACTGGAATGATTGTCTTTCTAGATAGTTTTAATAACATATTCATTTTATTTAGAAGGAATGTAAAAAACAAAAATGAGCAATATGATATTTTATTCTTGAAATGTGATAGTTTCACTCCATCACCTTTCCGAATCTGGTTTTACACACCTGAATTAGCAAAAAGAAGGCCAAATTTACCTAATTTATCTAGAAAATTTAGGCTGAAGGAACACAACTGATAATTTAGAATAGTCCAAAATCACTAGATTGGATATAACCTTTGAGAATAAAGATCTAGTCTCCATCTGAATATTTAACATCTGTAGTTTAAGAAATGAAGTAAAATCATATGCCTGTAGAAATAGAGGCTTTACAGGTTTAGCATCTTCAGATTAAAAAAAAAAAAACAAAGAAGAAGAAAAGTAGAAAATACAACACTCAAAATTCTCAGCTTTTTGTGCTTATAGGATTTATATATACTTCAAATTGCTTTATTTTGTGTAATCTAATTATATTACTTATGAGTTACACACATTAAAATTTTAGTACATATTAATGTAATAAGCTGGAAAATTAGCTCAAATAACTTGATCTACATGAAGTTCCATAGTTTTCATAAAGCATTTATTATTAAGTTACATAAGCACCTTCTCTAAAATTATATACTACATCAAGATATTTACTACTGCTGGAGCAGAGAAATAGCAAGAATTCCAAAGAGATCCTTTACTGTAAGTAAACATCACTGAAAAGTCCTATATTGAACTAAACATAACTCAAAAGACCATTTGCCAGAGATCAAAATCAACCAAATCCTTTGGTAGATTTATAATTTCTTTGAGGGCATATCTGCATAGAACTAATTTCTAAAGTTGTCCTAATCCAAACCACATTGGATTTTGAAATTTCAAAAAATTAGTCCCCATTTTGTAGTTAGGGAATCTGAAGAAACAAATGACTTGCTTTGCACCAAATATATTACTAGAGTAAGAACTCAGATTTGTAACACAGACTGCACACAGACTGTAGTTGTTAACTTGTTAACTAATTAAGTTGTTAACTAGTTATTAAGCTAGACACTAGTCTCTTGTCAACTACTAAATGACTGATACTTATATTGCTATTTTGAGTTCTTCATTTTTTAGCCATTAATATTTGTTATTTAACTTTCTGATACAATTGTCTATTATAACTCCATGGAATAGATACAATTCAATAACATGAATTTATGCAGTAAAGGTTCTAGTAAGCCACTTATGAAATACTGTGGCTCTGTAGGTATTAATTAATGGTGAGAACTGAGGAGCGTCCAACAAACTGAATATTGTGTTTGTCTTTTACCATAAGAATAAGTTTTAAAAGGAAAACAAGAGACTTTATGTGACTTCTCTCCATGTCCTATATTTTGTGAACATCCAGGAAATATGAATAACAGTATTATTAAATACTTTGGAACCTACATTTTTCGGTATTCTTGTAGCATTCACAATTTCTCACTCCTCTGAAAAATACAAAAAATAAAGTTTTTAAAACTAATTTATAAGAATGCTCAAAGAGTTCTGAAAAATAACATGGGTTTGTACACCTGCAGCTGAGAGTGCTTATCTGTAGTTTTTTTGTATTATATGAAGTAAAGATAGTCCAATATTCTTTAATACTATAATATACTTCAAATATGTAATCCTATACCAACAGTTGGGTTTTTTTCCCACTGATTTTTGTATATTTTTGAACAGATAATTTCTTATCTGCCCGTAAGTGACCATGGGCAAGTCAGCCTCCTTAAGGTTCTAGCTTCCTCATATGAAAAAACTGAAGTGCTTACACATCAATTTCAAAGTCCCTCTGAGCTTTAGATGTAGCTCTGTGATTATATAAAATAAATGCACAGTAAAATTTGAGTATTATTTGATATCAATAATGCTAAACTTCCAACTTGAAAAATAGGTAAATTTTAAGATTTGGAATTTTTCCATGGGGGAAAATCAATAATACATTGCTAGTTATTCTCATAGAAAAATAAATTCAGGCATAAATATTATTACAGGGGGTGCCTGGGTGGCTCAGTCAGTTGAGTGTCCATCCGACTCTCTATTTTGGCTTAGGTCATGATTCCAAGGTCATGGGATTGAGCCCCACATTGGGCTTCACACTGAGTGTGGAGCCTGCTTAAGATTCATTCTCTCTCTCCCTCTGCCCCTCTCCCCTGCTGTCTCTTTCTCACTCTCAAAATACTTACATACATATATACATACATACTTATTGTTATTATTACTATTATTATTATCATTATACACAGCTACTTGTAATAACAAAAATGCAAAACTAGAGATTATTTGGCCCAAATTGTGAATTTTGTATAGGTGAAGGCCTAACACAATTGGTATATCATTATACAAATGGTTGGTCTTCAAAATCAATTAAGCATGCTGTACACTGGCAACTGAAATATTTTCTGTCTCTCAAGTGTACATTATTTTTAGTTGCCCTTCTCCCAGAGTTGGTACTGTATTATCAGCCACTACCTCTGGTTCACCGTTTTGGACCTATGATTTTTTTTTTCTTCGTAGCAATTCCCATTGCCCAAAACTAACCATTTTTCTTAATGTCCTACTTTAATATTTATTAGACTTAGGGTCAGAATGTTCTGCCTTCTAGCCAATCAGATTTTTCTCTCTCTTGCCTAATTTTTTTATGGACAAATGAAAATTAATTACCCAGCACTTCTCTCAATGATTCCTTTATGTTGTTACAACTACTAAAAATAGACTGAGTGCAATTATCATAGAAAGAAAGATGAAATTGACATTTTTTTTATCTGCCAGTATCTCTAGTTCCCTTACTTACGTGTAGTAAGGATCTGGACATGTGGTCCAGAATAGGACAAAGAATTCTATAATTTAACTAATGTATTTATTCAATAAATTTTTATTGTATGACTACTACATGCTAGGCACTGTTCTAGACATTCAGCATTTCTAATGGAATATTCTATGATGATAGAAATGCTCTATATCTGCTCTGTCCAACATAGTAGCCACTAGCCATATGTGACTATGGAGCCCTAGAAATGTGGCTAGTGGGTCTGAGGAACTGAAATTTAAATTTTAATTAAATTTAAATAGTATATTTATTGCTATATAACAATATATATTTAATATATGTGTATATTTCTTTAAAAACAGGCTCATAGATACAGAGAATAGTTTGGTGTTTGCCAGAGGTAGGGGTCAGGGGTGGGAGATATGGGTCAACTGTTTTTGTTTTTGTCTCTTTAGTTCAAATAATGTTTTCAAATAAAGAATATTAAAAATTCAACAAATTTTTATAAAGCAAATTTATTTTAATTTTTTTAATGTTTATTTATTTTGGAGAGAAAAAAAGAGTGAGAGAGCATAAGCAGAGGAGAGGCAGAGAAAGAGGGAGATACAGAATAGAAGCAGCTTCCAGGCTCCATGCTGTCAGTACAGAGCCTGACGCGGGCTCAAACCCATGAACCGTGAGATCATGACCTGAGCCAAAGCCAGTCAGTCAACCAACTGAGCCACTCAGGCACCCCTCAACAAATTTTTAAAAAATGTTCAGAGCCATCAACTTTGGAAGAGATAAATGTACATCTATGGAGAGAAACAAATCTTCCAAAGTGTGCCTATTGATTTCTTTCTGCATTGTGGAAGATTTGTGTGGCCTTCCAAGAATTTAGTATCATCATCAGGGCAGGAACTTAGCTTTCTCTAGGATTTCGGAAGGTTATGAGTGCCATTCACACCACATTTAGATCTCTGCAAGTTGCAAAAACCTCGTTCCTACATGTGAGCACTTCATTTTAACAGTAATATTAGCTAATTTAGCATATTGAAGGTTTGATATGAATTAACCATTACTCTACTCACTTTATGTGCCCTACTAGATAGATGGTGTTATTGTTCGCATTTTACAGATAAGAAAATGGAGATCCAGAGAAATTAAGCAACTTGCCCAGTGGTTACTAGCATTTACAGAACTCTTTCCATGTATCAGATACTTTCTACACCCCATGTACCAGGTTCTTCACATTATCTTTATTTAATCTGCCATGCTATAGGCTTTATTATTATTTACCTTTTTATTTATGAAAAAGCTCAGGTGCAGACAAATGAAATTACTTACTTAGTATCTCAGTTCTTATTCAGGTCTCAGTCCTCAACCATCATGCTATCCTGCCTCTCAGGATATATTTTGCTCAAATAACTTGGTCTTGTGGGCTTAGATATGTTGCTGAACTTTCCCCTTCAAAGCATAGATGAAAAAAGAAAAAAAAGGCATGGATGAATTACCTAAAATGAGTATTATACAATGCTCATATTTTTTTAAATAAATAAATAGCCACATGTGCATCTCCTGGTTTTACATACTAATGAGAAGGGAAAAATATTAAAGAAGTAATTTGAAAAATAGAGAGTAATTTAAAATGTGTTAAGTGGTAAGAGGGAACTAAAACAGGAGGCTGTAATCTTTATTACAGTCTGGAGTTGGAGGAGGGGAGGGTGAAAGAGGGTGGGAAGGTACCCCATCTTCAGAATAAAAGTGGTCAAGGAAAGACCTCTCTGATGAAAGGACGCTTGACCTTGAGACCAAATGATGAGAAGACAGCAACATAAGTAATTAGGAGAAGAATATTCCCAGAAGGACCAGCACATGCAAGTGCCCAAAAGAGGGAACAAACTTAGTATATTGAGGAAAATAAAAGATTGCAGTGGTCTGAACCAATCTGTGCAAGAGAGAATAAGACTGGAGAAGGAGGCAGGAGTCACAAAGGCCACTTCTGACCAGAGTTAAGGGAGGCAGGAAACTAGTGCAATTGTTTAAGCAAAAAGTGACATGATATGATAACGTTTTGAAAAGAGCTCTCTTGAAGTGCTTACTAGAGAATGGGTTGATTATAGGTACAAAAAAAGTAGAGCCACAGAGACCAGGTAAGAATCTATTCCATTTGCCTATTTCATCTAAGGTGGCAGCCATGGAATGGTGAAAAGTGAAAAAATTCCAGATATATGGAAACAATGTAATAAACTGATTACTTTCTAAGCATTGCATATTATAATGCCTTCATATTTTAATATAAAGTTGATTTTTTGTGTATCTGATATTACTGATAGTTATTCTAATAATGTTTTTTATCATTCATATAAAAAAAATGACATTCACAGCACCAGGTTGGTTTGTCAAAATTTGATACTTAAGAAAAACGCACCAATAAAAGCCTAGACATGCTTGGCTTAAAAAAAAAGATTTCATTTTTACCATATTCTGCAAATAAGATTTATCATGTTAGAGTTATGAGCTGATTATGTGATGTCTACGTCTCGATAAATTATTCCTGGCTTTCTACTTACATGCAGTATGTGTGGTTTGGTGCAGAGTAAAGCTGAAAGAATTCCAGTACACATGTTCATGCAGTGCTGTATACACATGGCTAGGCAGTGTATGTTAGAGTTTTTTGTACCCTGTCCCTAGTATCTTGGCATTACTTTTATTATGTCTGCAGGACTCATGTAGATGAAATGCCACAACACATTCTTTTACTATTGTAGCCTCAACCAGCCTTTTTTTTTTTCTTTCTTTTTTTCTTTCTTTCTTTTCTTTTTTTTTTTTTTTTAATGTAAAAGCAATTACCATCATAAAAATTCCTTACTGGGGAACTTTCCATATTGCGTTATCATTCCATGAGTCTAATAATAGTGGAATAAAAAGAAAAAAAATGTAATACTAAAATATCTTAAAAAAGACTTTTGAGGTCTCTTTAATGAGAAACACTAGGATTCTGGAGGCAGAGAAATAAGGAAAAAGGAAGTAAAGTCAAGTTTTCTAGACTCCTGGTACATGTTAGAGATGCATAAATCATTGTCTAGCTAAAGATAATTTGCAAATCACATGCACCTTTGCCATTGTCTAAACACAGTTAAAGAACTCTCAGTCTGTTATCTATTGGAGAATGCTAATGCCTGTAATTGGTCATTGCCGGACCCTTATGTATTTCTAACCTGATAGCTCTATCTGCCTAAAAGCTAATTCTGTGTTTTCTGTGAAATCTTGCAGTGGTGTTATCAGGGAGATTGTGTTCCTTTTGGCACTTGGCCCCAGAGCATAGATGGGGGCTGGGGTCCCTGGTCACTATGGGGAGAGTGCAGCAGAACCTGCGGGGGAGGCGTCTCCTCATCCCTAAGACACTGTGACAGTCCAGCGTAAGTAGCTAAAGTAAGCCGGAGCCAACAAAAAGACACAGTTGGAATTGATTCAAAGCTGTGGTTTCACATGTTATCTGTAAAAACGTTTCACTAGTGAGCCAAGTGTTTGTCTTCTGAACAAGCAATAGGCACAGAGAAGTGGAAGAGCCTTGTTAGACAGACTTTCTTTTTCCCCCCACCCCCCTTACTGTGTAACTAAAAATGAAAAAGAATAGCATTGTGTATCTATCCCAGGTGTAGCCAGACTTTTAATCTAGTAATAATCAGATAGGTTTCCTCCTCCGAAAACTACTGAATTATGGATGAATCCAGGTCTGGCCTTAGCTACATTACCATCATTCCCAGGAAACCTAAGGTCTTTTCACATGTCACATAAAATTATTACTGCTACATTAGTATTAAAAGGACCAATGAGAGCACTTCAAGGGTTGAAATGCCTTGATTCGCATCACAAATCACAATGAAAAGAATAGTGCCCATGTGTTAAAATAGTTTCCATCCACATGCCCCTATTAATCATCTTCCGGAGCTGCCACCACTTTTCTCCCCGTGACTGTTTCATGCAGGTTGGACTGCTCCTCCCCCACCACTCCTTTTCTCCAGTCAGAGTCCCCTGGCATAAGGCCAGCCCCATCAGTATTCTCTGGTAGCTGAATTGCCTCTCCCTCCCGCTAGTGCCCATTACAGGTGGACTAAAGTCCCCCAGTTGGACTTTCCGGTCCACCTAGAAACTAAACTTCTCCTTAGCTGCTGCATATCAAGTGCTCCCATTTTTGTCTAGAGCTCGGGTTGCAGGCCTCCTTTCCCAACTAATGTTTGGTGCAGCATGGCGTTATATCACTTCTGCTTTTTTCTCCTTCCTGGTGTAAAAGTTGCTTTAATTTTTAATTTTCTCTTTTTAATTCAGGATCCCTCTCTTTGGTTCCTCCTCTGCACGTCTCTTTTCTTCTTTTTTATTCTTTTCAGCTTGAAATTATTTCCTTTTACACTAGTTTCTGTGTTTCCATTCTCCAGCTTTCTTTCCATTATTATCTTCCTGCTAAACAGAGCTCACTGTCACCCACTCATAAATCAGTCATGCTACCACCATCCCCACGCCCTTGTTTTTGTCTGATCAACCTATTTCTCCCAAGCTGATTTAGACGGGGCCATTTCTTTTCTTTCTTAGAGTCAGTATTCTCTGGTATTCAAAATATATTAACATGTAACTTTATTCCATTGATTACCAGTTAGCCAAAACTATAATTATACTTGATCTTTTCTCAAACAAGTACAGAATAATTACCTAAGTTCAACTGCGGGCTACTGTAATTAATAACCAAAACTCTAAAATTCTATGATAAAAAGTAATATACTCAGATAGTTATAAAAGAAGTTACCTTGCCATTCGAAATAGCATTCCTGAATAATAGCATATGGCTTTACCTGATGTTAAATATTTTAAAAGTTAATTTATGTAAATCAAATATTGGGCATCTTACTTTTTCATTACTGTGAGTGTCATATGCAGTATTTATATAATGCAAAGCCATCTTGTTTTGAGATGTAATTTTTCAAACTTCATATAATGAGATAGAAATTCATTTCTGCATTATTTACTTTGAACTACAGCTATTTCCAGAGACTAATTTAGTATGCTCTTGTTTGTAGTTTGGAAAAAATAGTAAACTTACCACTTCCTACGTGGTGAACAAATAGCATCAGATTATATATGGCTTTTGTTGAATAAGATTCAAATGGCTTTTCATTATAAGTGAGTTTTAAACTCACTGTGTTGAACTGAGCACCTGCTTACTATGATAATTAGAAAATAAATTTATTTAATTGCATTTTCTTCCTAATGTAAATCATGACAATTAAGAGTCTTAAAAAGCTTTTCATAGCAAACTGAGTTAAGTTTTATGTTCAACAACCATAATCATCATTGTTAACAATCACCAGCATGACTATTATTTTAATAACTAATAAAATGTCAAATTTTTGTATTTTCTTAAAATAAATGCTAATATGTTTTTGTCAAGCAATATATGTACTTTTTCTGTAGACAGATATATTCACATGTTAAACAAAATGTGTTTTCAGACCTTCAGGAGGTGGAAAATATTGCCTTGGGGAAAGGAAACGGTATCGCTCCTGTAACACAGATGTAAGTAAAACCAAACTTTGCTATGAAAAATTAGCTTACATTTCCCCTAGAGCAGGGAAATTTTTAAAACTGGAAGCTATTTGATCATAAATCCATGTGTATGAAGGTCACATGAATTTTTTAAGTTGTTAATAGTGAATGGAACCAACCTCAGGTCCAGCAATTCCATCAACAGGGAACTAGGGAAAACTCCAGCATGAAGGGCAAATACAATCTTCTCCAATAGGTACTAAGAGAGAGTCACAGGTCCCCCAAAATGTCTTGTTCCCCCAACACTCACACCTTTGCTCCCACTATCTTTTCTGAGTCCACCAGGATTAATCTTATTATACCCTTGATCCTACTTTGTGTTTGCCACTGTAAGAAACCCCAGATTCCCACATCATTCCTCGTGTCTTGCCCTCCAATTCCAAAAAGTTCTGCATATCACATCTTCTGTTACCTATCTCTGCCCAACTTTTGAAACTTCTCTGCCCTTAGGAATTCAAGATCCATCAGCAGCAAAAGTCCTTACATTCCGATGTCTCTCAGTTTTCCTTCTCTTCACTTTGTTGTTCTAATGGAAACTGGCTGTCCTCTAAAGATACTTACAATAAACTTTAACCTTTTAAAGTTGTTTTCATCCTTAACTCTTGAATGAGTGAAAGTGGATTGACTATGCTTTTATATTTCATTTCTCCTTTCGGATGATTCTCCCTCCCTCTTATCTGAAAGCCACACCTTTTAATTTCACATCATCAGACTATTGCACACTATTCCTCACTGTCATGCTCTCCAATTCTATTCCTATCTTAATTCTTGGTTATTTCAAAATATATGGATATTTTTCCAATATCATCTCTTCTGGAATTTTCCATAAACATACAAACACGCTGTTATTTCTCCTGTCTTAAAAGAACAACAACAAAAAATCTGCCGGTTCTTTTCCCATGTTTTTCTTCCTTTTGAAACAAAATTCCTTAAAAGAACTATGTACTTCCATATCCAATTCCTCTTCTAATTTTTTTCTAAAATTGTTCTTGTCAGATTTTTGCCTCCATCATTCTACTAAAAATGCTCTTGTCTGGAGTGCCTGGGTGGCTCATTCAGTTAAGTGTCCGACTTTGGCTCAGGTCATGATCTCACAGCTTGTGAGTTCGAGCCCCACATCAGGCTCTGTGCTGACAGCTCAGAGTCTGGAGCCTGCTTCAAATTCTGTGTCTCCTCTCTCTGCCCCTCCCCCACTGGCACTCTCTCTTTCTCTCTCTCAAAAATAAATAAAACATTTTTTAAAATGCTCTTTTCAAGTTACAGATGACTTACATGTTGCTAAATCCAATAGTCAGTCCTCAGTGTTCATCTTACTTGATAGTCACTAGGCTTCCATAACACTACAACTTTTTGGTTGTCCTTTTCTTTTCCTACTTGTTTTTTCTCATTGTCCTTCGCTGGTTCTTACTCTTCTCTGACCTCTTAGGGTATCCAGAATCTAGTCATTGGCCTTTTTTTGTACACTACTAATATTTACCTTGGTGATCTCATCCAGTTTCATTATTTTTGACAGCATTCATATGCCATTTGACCCTCAAATTTCTATTTTTAGCCCAGACTTCTTTTATGGATTCCAGACTCCTATCTTACCATTGATTAAACTTTTAATAGACATCTAATATTTACCATGCCCAAATGCTCTCTCTAAAACATTTCCACATACCTATACCTCCCCCATCTCAGATGTCAATTCCGTCTGCCATTTTTTTCTTACTTTTCTTTTCTTTTCTTTTTTTTTTTTTTTTTGAGTCATTCTTGATTCCATTCTCTCACAGCTCATACCCAATCCCTCAGGAAATCGCACTGGCTTTCCCTTCATGATATATCCTAGATCTGACTAGTTCTCACTGCCTCCACTGCTACCACTCTTTTTTGCACTGGATTTCTCTGAATAGCTTTTTCAGTGGATTTGCCATTACTACTTTTGTTCCCTACAGTTCTCAATATATAAGAAACTGAGTGAGTTAGATTATATCCTTTACTCAAAACCTTTCAGGGGCTCCCCATTTTACTTAAATGCAAAGTCCTTACAAAGGCCTGCAAAGACTATACAATCTAGCCTTCCATTACTTTTCTAAACTAATCTCTTCCTCCTTCCTCCTCAGTAGCTCTGCTCTGGCCACCTTCCTTGTACACACCAGGCATGCTCCCGCCTTTAGTACTTTTGCATTGCTTGTTTCCTTTATCTTATGGACTCTTCTCCCAAAATATCTACATAGATGACTCCCTTACCTCACTTTTATTCAACTGTCACCTTCTCAATGAGGCCTAGCCTGAATACCACATTTAAAACTGCAGCCTTCCCTGCTCCTTACAACCCTGGGACTCCTAATCTTCCTTACCCCGCTCTATTACCCCTCATACATACTTCCAAAAAGTAGCTTATTGATCATATTTACTTCTATGTTAAATTTGCATCTTGAAGCAATTACTTGTACCTTCATTTACAATAACCATTTCAAGTTACCAGCATTATTTTTTCATTCACTCAACAAGTCATTGAGTGCCCTCTGTATATCAGACTGTTCTAGACTGAGAATGATAATCTGTGCTCTCAAGGGTCTTATAATTTCCTGGCAAATCAGTTTATTGCAGAAAAATCACTTATCTATGATATGATAGAATAATTATGGAATGTTTTAAAAACACATACAACTGTCACTAGCCTAATTAAGGATTTAAGGGATTCTTCCCAGAGGAAGGTAAAGGTCTGAAGGGCAAATAGGAGCAGACCAGAAAAGAAGAAAGTGACCATGAGAGCATTCTAGGCAGAAGGAAAAGTAAGTGCAAGGCTTGGAGGTTAAAGAGGTTAAATGATCTTTATCTTGAGGCAATAAGACACCATGCAAAGACTTAGCCTCTGATTTATCCTCTAGATGAGAATAGGTTGGAGAAGGTGAGACTACAACAGAACAATAAACAAGTCAGAAAGAATTTGAGGGCACTGGTGGGAAACGCAGTGGAGTCTAAAGATGGCTAAGAGGAGAAAATTAAGGACCTAACTTCAAAAATCTATAAAAATCAAAGAACCAGTGTAGTAGGAAGAACAGGGGGAGGGAGATAGATGATGTGGGGATCAGAGACTGGAATGCATTTGAATTTCAGATATGACAAATGAGACTGTTCTCAATGATGACAACTCTGCCAAGGGATTGCTTACCTAACCTTGGGCAGAGATGAAGGAATTCAAGGATCTTCAAAGCCAGGGAATTTGAGGAGTCTTCTATGTGGATGTTGAGGTCACTCACGATGATGTTAGAACTCAGAGTGTAGTGTGAGACTGCGAAGCAGGTACCAGACCCTTTCATAAATGAAGGAAAATGGCCACGATGGATTAGTAACAATGATGAAGCCAGATAGTGATTTGGATGAATAGCATGAATTTCAGAAGAACAGAGGTTTTACAAAAGTGTAGAAAAAAAGAATATCTACTGTCTATCAGACTGTGTTAGGCAGGAGTGAGAAAGCCAAACCCATGTCTCAATTCACATCTGTTTCTGTTACGTGATTGTAGGGGGAGGCAGATGTTTTGGCTCTAATAAGATAGTTACTGTAATATGAATAATGTACGATAAGTAAGAGAAAAAGGAAAAAACTGTGCCAGACATATTAGGCTTGTTGCTTTTCACCCATAAACTTCCTTTTAAATGCTCAAATTGTGGGGGCGCCTGGGTGGCTCAGTCAGTTAAGCATCTGGCTTCAGCTCAGGTCATGATCTCGCAGATCGTGAGTTCAAGCCCCGCATCAGGCTCTGTGCTGACAGCTCAGAGCCTGGATCCCGCTTCAGATTCTGTGTCTCCTTCTCTCTCTCTGCCTCTCCCCCACTCATGCTCTGCCTCTCTTTCTCAAAAATAAATAAACATGAGATGCTCAAATTGTAGAACCTGCTACTGGTGGCTTGGCATTTCTATTATTAGCTTTGTCTTCTGTTTCAGCTTTCAGCAAATGATACGGTTAACATGACTATATCATGGAAATACAAATAATTTTTTTCATAAATCTAAGACTCTACTAGTTCAGAATATGTGACAATTCAGTTACCACACTGAAATTTATTTTCATGCTATCTAAGTTATAAAAGCTATCTGAGCATAAGTTTTTAAGCTGGGGATTTTTAAAGCATAATCTAATATATGAAAATTTAAACTTTCAGAACACATAGCCAGCACTGTCCAAGAGAATTTTCTTTAGTGATGGAAATATTCTATATATGCATTGTGCAGCTTGGTAGCTACTCACCAAAATAGCTATTGGGCATTTGAAATGTGGCTAGTGTAACTGAAAAACAGAACTTTTAAGTTGAATTAATTTATATTTGAAAAGCCATATGTTGCTCATGGCAACTGTACTAGGCAGCACTGAGCTACACAGTCTAGCTATGCAATAGAAAAATAACTGTCACAAAGAAGATTGTAAAAATTATATATAAAATTCTCAAAACAAATCAGTCTTAGATCATTTTGCAAACTAAGGTAGAATATTTCCATTTTTGGTAATGATAGAGTAAGTTATTCTGACAGAACTCTTTTTAAAAAATTATTGAATAAGACTTGTTTAAAACATCACTTTAAAACCCCCAAAGAGCTGACAAGATAGTGAGGGAAATTCCTGAAGGTCTTCTTTGAGAAGGGGGAATTCAAAATGTAAGTGGAGCATCGGAGCACCTAAAGTGCTTTTGCCCTGACAATATCCAGAGGAAGAGAAGAGATAAACTGCTCCTGTGTCTCTTTAGTACTTATAAGGAAAGTTTTTCCCAAAGCTCCTCCCGCCCTCCCTCTGATGGACTTCATGTTGTATTGGCCTGGAGGCCTCATGCCCACTTTTGAACCAGTCATGGCCAAAAACAGTGGGATTACCATAATTAGTTTAAACTAATCCAGATTTGCCCCGAACATGAGGTTACGGTCACCTTTCCTGAGAGGTAGATTCCTGACCAAAAATTAGAATTCTGTTAGCAATAAAGTAGAGAGTGCAGATCCTGGGTACACCACACATGTCTGCCTCAGTGCTTTTTTAGTTTCCATCTTTACTAGTGAAGTAGCAGCAACAGAAGTGGTAGTGGTAGTAGCTGCTGATAACATTTATTGAGCGCTTACTATGTACCAGACCCATTAATTTCACCATATTTTCTTCCCATTCTGAGAGTTCTTCTCCTTTTCCTAGGCAGTGAGTTGGCTTGCTGAGATATTTTGAATTTATTCTTTCAACATAAATCTAGAAAAATATGCTGACTTAAAGTTTTGAGGGGCACCTGGCTGGCTCAGTCAGTAGAGCATATGATTGGATCTCGGGGTTGTAAGTTTCAGTCCCACATTGGGAATAGATATCACTTAAAAGTAGTCTTTGAAGGGCACCTGGGTGTCTCAGTAAGTTGAGCATGCAGCTTCAGCTCAGGTTACGACCTCATGGTTTGTAAATTCAAGCCCTGTATCGGGTTCGCTGCTGTCAGCATGGAGCACACTTCGGATCCTCTGTCCCCCTCTCTCCCTGCCCCTCCCCCACATGCACTGTCTCAAAAATAAACATTTAGAAATAAGTTAATAAATAAAGTCTTTGAAAAAAATAAAAATAAAAAATGAAGTTTTGGTATACTCTGTTCTGTTACAACTTTGCCTCTGCAATACAAATTAGCTCATAAGTGATTGAGTCATTTTGTGGCATAGCTTTTGCCACTAAGTGATACAACAGCTAAAGTCAAACTACATTGATACAGCAGAATGGTACAGGCAATTTATACTGTATATGATGACCATTCATCCCACATTCTTCTTTTTGCTCAGTTTGGCCACATGCTCTGTCATGGAACTCCTTATTATGTGTTTCTGCCTGGTCTTTGTACATTGGCCTCTTCTCTTTATAACTTAGCATCCTCAACCCTTTCACATTAACTTATTTCACTTTTTTTTTTCTTTTTAGAAGATAAAGTCCTATGTTTACTTCAGGATTCCTTTGTTAGGAATTTGCCATGCATTTTTTAAACTGTGCTAGTATTTTATTAGAATCTTTATTGTTTTTGTTAGTTTTCTGTCTTTGACTTATCTGCTTCTAACACTATTTTTCTCATATACCTATTATTTTTAGTATGCAAATTTGCAGAAAGATTATTTTTCAAGAATTTATGTGTTATGTTATAGCAGAAACTTCTATATTTTAAAAAACTGTTCTAAAAGTTTCTATTATATAGACTATAGGAGAATTTCATGATAAATCCTAAAGAGTGAATTGATTGTAGTTAATACTGAGTCACGTAAGCAAGACCTCAGTATGTTCCAGTAAGCATAGAATGGGTGTTACTATGGGGTTATTATAGAGCTATTGTGTTTGTATCCTTTATGTTAACCTTGGTACTTTTCTCTAAATATACAATGGTTTTAATGTTCTTTTTTTTCCCCCTCTATAATGTGGGTGTCTGTTATGTGCGAGCTACCCTATTTTAAGGAATTCCAGAGTATACTTGTCTTTATCAGAACAGCCTCCTACCTTAGTACATATTTAACATAATTGAATACTGGGCACATCAATTTAGTGACATTGTAAGCCATATGAGAGAAATCTTTACAATTAGTTAAAATTAATCTGACAGTCAAGAACTAGGAAACAATTCATAAGCATTTTGGCTTGCTGTTTGTGATCCAAGAGCTCACTTGAGATTTAAATAAGGTACAAAGGATAAATTGAAATGATCCTGGAAGAATTTTCAAATCATTGCCCAAAATGAGATCATATCAGGAGTCAAATGGTAGCAACACCTATTTATGAATCTTTGAAGCTTGCTCTCTGCTGTTTAATTTATGCCCTTTTAAGATCTTACAACCTGTTCCTCATAGCTTATCAGTCTCGCATGTCTTATAACAGTTTTGACCTTCTCATTTCTGTGATTGGCCAGCTAGTACTATAGATTGCCACTTAGTTCTTGTGTTTTTACATATCATAATTATTTATCATTATTAGTCATAACTCTGATTAGAGTTGCGTTAGCTTCATTAAAATCATAAGTGAAAAATAAAGTAAATTAGAAAACGCAAGGAAAAGGAAAATAATATTAGGCTGGGATTAGTACCTTAAATATATACCATAATTCTTTCTATTTATTAATATGGGCCACACATTTTGCTCTGAGTTTCCTAGTGACCTGAATAAAGAGGCTAACACTATCAGTTCTAAGATTCATAATGTCTGGTAGCCATGATGAAAGGAGATACATCACAAAGGAACACTTTACTATTTTAAAGTTTTGATACTCCTACAGGGATCTCTACATTAGTGAATCAGATTGAAATATGCAAGACTGACAGTCCTCTTTGTTGCTTAGGTTAGAGGACAAATTAAGACCAAGAACCTCTTTAGGCCAAGCAGTCTTAAAAAGTGGCTAGCATGAAAACAAGATAGCTACAACTTCTCCCCAGTGCTGATTTAATTCCCACCCCAGGCATTTGAAGGATAGAGGACTGGTAGAAAGACAAGAGCTCTCCAGTGGAAAAGGAATAATGTTTCCATTATTTCCTGTCCCATTTACCCCAGTTGCAAAGAAAAAGATCCCCGGAGATAGAAAAGGCAGTTTATAAAAAAAAATCTCAATCTTTACAAATTTAAAAATAGGTCAGAAAATTGTATCCAGCTATAAAATTGGCCTGACCAGTTTCAACAGCAACCTAATCAGCTTAGAGACCAAAGGTACTGACACTTTAGACTCTAAGGCTGATTATCTGCATCAAGATGTGTTAGACGGGCATCTACATGATCATCTGTCACCCTCAGAAGCCTTCAGAAGCAGCTAGACAAACATGCTTTCTTTGACATCCATATAAGGCCTCAAGGACAGAATAGTACATGAAGACAATAGCTATAGCAGGAACAAATTAAAATGGTTTTCCTCTTGAAATTACTGAGAATCCAATTTTTATTAAAGACATAGTAGAATTGGATGAAATTGGGTCTCACCATTGTACTAGGAACTGCAGTAGAATATTTGAGATCATAAACTAATCTAAATAGAAAATAGACATGGCCCCTGTGAGACTTGGGTTTGAAGAACAGAATTTTAAGGAGGTCATAATGCCATAAAAAAGGACTTTTCTACATTTCCAAAAAAGAATTTCCTGGTGTTGCTTAGCTGTTCTCCAAAACCAAAAAAAAAAAAAAAAGTGCTTGTTCTTCCTGTTCTATTTTATTTGTGATTTGTGTGTCTGCTTGATAATGTATGTAACTGGCGGGGGGGGGGGGGGGGAGCGTTGGGGGCAACCTGATGAAGTGGAGCCTGGCCGTGCAGGCAGTGAAAGAATCCACCCAAGGCAGAACAAAGGAAATAGTTTACTGAATACACCCCAAGGGAGGTGTGGGCAGGACAGCAAAGCAAATACTGTCTGCCACTAGGCAGTGCTGGGGGGCTCTAGTTCAAGGGGGAAGGTGAGGAGGTATGGAACGTGCGCGATTTTCAGTTTTTTCTTTTTTGGTACCTGTGTCCAGGTGTAAGCAATCCCTAGGTCAGCTAGGGCTTATGGGTATTTTGAGGTAGGTTGCCCATTGGGCTGTGTGTATTCAGCCAGGGGGTTGGGGAGCACTGTGGGCCCTTCTACTTTACACAGGTTTCTGCTGTTCAGGTTGGTTGCCTAAAAGTGGCCTGTACAACTGGAGTAAAACCTCTGGTGAAAACCTAAGCTTCACGCAGGCTGGGATGGAAAGTCATATTTGTCTTTCATCTTAAACATTGCATTTCCTATATCTTATACATCAAAACTATACAAAATTATGGTGTCAAAAGGGTGGTCTGTGGTCTGTTAAAAAAATGTAAGCATAGTGTGTAGTAGCTGGGTATTTTCTCAGCTTTTCTAGAGGGGCATGGTACCATGCAATTTTTTTCTTCTTCAACACATTGCTTATAGTCATTAAACGTGATATTGCTTTGGTTGTGGAAAATATAGCCTATATTTAAACGTAGAATTGTAGTGGGGAAAGTATGGATTGTGGATTCAAATTAACTTAAGCTTGATTGCTCACTGTAACACTTGTTGCTATTTGGTTGAAATACCTAAGCTTCAGGGAATTCCTCTAGAAATAGAGCATAATTATACCAAACTTACAGGGTTGTTTGAGAATTAAAAGAAGTAACACATGTAAAACATCCAGTGCTACTTTCTAATACTTAACCTGTACTCAATACAGTGTAGCTATTAATTATAGACATTTTTGTTTCGAAGTAGATTACAAAAATTATGAAGTACTTGCAAATATAATTAAATCTTCAAATCACTTTTATAAAGAGGAAGAATAAGTGTTGTGTTTTTTGGGTTTTTTTTTAAGTATTTTGAAATTAGGGGCACTCGGGTGGCTCAGTTGGTCAAGTATCCAAATTTTGATTTGGGCTCAGGTCATGATCCCAGGGTCCTGGGATAGAGTCGGGCTCTGCACTGAGTGTGGAGCCTACTTAAGATTCTCACTCTCTCTCTCTCTCTCTCTCTCTCTCTCTCTCTCTTTCTCTCTCTCTCTCTCTCTTTCCCCTCTCTTTCTCTCTGTCTCCCTCTGCCCCTCTCCACCCCATCTCTAAAACGATTTTTTTTTTTTTTTTTTTTAATGAGGGACTAAAGCTGAGCAATGGTCTAGTACCAAGGAAGGGATTCAGTGAAGCATAGAATGTCTAAGTATTGATCCAGTGCTCTCATAACAAACAGATGGAGCCCTTGGGGGGTGGTTGGGCAAGGTAAGCTTCTCTGAAAGAGTTTGGTCACCTTTGACATTGTCTTACTTCCAGTCTAACCTTACCCTGCAGCAGAACCAGATAGCTGAGAACATTCTGAACCTACAGACCTTGCCCCCAGGGAGAGGTGTGGGGTAAGTGATAACAAGGTACAGAGTGGATCCATTAACAGTGTTATAACCATGTCCCAAGTTATAATTAGAAAACAGAGATGTATCAAACACTGCATTTTTTATAAATGTTTTATATAATATTTATTATATTATTATATACATGGCAAAAGAATAACAGGAGCTATGTCATTACTCTTTAGGTTAGTATGAACTTGTGCATTGCGTTTTGAAAAATAAGGACTATCTCTTAGACACAGAATAGAGCTTGCTTGTTTATTGTGTTTCTAAAAGGGATGTTTTAAAAATTACGAAGTAAATGTTTGTTTCCTAATGATGTGATTGGATGTAAGGGTTCAGGTGCAGACAGATAAGAAAGAATTCTTGAGATGTTTTTGGTGCAAAAAAGGTGGTTTTTAGTAAAGCACGGGGACAGGACCAGTGGGCAGAAAGAGCTGCTCTGGGAATGTGAGGAGCTATTAATTATATACTTTTAAGTTGGGAGGGGTAGAGACAAAGGAGGTTTCCAAAAGGATTTTCATAAGTTAAAAGAAGACTTAGGGGATCCCGGAGGCCTAGCTATTGTTAAGCTAAGGTTGTTTTTTCCTCTAGCCAGGCATTAACATTCAGACGGTTGGGAGTTCCTGCAGAAATGTCAGACTCTGCCTGTCTCAAGTATTTGTCAATGGGCTGCAAGTTAAGGAAATTTAATTTTATCTACATTTCTTTCGCCTTTGCTCTCTGCATCACTAACATTTTAATAGGCTTAAGGGAAAAGGTTATGCTATGTTCAAATAGCATTTTAATTAAATTCAGGCTATACAGAAAAAGCTTTAAGTTTGAAAACTTGTATAGAAGATTATGGTATCAAACATGACAGCTAGATTCTAGTTTGTCTGGACATTATAGGTTTATCGGGCTTTTGTTTCTTTTTGCTTAAAAGTAAATACACAGTGAAACTACAAAAAAATCAGAAATCTTTGTGGGAGAAAATATAAGAAGGTTGAATCAAAACTAGTTGAGATGATTCACTGTGTGCATTGGACACTACATTTAACTTTAGTGAGATAATCATACAGTACTTGATAACCAGGAAATCAGGAATCTTGTTTGCAACCTTTAAGAGAGGGTGTAGAAGCAAGGACTTTGTTAGCCCATGTGACACTGTGTGCTTTAGAAAGGGATGCCTGTTTGGGTGAACAGATAGAAATGTGTTCTTTCTTCACAGTCCCATCGTCAAATACACGACTTGCTAAGTAGAGCAAGGGGCTGGAATCTAAATTGCATGTATTCTCCTGTAACTAATATAGAGTATATAAGAGTATATTGGTATAAATAATAGAGTACTGGTATAGAGTATATTGGTATTGAGGGTATAGAATATATGAGAGTGTATTGCTATCCTGGAGAGGGAGTAGAGAATTAAACTTGGGGAGTGTTGAAGTATGGTCTGGTGTGATAGCGAAGAAGCAAAAGTGCATTTAGTGTGGAAGCAAGAAAGGAAAAAGTAGCAGAAGGTGAGAAGGGCAATAGAGAAAAGAAATAGAAGAATAAAATGCCAATTTTGCTCACGTTGCCATTTTACCTGAGGCTGTAAGAATCCTTGTATCCTGCCAGCCTACTTAACTTCTTTAGGAAGAGGAAA
Organism: Acinonyx jubatus; assembly: GCF_027475565.1. Classification (NCBI taxonomy): domain Eukaryota; kingdom Metazoa; phylum Chordata; class Mammalia; order Carnivora; family Felidae; genus Acinonyx; species Acinonyx jubatus. The sequence goes on along the minus strand of NC_069380.1, from coordinate 130,752,575 downwards.
AGAATGGGAAAGGGGTAAAAGAATTTTCATGCTGGGTTTTCTTCTCACACTATATTACCCATAAGATATAACACAGTATTTGCGGATTTTTCTCATTTGCAAGACATTTTGGGATGTATTTCTCTTGAAGTTAAATGGCATTTTGAGTGTATTTTGCAAATGAAAGAGAGAAGGCACAAAGGGCTTCTGGGACTTGCCAAGGTCACCCTATTCTTTGGGACAAAACTGGGATTAGAACCTCAGTAATAGAACTGCCACTATGAAGTTTGTGAGAGGAAGCTGAGATTTCTTTCTATAGCAACTTTTATGGCCCAGTGAATTATTTTTTTTTAGATTTATGTACCAATAAAAAGTATTAAGTTTAGTAAAAAAAAAAAAGATGCTTTTAAACAATCAGTATAATTGGAAGCATAAGATAGTCTGTAGAACGTGCTAACACATTCTAACGTTACATATCTCTGCAGAAAGAAAAGTGCTGATAAAGATGCTAATATTAATTTTTTTTATTTCTTTGAAAATACTAAGATCAAAAATGCTGAGACCTGCAGCTTTGCCCTCTGGATTTATGTGGGGTCCTGCTGGTTGCTTTTTAGAAGGAGAGGATGCCTGATTAGTGTTAGCAACAGGAGGCTGAAAACCTGTCAGGCTTTACATAAAAAATTGGTTGCTTATGCCCACTGTTTTCTGTTAGAGTTTTTGCATGGTGTCAGCATTTATTACCTTTAAGTAATGTAAAAAGCATTACTTCTTAAACGCTTTACTCAAACGCTTTATTAAAAAAACACTTTATTCAAAAAAAAAAAAACAACAACCAAAAGAATCTACTGTATGTAATTTTTCCTTAAGAAATTGCTCTTTTCCTCGATCACTCTGATTCTTTGGAACAAGAATATACAACTCCTACTGAGCTAATTTCTAATCAACACAAATCCAGATCATTCACTGACGGAAGCATTGAAATCAGGAAAACAGAACACTAGCTGATATAGTCTAGAAGCAGAAAGGCATGGAATAAAGTCTACTACAGTTTCCTTAAGCCCTTCTGTCCTCGCTGCTATTCTATGAACATCCTTAGTACAGTCTTGCTTTAGGGTCTTTTCATTTACTGTTTATTTTCACTCATGTGTATGTAGGTGACTCCCTCAGTTTCCTTTAACTCTCTGCTCAAGGGCCACCTTGTAAGAGAGAATTTCTCCGACAATACTATTTTAAAACAACTTCCCTCCTACCTCACTATCAGTCCCTTCACCCTGCTTTGTTTTTCTTCTTTCTCACCTCCAACTAGAGTGAGCTCCATGAAAGCAGGGACCTAATCTATTTTGTCTATTGCTTTATCTCTAGAGCTTACATCATGTGTGACACATATTAAGCAAATAAATGTATTTGCGGATTAGAAAAAAGACATTTAAGGCCAGTTCTTGGTGGCTGGTTTTAAGAGGACTAGTGATAAGGTTATGATGTGCCCATAGGAAAGCCATCAAGGTCTAGATTCCTTTCAGTTAGGGGTAAGATTGTTCCGTGCAGATCCAGAAGAAAGGAGCAAGACCCCTAGGTTATAGGGGGACAGATTTGGGCTAAAAGTAAGAAAGAACCTGATAGTAATTGCAGCTCCTGAAAAGTTTTTTATTTTTCTGTTAGATGCTTATATAGATTGTATGACCACTTTGGGGAATAATTGTAGAGGAGATTTAAGCATGTTAAGCAACATAGTTTATATTCTAACATTTCTCAAAAGTATATGATTCTGTATTGACTCAAAAATAATCACTGAGTTTGGTTATTCTTCAAAGTGCTACTGGACATATGTATCTATTATGTTAACACCTAAATCAAGGGGTTGAAAAATCACACCTTCTGGGCTAAAGTTGGCCTGTCCCCTCTTTTTGTAATTAAAATTTTATTGGAACACAGCCCTGACTGTTCGTTTATATATTGTCCATGGCTTCTTTCACACTATAATGGCACAGTTGAGTAGCTGCAACAGAGACCAAATGATACTCAAGAGTCTAAAATATTTAGTATGTGGCCCTTTACCAAAAAAAAAAAGTTGGCTAATCTCTGCACTTAACCAACAAATTGCAAAAAATAATACATAGAAACCATCTCTGTTCAGTTGCCCAAATACCTCATCAATATCATCATCGTTGCTATTTTTTATTGTTTTATAAATAAAGATCCAACCATAATAATATAACCACTCTGAATATTTAAATAGAGGGAATTTAATAGAGGGAATTTAATGAAAAGAATTGATGGAAGAGACAGGAAGATGCCACCCATCCTCCCAGGGAGACCAAGGAAGGAAGTAGTTTTATCAGAGTCCAGAGGCTGGGATTATACATTAGAAGGTGGAACAGAAACTGGATGGGGTTGGAGGGTACGGGTGGTGGGAGCGGTAAGTGTGGTCCTGTTACCTGAAGTTGGAGTCACAAAAAGATTCTGCTTTTGCCTACAATGCTGCCTGAGGTGGAGAGAGAGAGAAACATTCTGGCTTCTGCTGTAGTGCCTTCCATTGTCTGAACCATTGTTGGAAATCAGCAGACACAGAAGCCTGGGAAATGGAGTTTTCAGAGTTTGTTCCCCTGAAATACAGAACAGTGTAGAAGAAGGTGAGGAATGCATCTAAGAACGCCCAGAGCCAAGACCAGAACAGCTGCTCATAGTTATTCAGTGCTACAGTATCTGTACGCCAGGTACAGAGCTAAACAGTTTGTATGAATCCTCACCTGGGAGGTAAATACTAGTATTATGCCCCGTTTATAGATGAGGCTTGCAAAATTAAGTACATTGCAGGTACATTGCTAAATACACCAAATTAGAATTCACTCCAGGTTGATCATACTCCAAAAGTTTGCTTTTAGTTCTCTTATAAATGAGCAAAAAGTAGTTTGGAGAAGAAAAGAAGCTTGCTAGCTGAAATGACAGTTACTCCTGTTAAGTTTTTGTACATCTTAACAGAGCTACAACCTTATGCTGTTACTATAGCATTTAGAGTTCAAGGAAACCCCCACTTAGATGAGGGAGTGTCCTTACACCTTGAAACTATTATTAAGCAGCCTTTGTGTACCCAGTGTACTGGGTAAAAGGGATTATTAATTGTAACTACCTAAGAGTGTTGAGATAGTTTGAATAGGTAACACAGCTAGAGACCTCTGAATAGTGTGCCACAGAATGGGTACCTGCTAAACGCTCAGTAAATGCTAAGTAGCTGTTGTCATTGTTAATATTTTTATTATCGTGACTCTAGGAGTGGTTATCACAGGAAAAGAGTGTAAATTAGAAAGTTTATGAAATATTACCCAAATGCTTTATTAAACCCTTCTGTTGGACTTTTTACTTTGCTTGTATTTAGGAGATTCCTTACAACATAGTCAAGAATGGGGTAGTTTTCTTTTGTTTGTTTTTCTGTGAATGGTCCTCATGATGCCTTAGTTTGTTAATTCAGAACTTTTTCATGTGGTTTTCTATGAAATGTCGTCTCCTCTTATGATTTCATAAGTTCCTTTCACCTAGGATGGCCTTTCTCCAACTGTTCCCAACATATGACCTTCGCCTTCCTGTGCCCATGTCTTTACTTGGTTTCATTCTTAATAGTTCCCTCCGCCTAGAAATTTTTTCTCTCTCATCCAGCTCAATTCCTATAATACTTTATAATATTATGAAGGATAATTATTGGGACATCTGAGTGGCTCAGTCAACTGAGTGTCCAACTCATGATTTTGGCTCAGGTCATGATCCCAGGGTCGTGGGATTGAACCCTGCATTAGGCTCCACACTGAGCCACTCCCTCTGCCCTTCTCCCTCGCTCATTTGCACTCTCTCTAAAATAATAAAAAATAAAGTACATAACATTTTTTTTAACAAAGGGTAATTATTTTTAATACTTTTATTATAATTATAATGTACTTGAGATTTTCCTCCTCCACAAATATTTCCCTAATTAATCACATGACACATGGATCTTTTACTTTTATTACAGCACCTATAGGTCACCTGTACCATGCTGTTGTATATTCACTGCCTGAGACAGTGCTATGTATCTGGTAGAATTTTTTTTTTAAGGTTATTCATTTATTTTAAGAGAGAGGGAGAGAGTGCCCACAAGGAGGCAGGCAGGGTCAGAGAGAGAAGGAGAGAGAGAATCCCAAGCAAACTCTGTGCTGTCAGCATAGAGCCCAACATGGGGCTCAAACTCACAAACCGTGAGATCAGAACCTGAGCCAAAATCTAGCTGGTTGCTTAACTAACTAAGCCACTCAGATGCCCGGGTAGCATTTGTATCTGGTTTCTCCAACTAGATTAAAAGCCATGCTTGAATGAATGTTTAGGTGGTTGGTGCTTTACAAATACTTAAGTATTATATGAAAACTTGTAGTTGGAGTTCAAAGTATTTGTATTATATATATAAAAAAAATCAATGATGTTTGCTTAAAAATCAGTCTTGCTCCATGGCAAAGCCACTGACAACTTTAGTCCTTGTGTCAGATTCCCTGAAAGTAGATAGAATGGATTTTCTTTGATCCAAACATAAGCACACCATGAAACAAAACACCCTGGAAGTGATGCAGTAGGTAACCTATAGTAAACAATTATTTGCCATTTTTTAAAAGGCAAATAAGAAGGGTGATTGATAAGCACAATCATTAGGTTTGATATTGCAGTGTCATATTTTATTTATTTATTTTAAATGTTTATTTTTTTAAATTTATTTTGAGTGAGAGAGAGAGAGCACACAAGCATGGGAGGGGCAGCGAGAGAGAATCTCAAGCAGGCTCGTGGAGAGCCTGACGCAGGCTTTGATCCCATGAACCATGTCATCATGACTTGAGCCAAAATGAAGAGTTGGATGCTTAACTGACTGAGCCATACAGGTGCCCCTGGCCTATTATTTTTATACATTCTTCAAGGGACCATTTACAACATACTGACCTCAGAAAACCTTATAAATGTAGAGATCCAAGGGAGGGTAGTAAAAATCTCAGAATGACCTCTGAGAGTTTAATCTACTCATCATTTATTCACAATTAAGAATTTTATCTACTGACCTGTTTTGTTCTTCCATATGTGAGTGGGTTATTTTCTCCATATTTCAAAAGCAGTAACAGTTTTTTAGGTGCCACAACTGCAGAACTCTAAAAGATAAGTCAAGTTAGGTCAGATTGCTCAAACACTGTGACATGTTGTACTTTTAATTCTTTGTGAACTTAGAGATTGAATTTAGGGTGCCCTGTGGTATTTGGAATCTAGACCTAACTACATTGGCAAGGTTTTCCTTTTTAAAAAATTCAGGTAGAAGAAGCATTCCAAATGTTTAAAAACAAATAACCCTCTCTTCACCCTCTCAACATCCTTCTCTCTCCCTACCCAACATATGCACATGTTTTGAATCAATTTAGTATTTTACTTTCTGTGATGTTCAGAGATTAAATGTAAATCTTAATAAGTCCAAATTCCTTGAATTTGAAGGTGTTTAGACTTGAGGCATAGCATTTGCCCAGTTCATTCCACATCTTAAAATATGGTTTTTGTCAAGGCTAGACAGTAAACAGCTATAGTAGTGGGGATCCAAACCACAATTAATAGTACTGAATGTTGTCTTACAAACCTGCCTCTTGATTCCTTAAAATAAAGAGCTGGGAGTAGCTGTGGCAAATGGACCTCAAATAATGTTACCAACAGAGATTTTGTGTTTTAGTTTCTTCACATAGTTTTTGTGTGTGTTTATAAGGAGCTACCTGATGGATTGATTGTAAAGTAGACTATGACATGTATCTGAGTGTAAAGTTATAGGAAACTGTCTTAACGCTTAATTTTGTTTAAATTGCTTCAGTTATTTCTTCTGTGGCTAAGATTACAATTCAGAATCTTCAGTCTGAATATTGGTTGTAAAACAGTAAAGCAAATACCAGAATTATAGCCATAGCATCAGGCAGTGAACTAATGTGATGAGTTAGGCAATTTTAATTGTAGGGACATTGTGCCTTAGTTTCGGTATTTTTCAACAATCATACCATTTATGATTTTATTTTATTTTAGCCATGTCCTTTGGGGGCCCGAGATTTTCGAGAGAAACAGTGTGCAGACTTTGACAATATGCCTTTCCGTGGAAAGTATTATAACTGGAAACCCTATACTGGAGGTAATGTATAATCTGGCAGAGCATTCATCATGCTTGAGAGCCTTGCAAATATGAAAGAATATATAAATACATACAAACACACACATACATTCATACACATACTAGTAAAAATTAGTGTTTGCAAATCAAAGCAGGAAAATGCTTACAGTACTATGAAGTTTCCTGTAATAAAGTTTATATGTTAGTAAAAATAATCAGAAATCGTTTTTTAAAAACTAATTCTATTTAACAGCGTTTTTAGAAACCTAATTCTATTCTATTCTATTCAAGTCCTGGAAAGGATATAAATCCAAATAATGTTTTTGAGTTCTTGAGACCTCCTTGGGATATATGGACATTACATTATAATCATTTATAATCATTGCATATTTAGAATTATCACCCTAAAAACAGATTATAACAATATAAACCAACTAAAAAGGGGCCAGGAAAATCTGTATTCTTTCTTGGCCAAAGGCCAAGGATCTTCCCCTAGATTATTGTTATTCTTTTTTTAGTGTTGGGAAACATTTTTACCCTTTAATTTGGCATGTATCAAACACAAATTATTTAGTAAACACAAGAAGTTTTCTTGTACTCTCAAAATATAATTTAAATTTTGTTAGAATTTTCTCTTGGAAGAATTGAATACCCTTTTAAAAAACTTCAATGTTTGTTTTTTATTCTAACATCTTACTTTGAAAATTTTCCAGTGGAGCAGTATTAGAAGAATTTTACAGTGACATCTTTATACCCACCACCAAGATTCTACCATTCACATTTTAATATACTTCCTTTATTACATGTCTAGTCATCTCTCTATCCATTAATCTATTTTATTTTTTAGATGAATTTCAAAGTAAGTTGTAGTCATTAATATACTTTCCTCTAAGTACTTCAACACGTATAGCATTAACCACAGTTCAATATTTACTTTTTTTTGAGAGAGAGAAGATTATGTACAATGAAATGCACAAATCTTTTTTTTTTTTTTTTTTACATTTATTTTTTAGGTAGAGAGAGTGAGACAGAGTGTGAGCAAGGGAGGGGCAGAGAAGAGGGAGACACAGAATCCGTGGTAGGCTCCAGGCTCTGAGCTGTCAGCACGCAGCCCAACACAGGGCCCCAACTCATGAACTACGAGATCATGACCTGAGCTGAAGTCAGATATTTAACTGGCTGAGTCACCCAGGCACCCCTTAAATGAACAAATCTTAACTGTACTCTCCCTGAGTTTTGACAATTGCATGCACCTATAAAACCCTATTGACATATAGAACATTACCATACCCCCAAGATTCTCATAGTCCTCATAGTCCTTCCCAGTCAATAGCTGCCTCTACCTGTTTCCTCCAAGAGGCAAACCACAGTTCTGATATTTCTGAATCTATTACCATAGATTAGTTTTGTCAGTTCCAGAACTTCATATACGTGAAATCATGTCATATTTACTCTTTTGGGCAAGATTTCCTTAAGCCAAATGTTTTTGAGACCCATCCATGTTATTGCATGTATGAATAGTTTATTCCTTTTTATTGCTGAGCAGCATTATATTGTAATAAACAGTTTGTTTTCCCTTTCTGCTATTGATGGCCACCTGAGTTGTTTCTAGTTTTCAGCTGTTCTGAATAAGCTGCTGTGAACATTTGTGTACAAGTCTTTTGTAAGCATATGTTTTCATTTCTCTTGGGTGAATACTTAGGAGTGGAATTGCTGGGCAATAGGGTAGGTGTGAGTTTAGTTTTAAAAGTAATTGCCAGATGTTTTCCCAAAATAATGTACCATATTATACTCCCACCAATAGGTATGTTTGTTCCACATCCTTGCCAACATTTGGTATTTTCAATCTTCTGGTGGGTAGAAAATAATGTCTCTATGCAGTTATAATTTGCACTTTCTAACCAATGATTATGTTACACACATTTTTTTGTGGACATTTTTATGTGTTTGTTGACCATTTATAAGTCTTTTGTAAAGTGTCTGTTCAAATCCTTTGCTTGTTTTTTAATTGTTTTTTTAATCTTTTTTTTCTTGAGTGGTAGTCATTTATCAGATGAATTTTATAAGTATTTTCTCCTATCTCTGGACCTTCCTGTTACTTTTTTTTAATTTTTTTTTTTTTTTTTTAAGAGAGAGGGTGAGAAAGAGAGAGAGCTAACAGGAGAGTGGCAGAGAGAGAGGGGGACAGAGGATCTGAAGTGGGTTCCGTGCTGACAACAGAGAACCCAATGTGGTGCCTGAACTCACGAACTGTGAGATCATGACCTGAGCCCAAATCAGTTGTTTAACCGACTGAGCCATCCAGGTGCCCCTCTCCTATTATTTTTTAATGGTGTTTTGGATAAGTATAAGATTTTAATTTTGATGAATGCTAATTTTTCAATTTTGTTTCCTTTTATGGTTATTATGTTCAGGGTCCTATCTTAGAAATCTTTGCCTTTCTCAACTCAGGAAGATATTTTCTTATGTTTTCTTCTAAAAGCCACATGGTTTTGGTCTTTACATTTAGATCTACAGTCTAAAAATAATTTGGGTGTATGGTGTGTATTTGTAGTATGGACTCTGTTTTGTTTCTTTGATCTATTTGTCAACAATAGAAATGCACGACGAAATGTGCACCTGGGTGGCACAAAGAAATGAAATGGCAGCAATACTATGCTAGTACCACACTGACCTAATTATTATAACTGCATAGTCTTGGACACAGGTAGTGTAAGTTCCTCCAACTTTGATCTTTTTTTCAAGAGTTCTTTGGATATTCTGAATGCTTTGCATTTCTATATAAATTTTAGAATTATTATTCATTTTTATAGAAAAACATGCTAGGCTTATGATTGCTACCATGTTGAATCTATAGATCAATTGAGGGAGAACTGATAAGTTAACAATATTATTTTGACACATTGAGTATTGACTTCAACAGTGAATTTATCAAAATGGTGTGTATATATATATATATCCATTTATTTTGATGTTTTCTTTAATTTCTCTCCGTTATGTTTTATAGCTTTAAGTGTTAGTTAAGAAGTGTTGCACTTCTTTTGTTAAACCTATTTCTGAGTAACTTATGGTTTTTGAACCTATTGTAAATAAAAGTTTAAAACATTTTTAATTATTTTCTCTAGTATATAAAATTAAATAGATTTTTATATATTAACTTTTTATTCTGTGACCTTTCTAAATTCCCTTCTTAGTTCTAAGAGTTGTTTGTAGATTGTTTAGGATTTTCTTCATAAATAGTCATGTTATCTGGAAGCAGTGACTGTCTATAATAATCTTTATACCTTTTAATTCATGTTCTTGCCTTAATTCACTGGATTGGCCCTTTAGTACAACTGGTACATGTATGATTATATGTGTTTTTCTTTATTCCATTATTATATGAATTGCTTGATAGATTTTATGTCAAACCAACGTTTTATCCCAGGATAAACCCCATGTGGTATTGATTTATTATCTTTTTATATGTTATCAGATATAATTTCTGATATTTTATTAAGGATGTTTGCATCTATATTTATAAGGAATATTGATTTGTAAATTTTTTTTCTATCATGTCTTTGACAGGTTTGGGTATTAGAGCTACTCTGGTTTCCAGAACTAGAATCCCTATTTATTTTGAAAGAGTTTGTAGGATTGATATTATTTCTTCCTTAGAATACATTTCACTGGTAAAACCACTCAGGCTTGGTATTTTCTTTGTGAAAAAAAAATTTACTACAAATTCAACTCCTTTAGTAGATAAATGGCTATTTAGATTTTTAAAAATTCTTATGTCTTAAAGGAATTTGTTACTTGCATATCCCATTTCTTGATAGAAAACTGATCATAACATTCTCTTACTATCCTGCTTAATATCTGTGGGCTCAGTAGTGATAAATGCTGTTTCATTTCTGATATTGATAATATGTGTTTTCTCTCTTTTCCTTGTTCAATCTTGCTTGAGATTTATCAATTTTTTTAATCTTTTCAAAGAATCAACTTTTGGCTTTAGTACTTTATTGCTTTAATTAATTTTTGTTCTTATATTTATTATTTTTAAATTTGGGGTTCATTTTGCTTTTCTGCATTCCCAACACCTGATTTAAAAAAATTTTTTTTAATGTTTATTTATTTCTGAGAGAGAGAGAAACAGACAGAGTGAGCGGGGGAGGGGCAGAGAGAAAGGGAGACACAGAATCTGAAACAGGCTCCAGGCTCTGAGCTGTCATCAGGGCTTGAACTCATGAGCTGTGAGATCATGACCTGAGCTGGAGTCGGATGCTTAACTGACTGAGCCACCCAGGTGCCCCCCGCAAAACCTGATTTTTAAAAAAATTTCCTTTAGTCCAGAATCTTTTCTTATTTACATTGTGATTTCTTGTTTGACCCATGAGTTATTTGAAGTATGTTATTTTTATTTCCGAATATTTGATATTTTCTAGATTTTTTTTGGTTATTAATTTATAATATAATTCTATGATCAGAGAATACTCTGTATGATTTAAATATTTAAAATTAATTGAGATTTGTTTTATAGTACAGCTTATTGTTCATGTTGGTAATGTTCATCTATACTTGAAAAGGATTATTTTCTTCAATTGTTAGATACACTGTTCCACAGATATCCATCACATCAAGCTGGTTGATAGTGCTGTTTAAATCTTTTAAATTTGTTCTGACTTCCTCTTTCAGTTACTGAGAGAAGTGTGTTAAAAATCTCCAACTGTTAAAAATATGACTTTGCTTCTTTTTCTGTAAGTTTTTCTTCATGTAATTCAAATTGCTTTTATTAGGTGCATATACAATTGGGATTCTTTCAACTTACTGTAGGAGGGAAAGAAGTGTCTGAAATAATTAACAGATTTAATAATTAGCATCTAGATAATGTAAGCTTAGTAAATTAACCCTAAATTCATAATAACCTTTCACTGAAGGTAACTGGTAATGATGTGACCTTCCATTTGGAGAATCGTCTTAAATCCCTTCTCGAAATAAATGCAGTACATCTTCTGCAAACTCACTGTAGCTTAGGAAGCTAAACACATCTTCAGTAATAAAAAAGGAAGAAATGTATTCTTATTATCATCATCACATAGTGTAATGGTCTAAGGAATACATCCTTGGCATTTATATGTCCTACATATCAAATACTAACTTACATAATTAAATAACATTAAAATTGAGAGAACTCATGTTCTCTTTTTCAAGACAGATACACAAAAAGCTGCCTTAAATTCCAAAGCATTATAATAAAAAATGGGAAAAGAACTATATTGGGTAGTAATGAAAAAAATCGCAGTAAAATTCATTAAAATTTAGAGTAATTTTATTAATGAGAATCTTACAAAAATAAATATAAACACCTTGATTATCAGCTCAGGAAGAAATTATTTTATTTATTACTTGTTATTTTTGTGCTCAGTACAGCAAAGGTATCATTACCCTAAGTCTAGTAATAACATTGCAATTAAATAGAAGTTCTATAGCCTGTAAACATCAAAAATGGAAATAAACACAGAGTTAGGCCAGAGGTTGTCAACTGGCAGTTCAGGAACCAGATTTTACTTATAAACATGTTTTAACCTCCACAGTATTTTTGAAAACTTTGAATGAATTACTAAGAAAAGTTTTTATTTTAAAAATCTAGGTTTTCAGATTCTCATGAAAAAAATAGAATTTCTGACAATATTGGGCCATCTTCTTGCATTATACAACAATCAAATTTAACAATGATCTCCTTTAATGAAATGTTCTCTCATTTACCATTGTCTCTACCACTCAGTTGTCTTGTCTCTTTTATTTCACATACTTTCACCCTGCAAAAACCTGGTTTCTACTTTCACTAAGACTAAGCATGTCATTTTTTCTTTCTGCCTTATTTTCTTTGCTAGAAGTAGTCTTCTTTATTTCAAAGAGAAATCTTATCAGCATAATTAGAATGAAGCCAAGTGTTTTAAATGAAGGTTCAACAAAAGTGTTTTTAAATCATAATTTCAATCAATAGGTACATATTTTTATGTAGCTTTCTCATGCAGTATTTTGAATAAAATAAATTCATATATATTGCTACTTTTCCAATATACTATGGGATTATAATATTACTCTGCTTATTTTTTAAATTACTATTATTTATGCCCATTTTTCACATCAACCTTAAAAATACAAATTTCAGTGACAAAATGAAAATGATGACATTATTATATGCATTTATTCACAAAATTAAATTGGGTATTGTTTTATTTGTTCACGTTTAATGCTCCATGTAATATCTTTGATTTAGTAATAAGAATAATTCAAATCTAATGCTATAATTAACTTTACCTTTGATTTGCTTATCTCATAAAAATTTATCTCTATGCTAAAGCCACATTCGTTGAATATGGTATGTTTAAACCAGGTACAAATTCAGAGGTGTTTTTGTTTTTGTTTTTGTTTTCATTTTTGTTTTTGTTTTACAAGTACCATATCCCTGCTTCAAGTAGCAGGGTTTTGTATCAGCTGCAGTTAACAAGGGACATATGTTGTAGAAATTTCCATTTGTTACATGAAGTTATTGTGTCAAGCCTCCTCAAACTTTATTTTCTTAGTTTTTCTTTTAATGTTTATTTATTTATTTTGAGAGAGTGAGCAGAGAAGGGGCAGAGAGAGGGAGAGAGAGAATCCTAAGCAGGTTCCACACTGTGAGCATAAAGACTGAAGTGGCACTCAGTCTCACAAAATATGAGATTATGACCTGAGCCGAAAGCAAGAGTTGGATGCTTAACCAACTGAGCCACCCAGGCCCCCGTGTTTTCTTAGTTTTTAAAAAATCTTCCATTTCATCCATTTTTTTCAACATTTAGGTACCTTTACTATGATCCCTTTTGACCTAAAATATATCGTTAAATATATATTGGAAATACGTGAACATTTTAAATTTTGAAACTGCTCAATGGATCCTCTGTCAAGTTTCACAAGCAATGAAAATAAGTGTGAAATTTTAGCAAAGAAGGAAAGAAACCTACACATCTGGGTATATAGTGACAGCATTATGTCTGTATAAATTGTAAATTTACTGTGGTTAATATGGAATCACCGTTTCTTACAAGAACCACTCCATTTATTTCTCTTCTGCTGTATTTGTCCAGGTGGGGTAAAACCTTGCGCATTAAACTGCCTGGCTGAAGGTTACAACTTCTACACTGAACGTGCCCCTGCGGTGATTGATGGGACTCAGTGCAATGCGGACTCACTGGATATCTGTATCAATGGGGAATGCAAGGTTGCTCCAATTACGAATTTCACTCCTTTTTGTTGGGGCTTTTGAGACTTTTGTCTTCTTTTCTCAGATATTAGCTCTTAATTAAAACTATGCTCAGTTTTAATAAAAGAGAGCTATATTTTAGAGAAAATCAGATTCCAATTAGGTTGACAGTACGTATAGATAAAGGTAGAATAGCCTATTCGCATTCAAACATCATGTAAATGTGATTTATTTTGATGTTCTAGTTACATGTATAGTGATTGCTAAAGTTCTGAATATATTTTGGACTTTAGTTTCTATTATTTTGCTCTGTTTACAAACAGACTGCAAAGATGATAGGAAGAGAGGGAACAAGGATGCAGCTCTTACTCATATGGCTACCATATGTTTTCACTGGAAGATTGTTTGATACATTTCATAGTGTATTTTTTTCTCAAAGTGTGAAGTAGCTGTGTTCCTCCTACTTTGCCTCTTTTTGAAGCATTTTGAAACACAATGGTTTTCATTATAGAGTTAGTCTTTACCTTATTAAAGCATTTATTTGAGAGAATTATCCAGACTAGTTGAGAGTTATTGGACCAAATCTATGCTATTTTCCTAGACCTGTGTATAAATCTGATCATAATAAGAAAAGTCGCAAATACCACTGTCCTCGTAACTTTTTTTCTTGTTTGTCTTTATTTTGTTTTAAAGAGAAGCACAACTCTAAGTCTTAGAAATTGAGAAAGAAGAGATAAACACATGATCTGTTTTACTTTGTGTCACAATTTCTTACAAAAGTTTCTGTCCTTCTGGCTACTTGCATCCAAATATATCTGATGATCCTGTATGTGTGTGTGATTTCTGACAGTATTAATTTTTTTTTCAGAAAACAAAGACAAAAAGCACAGGTTTTATTCAGAGATCACATGCCTGTTATCAATGGCTATAGGTCATATATACAAATGCAAGTACCAAAATATGTACCAAAAATATATAAAAATCCACATTTCTGTGATTAAATGCAAAACTAAAAGGTAGAATTTCAGCTTCTAAAATCACATGCTTACATCTCCTTGTTTTTTATGACAATTTTAGTTAGCAAGTATAAACAGGTATTCAGTTTTAAAGGTTTACCCAGGTTTGAATTCCACAACTAATCCTTGACACTAACAATTGGGTATCCAAAAGAGCCAGTGATTTAGAAAGGTCAAACCATAAAGCTCAGTTAAGACTCCTGCTGTTATTACCTTGTGTAGGACAATATGCCATTTTTCTTAATTCTTGCATTTCTTAATCGAAGGTATAAATAAGAGCCCATTGCCAACAAACTATAAAATATTTTAAGATTTGGAGCATGCTATCTATAAATGAAAAAGAAATCTAGGTTAGAAATATAGACATACATTCCTGGGGAATCAAAAAAATTTTTTCTTTAAACTTACATGTTGCAAAATGTTAGCTAAGAACTTGCTCGAGGGTGAAGGAAAAAGTGGAAAGAGGAAAATATTTCCTGTTTTGATTTCCTTTACTGGAAAAACAAATCAGTTATATTTATTTGGTTAGTTATGGTTCCAAGAAATCCTCTTTATGACATACTGAATATTCTTCTCTGTTTTCAGCATGTAGGTTGTGATAATATTTTGGGATCCGATGCTAGGGAAGATAGATGTCGAGTCTGTGGAGGGGATGGAAGCACATGTGATGCCATTGAAGGGTTCTTCAATGATTCGTTGCCCAGAGGAGGTGAGTGTGTAGAGAGAACTCTTCCTCACACCTCTGATGTACTGGGAATAGCCAAAACACTTGAATTCTTCCCCACTGCCTTCTTTTTAAATTTTTTGTTTAGGCAGACAATGTTTTTTCCCCCAAATTGCTTTCAGTCTCTTAAGTATCAATTATAGATTCATGTAAGATATTTTAAGGAAATATTATTCCCTTTCTACTTGACTTCATTTAGCCATGTTTTCCTAAGATGGAAATTCCCACAGAGCATTTATGGGAGGGCTATGTGTTGAGGAAAAAAAAAAACCGAAAAACAAAACATGAGCCAATATGATACATCTTGGGGCTTTAAAGATTATCTTGAGATATTTTAGATAAAAAGAAAAATAGATGTGTTCATGAACCCAAAGGGGAATTTTCCCATATTTTGTAATTTTATAAAGTGTCAATCAAGTAAAGATTTGAAGAACAAGGAAACTTATTACTAAATGGTTACTAAACACTCATTTTCTGACCAAGGCTGCACGTGCTGCTTATTACTGCCTATCTTCTATGTTCCAGGCTACATGGAGGTAGTGCAGATACCAAGAGGCTCTGTTCATATTGAAGTCAGAGAAGTTGCCATGTCAAAGAACTATATTGGTAAGTAGCCTATATTGCTAGAATTTTTAAATTACTGGGGAAAAGCAGCACAGTATCCTGCTATGAAAAGACATATTGCTTGAGTAGAACACTTTCATGCTAAAATGAAGGAAGTTGCA
This sequence comes from Acinonyx jubatus, assembly GCF_027475565.1. NCBI lineage: Eukaryota > Metazoa > Chordata > Mammalia > Carnivora > Felidae > Acinonyx > Acinonyx jubatus. The sequence goes on along the minus strand of NC_069380.1, from coordinate 130,736,767 downwards.
AGTTTTATAAGACCACACATAAGAGCTAAACAAAAAAATTAGGAATTTATAGCTCTTCACTGAGTTGGCTATTTGATTTTTAAAAATCTGTTTCATTGAGGTACTTATATATGATAAAATGCATTTATTATTTTTTATAAGTATACATTTTGAAGGGTACTGGTAAATGTATATATATAAATTATAGATATGTAAATAAATATATAGGCAATAATAGAATTATTCATATGAATTATTAATATACATATGTTAATATGTAGTTTATTTTTATTTATTCTGGAATTTCACATGAATGGGATCATAAAGTCTATATACTCTCATGTCTGGTATTTTTCACCCACGATAATGTTTTTGAGATTCATCTATATTTTTGAGTAATAAGTTGAGTGTATCTGAAGTTTTTGTTGTTGTTTTTGTTTTGTTTTTTTGTTTTTTTTCTAAATAACATTTCTTTGTGGGGACATACCATAATTTGTTTATGTACTCACTTATTGGATAATTGGGTCATTTCCATTCTTTGACTCTTATGAATAAAGCTTCTTTGAGCAGTTATAGGTAAACATTGTGTAGACATATATTTTCATTTCTTCTGGATAAAAACCTAGGAGTAAAATGGCCTGCTCCTATGATAAGTACACGTTTAACTTTATAAGAAATTACTAAACTATTTTCCAAAGTGGTTGTTATCACTTATATTCCCCCAAATGATATAGAAGAGTCTGGTTGCTCTACATTCTTGTCAATACTTGATATTTGCGGCCTTTTAAAATTTACCCTTGGAAATATTTTTTTGTGGAGCGTCTCAACAAATATTTTGCCTACTTTACATTTTTTTCTTTTAATCAAATTATAAGGATCCTTTGTATATTCTAGATACAAGCCTTTGTTCAACTATATATTTTATGACTCCTTTTTCCTAGGCAGTGGCTTATTTATTCCTGTTTAATGGGTATTTCAATTTTCATGAAATTTAATTTATTAATTTGTTCATGGATTATGCTTTTGTGTCCTACCTTACAAATTTTGCCACCCTCAAGGTTGCAAATATTGTCTTCAATGTCTCTTCAAGAAATTATAGTTTTAGCTCTTATGTTTAGATATATGGCCCATTTTGAGTTCTTATATAAGATATAAAGTAAGTGTTCAATTTTTTTCATATGGATATTCAATTACTATAGATAGTGCCATTTGTTGAAAAGACCATCATAGGGGCTCCTGGGTGGCGCAGTCGGTTAAGCGTCCGACTTCAGCCAGGTCACGATCTCGCGGTCTGTGAGTTCGAGCCCCGCGTCAGGCTCTGGGCTGATGGCTCAGAGCCAGGAGCCTGTTTCCGATTCTGTGTCTCCCTCTCTCTCTGACCCTCCCCCGTTCATGCTCTGTCTCTCTCTGTCCCAAAAATAAATAAACGTTGAAAAAAAAAAAAAAAAAAGAAAAGACCATCATTTCTCCTATTGAATTACCTTGACACTTCTGTTAAAGATCAATTGAACATGAATGTATGCTATTTCTGTTCCCTCTCATTGATATATATGTCTGTGTCTATCCTTTCTTTTTAAATTTTTTATAGCACGCAAACCAAGATGGGTTTTTACTTACTTACTTACTTACTTATTTATTTCGAGAGCACATGAGTGGGGGAGGGGCAGAGAGAGAGAGAGAGAGAGAGAGAGAGAGAGAGATTGAGAGAGAGAGAGAATCCCAAGCAGGTTCCATGCTCAGCACGGGGCTTGATCCCACGACTCTGGGATCATGACCTGAGCCCAAACCAAGAGTCAGACACTTAACTGACTGATCCACCCAGGCATCCCTGTGGGTGTCTATCCTTAAAAACTACATTGTATTAATTAATGGAGATTTCCAGTAGAATTTGAAAATTAGGAGCATTAGGTTCTCAAATTTGTTGTTCTTTCTCAAAATAATTTTTGCTTATCTAGGTCCTTTACATTTATGCATGCATTTTAGAATTAATTTGTCAATTTCTACAAAAAGAGATCACATAGAATGTGTGGATCAATTGGGGGAGAATTGACATCTTAAAGATATTATTTTCCAGTACATGGAAAGATTTACCTCCATATTTATTTAAATCTTTATATTTATTCACCAGTGTTTATTTCTCAGTGTGCGGGTCTTGCACCTATTTTTTTTCTTAAATCTACCACTAAATATTTCATGCTTTCTGATATAATAAATAGTATTTATATCATGAACAAATGTGGAATTTTGTCAAATGCTTTTTCTCTATCTCTTGAGTTAATCGTATCCTTTTTATTGTAGTGTCTCTTTTTCTTGATCATGCTAATGAGGGGTTTGTTAATTTTATTGATCTTTTCAAAGAACAAGCTGTTGATTTAAATAATTTTTTCTATTATTTCTCCATTTTTCATTACATCGATTCCCACTGTTGTCTTTATTGTTTCCTGTTTTTGGTATTCACTTTGTGTTTGTTATTTTTTAGCTTCTCAAGATAGATTATTGGTTTAAAATTTTTTTCTATTCTAAAATAAGCATTTTGCACTATAAATTTACCACTAAGTGCTGCTTTAACTTTACCCCATATATTTTGATACATTGTATATTCATTATCACTCAGTTTAAAATTTTTTATTTACATTGTGATTCATGCTTAGAAGATATTATTTAATTTCTAAATATTTGAGGATTCCCCAGATCTTTTTTGTTACTGATTTCTAGTTTAATTCTCATATGGAGAGAGAACATACTTTGTATGATTTTCATTCTTTTGTTGAGATTTGTTTTATGGCCCAGCATATGGTCTATCATAGTAAATGTTCCGTGTGCACTTGAGAAGAATATATATTCGGTGTTATCGGGTTTAGCATTCCATAAATGTCAGTTAGATTAAATCAGTTAATAGTTTTGTTGAAGTTTTCTATATTCTTACTTATTTTCTCCCTTGTTTAAGCAGTTATAGAATCATGTTGAAATCTCTTGAAAGAACTGTGAGTTTGCTTATTTCTCACATTAATTTGTAAGACTTTGTGTCATTTATTTTGCAACTTTTTTATTAGATGTATAGACATTTAAGATTATTATATCTTCTTGATATATTGAGCATTGTATTATTATCAAATGTTCCTCTTTATCCCTGATAATAATCTATTACCGAAAGTCTATTTGTCTGATAATAATATAGCCATCCAGATTTCACCCAAATTAGTGTTTGCATGGCAAATCTTTTTCCATCCATCCATTTTTCACATGTAGATGTTTCTGAATTTAAAATGTTTCTTGTAGGGGCACCTGAGTGGCTCATTAGGTTAAGCATTCAACTTTGGCTCAGGTCATGATCTCTCAGTTCATGAGTTCAAGCCCTGTATTGGGCTCTATCAGTGTAGAGGGATTCTCTCTCTCCTTCTCTCTCTCTGCCCCTCCCCCACTTGTGTGCACGTGCTCTCCCGCTCTCTCTCTCTCTCAAAATAGAAAACAAAACTTTGAAGAAATGTTTCTTGTAGACCACGTGTGGTTGATTTTTATTTTTTTTTATTGTGTCTAACAATCTTTGCTTTTTTAATTGCAATTTCTAGATTGGGGGCATGGTGGTTGACCAATTTTCTGTGAAAGGCCAGATAATAAATATTTTCAGCTTTATATGACATGCAGTCTTTCTCAACTATTTACTTCTCCTATTGTAGTGTGAAAGCTGACACAGGTAATACATTAATGAAGGAGTGTGGCCGTGATCCAATAAAGCTTTCTTTACAAAACAGGTGGTGGGTCATACTTTGCAAACCCCTTGTCTGGATCATTTATATTTAATGTAATTATCAATATCATCCAGTTTAAGTCTACCATCTTGCTATTTTTCTATTTGTTTTATGTATTTTTACCCCGATTATTGTTCTTATTTGTCTTTTAGGTTAAGCACGTGTTTTATACCATTCCATTTGATCTGTACCAGTGGTTTATTAGTTATATAGTTTGTTTTATTTAATGGTTATGCTAGCATGTAAAAAATTCATCTTTATCACAGTACACCTTCAAATAATGTTACGCCATTTTTGTATAATGCAAGACCCTTACAATAGTTTATACCCATTGTCTCCTTCCATCCTTTGTCTTATTTTTTGAATACATTGTATTTCTCTATATGTTATAAACTGCATAATACATTGTCATTATTTTAGTTTTAAAGAGTCAATTACTTTTTTTTAATTTAAAAACAAGAAAAATTATTTTCTACTTACCTACATAATTACCTTATCTGGCATGGTTCCTTTCTTTGTATAGATTTGAGCATCCGTCTAAATATATCTTCTAGTTTCTTGTTACTATATTTGTTTTCCTTTAAAATCCTTGAGTATATTATAATAGCTGTTTGAAAGTTATTGCTAATTCCATAATTTCTGTCATTTTGGGTCTATTTCTTTTACTTAGCTTTTTCCTTGGTTTGGGCCATATTTTCCTGCTTCTTTCCATTTGTAGTAATTTTTTATTGGATGTTGTACATTATGAATTTTTTTTGAGAGTCTGGATTTTGTTTTCCTCCTTTAAATAGTGTTAAATAACTTGTAGATGAGCTAATCTTTTGAGACTTGTTTTTGAGCTTTGTTTGGGTAAGTGCAGAGGATCTTTTATTCTTGAGTTTGCTCAACCCTACTAAAAAAAGGCATGATTTTTCTTGGGTCTCTCCTGAATGTCTTAGTGGTTAAAACTGTGAATTCTTGCTCTGGACATTTTTTTGCTTATAGTTCCCTAGTGGGATTTTTTTTTTTTTTTTTTTTTTTTTTTTTTTTTTTTTGGTCTGGCTTTGTGGAATTTTCTCCTATGCATATGTAGATTGCTCTTCAGAAACAGATTCCCTCTTTCTGCTCTAGGTCCCTGGTCCTGCAAATTCCAACTCTCTTGGCCTTCCCAATTTCTGATATCTCTCTTCTAGCTCAGTGAGACAACCATGGTTTGCTTGGGTTCTTCCATTCTACACTGACAGAAAGTACCTCTACCACTCACCTTGTTTGTCTTCTTACCTGTGTCACAGTCCTGGGCAACATCTTAAGAACAGCTGATTCATATGTTTTGTGAGTTTTCCGGTTGTTTATATTTGGATGGCAAGTCCAGTACCAGTTATCTCAACATGGGAAGAAGTGGAATTCTATTTATTTGATGTTTGATCCTTTAAGACAGATTTAAACTCTTCAGGAACCCCTGGTGAAAACTGGATGGATTCTCATTCCCCTGGAAATATCACCTTTGACTTAAATCTTTGAAAACTAAGACTATATCTAGAATGCTTCTTTAGATAGAACACTAGTATTATGTGGCCATTCCTTTATTTAAGAAAAAGTCTTTATTTTTATATTATAATTTTGGATTATTTTCCATGTTGATAAAACTCAAAAATAAGATTTCTAACATCAAATTTTTCCCTTTAATAATGATCTGTCATAATGCCACATCTCTTATTCAGTAAATTCTTATTCAGTTCTTCTTAAATGCTTGGTATTTTTCTGGACTATAGAATACTACCAGCAAAAGCAAGTTAGGATCCATTCATTAACTAGTTGAGAAAAAGGGAAATGAGAGCTAAAATTGAAGGAGAATTAAAAGATTCTGGCAGTAGGGGGGTTGTTTTTATTTTTATTTTTACTACTTCATATTATACAGTCTCAGATATCTTATATAGTCTAAGTAAAATTGATGTGTTAAATGAGACAAAAACTACTAGAAGAATCAAAAATAAAAATGTCAAAGTACAAGACAAAGTACAAATTTAAGACTAAATAATTCTTAAATAATTCTAAATAATTCTTAAAATTGGTTTGTGTGTTCCTATCTCATAAGATCAATTTATTTTCAACAATTAAATGAATTTTCACAACATATATGAAGTCAAGAAAGTACAAGTAATTTGCTAGGCAGATAGGGTTGGAGGAATGGAAATAGTCTATAATATTAAAGACACATGGCAGAGGTCCAGAGACTCAGAGGCTCTGTGCACCAGGACCCTTTTAGTTCCTTTTGGCCTGTTGGTTCATCTGGCCTGATAAAGTTTTTGAAGAAGCTAGCATGCTAACAAAAAATTAAGCTGTCATGTTTGTCATTGTCAAATTGTGTAATCATTATCAAAATTATCATCTTATTTATTTATAGGGGTTTTTGTATAGTAGAGCTAATGACCCTTTTTCCAATCACATATTTTTTAACTTTTTAATTCATCATTTTTCTATAGAGGTTTAAAAAATTATGCATGCATATTTATTAAACATTCTTTATAGTTTCTGAGGTTTTTGCCATGCTTGAAAAGCTTTCATACCCCAATGTTATCCTCTATGGATTTACCTGTTCTGGATATTGCATAACAATGGAAGCATATAGTATATGACTTTTTCTGCCTAGCCTCTTCAGTTTAGCATAATATTTTTGATAAATATTTTGAAAGATCTTCCATTTAGCATAATATTGAAGCATGTGTCAATACTTCATTCCTTTTTATGGCTGAATAGTATTCCACTGTATTATATATGCCACAATTGGTGGGTATTTGAGTTGTTTCCACATTTGGCTATTGGAAATAGTACTACTATGCACATGTGTATACAAATATTTGTTTGGATATCTGTTTCCATTTCTTTTGGCTGCATACCTAAGAGTGGATTGTGGTATTTATTTGCATGTAAAGAATTAGATATAAATTCAGCAATTCCTTTTTTTCTCCCAAAAGGTTAGTCTTTTGTTTAGTCCCATTTCTTATTATCTTTCCTTTACTAATTTCCCTAATTAATGTTTCTTTTGTCATATCATGTCTGTTAATGTTTCCTTTGTCATATACTAATTCCCATATGTACTTGGGTTTATTTCTTTTTTTTTATGTTTCTTTTTGTTATGTCTTTTTATTTATTTATTTATTTATTTATTTATTTATTTATTTTAATTTACATCCAAGTTAATTAGCATATAGTGCTAATTAGCATATAGTGCATGATTTCAGGAGTAGATTCCTTAATGCCCCTTACCCATTTAGCCCATCCCCCTTCCCACAACCTCTCCAGTAACCCTCTGTTTGTTCTCCATATTTAAGAGTCTCTTGTGTTTTGTCCCTCTCCCTGTTTTTATATTATTTTTGCTTCTCTTCCCTTGTGTTCATCTGTTCTGTGTCTTAAAGTCTTCATATGAATGAAGTCATATGATATTTGTCTTTCTCTCTGACTGACTAATTTCGCTTAGCATAATACCCTCTAGTTCCATGCATGTAGTTGCAAATGGCAAGATTTCATTCTTTTTGATTGCCGACTAATACTCCATTGTATATATATACCACACTGTCTTTATCCATTCATCCATCGATGGACATTTGGGTTCTTTCCATATTTAAGCTATTGTCAATAGTGCTGCTATAAACATTGGGGTGCATGTGCCCCTTTGAAACAGCATACCTGTATCCCTTGGATACATACCTAGTAGTGCAATTGCTGGGTCATAGGGTAGTTCTATTTTTACTTTTTTGAGGAACCTCCATACTGTTTTCCAGAGTGGCTGTACCAGTTTGCATTCACTTCGGTTTATTTCTTAACTGTTTGTTTGGCTCCTTGTTCTATCTGTCTGTGTGACAATACCACAAGTTCTCTTTACCTCATATTCACATAATTATCATTTTAAGTTTTAGACAAGAAAATCTACTTCCTACTCTCACTCTCATCCCCAATTATTCCTTTTGTTATATTTTCTCTTGCTAGTTCCATGTGTTTATTCCAGGTAAACTTTTCCTTTCTTTTCATTGATGACATTATAAATGTCATTAATACCTTCTTGGCATTCACATGGAAAATTATCATGTTAATTTGTACTTAAGAAAATGGTCAAGGGGCACCTGGGTGGCTCAGTGGGTTAAGCGTCCAACTTCAGCTCAGGTCATGATCTCATGGTTTGTGAGTTCAAGCTCCACATCAGGCTCTCTGATGTCAGCTAGGAGCCCACTTCAGATCCTCTGTCCCACTCTCTCCCTGCCCCTCCCCTGCTCGTTCTCTCTCTCAAAAATAAAGATAAAAAGAAAGAAAGAGGAAGAAAGAAAGAAAGAAAGAGAAAGAAAGAAAATGGTCAAGAATCCCATCTCTAAAATGGAAACGGCTATTCATTGTACATTCCAGTGCAGTTAATAAGGGGCACTGTGGTAAATGAGGTTTCACATTTTTAGGTAGACTGTTATTTTTTTTTTTAGCTTTGAAATCTGAAGGAGATGATTACTATATTAATGGCGCCTGGACTATTGACTGGCCTAGGAAGTTTGATGTTGCTGGGACAGCTTTTCACTACAAGAGACCAACTGATGAACCAGAATCCTTGGAAGCTCTAGGTCCCACCTCGGAAAATCTCATTGTCATGGTAAATGTGTCTTTGCCTCTTAATTTCTACTATTTGTTATTTGCCCTGTGAGATACAGAGGAGCAGGCTTTATTATCTCTGTTTTACAGGTGGTGAAATTAAAGATAAAAATCTTTATCTTAATAAAGATAAAATGGTTTGCCTAAGGATATAAAATTTGTGTAAGGTTAGGCCATATTGCTCTTTCCATATGACTATTTTCTCAGTGCCTGCTTGAATAATATTTTTATAACCAAACAAGGCAGATGAGGGAAATGTCTCTAAATTACCCATGAAAATGGGGGGAGAAAAATTCAATATAAGTGCATGTGTTCTAAAAGTTATCTTAAATTTCCTATGAGACTTACTTTATGACATTTTCTTCTTCAAAAGAAATGATAAATATCTGAATGAAGCCTCATTGTATTTTAACTATCTTCACCAGTTGTTTTCAATGGCAGGTTCTGCTTCAGGAACAAAATTTGGGAATTAGGTATAAGTTCAATGTTCCCATCACTCGGACTGGCAGTGGAGACAATGAAGTTGGCTTTACATGGAATCATCAGCCTTGGTCAGAATGCTCAGCTACTTGTGCTGGAGGTAAGACACCCACTAGGCAGCCCACCCAGAGGGCAGGACGGAAAGCACAATATATTCTGAGCTATGCTTTGTGTTTGCTAAAGAAGCTAATTGGAAACATTTCTTGCAGGTTTGCTTCAAGCTGTAATTTAGCAAAAGAAACTTTGCTTTAATTATATTATATTCCGTTTGTTTTTAACCTCGTGTAATTTGTACAGATTTGTTGGTAAAATACATCTTGGCACAATGAGTGTCTCTGCTGGTGCTTCTCCCAAGACTATCTTGAAGGTGGGCTGTTTGCTTTTCGTGAACACATTCTTGGTAAAGAACATCAAGAGTTTTAAATAAGAAAATGAGCAAGAATCAGACGGCACAGATGCAACTTCTTGTAATGGGGGATGAGAATGTATGTCTGTGTGCTAGCGTGTTTGTGTTTGTGTGCTTGTGTGTTTCCCACAAACCTATTCAAACTCCCTTCTCCAGCCATCAAAGTTAAGGGGCTATATACTGGGATACTACGATAATTCCTGGTGTCTGGGTCTCTGGGTTGATGATGTATGCTGACCCCATTATAGTCCCTCAGAGAGGTAGCTGCTAGGCGGTGGTTGGTGATGTGTTGGTTGTCCCATGTGCGTTTTTCATGGGTGCCTTTTCCCCACAATTTACTCTATTCCTAATCCTCCTCCCTCTAGTGGCCACCAATGCAATTCTTTACCTCTGGCTGGGAGAGCAGGACAGTTGGCTTCCTTCAAAGCCAACACCCTTGCTGCTGCATGGACTGGTGAGTAGAAGTGCTGTGCAAGCAGCATCTTCCTTCTCTCTGGAGACTAAATGCATCGCCTCCACCGTACACCTTGGTCCCAATAGACGAGGAAACAACCCTATCTGTCAGGCCTAGGCTGGGTTAGAGTACCTCACCATTCCAAAAAGAAAGACTGATTTTGAATAGTGATATTTAGAATGGGAGGAATCGAAGTAAAGTGAATCACCCCATTTTACCCCATTTCCAGTGTATTACCTATGTTCCTTTTCTAAACTGCCCAGAAATATATGATTTAACGTGGACTTTACCCTATCTTGTCTGGTACTCACTGAATTTCTAAACACCTCTGATTCTCAAGGCTGGAATCAGAGAAATTATTTTCACAGAAAGATTATTATATAATATGTTCAATATTTTCAGACTCATACAGAATTAAATCATTGATTAGCTATAACTCCAACTTCAGTAGTAAGCAGTATATAAAACATCAAAAAACCCACAAATTAATACTACTACTACTACTAAGAATAATTTCTTCTCCTATGTGAGGTGTCATAAAACATGGTTATATATAATTTGTGGCTTATTTTAAAGGATCTCTAGTTCCCACCCATTTTATGTATGAAATGGCTAGTGATTTATATTGTAAAGTTCTAAAAACGATAAAGCATTACTATGTATTTTAATAAAATAAAGGATATTTGAAATTAATTGTTCAAGCGAATGCCATTTTATTATATTTTGGTGGCATTTATACAGATATGTTTCTTTGTTCCAATAAATTCATTTTTATTCAGTCTGTAAGCTAACTTATCCCTTTCACATACCAAAAAAAAGTCTTTATGATATCAGTATATACATGATTAAGACCCTGAAGTATAAGGTAGGATAAAGTTGTTAAAGAAGAGTTAGAATAAAGTTTAGGAAGTCTAATGAGGAAAGTCTAACTGTTGAAGTTGGTTAGCTCAGAGAAGAAAAGGTTGAAGGAAAGTATATTAGTATCTTCAATTCTGTGACAGAATGTTGAATGAGAAATTCTTAGTGCCTGTTCGTCTTTGTACTGAAAATTGCTATATTTGGGGATGATTTAGACACAGTCTTGTCTGAGGCCAAGGAGGGATTAAGTGAATTCTCAGTGTTCCTTCTAACCCTAGGATTCTTTTGTTCAAAAAGGAGATAGTTCAACAAAAAGGGTGGGGGTTAGGCTATAAGAACTGAATTTAGAAGAAAAACTTTGTATTCAAGATGTATGAAAAATCTAAAGGAGTTTTATTCTTTTCCATAACACTGGCATCGAGAAATCATAATACAAAAATGATTTCTTGTGGTAGGGGATAAAACAAAAAGAAAAACAAAGAGGGAGAAAAGCCCCTGGAAAGAGAATTTTCTGTTTTTTGAACTTCTTTGTTTTGTTCTGGAGCCACTGGTCCTAGATATTTGAGGTGGTTCTGGCAACTGGAATTCTGCTCACTTGTGTGTGATTATGATAGCAGTCATGAGGCCATTGCCTTCTTTGGAAGAGACACGTACAGTACTTGTTGGCAGGGATAGTGTGAAGAGCTGCCATTTGTCTTGCTTGGTAAGTGGTTCTTAAAGTGTGGTTGCTGGACCAGCAGCATCAACATCATCTGAGAATTTATTAGAAAGTGCTAATTTGGGGTCCCCACCTCAGACCTACTGAATAGAAACTCTGAATTGGCCTCCACAGTCTATGTTTTAACGAGCTCTCCAGGTGATTGTGATGCTTGCTCGAGTTTGAGTACTACTGATTTGGTTGACTGAGAAACTGAATCCTAGACACATAGAATCTCTTCCTCCCTCACTGACATCTGTGCATCTCTCTAGACTCATTTTGCACCTAGAATACTATCTGGAATATGCTAGGCAGTCAAGAAAGGTTTGTAGATGAGTGGATGAGCAAAAGGAACTAATTATTCTGGCAATTATTTATTCGTGCTAGTTTTCTCCAGTGTAGGAAATGAGAGTTTGGAATTGTTAATTTTCTTAGGAGGTGGCAGTTCTTAATTGGGATGTTTCACTCTGATCTTTCTAGGGTGGTGTTGGGTGTCTTGAGGACACCAAAACCTTTAAAAATGGAAAAAAGATTAAACAAGAAAGGTCTCAAAGAACTTTCTATTGCAATCTCGCAAGACTCTTGGTGTTCTCACCTATGACTGTCCTGCATATGTTTTATTAGTGGTAAATGACAAACTTTGAATCTGGGAATGATGTTGATAGATTTGTCATATGATATCTTTTAAGATAAGAAGTTTTGAGACTGTTTTTCTCTGTTGCTTAGCAGACCCAGTGAGAAATCTAATGCTGTAGGAAACATTGCTGGTGATTCAGTCTAAGTAATGGTCTTTTCTCTGAGTAAATGATGAAACACTTCCTTGGCCTGAATAAGAGCATTGAGATGCTATGGGGTGTTGTCTTCAGGATAAAGGTGATTTTTAAGATACAGTTGTGACTTTTCCTGAGAGAAATCCAAGTCCACTGAATTAAAACGTAACTATCTTCTGAACCACTGTTAACTCCTCCTAGAGTTTTGTTCCTTTATTCCTTATCCAGAGTGTTGCACAGATAAATCTGTGATTTATCTGATTCTCAAATTTATATCTTACCATTATATTCATGATTAATGTGTTAGTTGATAAAATTGGCTGGGTAGAGAGAATTATATTATTATTATTATCATTATTCTTATTACTGTTTTATTCATTTTCTGAGAGAGAGAGAGAGAGAGAGAGAGAGAAAGAATCTGAAGCAGGCTCCACGTTGTCAGCATGGAGCCTGATGTGAGGCTTGAACTCATGAACCGTGAGATGATGACCTGAGCTGTAGTCAGACGTTTAACTGACTGAGCCACCCAGGCGCCCCTAGAATTGTATTATTTTTAAATACAGAGATTTAGGGGCTTTCTTTAAAGTAATAATTTATGCCACTGTATCTTTGCAGTACAGCTTTTAAAGATTAAAATAACAAATATTATGTATTCATTCTTTGATTTTAGTCATACATATTTGCTTTTTCCTAATATTTGGCTGGATATGTGGTCCTCAGATTTGAACATCAAAATCACCTGGATGTCTTGTTCAAACAAGATTGCTAGGTTCTGCCTCCAATTTCTGAATCAGTAGGTCTGGAATAGACACCAAGAATTTGCACTTGTAATAAGTATCCAGGTGCTACTGATGCTGGTGCTACTGGTTCAGGAACCATACTTTGAGAAACATTGAGCCAAATACTTAGATTTCATAAAGTAAATGCTTATTAAAACAAAGTGACAAATCATTGAGGTGGTAATCCATATTACAGTTGTAATCTACCTTATAGCTAGTCTTATTTTTTTCTTAATTTTTTTTTTCAACGTTTATTTATTTTTGGGACAGAGAGAGACAGAGCATGAACGGGGGAGGGGCAGAGAGAGAGGGAGACACAGAATCGGAAACAGGCTCCTGGCTCTGAGCCATCAGCCCAGAGCCTGACGCGGGGCTCGAACTCACAGACCGCGAGATCGTGACCTGGCTGAAGTCGGACGCTTAACCGACTGCGCCACCCAGGCGCCCCTAGCTAGTCTTTTTAATGATAAATGGTTCCACTGCTGAGCCATGTAATAATAAATAAAATGTTACAGTTTATAAAACATTTTCTGGACCCTGTTATATTTGATCATAATCAACAGCACCATGAGCCTAGGCATTGCTGTTATTATTCCTATTTTATAGATAAAACCCAAGTGAAGTAACTTCCCAAAATCAAGACTTATACATTGAATGTCTAGTGATTTTTATTTTTTTAATTTTAATTTTAATTCTTTAATTTTTTGAAAGAGTGTGTGTGAATGGGGGTGGGGGGAGCAGAGAGAGAGAGGGGGACAGAGGATCTGAAGCCTGCTCTGCATAACAGCAGTGAGCCTGATGCGGGGCTCAAACTCACAAGCCACAAGATCATGATCTGAGCTGAAGTCAATGTTCAACCAACTGAGCCACCCAGGCACCTGTGTCTAGTGATTATTTAAATGTAACATTCTCTCTTAATAAAGATGGTCCCTTATGTTGAACAGAGCTTTACCACCAGTTGGCCACCTCCATAGAGCAACATGATAGATATATCCCTACTCAAAAAAATCTCCTTCACTAGTTTGAAGTTTTATTTTTTCAAATGCTTTACCTAAAGGAATGGTTCTTAACTTTGGTCCTACCTTCAAATCACCTAGAGAGCACTGAAAATTTTGATGCTCAGGCTTGCCCCCAGAAATTCTGATTTAATTTGTCAGGAGTGTGGCTGGGGCATCAGATTTTCAAAAACTCCCTAGGTAGTTCTAATATGCAGCCAAGGTTAAGAAATACTGCCATTGAACAAACTACAAGCCACCATGTGCAAAGACTACATAGTGGGTTGGGTTGGCTTTCCCACAGCCCTTGAGGTATATTGTAAGAGTCCCAGCCATTATCATCCATCTTCCATTATTCTGAAAAAAATATTTTGCACATTTTGGCTACAGCATTTGTGGTAGAATATATTATAATATGAGTCATATCTACTTCTGTATTTATTTATTCATTACTAGACCTCAACCACAGTCTTTGTTCCCCCTTCCACCCCTCTGCCTGTAGGTTGCACTGTATGTAGTCATATACTTTGTATTAACACATTAGAAATCTACAAATCTGCTCTGTGCTTTTTATACTGTTAGATACTTAAAATTAAAAATTTTACTAGGGTATTAAATAAATTTAGTCTTAGTAGAAAAAAAAATACTGCCATTGAGGCTGATGGAAAGTTTATTTAGTATTCAAATAATTTACATTCAGATGCAAATACCATTAGTAGCATTAACTCACATCTTTGTTTTTAATGAGCTACTAGTTAAATGCAAACATAATGAGATTTATTTATAAGTATCTGGGGTTGGAAAGTAGAATGGGACATCAGAGGAGAAAGTAAAAATGTAATAGAATTCCAGTTAATTTCATAATTTTCTTTAGTGTGGCCATCAGATTGGATATGCCTTTAGAAAGGTTTTTTTTTCTTCAGTTTATTTACGTGCTTTCTTCTTTACCTGATGGATCATTTATAAGCATCTAATCAATGCTTTTAAAACTAGCTGCAACCGTGCTTCTCAGTCTTTTGGCTAAGATCTAGTGAAATTGTGCTAAGTAGGTTTTCTGAAGTTCTTCCTCTAATTTGAAATTTTTGTGGTACTTATGGAGTTACAGCGAATAAGTGGTTGTACACTCAACCAACTTTAATTTAGACCCATAAGTCAGAGGCATATGGCTCCTGTTTTAACTCAATATTTATGAAAAACAATAACATTCTTTTTTCTCCTTGTGCCATAGTTCTAGAGAAGGTCATCTATTGTTACAGGAAATTTTTGTTTCATTAGGGAATGAATCTTTGCAAAATGCCAACAGACAGTATTCATGATCATTTCCTTCCCTACATTTCTGGATGTGCTCTCATTTCCCATCATTTAAACCATTTTCTTTCTACCCCAAAGTCTCTTTAACCCCCCTCTTATTTGAAGCAACCCTTATGTTTTAAAGCAAAGCCTCCAAAGCCAATTAACTGAGAGTCCATGCTGTATTGTTGCATTCAAGTTTGCACCTGTTCTGTTAAAAAGAAAGTCTTAAGAATGCTTTGTTTGTGATACGAAGAAAAGTCAGAAATACATAAATATTTACATTAATTACATTAATTTTAAATTTATACCCTAAATATACAGTCTTTGGCCTCCAATTGGCTCTATTGACACTTCTGACTATTTTCTCTAAATTTGTTTGTCTAGGGTTTTCTTTCTTTCTCTTTATGTGAAAGTACAAAGATTGCATACCAAAGAACTCATTTTGGTCAAGTTACTGCTGACAATCAGAGGCATCTCATTGTTGAACACTGCTTGGCAGGCAGGTCAGGGAGAAAAGATAAGCTAAAGCTATATTAAGATTGAGGAGGAGGTGGAGGGAGACAGGTTTATTTTTATAGGCAATTTTGATTTTATTTGGAGATCAAAATAGAGATTTTTCATATATATACTACGGGGTTATTCAGGAATGTTTCTGGTCAATTGTTATTGACCATTTAAAATTTTACCATTATTTTTCTTTTACATTTACATAGCCTAATCAAATTTTCTTGTATGCTTCATGCTTATTTTATTTATTTTTCTTTTTCTTCCCTGGATGTCATCTTAAGCCGTGTGTGTGTGTGTGTGTGTGTGTGTGTGTGTGTGTGTATGTGTGTGTGCATGAGTAGCATATAGACTTAGAAAATATTCTGTATGTTTCTTCTTTCTCACTAGAACAGTTTTTTTAATTGACCTTTTTTTATGATTTCACCTAATTCATCTGAATTCTTACACATATAGGACCTGGTTTCTACTCCTTAATATTTTTAAGATGCTTTACATAGTTTCCAACCACTACTATTTTGTATTTTCCTGATGTAGGCCCATATTTTTCAAACTGCGCTATGGTGCCCAGAACACTGCAGCAGACTCACAAAAGGCACAGCAAAATATTGTATATTTTCAATGGTAACACAGTGACATCAGGCATATACCACACTGATTATTACTAAGTTGTTTGGACCTAACTACTTAATAAATAAAACTCTTAGATTTTTCTTTTTCTGCATAGGAGGGTTAGGGTTGTGAAAAAATTACTGACACGTTGGTATCATGAACCAAGAAAGTTTGAGAACTCTTGATTTAGGTTAAAATTTAGTGTCATTAAAGTGGATAAAAATTAGTCATCTCCCATCCTTCCAAATGAGTTGAATTTCATTTTATGAAAGAAAAAAAATGCATGTAAACTCCTTAATCAAGGTATGGTGATGTTCATTGTTTAAAATTAGAGCCTCTTTCGTACTTCCAGTTAAGGAACTAGAGGTCTTGAATGCTGTGTAAAATTTTCCTTCCTAACTGTATTAAGTTTTCCTTCTGATATGTCCTGAATATGTTTCCTTTCTCTATCTCTGTTAGTTCAGATCAAGATTGGTAGGTGATTAAAGCACAAAGAAAGAAAGAAAGAAAGAAAGAAAGAAAGAAAGAAAGAAAATTTAAAAAAGAACACACCTAAATATTTAAAAAGACCTTATAGCAAATTTGTCTTTGCAATCTACTACTTAACAAGTTTATGTAAAAATCTACACTATTCCATTTATTAATGACAGACTTTTCAAGTTTATTTAATCATGCAGATTTGCCTTGGCCTCTTTAAAAAGTTGGATATTTCTACATTGTTTCTATGTAAGCACTATGTGTTCATGTTATATATTTCATTTTCAAAAATGGCACAACGCAAGCAAAAGGTGCCCTTAAAAGTATACTAATTCCATTATAACAATAATTTTTAAATTATCTTTAAAAAGTAATTATTAAAAAAATATATAATACAATATTTATGCTAATACTCATACCTGACTAAAAGAGAACAGCTCTCATAGTACCAAACAGATAAATGCTTTACATTTTCAGCGATGTTCTTTTAATTTCTTTGCTAATTCTAAGATACCTAACTTTTCTTTTTAAGATTTTATTTTTAGGGGTGCCTGGGTGGCTCACTCGGTTGAACGTCCAACTCATCCAGCTCTTGATTTCAGCTCAGGTCATGATCTCAGTTTGGTTGGTGAGTTTCGAATCCTGCATCAGTGTTGCACTGACAGTGCAGAATCTGCTTGGGATTTTCTCTCTGTCCATCCTCAGCTCTGTGCCCTTTCTGTCTCAAAATAAAATAAGTAACCTTAAAAAAATTGTTTTTAAGTAATCCCTACCCCCAACATGGGGTTCGAACTCACAACCCTCAGATCAAGAGTCACATGTTCGGAGTGCCTGGGTGGCTCATTTGGTTGAGCACCAGGCTCTTGATATTGGTTCAGGGCACGATCTCATGGCTATGGGATTGAGCCCAGTGGCAGGCTCTGCCCTGAGCATGGAGCCTGCTTGGGATTGGGATTTTCTCTCTCTCTCTCTCTCTCTCTCTCCCTCCCCCTCTCCCTCTCTCTCTTTCCCCTGCTCATGCTCTCTCTAAAAAGAAAAAAAAAAAAAAAAGAGTCACATGCCCTACTGGCTGAGCCAGCCAGGCACCCCAACATACCAAACATTTTTAACATGTTAACATTTTTAACATTTTAACATAAACTAATAATGGCCAATTCACAGTATTAGTGAGCTAACAGAATGTGCCTCAAACAAACAAGTATTTCCAGCATTGACTTTTATAGACATCATCATAATAATAACTAATATGTGTTAAAGCTTATAAAGGACATCTACGCTGTAACTTTGACACAAACTTAGAGTGGAGAAGTCCCAAAATGGAGCAGAGAGGAAAGCAAAATCCAGTTGTTTCTCAAGATTCAAAGTAGACTTGAGATTGAAATTAAGTATGAAAGACATTAAGAAATTCAATCTTTTAACTGAGTTTGCTTCTTTTTGGTTTGGGATTTACCATCCAAAAGTCACTTTCAGAGTTAAGTAAAAGATAACAGATGGAAATTTTAGTTTGAATAATTAAAAGCACTTTATTCATTGCCATTTTATTTCCCTTTTAAGAAATGTAGTTATATAATTAGTTTTTGAGAAAAATTCCCTATAAAAGATCACTTCTGTGTGAAGTTACACAATGTACTATTGTTTGAAACTATGAGAGTGATTTTATGTTTGATTTCCGTATATACCAACTTAGACATAAAATAGATCACGGTGATATTTTTAATAATACAAGCCCCTTGTAAAAAGTGACTTGAGTTTAGAAATAATAAAGATGTGCATTCAGCTGTTTATTGTTCCCAAATTTTCTCTTTGGTCTTTGAAATATAAAATACTTGTGGGACTAGACAGTAGTCTATCATTGCATTGACCATGGCTTTCCCCTATTCACTTTCTCCCGCCATCCCCTTCTTTTAGGTCATTTTCAATGTCGGGAAGGAAGAGTACCCTATAATATATGGGCTTAGGTGTACCAGGCATCGTTGCAGGGCATCTGTGAACATCACAGCTCCTGAAAGCCTAGGCTCTATAGCCATCAATTGCACCTGGCTCGGTTCTCATATAGCATGCCCTTAAGAAGAGTAACTTCTGTAGACAAACTTATGCTCTTGCTTGGGTCACAGTTCTGGAAGTTAATATGTTGCTCATTTATTTATCTATAATAATTATTTCTATTTATCTTTTTACTGAAGCATATGGCTTCCCCTATATAATACACTTAAAATTGTTTTTTAATTCTTCTGTGTATTTTTAATATTATTTAAAATTTCCAATTTCATGTAAAAAGTCTTACATATAAAAGTTAATTTGATAACCTGACAGTTTTTATTGTTTACTCTGCATTTTCTCTTATGTTACGATGTATAGCTGAAGGCAGGAAGTCTCTGCTAACACAAAACATTTTCCCTAGTACTCTTTTCTTTCTTATTTCATCTCATTTCTATTGCTTTAGACATTATATTCTTCCCTAACATGATCGGACCTGCATACATGTTAGCTCACTGAAAAACTTGGGTAAGGCTGAAAGCAAAGTTGAAGTACATTCCTATTGTATTAGTGATTTGTGTGTCACAGGTTATGTTTCACTTCACAAAAATTCTGTCCAAAATAACATTTTTAACAGTCATAATATTATACATCTTTACAAGGTATTATGCATAAAATGCTTTTGAAAAAAATTCAGCATTTTTTACTGGTAAACATCATCTCAATTTTATTCTATTAATATTACTATTGATTCTGATATTACTATTCCCATTTTTTCTTTACTTGAGGAAATAAATAGTTTAAAAGCTATACAGCTTTTTTATAACTGAAATCTGAAATATTTACTCTGGTTCTAAGAAAGAAAGAGGTGCTATATATAATCAAAAGAAAGTCTTTAAAAGCCTGGCTCAGTTGGTAGAGCATGTGAACTCTTGATCTTGGGGTTTTAAGTTTGATCACCATATTGGGTGTAGAGATTACTTGAAAATAAAATCTTTGAAAAAATAATAGTAAAAGAAAATCTTCTCTGTTGGTAGTAAATCCTCACAGTGTGTAGGAGAAACTCCAGGTCTTCTTGGACTATCAACATCATTTCTCTAAAATTTTTTTAAATGTTTTTATTTATTTTTGAGAGCGAGACAGAGCATGAGTGGGGGAAGGGCAGAGAGAGAGGGAGACAACAGAATCTGAAGCAGGCTCCAGGCTCTGAACTGTTAGCACAGAGCCTGACTTGGGGCTCAAACCCACGAACTGCAAGATCACGACCTGAGCCAAAGTTGGTGCTTAAGACTGAGCCACCCACGCGCCCCTTTTCTCTAAAATTTGTAATAAAATATCAAAAATAAATCCTACAGATCACAGCGATTTCTTTTTAGTATAACATGAGTCAGTTCTTCAAAGGAAGCTTGCCTGTCACAAGTTTCTATTTCTAGTTAGTGTTCTGCCTCCTGACATGTCTGCCCCTTCCGATGTGTATGTCTACTGGTAAGAACTCAAGCACTGAAACAAGACTACACAAATAAAGGAATCTAACAAATGCCTGTTTTCCAGACTTAATATTCTGTAGAATACGGGGCAGAGTGGACCTAAAAGGGAATAAAATTAAACAATTGAATTGGGGACGAAGAAAAGAGGAGACAATTTTCGTAGAATTTTGGATGTGGAGCAAACATTAGAAATGACCTAATTTCATGGTCTCATTTTACAAAGGAGAGTGAAAACTTACTTTAGGTTATTTCCCTAAACTACTTAGAACTCACAAATAGGTATAATAAGAAGATAAAGTGAAAAGGGACAAAATTATAGACCTGTGGCTATGAAAAGAGTGCTTAATATCAGTGAAGATCAGAGGAAGAGAAATCAGACAACAATATAACAAAATAGGGAGGCTGTAAAACTAACACTATTAGACCTGAAAATGCATTATTTTATTAGATAAGGTATTTTCCATAATATAATCATATTGGTTCTTGCCTTATTCTCCCCATTTTAATGTAATCTCATTGAAGTCAAAACTTGTCCCTTGACTAATTTGCCCTCCTATGATAATGAAAAACCATGCCTTAGACATAGTGGGAATTTGGTGTGTTAAGTTAGACACTTTCCGTAGAAGAAATTACTGTTAATAACTAATGAATAATAGAAATTCGCTCCAGGGATAGTATGATTTCAAATAAATTCAGTATGTGTATCCCCTACCCTACCTTACCATCACTAAACACTGTTACTGTAGAAAAATACAATATTTTAGGGGCATCTGACTGGCTCAGTGGGTAGAGCATGTGACCCTTGATCTCGGGATTGTGAGTTCAAGCCCCATGTTGGATGTGGAGATTACTTGAAAATAAAATCTTTCAAAGAAAAATATAATATTTTAGAGTTGTGTGCTTTTTTTTTTTTTCTGAATAATCCTGTATTTCCCTGGAACATCTAGTCTTGCTTCAGACAGAAGGAAAGATGAGAAAGGAAGCCTATGAAAAATAAAAACTGGCAGGAAGAACTTCAGAAGGAGAAAGCATATGGGTGGAACTGATTGGTACCCTGGGTGTCAGCTGTTAGATCAAGGCAGGTAGGCTTTACTCTGCCCTGCAAATGCTTGTGTCTGGCCAATAGTCACAGATTCCATCGGTGAGAGGCAGAGCAGAGAGACTTTTTTCCCCTGGTGCTTGTTGTTCTTTGGATGCTATCTACAGTGAAGATTTAGATTCAATTAATATTGCTGGCCATGTGTATACAGTATTGTCTTGGTTGCTAGCTACTTTATAGATGTTGTGGTTAAGTAAATTACTGCCTTAGCCACCAGCCACATTTGTAGTATAAGCTCTAACTCTTTAACATCCCCCCACCCCTTTCCTCTTCAGAAAACGGTTTCTTGGGTTGATATGATGAGTTATGCCACTAGGTTAGATTATCTAGATGTTGGTTAGCCTCTCAATCCCAAGGATACATTTATACCTCTCTTTCCATTATTGACTCATTCACATACGGTTATAGATTGCTCACTTACTGAGTGGGCTAGCTCTGGAATGTTGAGTCTTAAGAGTAGATTTGAAAAGACCTAGAAAATCTTTCTGCTGCCTTTAACCTCCCCCATTTATTTCTTCGTTTAACACATGTCATTCTTTCAAGTGAAATTCAGGCGGTAATTTATGTGCATTGAATGCCCACCTCTCTACTTTTAAAATGATCAACTGTTCTGTGAAAGGCAATATATTTCCAAATATTGTTACAAAGGAGTTTACAAAATTATTTAATTCTCTAAAAGAAGATCTAGATGGGATATGAGAACATTGAGCAGCTTATAAGGGGAATAGAGAAGGGATTGAAAAGGAGGTGAGGAAATTGAGAGGCACTATGGTCTCTGGAGCCTTTACTCAGGATTGGCCCTAGGAATGTAGCTGCTGAGCCCAAGACCCTATGTTCTTCAGTTGAACTATCAACATCTCCTAGAGTAAGCACAGTGCATAAAAGATTCCATCCAGGACTCACTTGCAGCTTACTGGACTTCGTGATCATTTTCCTGGGGTATATGCTATTTCAAAATACTAAAAACCATTTCCTGATATATAGCTAGAGCAGTGATTAATTTGGGTATTCCTTCCTCTCACTGGACAAGAGAACCTTTGGTAGGAAAAGAGATCATCTGTAATTTTTAACTGTCGGCTAAAAATTAAATATTAAATATAAGACCTGATAAATTTAAACTTACAGACTAAATTAAGGGTTATGTTTCCATGTTAAGAAGCTTCATGTTTGGGGGGTGCCTGGGTGGCTCAGTTGGTTGAGCTTCCGACTTCATGATCTCATGTTTTGTGAATTCAAGCCCCGCATCAGGCTCTCTGCTGTCAGTATAGAGCCCACTTTGGATCCTCTGTCCCCTTGCTCTCTGCTCCTCCCCTGCTCATGCTCTCTCCCTCTCTCAAAAATAAATAAAACATTTAAAAAACGAAGAACCATCATATTTTATTCTTTGATAAGCAAAATAAAAATCTATATATAGGATACACCCATTTTAGAGAGTTTGAAGTAAATATGTATTGATAATGGCATCTTTGTTTTTAAATTTTATGATATGAAAACATTAATTTTTTAAGCATGGAAGAGGGGTGACATTAAATTAAAAAATAGGTATAGAATTTGCATGCCAGTAACTTTAGATGTGTAAAAATAAAATGCAATTAGTGTAGTTTTAAATTTGACCAATTAAATTCTGCAGATCATCTGCATACTCCAGGGATGTGGACGCTAAGTCACTAGAATTTGTTTTTAATTGGACATATACTGACTTGTCATGTGGACATTTTATGTTTTTGCTTATAAACTATAAGTCCTTAGATTTGAAAACACAGTAACTTTGTGTAACTGGATGTAATTATTCCCGGCAGGATTTAAATCAACTCCTTAGCAGTGTTTTACAGATTACTTAAAACAAATTTTTTTTAATGTTTATTTATTTTTGAGAGAGGGAGAGAGACAGAGTGTAAGCTGGGTAGGGGCAGAGAGAGGGAAACACAGAATCTGAAGCAGGCTCCAGGCTCTGAGCTGTCAGGACAGAGCCTGACACAAGGCTCGAAATAACAGAACGCGAGATCATGACCTGAGCTGAAGTGGGATGCTTAGCCGTCCCACTTCCGGGGACGGTTATTTCCACATGATCTGTATTTTCTATTTTCTACACCTAAAGTCTGCATTTCCCTTAGGCCCAAAGTGTGTGTTTAAAAATCCATCCTAAATTAGGTACATTGGTTTAGAGTTATCCTATTGCTACTGATTTAAAAAGGAAAGAAAGAAAAAAAAAAGTTCTCTGAATCTGCCAAGTGTGGGGTTAAAGGTTGGAAGGGGATTTTTATGCTGTTGGAGAAAGATAGTTCAGCATAGTCAGAAGATTTGGAATAGATTACTGGTATAGTCAGTTCTTGAGTGTGAAATACCACACTGTCTAACAGAACATTTTAGAAGAAAATAAAAGATAAATGCAAGGAAAGATGCATCTTCATGAAACAGAGTAATTTCAACTGTTTATTCAAGGACTTTAATTTTTACTTCATAAAAAATAGTGTTCTGAACTCATGAACCTGAAGTGAACCCCACAATACCCTAATTCTTGGTCTTTAAGAAGTCTGGAAGGCATGACCAAAATGAAGTCAATCTGTAATTGTTAGCACTTAGTTCAATCTCTTAAGAAGCACAGTTCCTTATACTTAGTAACTGTTCTCTGTTGAATGAGTGAATGAATGAATGCATGAATGAATGACCTATCAACCACATTTAACTGGCGTGTTTAGTATGTGTACTATGTAATTTTAAACGAATTACTGGATCCCACCAAAGTGCAAAATAGCCTTAAAAATAAAGATCCAGAACAAAGATATGAGACTGTGGATATTTTTTATTTTGTTGTTTGTGGTTTGTTTCTTTTCCACGTTTTCAACAATTAATGTTATGTAGTTAAGTTTTTTCAAGAAACATACTTGGCTAGAATTTATCTTAAGATCAAACATAAATTTCACCTATAATAACGAATGTCTCAACCTGTGATTCCAATTGCAGAGGCCTTTCTTTTACATTAATGGCTACCTTTAAAAACTAATATAATTATAACCACACAACATTTCTAGGCTTAACTTAAAGGAAGTAGAATTTTTTCTTAACCTGTAGAAACTGAATTGATGTTTCTGGCATTGATGCAGAGTAACAGTTCCATTTGGTAGTGTTGAAAACGTTTATTCTTTTCTGAAAACCAGCCAAGGTATTAAATTGAATGACAACTTTCTTGTTGCAAATCAGATTTTTTTTTATTATTACACATAATTATCAAAGTTGGGTAAAGTTGTTTAAGTCCTCCGTGTAAGTGGGTGGTTTGAGTCTCCCCTCTCCAAGTATAATCATATTTGAATGACTTTGAAAAAAATAACCATGATGACTTATAAAAATAATCCCCACTCTTCCTGATAGGAACAACATATTGAACTGGGCGGAAGAACTGTGGCAATTGGAAGTTGACCCTATGACTAATGGTGGAGATTTCTGTCTAGGTGGGTCACATGGACTTAGTTATCTGCCCACTGGAATGACACAATGGGGAGCTAGCTGATGAATATTGTGGAACATCTGTGAATGGATCACAGCTATGCCTGACGTGAATCATTCCTCCCTCAAAAATCTAAAGTTTAATAGTTAAGAAATTCCAAACTGTTGTCACATAAACTGAGATTTGGCCTATTCTAGGAGTTAGGAGGGAATGAATACAGTACATATTCTAAGACATTTTGCCAGTAAGTTGTTGGCTACGTTTGAGGCCCCTAAATTTAGGAAAACCTAAAAAAAAACCTACTGAAAGAGATTAGTAAGAGCCTTGGGTCACTGCAAACAGTAAAATATACCTTTTTCAACTGCTCACCACCATCACGGAGGGTACAGTACTTGGTAATTTTCCTGATCAGAGACATAGATTTCCCTATCTTGCTTAGTTAGAAGTTTGAATTGCATGATGCCTGAGGCACCTCCACCTGCAAAATTTCCACGACTTTTAAAGGGATCTTGGGGCAAGTATTTGGTGTATGACTCTTCAGGTGACAATTTGCTTCAGTGAATGATCTTATTTCACATTGATTTCCCTAATTTGAGATTAAAGTCTTTTCTTCAGGGTGCTATTAAAAGCAACTGGAAAAAAAAAATAAAGGCAAAACTGTAGGTTCATGTGGGTCTGGCTAGGTGTGAAGCTGTGGTTTCCTGGATATATTGCTAATGCTGTTTTTACAACTCTTTGCGGGTAATTTAGCTTACCTGGTTATAGAGAAGAGGTCGGGGAGTCGGGAATAGTTTATGCTTTTATTTCCAATTCCAGGAGTAACCTGCGACCTCTATATGATCTGAAATATATAGCATTGTTTTTAGTTTTACTTTTTCTCTGGTATCTTGGTATACCTAGCTTTGCTTCTTTAGATTCTTCGACACTAAAGAGAAAATGAGACTGCATAAGGTCTACTCACCAGGGATGTTTACAAATAAGATTGTGTCTGTGTGTGTCTTTGTATTTTGTGAATTGTGAGCAAGTTGTGGTGGATACCTTTGCCAATAAATAATTAACACATACTTAGAATTTTACAGTTTTATAATGAGAGTGTTTTTAGCTGTGACAAACAGGTCACATAGACTAATAATCTAAGATAATAATCTACTGAGTTACTATTTCAAGGAATATATATATATATATATATCTGTTTGACAATGGTATAATCAACAGGGGGCCAGCTCTGTTAAAGCAAACAGACTAATGGGTTGGAGTGCAAAAGAGGCCCACTGCAATCTCTAAATTCTAGACTTTGTGGGCTTTTAGAGAAATAAAACTATAAGTGGAAGAAAAAGAATGAAATGTGTGAATGTGATGTGTTCCTCACAAAGACTAAATTGATGGGATTTGTCCTATAAAATATCAAAAAGTAAATTTGTCCCTATTGCTTTATTTTTAAATAGATGTACAGCCATTGTTTTGCATTGAAATGTATATTCATACATTTTATCTGATTATATTTTGGGAAAATGAAGTTGGGGGGGATTTGTTTTTTGTTCTTTTTTTTTTAAGGAAAGCACGAAGAAGAATATACAAATGGGAATATTAATTGTTTACAATTGCCAATAGTTTCTTTTCTGAACTTGAAAACAGTTATGTTTCTAAATATGAGAACAATAATTTTGCCTAAAATTGCAGTATAATGACCAGGACTTCTCTCCTTTTTAGAGAAGCAGTGAAGTGTTTCTGGAACAGATAAGACAGCAGCGATCCAGTGAGGTTGATTCCCCAGAGGAAAGCTATGCATACCTAACTTATTGGAAAGTAAACTACTCTTCAATTAATGATGTCCTCCTTTTCTCAAGGTGTCCAAAGACAGGAGGCAGTCTGTAAAAGATTGGACGACAACTCTATTGTCCAGAACAATTACTGTGACCCTGACAGTAAGCCACCTGAAAATCAAAGAGCCTGCAACACTGAGCCCTGCCCACCTGAGTAAGTAAGAGTAAGAAATGAGAATGATTTTTTTAAGTGCAAAGAGAAAAGCATTAGCTACTCATATTTGGAAACATATTCATATGTTATGAAAAGGGGAGAGAGCATCACAGAGGGTAGATTTTGATATCCCTTTCACTGAGCTAAGATTTCTGTTTATCCATAGGTTTCAGTTATTAATCCTTAAAAGCAGGAACTTCAGTAGGTTGATCTGGCACAGTGCTAGAAATTATCATGTTTCATCAATTCTAAGGCACATATCTTTTCACATTTTAACATCTTGGAAATTGAGATTTATCTTGCAATTGATAGTGTGTTACTTACAATAAAAATCATCATTATTTTTATCTTTCTTAATGGTACATAGAATAATGGTATCTTAAATTCAATAAAACACATTAGATTGGTGTGCAGTCCTATCTTTTCCAGATATTTATCCTAAAGGCCTAAAGACTTTTTTTTTAATGTTTAGTTTTGAGAGAGAGAGAGAGAGAGAGAGAGAGAGCGAGCGTGGACGTGCAATTGCGTGTATGAGTGGGGGAGGGGCAGAGAGAGAAGGGGGGTGCAGAGAAAGCCAGGGACAGAGGATCCCAAGTGCGCTGTACCTTGACAGCAGCGATCCCAATGTGGGGCTGGAACTCATGAACAGTGAGATTATGACTTGAGCCGAAGTCAGATGCTCAACCAACTGAACCAACCAGCCGGCCCAAGACTCTTTTTTTAATGTTTATTTATTTATTTTGAGAGAGAGAGAGAGAGAGAGAGTGCAAGTAGGAGAGAGGCAGAGAGAGAATCCCAGGGCAGAGCCTGATGCAGGGCTCAAACTGTGAGATCATGACCTTAGCCAAAATCAAGATTCAATTGCTTAATCAACTGAGCCACCCAAGTGCCCCTATAGAGCATGCAACTCCTGATCTCAGGGTCATGAGTTCAAGCTCCACATTGGGTACAGAGATTACTTTTTAAAAATTAAAAAAAAAAAAAAAAAAAGGCAATGATTACATGAGAAAACACAAAGCCATCCAGGCGCCCCAAAGATACTTGATTTTTTTAAAAATGTTTATTTACTTTTGAGAGAGAGGGAGAAACAGCACGCAAGCAGGGAAGGGGCAGAGAGACAGGGAGACACAGAATCCAAAGCAGGCTCTAGGCTCTGAGCTGTCAGCACACAGCCTGATGCGGGGCTCCAACCCACAAGATGAGATCATGACCTGAGCCAAGGTTGAACTCTTAACTGACTTGACCCACCCAGGCACACCTATACACATTTGATTTTTAAATGATTTTTTTTCTCTTTTCTGCCAATTATTGTTATAAATTTAACTCAAAAGAAGTGGGGAAACTACACAAGCTATAAAAACTGCTTAAAAACCATGGGCAAAAATTTTTCCCTTCCCATGTTTCTTACAACTTTCAACATTATTTTCATGTAATTGTGCTTCTCAACCCATCAAGTTACTTTCCTGACATTCAGGAATTTGAGTATTATGTTTGACATTTGATCGGCCTTTTAAGACGTCTGAGTGGTCCTGGTCACACCTGTTCTATTTTGGCTTCAGCTTTTTTATTCGTTTAGGCTTAAATGCTATTCGAACACCCCTTGAGATTTCAGTGGTTTGTCATTCCATCCCATGTATTGTGGATTTACATATTACATTGGAGTTGTTTATCTATCTACCTATGTATCTATGTTATATATATAATATAGATCGATATAATAACTATAATATATAATCTATATGATATATATTTATAGTTAGAGATAATTGACATTCAAATTAACATACATAATTAAAATTAAGTTTCTTTTCCTTTTGTAATTCTAAAATAAATTTATTTATTGAGGCACCTGGGTGGCTCACTTGGTTAAGCATCTGACTTTGATTTTGGGTTCAGGTCATGATCTCAGGTTTCTTGAGATTGAGCCCCTGCATTGGGCTCAGTGCTGACAGCACAGAGCCTACTTGGGATTGTCTCTCTCTTCCTCTCTCCCTGCCCTCCCCCCACCCCTCAGCTCCTATGCGTGCCCACACTCACTCTCTCTTGTGCACTCTCTCTTGTACACACTCTCTCTCCCAAAATAAATAAATAAATTTAAGTTATTTATTTTATAAGTTATTTATTAACTTCACTAAAGTTATATAATATTTTTTTTAAGTTTGGAGACAAGAGAATGGAATTGGAAAAAGAAAGATAAAGAGAATATGAAAAAAGAAAATTTAGGCCGACTTCTTTTCAGAAAGAGCTAAAGATATAAAGAGCTTAAAATATTACTCTTTATTAGTCCATATTTTTCTTAGTTCCTTCTTAATTTCTTTTTTATTCCTTTGAATTGAGACTATGAAAAAGAAAATCTCAATTCTTCAGAATGGTTGTTGTATATGATAAAATTCCCAGTAGACCTTGGTATTCTAGAGATAAAAATCATTGAAAGACTAGTGAATTCAATAACACTTTTTTAAAAGTTTGTTTGTTTTTTTGTTTGTTTATTAATTAATTAATTTATTTATTTATTTATTTTGAGAGAGAGAGAGAGCAGGGGAGGGGCAGAAAGGGAGGAGAGAAAGAATCCCAAGCAGTCTCCACGCTGTCAGTGCAGAGCCCAACATAGGGGTTCAATCTCACAAACTCTGAGATCGTGACCTGAGCTGAAATCAAGAGTTGGATGCTTAACTGACTTAGCTACCCAGGCACCCCCAACAATACTTTAAATGAGTATGGAATAAAGGAAAGAAGATAAGGTTTTTTTTTTCAGATATGATGTAATAATCATATTTGTTTTTTGTTGTACATATTAAAACATGAAAATTTTAGAACACAGGTAAGTAAAAATAAGAAAATTAAAAATACTTGTAATACTTAAACTACCACTGTTAATATTTTGATATATATATATATATATATATATTTCAGTCTTTTTTCTATGTTTACATTTTCTATGTTTATGTTTTTCTGTTGTTAATGTATATAACAAAATGGTATGATATGATTTATGATGCTTTGTAGTCAGTTTTCAACATACTTTGAACATTAAATATCTTCTAAAATATTCAGTAGATATGTCCCTGTTTACTTAAATTGGTTTTCCACTGTTGAATAACTTTGGCTGTGTCTTAGCTTTTGATCCCTTAACATACCACAGTATTAACATTTTTTGCTACTAAAACTTTGCTCTCTATAATTATGCTGTTATGTTAAATGAATGGGAATAGAATACCTTGTTCAGATGGAAATATATTTTAGCCTTTGAAACACTGTCAGATTGTTCTCCAGAAATAATATATGAATGTATATTCCCAATAAGAGCATTTTAGAACATCATTTCCCTGAACTGCACAACACTGGATATTATTGTTTTAAAAACAATCTTTGATTATTTTATAGAGAAAAAAGCCTCGGTATCTAACTGTTGTTTTATTTTGTATTTCTTGGATTGCAGACAAGGATGAGCATTGAAAAATTATGTACGGTTGCCATTTGTATTACTTATTTTTGCTTTTCTGATCCATGGCCTATCCTATCCCATTTTTCTATTGAAGTGTTTCTCATTTTGTTACTGATTTCTAGTAACTCTTAATGTTTTAAAGATATTTAGTCTTTTACCTTTGTTCCAAATATTTTATCTGAGTTTGTCATATGTTTTCCATATTTTTATGGTGCTGTTATCTATTTTTACTTATAGAAGTTTTAAAATATTACATAGAAAAGCTATCAAACTTTTATTTCTTTCATAGTTTAGGAAGGCCTCATCCACTCTAAGAATGTACTTTTAAAGTTTCTTTCAAAGTTTCTTTTTTAAAAAAAGTTTATATGCTGTTTTGAGAGAGAGAGTACATGTGAGTGCAAGCAGTGGAGGAGCTGAGAGAGGGAGAGGGAGAGAGAATCCCAAGAAGGTCCCATGCTCAGAGTATAGTCCAATGCAGGGCTTGATGCCACGACCTTGGGATCATGACCTAAGCTGAAGTCAAGACTTGGACCTCAAGCAACTAAGTCACCCAGGCGCCCCTCTTCTTTATTTTAAATGTAAACTTTGGGGCACCTGGGTGGCTCAGTTGGTTAGGCGTCCGACTTCAGCTCAGGTCATGATCTCACGGTCTGTGAGTTTGAGCCCCACGTCGGGCTCTGTGCTGACAGCTCAGAGCCTGGAGCCTGTTTCGGATTCTGTGTCTCCCTCTCTCTTTGCCCCTCCCCTGCTCATGCTCTATCTCTGTCTAAAAAATAAATTAAAAAAATTTTTTTAAATTAAAAAAAAAATAAATGTAAGCTTTAATCTATTTGAAATATACTTGCCTATTTTGAGGAAAGGATCTGTATTTGTTTTCAAATTCCAAGTACCAGGGTACCTGCGTGGCTCAATCAGTTAACTGTCTGACTCTTGATTTTGGCTCAGGTTGTGATCTCAAGGTTTGTGAGATCAAGTCTCTGTGTTGGACTCTGAGCTGACATCAAAGAGCCTGCTTGGGATTCTCTCTCTGCCCCTCCTCCACTTGTGCACATGCATGTGTGTGCTCACATGTGCACGTGCTCTCTTTCTCTCTCAAAATAAATAAATAAATATTTTAAAAATCTCAAATTCTGAATACTATTAATTTAACATCCTCAATGGTATTTTTTATGAGATTCAGTAAATTTATTTATATATTAATTTTTTTAAAGTTTATTTATTTTGAGAGAGAGAGAGAGAGAGAGAGAGTGCGCACGAGCAGGTGAGGGACAGAGAGAGGGGAAGAGAGAGAATCACAAGCAGGCTCCATGCTGTCAGTGCAGAGCCCAATGTGGGGCTCAGTCTCACAAACCATGAGGTCATGACCTGAGCCTAAATCAAGAGTCAGACACTTAATCAACTGAGTCACCCAGGCACCCCGCTAAATGGTATTTTTTAAGTTTATTTATTTATTTTGAGAGGGACAGAGAGAGCATGATCTGGGAAGGGGCAGAGAGACAGAGAATCCCAAGCTGACTCTGCAGAGTCAGGACAGAGCCTGACATGGGTCTCGAGCTCACGAAACTATGAGATTATGACCTGAGCCAAAATCACGAGTTGGACTGACTGAGCCACCCAGGTGCCCCTAAATAGTATTTTTTTAAATGAGAAATTATCTTTTTAACTAATAAAATGTTTCCAACGTCTCTTATTCATATTGAAGACTTTATAAGCAGGGTATGGAAAACTAGAGGGCGATAAGATTTATCTTTGTGTTTTATAAAAAAAATGACAGGTGGCTAGGAAGAATAGATGAAAGATGCATTGGTAGAGAAATATTAATAGTGTTTATTTGGAAAAACTTAAAGGGCAGAGGAAACCTTGCTGGGAAAAATTAATGTGCTCATAGCAGCAACTCTTTTGTGAGAAAGAGTATAGTAATCAAGATGGTGAGGTGACTAGGGACAGGAAGAAAATAAGAATTCCAGAGGCACTGAGTGAACATGGTGGGATTCCTGACAAAGTCTTAAATAATTGGAAAAGGAAACGGGAGGGGTTGATATTAAAGTCCATGACTGATAGGAAGCTAGTGCCCCAATCATGAGAAAAGGAAGTAATGCTGAGTTGGAATCCAAAGAGAATGGCCAAGAGTTCAGTTTTCACCATGCTATCTCTCTCTAGCAAGAATGTTTCTATATATGGCCTCCTGTGAAGAATTCTTGGATATTGAATATTATTCCTGTATGACACTTTAGTTTTTAAAGTTGTAAAAATCAGAGGGGTGAAAACAATAGAGTATTATACATTGTGATAATACTGTGACCATGAGTTAAGAAAACATTTTTTAAACAACTGCAATGTGAAAGGCTCTGTGCTTTCAGAAGAATGGCTCACTTGCCTGAGGACAATCTAATCGGATAAATATGTATGAAAATAACTATAGTTAAGGATATGTTAAGTAAAAACAAGAATTTTTAACAAAAGTGCTAAAGGATGCTTGGACTGGGGAGAAATTTTTACTTGCGGGTTAGGTTTTATTTAAAATTGTTTTTAATGTTTATTTATTTTTGAGAGAGACAGAGACAGAGTGCGAGCAGGGGAGGGGTGGAGAGACAGGGATACACAGAATCCAAAGCAGGCTCCAGACCCTGAGCTCTCAGCACAGAGCCCGACGTGGGGCTTGAACTCACAAAGTGCGAGATCATGACCTGAGCCTAAGTCAGACGTTTAACTGACTGAGCCTCCCAGGCACCCCTTCATTTTTTTTTTTTTTAATTTAGAAAAATCTCACCTGTGAAATGTTTAGGGCATAGAGATTTATGCTTAGTATTAGGTTTACTTTCCAGTTAGTTGAGTAATGAGCAGATTTTCTTTTTACCAACTTAGTGTTTAGATTTTTTTTCACCTGTTTTAAAATATAGTAAAGTTCTAGTATCCTAGTAAGTAGTTAATAGGTTACATATTTTAATCTCTCTTTGAGTAAAGATGTTATTGTCAGATTATGAATTTTTTTTAATTTTGCTATGTTGTGTTTATGAGAAGAGTTGATAAGTAGATGCTGGACTCTGGGACAAAGGCTGGGAAATCTCTTTCTCTCTGTCTGTCTTTTAATCTAAACATCAAATATCAGTTTATTCTCATATGCTCTGCCATTTCCCTTTAAGTTAAAAGGCAAAAATAATATTCTAGTTTTATGATTGGTTCTTGCTTCAAAAATATTCCAATTAACCTAGGTTTGTGAACATATTTTATAGTGTCTCTCTTATTCCCTCTGCCCCCCATAATATATTGTTTGTCCTATTAATACACAGACACTGTAGGTCAAGATTACACAGATGGCACCACACTATTCTTATTTCAGACAGTTGAACATGAATCCCACTAGTTGTTAGTGTCCAATGGATATGAAGACACTTGTGAGAATGTAGACAATTTGATCCCTGGGTGTTGGGAAGAGCTCAGAAAGAAGCATCCCTGGTATTGTTCAGACTATAACAATTCAGCAGTTGACATTTCCAGAGAGAATTTTTGTGTTTTCTACCACAAAATCTAGAGGAGGAAAAAAGGAGAAATGGGGAGAAGGTCATCAGAGGGTCAAATGCAATGGGGAGAGTGAAGGTGAAAGAAGCCATATGTCTTAAACTGGACAGGGGAATAGAGAAAATGAGATGAGTGGATGCAGTGGCAAAATTGCAAAACAAGTTAAATAACTAGGGTGTGATTTAATCCTGTGGAGAGACATGGGAAGGGATGATTTGGTGAGCAATAAAGATGCAACCGGGACTGAAATCAGAGTTCGAGTCAGAAGGGAAATTGGGAGGGTGGTTAATACTTTTACTTTCATACATTCCAAATAAAATGCTCGACTGATGCATCTAGACTAAGAGATGGTTGGCAATAAAAGAGAGGACAAAGAATAAAAAGATGGAGGTGTCCCTGACCTCATGCAGCAAAGAACAGCAACACCTCCTGAATCACTGCTATTACTCTGGGCACCTGTGTTTAATTTGAAGGACTCCATCCCTCTTACATTATGAGACCTAATGAGATCATGGCTGGAGGTGGTATGACTGGACTTTTTGTGGCTGACTTATACACATTTCTGTTTTATCCCCTAATCTTGGTGATGAAATCACTGTTGCAAATTGAATCAGAGTTTCACTATGGCTGGCATGCAAGTTATTATTCTCAGTACACATTTTCCTCTTTACCAAAAATGGTACTAACAACTTGGGATCATGTTCATCTGTGGAAAACAAAATGGAAAGAATATGAAAATTGCTTTATGTCTCCTCTGGAAAATAACTTAGAAAAAAACCCATTAATATCAGATTCTCAGGATTAAATTATTGTTACTTAAATGAATTTTAGGTTGAAAGTGTTTAAGTTTTGGAAAGATGTATTTTAAGTTTTAGAAACTGATTAATCGCCATATTTCTAAATACTGGTTTTCCGCTCTGTAAGGGACAAAGGCCATGGTTGCTCATTTGGCTAACTACAGGCTCAAATTTGGAAACTATTATTCTGACTTCACTAAAGTACTATCTTCCACATACAAAACTGGCGCAATCACATAAGATCACACTCTTCCCTCCGGATAGTCTCTTACCCAAGAGCATTAGCATATCCTGTGAGGATAGTTGTATGATTTATAATCATGGATGGATGAAAATGACTAGTGACCTCATGCTTCTGATCTAGATCCTACTACTTAGCAGGGTTAAAAATAGTAACTGCTGGGGGATCTAGTCCTAGTTTCAACATTGCTCTTTTCATGACTTTGGATAACTATTTTCGTGACACGAACCTTACTTTCTTCTACAAAACAAAGGGTGATTCCTTGAATATAGTAGTCATTCAACATATATTTATTAAATTAAATGCAATAGTATATTAATCAACACTCTGGTTGGAAATAATACAACTTCAACTTCAGCTATTTTCTGCACAGAAGAGGATTTGTTGGTTTACTTAACAAAACTGGGGGAAGGGCAACCATGGATCTAGCTTTAGGAATGGCTAGAGTCCAGGACTGAAACAGCACCAGGGCCCTCTAGCTCCTCTGTATTTTTTCACATCAGTTAATTCCACTTGACAGGGTGCATGGCCACCAGCAGCTCTTACAGCTTTATGCACCTTTGTGACGAGAAGGGAAAGGGCTTTTTTTGCTCTAGTGGAGGTATAAAAATTCTAAAGCCAAATTCTCATTGGTCTAATTTGTATCTTGATTCACATCTTTGGACCAAATAATGTGCCTAAAAGAGTGAGTTCTGTAGACGTATTACACACATACATACATACATGGACACACACATACACACCATAAAATTACATCTATAAAAGTTCATTTATGACTTCAAGGAAAAAAGAGTGGTTTACTTGCCAACGTGAAACATGTTCGTTTTGTTATTTCAGTTTCTTCCCCCATTAGCTGCATAGACGCTGTTTTCAGGAATAAAGGGGTCACAACAAGGGATCTCTATGTTTTCACAGAGCTGACTCAGGCTCTGCTCTTGGTGCAGGTTTTTAAAGACTTGTATATCTTCAGGCTTTCTCTGCCCCATAAGCATAATAAAGGCCTTCTATCTTCTGCAGAGCCTGCGCTTCATCTGGAAATCAAAAAACAAATCCCTAGCTCCTTTAATGTGGTTTTAGCACTAAATTCTTGATTGTAGGAGAACCTGCTTCAATGTGATAATAAATAAAGCTCCTGTTTCTTGTTTGTTGTGTTTAGACACAATGTTAGAAGCTTTCAGTGGTATGCTAAAGCAAGCTAGCACTGGCTCCTGAAATCCTATTATTAGCATATCTTCTTCTTGTGTTCAACATGCCAGGGATGTAGGTTGAAATTGGCGTTAGTTATTCACCCCACAAAATTGGTAAATTCAACAAATCAAGATCGCTGCCCTCCATAAAGAGCCAGTTGTTAAACACTTAAGCAGCACATGACTGGAAGCCTCATATTTATTACTTTATTTAATCTTCATCACAGTCTCACAATTTATATTTATATTGTTATCTTTATCTTAAACATTAGTTTAGAGGGGCACCTGGGTGAGTCAGTTGGTTGAGCATCCAGCTCTTGATTTCTTCTCAGGTCATGATCCCAGCACCATGGGATCAAGCCCCACAATGGGCTCAGTGCTGAGCATGGAACCTGGTTAAGATTTTCTCTCTATCCGCCCCCCACCCTTCTTCCCCACTTGCCTTCTCCCTTAAAAAATTAATTTAGAAAAGGGGAAGTATCAATGTGGTTAAAAACATATGGTGCATTACTTGTTTTGACCAGGCTCTGCCTGTTTCAGAGCCCAGGCACTACACTTTGGAAGGCAGCTGACAGTGTATTCTCTTTTCCTTAGCAGCTCTTCCATTTGTCATTTGTCACCTCAACCAACACTGAAATGTCAGCTCTTTTAGGGAGAGAGTGTAGTCCATTGACGAAAATCTCTGGCTGTACTGAGGAAATGTTTTTCTGTGTTTCTTCCACTTTTTGCTGCAGGTGGTTCATTGGGGATTGGTTGGAGTGTAGCAAGACTTGTGACGGTGGAATGCGCACAAGGGCAGTGCTCTGCATCAGGAAGATTGGACCTTCAGAGGAGGAGACACTGGACTACACCGGCTGTTTAACACACCGGCCTATTGAAATAGAGTCCTGCAACAACCAGTCATGTCCACCTCAGTGGGTGGCTTTGGACTGGTCAGAAGTAAGGAAATCTGAGGCTGTATGTTTTGAGATGTCTTAACTAATCAATACCAGAGCATTTAATAGTGAGGACACCTGAGCTTGTGAGCACCTTAGAACTCAGCAAGTAAGGACTGCCTAACAGTAAATTTGGCCCTGTTATATTTCATTTCATTGCTCCTTGTCAGGAAGTAAGGTTTTTCTGGGTCAGGGAAATCAGTGAGAAACTAGACATCAGTTTGATTAAAAATCAACCTAAAGTGAATTGGAAAGAATAGAATAATGAGTACTCACATAAGTGGTTTTTCTCTTCCTTTGCTATTCTCGAGCAGCAAATAAGCTCAGAATTAGTGATAAATCTTTTTTCCCAAGTCATGTTGCAGCCTAACTACATAATTCATACATTTGAATATTTATCAATTTTTTATCACTTATTATATATCTAAGTATATTTTAATTCCTTCTGTTGCATCTGGGGAAGAAACATGGAGTTGAGGTTGTAATATACAAAGTCCAATTCAGCTTTTATCATTAACCTCTGCTTACATGATCAGTGAGGGAGACTAAGATAATGTTTTTCTGCCTTACATGTATATAAAAGAGCCTAAAATAATCCATAGAGCTCAGAATAATTGCCTTATGAAAAATGAGGAAAGGGGTAGAGTTAATTCTTGACTCCTCGTTCTTCATGAGACATATAAATGGAAACACCATATCATTCTCCACATTTCCCAAAGAAGGGTTGAAATCTTCTGTAATGTTGGTTAATATTAAAAAGAATAAGTACCTGGCTATATAACTAAAGGCCATTCTTCCAAGTTAGCAAAACAGGATGCATTTCCTGCTGGAAACATTGTGGTACTTGCTTTGGGTATTTCCTGTAGACCTCATAAGTTTGTAAAAAAAAAAAAAATTAAATAAACAGAAAACATACATTGTTCTTTAGGAACCCCTGGTTGTAACTTTTCCCCCTGTGAATCTTACTGCTGGAGTGGCCTAAATTTGGTAGAGGCCTGAGCCTAAAAGAGGGACTGTGTTTAGGATGGTACATGGAAATGGAGATTCTGACTAGTTGTAGTTATCTATGGAATCTTTGGTGGGAATTGGGAGTGTTCTCCCAAGTTTCCTGGACGTACTCCAGCTTCAGTAATTACATCTGCCTACCTAACTTTTGTGTTTCAATCAAATGTAGAGATACTCATGGTGAGTGGTTATGGAAAACAGTGTGAACTCTTCTGTTCCCTAGAAGTGAGTGGATTAACTCCTAAATTGATTTGGAAGATAAAATCGACTGATAAAGAATAGACATTCTGTAGAGTTCTACATATGTTGAAAATTATTGTACCTGCATTTCAGTGCCCAAGACCCTCACAGAAGTTCATAAGTAGTCATTGAAAATGATGACCAATTTATTATTGAAAATCATAATGGGAGGCCTGATGATTGGCTTCAACAGTTTTAGGGTTTCAGGTCAAGTCCCTAAGTATAATTTAGTACTAAGTAAACACACTGGAATAGGCACTATGAGCAATACAAAGGAATCCTATAAGCTTGGAAAAGTAAATATTTGTGAAGAAAATAGAGAATAACTTTAAACAGTGTTTAATAAAATGGTGGATTGTGAGGTATACATGTATAAATGATATAGAAATTTAGAGCTAAGAAGGTCAGAATAGCTTGGAGTGCAATCAGAAAGCTTTTCATTGGGGCACCTGAGTGGCTGAGTTGGTTAAGCATTGGACTCTTGATTTCGGCTCAAGGCATGATCTCACAGTTTGTGAGTTCGAGCCCCATGTCAGGCCCTGTGCTGATAGGGCAGAGACTGCGTGGATTCTCTCTCTCACTCTCTGTCCCTCCCCTGCTCTCTCCCTCCCTCTCTCTCTCTCTCAAAATAAATAAATAAACTTTAAAAAAAAGAAGAAAAGCTTTTTCGTTGATGGGAGCTAAACTGTATGTTGGCATATGGGATATGAAATAGGAAGAGAATAGGGAAACTGGAGAAGATATTTCTGATAACAAGATAGTTATTTATTCAGTTACTTATTCAGAGAATATTTTTGAAACAACTGAACAGAAACATAAAGATCATGACGTGAAAGTAGGATGAAGAAGAGGGTTTGTTTTAAAGAATAAATGGAAAATAAGATTGCATGAAGTAGTGGTAGATGATAATAAAGATTCAACTTTATATATCATCTTGCTACCAAAGTGGAGAAAAATGGGGGTGCCTGATTGGCTCAGTCGGTTAAGCATCTGACTTTGTCTCAGGTCATGATCTTGTGGTCCATGTGTTTGAACACCGTGTCAGGCTCTATAGTGACAGCTCAGA
Source organism: Acinonyx jubatus (assembly GCF_027475565.1). Lineage (NCBI taxonomy): Eukaryota > Metazoa > Chordata > Mammalia > Carnivora > Felidae > Acinonyx > Acinonyx jubatus. The sequence goes on along the minus strand of NC_069380.1, from coordinate 130,697,683 downwards.
GCCTGGAACCTGCTTTGGACTTGTGTCTCCCTCTTTCTCTGTCCCTTCTCCGCTCACACTGTCTCTCTCTCTCTTTGTCAAAAATAAATAAACATTAAAAAAAAAACATTTTAAAAGTGGAGAAAAATAGTTAAGTTCATAAGCAGAAACTGGAAAAAATTTGTGCCAACCACGAAAACACTAAAATCACTTGCACAGGTTTATTTCACATTGATCCCTTGATCTACACTCTTCTGTATCATTATATTTGTATTTTAACATAAAACAAATATAATCACCTTGAAAAAAAGGCATGTGTATATTATAGCATGTTTCCATTCCAAATACCATTTTAAGGTTTTCTTTTGAAATCAACCTCATATATGTTTTAATTACCCTGCTCTGAGAATTTTGATTCTTATCTATCCACTCTTAGAGATAACTTGCTCAAAAAGCTCTGAGAGGCTCTTAGGCACTCCTTGAAGAAACATGAAAAAGTTAGGTGGGCTTTTAATCACATTTCTGCTATCTTCTTTAAGATAGCCAAGTCAAGGGACAGCTTGGTGGCTCAGTTGGTTAAGTGTCTGACTCTTGGTTTTGGCTCAGGTCACCACCTCATGGTTCGTGGGTTTGAGCCTAGCATCAGGCTCTGTGCTGATGGCACAGAGCCTGCTTGGGATTCTCTTTCTCTCCCTCTCTTTCTGCCCCTCCCCTGCTCACACTGTCTCTCTCTGTCTCTGTCTCTCTCTCAAAATAAATTAAAAAGATAAATTAAAAAAGATAGCTAAGTCAAAACTTAGGACAAAGATGCAGTGTCTTTCCTGTTTATTTTCCAAAGGAGAGGTACTTTTTTACTTTTTTACTTTACTAGGAAGCCCACCTCTTCCCTGGATGGGTTAAAAATAAATGAAAGTAAATAGTATTAAGTGAAATAAACGTCTGAGTAGCTATGGAGAACAAAGTGAGAACAGGAGCTTGTTCTCCCCAGAGGAATGGAATACCTCCCGCTATTGAAAAGAGGAGGTCCTACCAGAATAGCAGGCAATGTTCAATCTTTTTTGGTTAGCTGCTGCAAATATTTCACACATTATTCATTTGACACACCCCTGAAGACTTCCCTTCTCTTTCTGCCCCTTCCCCACTTTCAACCATCAGCTGTCTGAGCTCTGCTAATCACAAGGGTGAGGTTCAACTAGTGAAAACATGTTGCAGCAAGAGGAATGTACCCTTTGCCCTTTTCCTTTTCTTTGCCGGCCTCTCTAATATAAAATTTCCATTGTTGCAAAGCCAGGAACCGTTTTTCGTTTTCTCCATCAGTGAAACCCACCGGGTTATTTTCTTTTGCTTATGGCAAAAGAAAAAAAACAAAACAAAACAAAAAGCCAAATTACCTTGGCAGAAAATGACTCTTCAGCAGCCTTTTGTGAAACTAACGAAGCCACGGCTTTCCCATTTCCTATAATCTAGCCTCACTCTTGGGATCACCCATACTATGTTGGACTTAAATGGTTTTCTGTTTTTGCCCTCTCTTGGCAAGTAACTCTTAGATGCATTGCTGCATACTGTGGATGGGCTCCAGCAATCCTAAGCCATTCTTTTGATGTATTGGAATAGTTTCTTTTGACTCCCACAGAGTAGCCATTGGAAAAGGTCTGTTTCTTGTACTTACTCTTGGACAAGTGGATGACTGCTGGCAACATTCTCAATTGATTTGATAGGATTTACATTTAGGTAGCACTAGTTAAGAAGGAATTGGGGGGTGGGGTGGGGTTGGAAAGTGTGCAAAACCTACCTGCAGGTGACTGTGCTTTGTTTTAGAAGACAGTTATGACACCACCTTGCTTACTTCTAGGTTCTACTCTGGTACTATAACTAAGCAAATTAAACCTGTATCTCCAGAGAGAATTCAGTCTAACCCCAAACTGTTAACATTTCTGTGCTTTACAAGTGAGAGCCAAATTGTTTTCCCTGTTGTGGTTTCAAATACTTTTCTCTGCAAAATACGTTTTTTGCTTTTTAATAGTAGATCATTAAGCTAAAGTATAAATACATCTCTCATAAAAATGACCTCCTATATCTCACTGGGATGAAAACAAACAAATGGTCTGATCAGATTTTAAATAACTGTGAAATTTTGATTATATGAATAAATAGGAAAAAAAGGTATTTACCTGCAATAAAGAAAAATAGTGAAAAATAATTTTACTAAAGAATAGATTGTCCAGGGGCACCTGGGTGGCTCAGTCCGTTGAGCATCCAACTTCAGCTCAGGTCATGATCTCACGGTTGGTGAGTTCCAGTCTCATATCAGGCTTATTGCTGTCAGAGTGGAGCCTGCTTCAGATCCTCTGCCCCTCCCCCATTTGTACTCTCCCCGTGGGGGTGGGGTTGGGGTTGGGGGGGGGGGTGGAGAATGGATTGTCTACTGAAATAGTATCTTCCACCCAGCTACCTATATAGTTTATTGTGAGAATGAATGGGATGGATTTTGATGTCTATTTATAACTATGTTTTCATCTAAAAAAAATGAGTTTTATTACTCATTCAATATCTAATTATTACTAGTGAATTTTAGGGCATGGTAAAAAATGTGTACAAATCTACCCTTTATGTGGGTGGAGACCAGTGATTATTTCCGAAGAAGACTCTAAGCACTTACAATGAAGTTAATGCCTATTAATCATATCCATAATCATGGCTACATCTTGCTTTTCTAGAACTTCTTATGTTGTTAGATAGTTAAATAAAACTGAAGCTGTCAGATGAGTAAATGTATTTATTTATCAGAAGTCTCGAGAGGCAGAAAGATGAAATGTAGGCTTAATAAAGCAGAAGGAAGAAGTAAAAATAAAAACAAGCTGAGAGACATCTCTCCTTGAACATCTCTGACCTAACATCAAAAGAATTTGCAGGATAGAGTTCTCTTTGAATAAAACTGGTCTAATTGGCATCCCTATGCCTTTTACTTTTTTTTTTTACAAGAATTTTTTAAACATTTAAATTTATAATCACTCTTAAGAAGTACAATATTTACAGAGACCAGAGTTGAGGCTTTGGATACAGACATGTAATATTTGTGGCTAGGTCTGCAGGGGTCAGGACTGGTATATTTATTGAATCAGAATATGGCAGAAATATAGTTTTCAGTCATTCGTTATTTCAAGAATTCACTTGACTATCTCTCTACTTCTAGTGTGATGGGATGGAATATCCTTGGCTTATTTCGAGGAGTTTGGGTTGTAATTTTCTAAAATTACACTATATGTTCAGCTTTACATATAATTTCACATTGTCCCACAGAGGGTTTGTGTCTCTGTACATTTGCTTTCAGAGCTCTGGTGGAAAGCTGCTATTTGGATTTACCTGTACTTCTTAGTGCCTCCTTTTCTCACCTGCAGAGTGGGTGTGGAAACGGTACTTCAGGAGGTTTCTGTGAGGATCAGGTACACTGTGACATGCAAAGTACTCAGGACACTGCCTGACACTTAATCAATAGTAGCACCGCTTTGCCTTTTTATTGTTCTCCTTGTTACTACCATTATTTTCTTTGTTTTGGTTTTGGTTTCCCGGGGACTTCTAGCCACAAACGAATGAGTTGTGTGTCATGGCATTGTCTGCCTCCCCCGAGTGTAAGCAGGACTTTGGCATAGGCTCTTAGCCAAGACTGCTGGATATTACTACCTTCTTCAAATAATAGCAGAAGTTTCTTGCTACTGGAAAAAGATATTCGAACAAGCAAGGGGCATATGTCCCCAGCTTTAATACACATATTATGCTTTTAAAATGCAAAGGGAGAGGAGAGTGGCACAAGTGAATTTATTAGCAAATGTTCCCATTATGAGAACTAATCATAGCTTAAAATCCTAAAATTGGATATCCCATATAGCCTACATGTTTCTATCTCCCTAAAGTCTTTTTGCATTTTATCTCAATTTGTTTTTTTAATAATTAATTAATTAATTAATACTTTTTCTGTGTTCTCATGACTTCCTGCTGATGCTAAGAGCTCAAGTGTGGATCAGAAGGTCTGGGATTTATTTCCTGCTCTACCACTTGCTATCTCTTTAGCCTTAAGCTGCTTAAGTTTTCCTTATCTGTACTCACTCTCAAAAACTTGTATAAGAATTCTGTATTTGAAAGTGATTCCTGACCTGTGAAGCTCTAATGAAATGTAAAGTAGTGTTATTATCAGTAATAATATTTAGCATTAAAAGAATGGCAGAAATCCTCTAAGGCCTCGGCTTCTAACATTGGTGGATGGTGGAGGAGACTTGGTGTGAAGTCGGGAGGACTAGACACAGGTGGGGCCAGCTCAAAAGACTGGAATCGAGGCTTTATTTGTCATACAGAACACATGATTGCATGTCTTGGTTTCCTGAAATATAAAGTGATAGGATTGTTTTAAGGGTTAATTGAGGTAACAATTGCAAAGGACATAGTGTAAAGCCTAATGTTCAGGAAACAGTAAGAGTTAGCATTACGTCTGCCATTTAATAGCTGCATGACTTTCTACTAACCATTTAGTCTAAGATTGTTTCCTCATTTAAGAAACAGAATAATAATTGCCATCTCGTAGGATTTCTGTAAAGACTATATAAATTATAGCACTTAGCACAATCCTTGGTATATATTATGTTTATTAAACGGTAGCTGCTACTATCGTTATTATTTTTGGTAGTGGTTAATTAGTAGAAGTGGCAGCAGCATTGGCGTTGTGCGTGGCCCTGGGCTTGCACTGGAGAATACTGCACGTTAGTGTGGAGAGATCGATCTGAAAAGGTAAACTTAGCCTTCCTATCAGGGGACAGTCAGCATATTTAGAGTTTGAATTTTTATCTTGAGGACTATAATGAGCCATTGAAGGATTTATTTTTTAATCACAGGAGAACATAATTGATTTGTGCTTTAGACAGTGGAGCGAGGTAAGAGCAAGAAATACGGAGACCTGTTAGAAAGACAATGCAGTCTTACATGAAGGAAATGATGTTTGTCTGAAATAAGATTAGTGGCAGTGGAGACAGAGAAAAATCAACAGATGTGAGAGAGATGTGGGAGTTGGATTAACAGGACCCAGTGATGGATTCTATGGGAAGAGAGGAGCAGCAGCTGGAAATAAGGATGTTGATTTGGCTATGAAAAGAAGTAGCAGATATCAGGAATTTGACCACTTTGACCACTAAGACCCTAACTAAAACTTCTCCTGGAGCCATCTTGGAAAGAACTGGATGCTCTCCTCCTTCAAAATGCATCTTAATGAAATTTTTTCTAAGTTGGAGGATATGTATTCTGTTATTACATTCATGCTGATGAGAAGTTTTCATGAGATCCTTGATTTCACCTGAAAAAAAAAAAGTAGTAATTTTCTCTCTATGACATACACCAGGCTCAAAGATTGCCCCGACAGAGCCACGTGGGGTGTATATAGTGTTCATTATGATATCCTCATCCCACAACTAGCACACTTTGATTTACCTGATTGTAAATGAAAACCATCCTACCAGATATACAACAGTATGTGTTTATTGAGTGAATACTCACAGCCCTGTGCTGAATCCTGAGGGTCAGGACAAGGTGGTGTACAAAGAAAAATTAGAAATGAAATAATTTTAAGGAGCTTATAGTGTGGAAGGGATGAGAAGACATGTAAACATGTAATTACAGATAGGAAGATGGTGATTCTGGGCTCAAGAATATATATATTCTACATCCTCTTTTATGCTACTTAACCTGTGTTCACATGTATATCTCCTACATAAAACTATGAGCTCCTGGAAGGTAGAGACCATCTTATTCACTTTGTATTCCCTTCCCCTCAGTCTAATGTAGCTCCTGCAGTAGATCTGGGATCTTTCTTCCTTCCTTCTTTTCTTTCTTTCTTTCTTTCTTTCTTTCTTTCTTTCTTTTGAACAAAAGGTATAGAAACAGGGCTTCAAAATGTTGTGGGTAAGGTCCTCACTTGACTCAGAGGAAGAACAGATTTTAAGGAAGGGTTCAAACATACAGGGTAGAAAGTTGGAGGACTTTAGTCAGTCACCATGTTTAATAGATGACTCTAAGAAATAGCATTCCAATGAACCTGGAGAAGAAGTAAATAATTGGAAGAAGAAGCATCTTTTCCTCAGTATGAAGAGCAGACTGGTCCAACTAAAGAAGAGTCAAATGCATTATGTTTAGGGAAATTTATTATGTACAAGGAAAAGTCCAGAGATTTTCTGTGCAATAAACTTTGACCAATGGCCATGTATTCTTATTTACCACCCTCTAAGAATACACATCTCAATCAATCCCTAGCTTGCTTCATAAAGACGAGTTCTTGTTGTCTACTAATAATAAGGATTCTTTTCAGAAGACTACACCTAGCAAGTAGGAAACCAAGGATTCCACATTCCAAAAATTAGGATTTCTGTAAAGACTGTATAGCTCTTAGCACAACACTTGGTATATATCGTGTTTATAAAATGTGGGCAAGGACAGGGAGGTATCGAGGAATAAACCTACCCACAATAAAAGAAGAAAATAAGTTAGCCAAGAAGCAAACTTTGGATTTAACTCTTAAAGTCCTTAGGGGAAAAGTTAAAGGTGCTTCTGGTTAAAAACTTAAGGAGTTTTCATATCTGAACGACTTTGCCCAGAATTTTGTCTATATGCATATTGTATACCCAAAAACATTCACTTTGAGAAAGACCTTCCTCATATTTTCCTCTATCTTTAAACTGCTGTGATTCATTTAAACTGCTGTATTTGTTTTATTTCCAGTGCACTCCCAAATGTGGTCCGGGATTCAAGCATCGGATTGTTCTGTGCAAGAGCAGTGACCTCTCTAAAACATTCCCAGCTGCACAGTGTCCAGAAGAGAACAAACCCCCTGTCCGTATCCGCTGCAGTTTGGGCCGCTGCCCTCCTCCTCGCTGGGTGACTGGAGACTGGGGCCAGGTAAGACAGTGCAGCAAGGGGCTCCTGATGAAGCAGCACTTTGAGACACTTGAGTTTTCTGATTGGGTCATTATAAGGGCTCCAGAGATGAGAAACACGACACAGAAATCTGGGTATAAGATAAAGTATGAAACAGTGCATGAGCAGCAGTCACACATAGACCCACTAGCTGTGTTTCTCCTGCACCCACACGCTTCCTACTTCTACCTACTCCTTGGGGCTTACCAATGTAATTTAAAATTAAAAGAGAAATAGTCTGTATGGCCAGATATTTGAGCAAGCTAACAAAACTTTGGGTTCTAGTCCCAACTCTCTCAGCTACTTCAAGAACAAATCTGTTAACCCCAGTGTCTTAACTTTCCTACTTGCAAAAGTAGCTCCTCTTAACTTCACAGAAAAGGTATGGGGGTTCTAATTAGCTTGATAATGTGATTGACAGTTTTGAAATATTATCAATATCTATTATTCAATGGATTTAGCTGATGGACATCATGAATTGGGAAGCCAGTATAAAGGGCTTTTGGTCTGTATTTTTACATGAGGTTCATTTGCATTTTATTTTCTAATTCCTATTTTTTTCTTTCTTCATTCTCACTTATTTTTAAACTGTGTTATCTTAGTGAAGGCCACCTTAAATCCTTTTACAACAAATCGATATATTTGGATAGAAGGAAAATTGAGTATTATTCTTTTGAATGTCAAAAAGGAAATCTATTAGGTTACATTAAAAATAATGTTCCACAAAGGTAATTTCTAGACAATCAATGCCCTTTTCCTGTGGTTTTATAATTAACCTTGTAGCTAGTTGTTGTCTAATATCTGAGACCCAAATAAATCATGGCACATAACTATACCAGTATGATTTTGTGTGATCTCTGGACTGACTGGACCTGTCATTACTTATTAAAAATGGCATTTCATAGAAGTAGCTAGCAAAATTCTGGACAACCCTCAGTATTTCTACAGTATAGCAGTATCTACCGACCTCTTTTGTTATAGTTGGGAAAGGGCAAAGGTTTTCAGTCTCCATTAATGCAAATAAATATATTTGCTCTATACTCAGCCAGCCCTGTGGGGAGACAAAATCAGTGTGATCATAAAATAATTAATATTTGCATGTGTATAACAAATAGTAATTTGCATTTGTATAGCATCATTTAATTTATAAAGTACTCAAGTGGAATACACATGATAGGCATTGTAAGCAATTATGTGTTTCACTGTGGAAGTGTAACCATTTCAAAATATGGAATTGATATGGTGTTAAAGAATAAGTACAGACATGCCCTCATAATTTTGATTTAAACCATGGAGGCATTTCCTTCCTTACATATTCTTTGTTGCAATGCACTGTCATATAAAGGTCGGTTGAAAGTTTTCGCATGTGAGTGATTTCACCAAATTTGCAGTAATCAATTTCAGGTTATTCTTTTAAATGTTGTCAAGTCCTTTTCTTCTCATCTATATTTTAAATTCAGTTTTCTAAAATTAAAATTAACTGGTAAAAATACATTTTCAAAGACACTTTAATACATTTTATGGTGCATTTGTTTGTCATTCTTTATTTAGGAATTTTAAAATAAAAGTGTCTGTCAATATCCTTGCAACTCCTGTAAGTGTTTTGAGAGTTTTTACAGACAAATTCAATAGGGCCTCAGTTTGTTAACCTTGTAAGCATCACCATCGCCTGTCTTGGCACTAGCTCATCTCCTTGATCTCAGATCTCACAGGCTTTGCGGGCATTCTGGGTGGCAGACCCAAAGAAAGATCCAGCTTCATGGTTCAGCCTGGACAGCTGATCAGTCCCCACTGAGACTAAGTCACTCAGAGAGTAACTTCAACTATAAAGTAACTGAATCCCTGAGTAGATGAAAAAGGAGAGGGAGGCATACTGCTTGGCTCACATTTGTGTGACTAACAATACCTTAGAAAACTCAAAGTAATTATTTAAGCTCTTTTATTTTTTTTTAAACTGGTTCCCATCACAATCCCACACAGCAGTCACTGCTGTTTTACTGAACTCCTATTTTGATCACATTCACAGCACTCCAGTAGACCATCAGCTTGTTTGCCATAGGACTGTAATAAATAGGGAACAAAAGTGATGTCCCAGCACTAGAATCCCTAATTACTACTTCCTCATGAGGGTTTTCTTATTACACTCCTGTTATAGTTCACCTAATTGGAAGTGTTAGAAAAATAGCCCAAGAAATCTCTTGTTTTCTAGGAACTATATTGCTTCCATTTTCAAAGGTAATAACATGTTCCTTGAATTTTCAAATGAATTCTACAGTAGAATGACTTAATCATATACCTCTCCAAGATGAACTTCATATGGACTTTAAAAGCTAATATATATGGTATTTGGAAAGATATAATATCTTTTTACCTCCTGAAAATTGTTGAATTTTGTTTCTCTCTGTGTCTTTCGGTTCAGTGTTCTGCTCAGTGTGGCCTTGGACAGCAGATGAGGACTGTGCAGTGTCTTTCCTACACTGGACAGGCATCTAGTGACTGTCCAGAAACTGTTCGGCCTCCATCGATGCAGCAGTGTGAAAGCAAATGTGACAGTACCCCCATTTCCAATACTGAAGGTGAGTTTCCCATGGACAAAGGGCCTGCGGCCTCTAATGACTCACCTCTGGTGGTTCCCAGGGTTTGAGGAGCCCCATAAAGCCACTGTTGTAGTATAGTTCATGTAGAGCATTTGTGAAAGTTGCATGTGTAGTGGATACGTGATAAGGAAACCTACATTTTTTCCCCTGACTACCTGACCTTGTTAAGTCACTTAACCTTTCTGGAGCTAAATTAGCTTATCTTTATAATGAGAGATTGGAGTAAGTAACCTCTAAGGTCTATGTTTGACCTAGCATTCTATGTTTGACTTGTGCCAGAAATACAGAGATGATGTCTAATGAACCACATTTTGAATTTAAAGTTCTGTTTCTTTTCTGTTTCTTTTTGGATTTAACAATGGATCTCTACCATCATGAAGATTAAAATTCATGCTTGTTGTACATATAATGAAAGCATATGTTTGAAACTATTTATTTCAAATGCTAGTTTTCTTATTGTAGAAAAGAAGAAAAGATAATTATATAGCTGTTTATAGAGGAGCACAAAGGTCTTTATGCTCTGAAATTTCTCTTTTTTTTTTTAATTTTTTTTAATGTTTATTTATTTTTGAGAGTAGAGACAGAGCATGAGCAGGGAAGGGGCAGAGAGAGAGGGAGGCACAGAATCCAAAGCAGGCTCCAGGCTCTGAGCTGTCAGCACAGCTGACGCGGGGCTCGAACCCACGAACCATGAAATCATGACCTGAGCCGAGTTGGACGCTTAATCAACTGAGCTTCCCAGGTGCCCCTGAAATTTCTCTTTCTTATGTATTGGGAAATCTGTTTATTAATAGCAGTTGCCAGCCCAAATCCTGAATTTTCTTATATCTTTTTAAACAAATATACTTTGCTTATTCAGTTAGGCATTCATTTAAAATTTCCTGAATGCCACTAAATATCTCTATCTATGTAAGAGGCACTACAACAGAAATCATGGGAAATATAGAGACAAATATGGCATAGTCAGGAAATTCAGACTGCCTTGCCATATGAAAATAGAGGCATGCCCAAATAAATGCACAAGAACATCTGGAACCACTAATTTAAATTATGTAAGAAACCTAGTTAAGGGGCTCTGCTTAAAACAAAAGTAGAGAACTATCCTGAAAATAATTTGTTAATATTTTTCAAATGAAAATTATGTGCTCATGAGCCTCTTAAAAAGAGATCTATTCCTTTTGACTAAATTTCTCCAACTTAAAGGATTTTTTAAAAAAAATTACATTCACTATTGGGGCACCTGGGTGGTTCAGTCAGTTAAGCATCCGACTTCGGCTCTGTGCTGACAGCTCAGAGCCTGGAGCCTGCTTTGTATTCTGTGTCTCCCTCTCTCTCTGCCCCTCCCCTATTCACACTCACAAAACTAAATAAACATTGAAAAAAATTTTTTTAATTACATTCACTATTTTAAAATATTTCCTTAGATATTTTATTTTAGGAAGAGTAATCATCTTGTATGACAGGATACAGAGAAATTATTTTGCAAATATACCAGTTTTTATATCTAAGCCTCAACATGAAATCCTTTTTGTATGATTTACTCTTTCAGATAAGTATGGCCTTATTGTACATTATTTCAAAATCATAATTTTAATTTGCAAAATCTGTGGCTCTGATGTCATCTACTTTTTTGTCCCTTCGGTAATGGTCATTCTAGAAATTGAGCTTTTCTTCTCTTGAGAAGGACTCAAAATCCATGATAAACCTAAGTATTTTCCTTAGCAAAACAATCTCTTTTAAATAATTTAAATAAAAATATCTGTCTTGTGTAAGACTGCATCAAACAATTATAAATTGTTTATCCATTATAAATTATTAGCTGTCAATCACATAGGTCTGAAGGTCTGTTTTTCTTTCTGAGTTGGAAGATAAAAGGTTGAGGTGGAAAAGAGGATATAACTATCATATTAAATTACTCTATATTGGGTATTATGGGTAGGCCCTTTATATTTATTATCCACCTTATATATCTCATATACATAAATATCTCTGTGTGTGTGTGTGTGTACGCACGCACGCATGTTATAATTATGTCAGCAACCGTCCAAGAGTTGGTATTACTGATGAGGAAACTGAGGCACAGAGAGGGATAGTGACTTGCCCAAATGATAAGACTAGGAAGTAGTAGACGCAGGATTTGAACTGAGATTTGGCAGAGCCCAAGGGCATGTCAGTTTCAACTACATTTTTATGCTATTCTTAATTCACTTATTAAGTAGGATATTTTAACATGAAAACAGAGCTTCTGGTTATGAAGTAGCAACTCTTTCTAGCATGACCATCATCCTGATTCAGTAGATTCAGGCTTAGTCATTGCTGAAAGAATTGGTTTTTTAACATGCTCACAGCAATGTAGATGTTGAAATTATGTATATAACTTTATTTTAGGCATTTTAGTGATTTCTCCAAAAACTTTTCTGTAGTGGTTAGTTATTATACAGAAGCATCATAGCTGGTGATGCAAAATTTTCAGAGTGGGCAAAATATCATTAGTAACTGGACTTATTTCTGCCTTAAAGAAATTCTCTTAAAATAGATAGGTGTTAATCTGAGGTTTCTTAAATTATTTGTAGAAGCACCTCATGGTCATTTAATCTGCCTGGCCAAATCACTTTTCATTAATATTAATTTGAAGTAAGCAGTCAAGACAGAATTTTTAGCCCATTTAGTAAAGAAGGAAACTTTTAGGAAATTATTAATCCTGCAAAATATGACTAATCTTAGAACTGTTAGTCCCTAAAGCTGCTGAGTCATTGAAAAGAAAGAGGATCACTCTCTTACAAAATTAGATTTAAAGTGGATATGTCTGTCATAACTTGTTTTGTGTTCTCTTTGGCTTCCCAGTAGCATATGTTGAATACATTTAAATACCTGAAACTATCTGTTCATTTCATCGGCAACTAATTATTGAATGCTTGCTGTGGCCAGCCTCTTCCATTCACTATGGAAAATTCAAATGCATTTGTAAGTTCATAGTCTTACACGGAAGATATTTAAAAAAAAAAAAAGAAAAGGAAGGAAGGTAGAAGGTGTTATGTGGAGCAGTTGACACGGTGCTAAAAGTTCAAATGGAAGACAAGTGACTTTAACTTTTTAGATCAAGGCAACTTCATAGACTAAGTGATCTGTGAACCTGCTGTAATGTGTACTTGGAAAAATAACCCATGTATACTCTGGGAAAAGAGGATGAAACAGTTGAATTAAATCGTAAGTTACCATTAACAGAGATGTGAAATGGACAGATAATATGGATTTCAAAAGAGAAGAGGCTCTTACATGAAAGTAATGTAAGAGTAATCTAATATGGCTTCTGGGAATCAGGTCAGGGAGAAAAGAAATGCCTGTTGCTAAGGGAGAGTTGGGAGGGAAATCTGGTAGTAAGGGAAGGAGTAAGCTCTGGTTGCTGCAGGAGGTTGAAAGAGGACTTCCTATTCCCCTTCTCTTGACTCTTAGTGGGAGGCTACTGTGAAACCAGTTCAGGTCTACCCCAAGACAGAGTTGGACCAAGGGAGATCCCTTGGGATCTAAAATACAGTTTTTTAGTGGGGTCTCTGTGGGTGAAATGGACCATTGATAGAATCTTGAGAATTGTTTTAACAACCACAGTTTAGGAATTGGTTCTCCTTCTAACATTTTATTATGTTACATTTCAAATGTAACAGCAAGGTTGAAAGAATTTTACAATGAACACCCACTATCTGGATTCCAACATTAACATTTTCTTGAGCTGATTTATCACATATATATCTATCTGTCCATCCCTCAAGGTAATGGCTTTTAAATAATGTCCTCCATTCACCCAACTATTATTATTTACTTAGCAAGCCAGGGCCAGCAAGACAAAGGGCCAGGCACTGAGACTATGAAAGAAATATGACAAGGTCTTTGTCCTCAAAGGGAGCACAGTTTAGCAGGGGAGGGGACAAATAATTTTCACAGTATAGGCAGTACTCTAACAGGGTAGAAAGAAATTACCGTGAGTACACAGAAGAGGGGTAATCAGTAGAAGCATCGTGGAGAAGACAAGCTTGAGTAGGGCACTGGAAGGTATGAAACAATTTGCCAAGAACACATGGAGATGCTGGGATTCCTGGCAGAGGACGTGTGTATTCAGTCATCAGGGCATGGAGGTAGTTCAGTATGGGTGCAGTGGGTTGGCAGATGAGAGGTAGTGGAGATGTGGCTACAAAGAGAGAGAGTCAGGGATTTGGTTTTGGAGGGCCCTGAATGTCGTGGAAGGCAGTTAGGACTCTTAAGTTCTAGGGAATAAGCGAAGGAAATTGAAGAGTGACATGCTCAGGGTGGCAGGAGTGTGGAGGGGCAGAGGGAGGTCAACTTTGTGTGGAGGAAGAGTTAGAACGTTATTCTAAGTGTCCAGGCTTGAGATGATGAAGGCTTGAATCAAAGTAGATAGAGTATAAATCAAAAGGGGAGTAATTAATTAGAGAAAAAGAATAAAATGGAAGGGAGAATAAAAAGAACCTGATGAACAGTTAGACACAGGAATAAGAGATTTGGAAGTATCCACTATGACTCCCATGTAGATTTTGGTTTCTGGATACTATAAATCATGATAAGGCAGTTAGGCTTCTATAGGGAAGTTAAAAATACATTCATCCCCAAATGCCATAATAAAATAATGGAATTTGAGTAAGATTTTTTAAAATAAAAATAAAATAAACAATGGAAAGAGATTGAAGAAATGGAGTGAGGTTAAGACAACAAAGAATAATAAGAGAAATTCGGAGGTGGAACATCAAGATATTAAAAGTAAATAGTCAGGGGCACCTGGGTGACTCAGTCAATTAAATGTCCGACTTTGGCTCAGGTTATGATCTCGTGGTTCATGAGTTTGAACCCCACAGCCTCTCTGCTGTCAGCACAGAGCCGACTTCAGATCTTCTGTCTCTCTGCCCCTTGCCTGCTCATGCTCTCTCTCTCTCTCTCTCTCTCTCTCTCTCTCTCTCTCACACACACACACACACACACACACACACACAAAGTAAATAGTAAATAGTAAGACGGGACTAGGAGAAGGAAGAAGGGAGATAAAATTTGCCATATCCAACGTCTGCTTTAGTATTTAATTCTTGTAAGGCTTCAGTGAAGGGTTAAAGCATTATAGGCTTGAATTTGACAGACTGCCCATGATGAGGATAACACTGTGTTGCTGCTGGGAGTGAATTTTAGACACACTGGGTATCACTGCATCTGAAGTACCACTCAGAGTAATTTTTTAAAGTACATCTGGCAGCTGGTACTAGCCTAGTCAAGCTTACCTGAAATTCTATCCCAAATGCCATTTTATTCATCTTTATGCAGTTTCAGGTTCCCTTGTAGTTTATATGGTGAGTCTTTTCTGTCTCTCAATAGTACAAAGCAATCTGTCAGCTAGTATTTATTGCTGCCAGCTAATAATTCATGGTGTGCCCTGAGCTGGTAGCCAACCCAGGAAAGGCGTGGTTAGTGTACATTGGTTTACCAACCTGGGCTAGTAGTGGCTTTGGTTGGTCTCAGTGTCCCTCAAGTGAATGACTTGGAGAAAGCCTGAGCAGCTCCAGAAACCTGATAGGACCTCCAGAACAAAACAACTACTGGACTTGAGATTTAAAGTGGTGCCCATTGTATTAAAACCAGTGAAAGGAACAATGAAGGTCATTTGAAGATTCTGAGTTGAAGGAGGTGAGGAAGAGTAGGGTTTTTTTTCCCTTTGCCATTTTAAAGAGCTCATAATGCACCTTACCACTCAGGTTCACATTCCTGGCTCTCTGGTTTACAGGGAACCCTGGGATTTGTGCTGGGATTATACCACCTTGAGGATGAATGTGGGTGGCTTTCAGGGAATAAGACTGGGAAAAGAGAAACTGAGGAAGCAAAGAGAAAAAGTAATGGCTTAGCCCATGGTAAGATGACATTGGAATCAAGTTTCGTAGTTGATACCACCTTGTTCAAGGATGAAAAGTTGCTGGACTGTTCCCGTTGCAATGAATAATGTCAGGTCCCCAAATGAAACTTATTATTTCACCCTTTTCCAGTCTGAATACGTAGAATATCAAGGGCAATTTTTTCAGAAGAAATACTGAGTTCACATCCCTCACCCACACATTCACACGTACAGCCTTTGCCATCTCACTTCTCACTAGGCTCTGCATCTTTTGGGCAGTTTGACAGAGGCACAGCTGGTTGTACTTTTGTAATCCAAAAGATAGACCCTAAGGTGCTTAAGTCATAACTGTCTACTTACTGTGTTCCTCTAAACCTCATAAAGAGTTTATGGGCACACAGGGCATGCATTCGCCAAAAAAGGATGCTGAATGGTCCGACCTGGTCATGAAAGGATATGTCCCTGTATACCCCAGGTCACTCCAACGATATAATTTAACCAGGCTGTGCGACGTTTCAGGAAATAAATGCAAGAGCACAGCATTTCAGGAGTTGCTCTTGTGTTCCTTGGACCAAGCGAAGCCTTCAAAGTCACAATGAATCTGAATCCAATTGCATCCTAAATTCATAAGCCTCTGTTCACTGTGAGTGTTTTGAAATCGTGTCTTTTGGGTAGAAGATTTGAAAGATTAATGTAAAGCACCTGTGGAAAAACCCACTGGCACATCAATGATAAGTAGATTCATGTGTTGCCATGAAACAGGTTGTCTTATTTTATCATTCAAGTCTACCAAAACCCAGATTACCAGTGAGACCCACTCTTGCATACCTGGCAGGTTACTTATGGGTCTGGCTCATATCGCAGGGCCTAGGGGTTGGCCTTCAGCCCTTAATATATTGCCAAGCATCCCTGAGAAAAATGTAGGAATACCCCACAAATTGCCTTCCCCACTAGAAATCTTTGGACTTGGGTAAAGTGAAATTTTGTTTTCAGGGACAGGTAGGATGCAAAAAAAGGAGAGACTACTTAGGCCCACAAAATATTCCCTAGAAGCCACACAGTAAGGACCTCTCACCCTTCCAATGGCCTCACAAGAGAAAAGGTAGAGTAAGTGTCTTTTCTTTCTCTTCCCAGGAGAGTACTTAGCTGGTACATGATGAGAGCAGAAGAGAAAATTAAGCCTTCACCTTAAAATCCTTGACCCTGCGGGCTTAGATACCACTACTTCAAAAGCAATACATATAAGTGTATCTACATGAAGAAAATATGATAGTCAAGACAAAACCTTCCAAATAGATTAATTACAGGGTAATCATGTTACAAAAAGATTCTTACTAAAGGATTCCTTTTCATAGGTGTCCTAGTAGAATAGTTTATTTACAGGTTATGTATTACTTAAGTATAGAGAAACTTTTAATTATTAGATATTTTAGAGATTAGTTAGAAATCAGCACATACTGAAGATCATTCAGAAATTAAAACAGAACATTTATTATTGTTTTGATTTCAATGGGAAACTGTGGTTTAATTTATGTACAAATATTCCAGAATGGTTTTACCACAAATGTGATCTGTACTGTGTATTGGCTCAAGGGTGAGATTATTTCATTGTTTTTCCAAGTTTTTATTTAAATTCCAGTTAGTTAACATACAATGTAATATTAGTTTCGGGTATAGAATTTAGTGACTCATCACTTACATTATTTCATATTTTTAATGGCTTTGAGAATGAAGCAGACTAGTGAATAATTTTTGTAATTAAAGCCTTCTTGACTACATGAGCAGAATGTCAATGAGTCAGTCCAAGAGCTCAACACATCAGTCCTCTCTAGGTGAGCTAAAAAAAGTGGCAGATGGGCTGAATGCCCCGGTATAATTTAATACTGCTACTAATATATTTAAGATTATGTTCAGCTTTCTGTAATAGTGAAGCTTTAAAACTCCATGGTGCAACTCAAATCACCTTCCACTCATGTCATTTTACACAATTGAAGGAGGACAGTAAAGCCGAAGAAAAGCATTCATGCCATTTTGAATACCTGTGACCTAGAACTGCTTTTAAAAAACATTTGCCTGGGACACCTGGGTGGCTCAGTCGGTTAATTTGTGGGTTCTATCCTCGCTTAGGGCTCTGTGCTGACAGCTCAGAGACTGAAGCCTGCTTTGGATTCTGTGT
This sequence comes from Acinonyx jubatus, assembly GCF_027475565.1. Classification (NCBI taxonomy): domain Eukaryota; kingdom Metazoa; phylum Chordata; class Mammalia; order Carnivora; family Felidae; genus Acinonyx; species Acinonyx jubatus. The sequence continues at coordinate 130,680,096 of NC_069380.1, read as the reverse complement.
CAACCTCCCTTTCTATCCCTCCCCTACTCGCAGTTTCTCTCTCTCTCTCAAAAATAAATAAACATTAAAAAAAAAAGTCCCCGGGGCGCCTGGGTGGCTCAGTCGGTTGAGCGTCTGACTTCGGCTCAGGTCATGATCTCACAGTTTGTGGGTTCAGGCCCCACATCAGGCTCTGTGCTGACCGTTAGCTCAGAGCCTGGAGCTTGCTTCAGATTCTGTGTCTCCCTCTCTCTCTGCCCCTCCCCCGCTCACACTTTGTCACTCTGTTTCTCAAAAATAAATAAATATAAAAAAAAAAATTAAAAAAAAAAAAAGTCCCCTTCTCCAGGGGCCTCACTTGATCCAGTTGGTGGAACATGCTACTCTTGTTTTGGGGGTTGTGAGTTCGAGTCCCAGGCTGGGTATAGAGATGGCTTAAAAATAAAATATTTGTTAAAAATTCCCCTTTTTCCATGGTGGCAGAGCATGATGATGCTGATCAAAGCGTTTCTGATGATGATGTCACCAAGGGTTGACAAGGGTCTGCCTTACAGGTAGAAATTTTTTTGCAGTTTCATGCCGAGCATCCTAACCCCAGCTCTTAAACCGACTACCTGGGTGACCAACATGGGTGTCCTAACCTCTGTGAGCTTCAGTCTTGCCATCTCTATAAACCTGATGTTTTGTTATACATAAAAGCGTTCAATATATAAATATATAAAACCGCGGGCATTTCCTGGTACATAGGAGGCATGTGATACATTATTTTTAACATGATGATTGTTATTGGATTAAGCGCTTGTGGCTTTAAAAGACTAAGAGAATGAAAGACCAGTTATGGTTACCTTCTCTGATAAATAATTTCCGTGAGTCCAAAGGCTGATTCTTCTTATCTAGGCAGTCTTTAGAAGGCAAAACCAAGAAGTAGGAACAGGAGCTTCCACTGGGGCCCTCCTTTGGGAGAGCTCCCCACACTCCAGGCTCTGTGTCCTCACACAGCCCCAGTGTCTCCACTTGAATGTCTCATCAAGGCCCAAGGTCCCAGCCTGGGAGTCCCCAGTTCTGGCTTTTCCCCATCTCTCTCATCATGATTTACCTGCTCTCTGTTTAATATCTTTTTGTTAATTTGCTTATGCATGCCAGTGTGTGACCCTTCCTGAGAGCCTAATGCACATTTTGACAGGGATCCCAGAGAAACAGTACATGGTGGTTGATCTCAGAGGCAGATGTGTTGGTGAAAATTGTAACAGAGCTAACAGGTTGAGTGCTTCCTCTGTGCCGGTGCCACGGCCATGCATTTTGTAAGCACCCATGTGAGCCCCACTCACCACATCCTGTGAGCAGGTCTTGTCACAGTCTCTACTTCACAGATGAAGAAACTGAGGCTTAGAGAGGTGATGGAACCTGGCCCAGGACAACCAAATACTGGGAGGTAGCAGCTCCAGAATTTACCCCCCAGGCGCAGCCGACTCCAGATCTGCCACTGATCACTATACTTCTGGTGCAGGCGAGTCTGGTGCACTCCTAAAGAGTCACTACCTCCCTAAGGTTGGTTCTGCTCCCAGGACCCACATGACTTCCTGCTTTCAATCAAGCTGGATGGAATCAACTTAATTGACAACAAACTTGAGAGGGGTATTGGAAATTTCAGAGAGGGATACCCCACAGCCAGTTTTTAGCCTACCCCGAGGCTCCACCCTGCTCCTGGCCAAATACTGCGCTCTGGGCCTTGGCATACTGAGGAGAGTCCCCTCATTTCAAGCACCCACTTAAGTTGCTGAATCCTGACTTAGATTTGTAATAGCCTAAATGGGTGAATGGAGGGGTGATTGGAGGGAGAAACAACTTACGAATATTTTTTATTCATTATTTATTATCTGCTGTTTATAATCAGATTCCCAAGTCTAAATCTAAAAGAAGAATCTGTGAATTTGCTTGTATTTTGCTCATCTCAGAATTTTCCTGGACCAGCAGCAACTCTTCCAAAAATGGAGTGATGAGTCTCCCAATAAAATTGCACCCCAGAAAATGCTGACTTGTGTCAATAGGACAGCACCTTCTCACTAGTAATCAAAATATTGCATCCTCATTGAGAAAGTCAGAGGGCAACTTACTGTCATTAGGTGGTAAGAGGTAATAACTAACAGTGGTAACAAAAATAGTTAAGTCACTATCTTACACTTATCAAGTGCTGATATCCTGTGCACTGCTCTGAGTGGCATCACAGGATGTACATGTTACATGTGGAAGGCAGAACTCTCATCATCCCTGTTTAGAGATGGGGCAGCTCCAGCACAGAGAAGCTGAGCTATTTGTTCAGAGTCGTAAAGCCAGTAAATGACAAAACTAGGATTAAACCGGAACAGTCTAGCCCCTAATCTTATTTCCTTGTACTATTAAAGCAACCAGTCCTCCTCTATCTGTCTGTCAACCAAATCATCTTTATATTTTGGCAAAGAAGACCAAAGCTAACATTTACTTTGTACTTTGTACTTGAAGCTGTCCCACCAAGCGCTGCTGCAGATTGTGAGGGGGGTGGTCTCTGCTGGCCCGATGCTTCATGAAGACGATTTAGATTAAAGATGAGTGGTACTGTATTAGCTTTTCTCTTTATTTTATTTTATTTTATTTTATTTTATTTTATTTTATTTTATTTTAAATCTATTTTAAGAGAAAGAGAGAGAGTGAGCATGCATGAACAGGGAAGGGGCAGAGAGAGGAGAGAGAGAGAGAGAGAGAGAGAGAGAGAGAGAGAGAGAATCCCAAGCAGGCTCCACGCTCAGTGCAGAGCCCAGTGCAGGGCTGGAACCCATGAATCATGAGATTATGACCTGAACCAAAATCAAGAGCCAGACACTGAACCTATTGAACCACTCAGGCACCCTTCTCATCATTTTAATAATTGTGTTACCTTGACCCTTGACAAAATCTCGCTCTTAGTAACATGGATAACACTTTTTTTTTCTTTTTACACAATTATTCTTAGTCTAAACCTGTTTTGATTGCTTTTTACTGGTCATGACAGAGAGAAAAAGAAAAAAAAATACAAAGTGACCTCCAAATTAAAATATGTGATCTTTTCATCTCAAATTCATTCTTGATTCATCAAAAATCATCTGACTTTTTTTTTTTAGTGCAGAGTTTAAAGAATTTTTTCTTGTCTCTCTTCCCTTCTTTCAGCCAAAACTTAAATGTATTGAGAATCCTATTGTGGAAATGTTCTACTCAAAATTCTGACTATTACTCTTTGCTAGTCAAATCATGAGTAAGGGAGTTTGATGGTGCAGAGCTTAGGTTTGCAGATGATTGAGGACTCCAGTTTAAAATTTAAGTCTTTAATATAAAGCAATACTTACATTGTCAAGAATAGTGTTTAGTAGAACTAGGCATCACCAGGAAGATTCCAACAATGTAAGGTTAATTCATGTATGTACAATTATAGATTTGAGGTGAAGCTATATCACTTCTACCCCTTGATTAAGGGGTCTTCTATACATGATACTTTAAAAACAATCAGTTGTGTGTAATGATAAAATTATAACTTGATAATGATTAAATGAAACACCTATATGTATCATCAATAAACCACCAGAATTATAAATACAAAAAAATAAATAAAATAAAATAAAATAAAATAAAATAAAGTAAAATAAAATAAAATTTAAGTCTTTCCCTGAAAGAGCCTGAAACGTGAGGTCGATAACATTATTACCTAACTTTTCAGTAATAAGAACTGAAAGCTTGCCCATTCCTTCGCATGTCACTTCTCAGGTTTATCTTATGGCTTATGTACCATGTATATGATTTCTTACAAGTTCAGTGGATTTCTGAAGCCAGGAAAAAACATGAAAATAAACCAGCAAGCAAGCAAGCAAGCAAGCAAGCAACAACACAACTGTCCTGTTACACTGAATTTCACCCACTGTTCTGCCTGATTCTAATTACCTTCAGTAATTTACCCAGGATGCTTCAGTATAACCACCTGGAAAAGTGAGGGTGGAACTTTGATTCTGGGAGGCATATGGAAATTTAATTACTAGGTTTACAAAGTATTTTAAAATCCCCAGATAAAAGTGACCAGAGGACTACAGAAGAATATCATTATTAGCAGCAGTGGGGTTATGTGGGGGTGAGAGGGGTGCTGAGGATCAAAGGCCGGTGTCCTCTTCTCTACACTGGCCCCTTCGCCCCATCTTCTGCAACCAGTCTCAAGGGGAGATGGAGAAAGAATCATTTATTCACCTTCTGGCTGCAAGAACTGCAGACCTCAACTGTGGCAGTTCTAGCACTGAGGAGAAAATACACATAGGAAAAAAGAAGGCCATGTCTCACTTCCAAATTAAAAAAAGACATTTCTACATGTTTCCATAACCCACAGACTGCTGCCATTTGAGGCCAACCCCTCCAAGTTTTCCTCTTTGTCTAGTGTAGTTGCTGAATCTAGGCCACTGTCAGCAATCCTTTTCATTCACCCAGGCCCATCCCCACGCCTCACAGATGCACAGATTCTCTGGAGACATGTGTACTTTGGTATCAAACAATGCAACTCATGTTTGATTTTGGATAACCTTGCACTGCTGAATAAAATAACCCTTGAGAAAGAAGCAATAAAAGCGCTGTAAGAAAAATGACTCATGTTTCCAAGCTGTCTAAAGTGATCACTTATCCCAACAAATGGTAATTCTTTCAAGACACAGTGGGCATGCACCATACTTGTAAAAGTCTGGGAGAAAAGCCTTGCAACCATTTTTTAAAAAAATTGTGTTAAAATATATCAAAAGAATGTTTCTGGTAGGCTGTACCATACAGGGTATGCTTAAAAACAAAAACAAAAACCACATGGACGTGGAAGCCAAGGTGGATTGGTGCAAGGGGGTCCTTGCTGGTTATGAACGTGGAGCCTCACTGGCCTGTTTCTGCACTTGTTTATGTGCCTCTAATTGTTTTCCATTTTCTGCCCCCATTCGCTAGAGTGCAAAGATGTGAACAAAGTGGCGTATTGCCCGCTGGTGCTCAAGTTCAAGTTCTGTAGTCGAGCATACTTCAGACAGATGTGTTGTAAGACCTGCCAAGGACACTGACCCGTGGAGAGCCAGAGAGGGAGCCTTGTCATTTCATCGTGGAAATGCGTCCATCAAAGAGAGCCACCCAGAGGAAGAGGATTGATGTCCTTGCAAATGCATTACCCTGTGGAAAACGTAACCACTGGTCAGCCCTAGCTGACAGGATTTCAATATTATTTTAACTTCTGTGAAGTGGGATTTATTGATCCAAAGTGCTGGACACAGTATTAGGAGGGAATGCCAGATCGGAGAGATCCAAACAACACAGGGAGACTTGCTTACTGTGGAGCGTTTGTGTTCTTTCGAGTAAATCCAATAGCCTGTTTACCTCCTTGGACCATTAAGATAATTTTTATTATGGACTTAGCAATGACACTGAATCCATTTGTATTTAAAACCGTTTAAAATGTAGCTGTTATGACTTGGTCAACTATGGAAGTAAAGAAGATTCAGAAATCTTAAGTCATAGCTTAAAAATATTTACTATACTTTATCTCAATACAACAGCACCACAATTTAAATTCTAAAACGGGCTTTTAACTGTAATTTAAGGAGCAATTATAAATCAAAAGTAATGAAAGTTTGTATTATTTTTCTTCATTCCACTTAATTTCCTTAGGACTAATCCCCCTGTTCTGAACACTGCTGTGAGCCATATATAAACTATATTAAACCGAACAACAAGGAAGGACTCAGTTTAAGGCAGCGCATCAGTTACTGCGGCCGTGCAAGTCTATAAATTCTGTGCTAAGAGACTGGGGCCAACTTGCCATTGTGCAAGTGAAGCTGAGATTTCCATTAAAACTTTAAGAGAAAAACATTTCAGTTTCATGCAGAAGCCAGACCTGGGGTATGGTAGAGACTGAAGAACCGGGCCCTTTGCTGCCATCACACAGGATGCCTGAGTCCTTTATGTGAGTCACCCCAGCTCAGTTGTGTTTACAACCTCACCGGCCACAGGACAGCTTCTGCCCCGTTGGATTTTTGCATGCATGTTGAGCTTACTGAAATGATGCCGTGCAAAAGATAGACTGGCTCGGCAACAACCAGGCAGACCCTTTCGCTGACAATTGTGATGGGTTCCAGATGTCCCTTCTTTGATATGGCAGAAGGGCATTTATTTATATGAGAGCAAGTGTGTGTGTGTGAGCGGGCGCTTTTGAGTGTGTGGGTAGATGAGTGTGCTTGCACATAAATGTGCTATTTCTGTGAGTTTTTAAAGTAGGCAAGGGATAACAACCAAAGAAGAAAAACTCATGAAGCCTAGAGATCATAAAGCATAATTTTAATAGTCACTCAACCAACTATTTTGTATTTTTTATGGATACTCTGAATGGCAATTAAATGTGAAACCAAGTTTCTTGGGCAAGTCAAATTCTAGAATCAAATCCAGAATCCTAAATTAAATTGACTAGCTCATAGTTTCCCTATCCACAAGTTTCATGTCATGCTCATCAAAAGATTCAACAGCGAGATTAAAAGAAAGCAAAAAAGAAGAGGGTACTTACATATATTTTGTACTTGAACACTTGTAGCTTGCAGCAGGTTCTTGATGAATGTGCTTTGTGTCCTACACGATGTGTACACCATGCTACACGAACACCTCAAACTCCAACCAAATGGCTACTTTGTAAAGATGCTACTTGCAGTTAAAGAGTATGTTCAACTTCAATCCATCACTGTGCTCTCATACTACATGTCCGGTGTTTCACCTACACCATGACCTAATGTAGATGATTAGGTTTTTTCAGAAAGGAAAAGAGACTCACAGACTTCAAAAACCAACCTAACCTTCAGGTTTGCTATGGACAGTCAGCACGGGCTGTTGTTCTGCACACTCAGTCATGGTCATCAATATTTTCTCACCTGCTTTCTGTCTCGACACCACAGCTCATGTCCCTGAGCTTTCCAGAGAAAGCTACTGACGATACCCAAAAATTGCCAGGGCCGCTCTCTCTACTGCTCTTAGAAGACCAGCCAGCGTGCTATCTATTCAGTGAGGGGGGAGGCAGCCCATGAGCAGCGCACCCCCAGCGCTGAATTCACTTGGTCCCTCGTAAAGAGTGGTTAAATTGGTGCTAATGTGCCCTGGTGGAATAAAGAAAGGATGGGTGGTTTCTGTGGCATTTTAGGCATAGGTTTGCCATCAGGACCTGTCTTTCCCCAAATATTCCAAAAAGATTTCTTAATTGACTAACTTGAGTCTATTCTTCACCTCACCTGGAAACTAACATCATGAGGACTGTTGCCTTGGGCCACCTTGACTGGCCCTAGAAGAAGGGGCAGCTAGTGTTCCCTCAGGAGTGTGCACCAGTCCCAAGGCCAGGAGTAGAGAGCTTCCAGGAGCAGCATCGCAGCATCGGATTACTCTGCTAGAAGGAACCAAGCACAGAAGGTTTCCCCTGAGTGGGGGAACACATCATATTCTACAGCACATCACAATACCGCTGCTACTCTGTAGTCAACCACGTGGCTACATGATGCTCTCTTCCTAAATAATAGCAATAGGATTGTCAGTGGAGGCTAAGCCACCATGGCAGGCCCTCCGAAAGTAGTGTGCTATACGGACTACTTAGAGAGACCCAAGGAAACTGGTGCCCTATGGCTGAGAACCGTATCTGCCATCAGCACAATATCCTGCCAAAATGGAAAGGTAAAATCTACCCAACTGATTAAAGCCCTTGAGATACATATAACTCCCCAAACCGTCCATTTCATTAGGAATTTTATTGGAGTGAATGTCACATAGGTATCCTTAATAATACAGAATGAAATTACCTTTGTATTATTGTGATTAGTTGTTGCTTATTATTTTATACTCAGTATTAATGTGGTACACTGTTACTTTTTTTTTGCTTTTGTAAATTATATTCTAATTTATTGCCATGTTTCCTAACACTTGTCCTACATTCATTCTCCTGCTTGTAACGAAAATGAAAAAGTCATTGTAACACTTGATGGAGTGAAATTCCACACCAGGCACAGATTTTTTTTTAACATAGATAATTTAGTGAAAATAAAAATTCAGCTTGTAAGAATGATTCAGATGAAGGTTGTCTATTCCCTGAAAAGCTGGTGTGAAACTTTCAGTAGGAGGATCTTTCCTTTGGAATACCACACTACATTATCCAAATTCTCCAGATAGCATCTGGGATAGAGATAATCTGTTGTATGCATCCTTATTACAGTCTTCAGAAATTGCATATATTTGTATTTCAGTAATATTAAATACAAGGGCTTTAGATATTCCTGGTGGAGCTCTGTCCCCAGATGCCACTAGTCAGCTGTTCTAGCACTAGAAAAGAAGTCCAGATTGACCCATGACTCTTTTGCCCCCACGTTCTTTTGCTTTCCATGTAAATGCTTTCACATAGAAGAGGATGCAAGATATTTCATTGTGGAAAAGGTGCTGAACAAAAGTATTCATATTTGAAGGATTTTTCTATTCAGATTCAGCAGGGAGCATAGAATCATGAAGGGCATACTTTTCCACCTTCAGACATTTCCTCTTAGGCTGAACTAATGGTTCAGCCATCCCTGAGCTGGGGTATTATTATCATATGCAAAGGTAACTCAGCAGTTTTTGAAACTCAGCAGCTAACATAAAGGTGGCCCTTCTGCATGCTTAGCTATTTGTGTATGTTCATAATGACAGTCTCATCAATTATATAAGAAGATGTGGAATACCTAAGCAGATTGTGCTTCAATCCACTTCCTTCCTTCCATACCCACCCGCGCACACATTCCACCTCACCTGAAGAAATCAGGTGCCGCCATTAGATAGTCTTGGGGAGTATTTCTCCAAGGTCATTCTAGGAGCCAGAAGTGGTTGGAGTATTATGAATCCTCAGTTAATGAGAAGAATCTGGAACCAACTGTTTTAACTTCCCACTGCTCTTGCAAAGAGTAGTTTGCTAGGGGCTGGGGAGGGGGGAATACCAAAAAATGAGGTTTGCCTTAGCTTAGATTCCACAGATGCTAGTCTGTCTTCTCATCTACAGTTGTTTTTAAGCTTCTAGTTAATTGTTTTCTCCCACTGAAATATCTAAAGGGTACTATCCTACTTAGGGCACTGACTCGAAGGACAATCTGCTCTCCATGGAGATTCTACCAGTCTCTAGAGAGCACCAGGATCGACTTTCAGCTTTTATGCTCCAAAAAGAGCATTTTTTGACATTTTTCAAGTGAATTAGGAAGAAAAGTTGGATATTGATCTTTGTAACAAAAATGTGAATTTGTGTGGCTAGGACAAGATTCATTACTTTGAAAAGTCAAGGGAAAATACATTCAGCAAGAAAAAAAAGTTACAGCCCAGGAGGACTAGAAAATTCTAAATAACTGGTTGCAAAAAGAGAAAAGATCAGTCACTGAATAAAAAAGTGACAGATAAGCTGCATTTGGAATTCTTTCTCATTCGTATCATCAGAATGTGTGGAATAAACTAACATATGTTTTCAAAAAGAACAGCTGTTCAAAATGGTTTGTGCCTCAGCCTTGAAAACCTCAAGCTGTAACTTAAAAGGAAAACGGTCTTTTCTCCCATATTTTTTCTCAGAGGGTTATTTCTAGCATTCCTTGTCCCTCATTTCATCCACAGATGGTATCTGAGGCCCAAAGTCGAATGGCAGTTTGAGGGCTGGCTCCACTCTGTCAGAGAACCAAGGTTAAGCTTGTATTGTCTCTTGGTTGATGGCTTCCCAAACCCACTGAAAACCTTGAGCTGCATAGATGATGAAAGATAATTTCCAGGGCAATATCTATCTTTGCTAGAACAATGCTGTGTAGTTACACGAGGGCCAAATAGCACCTGATGTCCCAAACCCAAGAATTAGGGAGCCTGAATATTCTTAGTCACCTCAAGGTATGGAACATCATGCCTGACCAGTCAGATTTTATTGCTCCAAACCTTAAGGTTTGTGAAATTCAGTCCAGAGATCTCTTCTTGGACCTTGACTTGGATACCTGAACTTGGGTTTCACATAAAAGGGGGCAAGTTATCCCACCAGCTGCAGGCCTCCCAAAAGTCAGACTGCCTTCAGGTCAATGGCTCAACAGTAGTAGCTTCTACTAGCTCAAGGCCAATGTAATTCTTGGAAGGGTCTGCTTTTTCCCCCCAGCAAGGGCATTTGTGAATAGCAGGCTACCTTACAAGCCTACAGGGCAGTAATAGAGATGAGGCCCCTAAGATCCCAAGCAAATGTGTCAGCAGGAAGGTCTAGACCAAAGCCAGTCCACTCTGTGTCTAGAGAGTGGCACAAACGAAGGTCACTTATTTATGCAACCATTATTTGCTAGGTACCTGTTGTATGCAGGTTCTATGCTAGGCACTAAATGTATGTTTTCTCATTGAATGGGTTACAACAAAACTATGAGGACTATACTGCCAATCCCTATTTACAAGCCTTTCTGGGCTCAGAGAGGTTGAATAAGTTGCTAGGGGCTCACAGAACCAGTGAGGGGAGTGTCACCTCTTTGGCACATGAAAGGGAGCTGCCTGGTCTGCATCAAGGACTGGGAAATTTGGAAGGATGCTCCTCTACCAGAGAGAAAATGACTCCCCAGACCAGAGGATATGGGGTCCTTCTTCCTGGGAAACAGTGGGCCTGAGGACTTGGGAGGGATTTCAGGGGTCAAGGAAGGGTGAACTTTGGGCTCTTGTCTCTGTCGGTGGTGGTGTTCACTATGAAAATTCCTATGTCTGGTGACAAAATTATATGTGGGGACCCAGAGTGGTTTCTAAGCATGTAGTTAGAGTTCATGGGGAGAGGAGGAAAATGAAGGTCAGAGATATTCAAGGATGGATGGTGTCTGCAATGGCAGTTAGCAGCCAAACACAAGAGAAAGCTCTCACCTCCCCTGAAATGTCCTGTTTTGAATCACAGAGCCTGTTCCTGTCTGACAGCCCCCCACACCATTTCCAGACATGCCAGATGGCCTCACTGACCTATTTCAACACAACTAGAGCAGAATGATTCCCATGTTGGCTTCGGGTAAGTTTCAAGAAAGGTGGGTTTCTCTGTTTCAGCCAGAGCTGGACCATCAGGTTGCTGCCAGCAGGCACATTCTTTGACCTTCTGTGGTGGGTCCACAGAGTGGAACCAGGTGTTCTTTCAGCCCATGCCAGAATGTATTGGCCGCCCAACTGGCCACCTGCCTCCACCCCACCGACCGGGCTTTGGCTGGCCCTCTACCAAACAGCTGTGCCGGGAGCCACAGGTGGCCGCCCACGCTTGTGCCCAGGCCAGCAGCTGCATTGGCCTGACTCAGCCTGGCAAGATGGACCTCGTGTGCCTCTGCCCCTCTGCCCCAACTTCTCCCCAGCCAACGGCTGGGGAGAAGGACAACTAAAGCTTAAATACCCTAGGAAATGTTTTTGTGGTCTAAAGGCAACTAATAAATAAACTGTTCTCTTCCCTATCATCAATTTTGGTATTTTATTTTTAAGGATTCAAATTAATCTGATGTAAATGAATAGACATTTAGTTTCTGTTTTAGGGGGTACATTATTGTAAATATAAAAATCACTGGTGCTATATATTTATGAATATAAAGACAAAGGAGGGGCACCTAGCTGGCTCAGTCAGTGGAGCATGAGACTCTTGATCTCAGGGTTGTAGGTTCAAGCCCCATGTTGGGTGTAGAGGTTACTTACAAATAAAACCTTAAAAAATTTTTTTAAAAAGATAAAGGAGGAAGACATCTCAACTTCAAAAAAATAGTCTCTGGGAAATCATCCTAGGTATCTAGATAATAAATACATACAAGAATATTCTTTGACACACTGGAAAAACACACACAGACGTGGCTAAAATAGGAGTTTGAATTAAAGTGGGCAGCAAAACAAAAGATGTTCTCAGCCAAACTAACTGCAATAAGAAATAATTTGATTTATAATTTTATTTTATTTTTTAAAATTTGTTTAATGTTTATTTATTTTTGAGAGAGAGAGAGAGTTGGGGAGGGGAAGGGAGAGAGGGAGACATAGAATCTGAAGCAGGCTCCAGGCTCTGAGCTGTCAGCACAGAGCCTGATGCGGGGCTTGAACTCACGAATAGTGAGATCATGACCTGAGCTGAAGTCGGATGCTTAAGCAACTGAGCTATCCAGGCGCCCCTTATTTTATTTTTTTTAAGTTTATTTAGAGAGAGAGAGAGAGAGAACCAGTGGGGAAAGGCAGAGAGAGGAGGACAGAGGATCTGAAGTGGGCTCTGCACTGACAGCCTAGAGCCCATTGCAGGGCTCAAACTCAGAAACCGCAAGATCATGACCTGAGCTGAAGTCAGACACTCAACCAACTGAGCCACCCAGGCACCCTGATTCATAATTTTAAACTTTCACACAGAAAAAAGCAAAATTGAGAAATTAAATATTTTATTTTGAGATTAAAAATTGTATACTGAAATTTTGAAACAAGTTATTAACCTATAGCCACATTTAGTTTTGAAGATTTTCTGAATGTAAGCTAGGAAGATGTTATTACCTACTACACTTAGGGTCCAACTTCCCACCAATGTGGCAAACTTTTGCTGCAGGGAAACAGAAGGAGACACACTGTTTTATTTCATGCCACATTTGATGTCAACTAGAGAAAGTACATGTACCAACCGTCTCTTATGTCTGGCTTTTTTTTTTTAAGTTTATTTATTCATTTTTAAGTAATCTCTATACCCAACTTGGGGCTGGAACTCACGATCCCCAGATCTGGAGTTACAAGCTCTTCTGACTAAGCCAGACAGGCCCCACTGGCTTTTTAAATCAATACATTAGAACTTAACACTCCAGAGGAGTGTTGTACCCTTCAAAGTAATCACTGGAGATCACTCTGTACTCATTGTAAGAGCAAAATCATCATTCAAGACAGTTTTTAAATTGTTTGTTTGGACTATCTCCCAGGGTAGAATGGATTTGAATTTTGCAAAAGCCCAAAACCAAATCTGGTGAGTAATCTGCATATACTCATTTTGGCTACAAATATCTTATGTGTTTTACAAACTGACCCCAGGTGATACCACAAGAGGAACTCCAAATATGCTTTGAGTGACTACTTTAACGGATTTCACTCATTTGCATAGAAAAGTGCTGGTGTTTTGTCTAAAAACTGTGGGCACTGTTTTACAATCCAACTTAAAATTAATATAACATTTCACTAAATGTTTTACTACTGCAAATTCTAAAATTGGCTGAAAGATTGGACCACCTAAATGGCATGTTATCTATTAAGGAGAAGAAAGATCTCTGACCTCCCAGGGTTGAGTAACCCTTCAATTCAGGAAGCCAAGCCACTTCTCAGAGCCCGGAAGTTAGCACACAGCTGTCCTTAGAGGATTCTCCTTCCTGGAGTCTCTGAAGAAAAAACTAAACCTGATCTTCCAGAGGGCTAATTAACCAGGGTCTGTCAGCAACATTAATGAAGCTGTGGCTGAGTGTGCGGGACTTGGAGCTCTACTTCTTTACCACGGAGTCAGCGACCATACAGATGGGCCCCTACTTACACAGTTCTGCTTCTGTTCCACTTACGTAGCTTGAATCATTTTCCATTTGCTCACATAATTCCGAGATGAGCCTGGTCTTTAACTGGCTGTGTTGGGCTAACAATCCAGTTTCCAGTGTCTTCCGCCGTGGCCCGTCTTCCTCCTAGAGTTTTCAAGGAAGTTGTTAATGATACGTAAACAGATATGTAAACAGAGACTCTTAAGGAATTCTGAGAGTACGTCTCTTGAAGAGGATAGTTACTCCCTATTCATCAAACTTTGAAGTATGAATTTTCACCCTGGGTTTGTTATAAAACAGATACTCATATATCAAGATCAAAATCAATGTTTTTTTTCCCCAACATTTTTGCTGGAACATGCCTCACAATCCACACTTTTTACATCCCTTATGCTACCCCTCCCCCAACCAAATCATTTTAAATTCACACCCTCTCTCTCTAAACAACTTTAAAAGAGTCTCCTTGGGTGGCAAGGAATTCTTGTTTCTCAAAATTAACTGTGACAGCCAGGGTCAGGGACACTGTTGGAGCCCATTGTCACTATAAATCAAGAAAACTTCACTTTAAACTTGTTTATATCCCCCCCCACCAATAGTTTAACCAGATTGGTCTTTTTTATCAACTTCATAATAATTCAGTTGCTGATAATTAACTAGGAGAAAAACCCTGATAAGACAGATAGACGGGGCCCCTTCAGGGAGTTCTAATGAAGAAGAGAGTGAGTTATTATGTATATTTATTTTTAAATGTATTATTTATTTTTAAGAGAGAGAGAGATTGAGAGCAGGAGAGGAGCAGGGGGTGGGGGAACAGAGAATCCGAAGCGGGCTCTATGCTGTCAGCACAGAGCCCATGCGGGGCTCAAACTCATGCCGTGAGATCATGACCTGATCCTAAGTTGGATGCTTAACTGTCTGAGCCACCCAGGCACCCCTGTTATGTGTTTATTTAATGCAATGTCCTCTACAAGAGCAAGGGCTGCTGAGAAATGAGAGGTGTTTCTTATAGTGTTGAAAATATACAATTTAATGTCCTTCACTTAGGCAAGAAATCACCAACTTCTGTTTGTCTGTTTTTGTTTTTATTTACTTTGGGAAATGTCACACCTATGCAAAAGTAGAGAGACCAGTTTAATGATTCCTCCATCACTCAGCCTCCACAATTAGCATCATGAACATTTTTGTTTCCATCTGCCCTTCTCCTCTACTGTGCCATATCTGAACAGAAGCAGACATCATATCATTTCACCTTTAAATACTTTGGAATGTTGGGGGGCCTGGGTGGCTCAGCTGGTTGAGTGTCCAACTTCGGCTCAGGTCATGATCTTGCAGTCCCTGAGTTTGAGCCCCACATTGGGCTCTATGCTGACAGCTCAGAGCCTGGAGCCTGCTCTAGTCTCTGTGTCTCCCTCTCTCTCTGCCCCTCCTCCGCTTGTGCTCTGTCTCTCTTTGTGTCAAAAATTGATAAACTTTAAAAAATATATACTTTGGAATGTATCTGTAAAAGATAAAGACTCTTAAAAAAAACAGCTAGCTACTGTTAACAAGATATTTATATTTTCATTGCAAAATTGAATTTGCTCAGTACTGTCACCAAATTTGGGGAAAGTAATCATAATTGTACACACCACTTAATGTGCACCTATTATGGGCTCTACTCCAGACAGTATTATTACAGGTGCATTCTGTCCCTGATCTTGTCATCATTATTGATTTTCTAGAGGAGGAAACTGGGGCTGGGAGAAGTTGAGAGATGCCTCTTCTGGCAGGTTGAGCCTCGCAGGCCTGCAGAAGACCAGGATTTATGAGAAAACAACTCTTACACCACCACTGCCTGTACTGTTTCTCTGCTGCAAATCACATTTGGGAAGAGGAACATCCAGGTCTCTGCTTGTTGGTCCCAGAAGAGTGTTATAAAAACAAGTAACTCATGGAGAAAACAAATTTCTTCTGGCCCTTCTGCCCATGGCTGCTCTGAGCTTTAGTCACATAAGACAGTGTTCCATGGTGTAACTGCCTGGTTGCTGCAAATGACATCAGCCATATTTTTCTTTATTATCAGCATATCAAAAGCTACCCTGGTTAATGACATGTCTCTCAAACTTCTCCTTCAGTCTCCAAGTCCATTGCAAAATTTCCAGCCGTAACTGTTAGTAAGTATAGCCAGGCTCAAATGTGGATTAAAATACATAATTAAAAGTTATTTTCGTAGGGAAGTGTTGTGATGTTAACAAATTGCTTTCTGAAAACTGATTTTTTTTTTAATGGGATAGTGTAGAAAGAGAATAATAAAACAAATAGAGCCAGTGTTAACAACTGGTGAATATAGGTGATGGGTAGGTACATGGTAAGAAGAGTTCATCCCCATAGTAAGTGTGTGTGTGCGTGCGTCTGTGTGTGTGCATGTGTCAGCGTATATGGGAAGGGGGCGTTGGGGTGTGTATGGAGAGTGAAGAGAGAGCAACAGTGTACTGATATAGTCAAAAAAGCTAAAGCATAGGGAACTGTTCTTCCCTTTCCTTTCTCTTCTTTCTAAGCAGGAAACGGAGTGAAGGGCAAGAGTTGGACTCACAAGTCCTGCATGTAAAGAGTGGCCAGAAAGGAAAGCAACTGGGCTAAAAACCAATTCTGAGTCCCAGTCCAAGAATGAGTTTTTCTCAAGTCAGAACGGTGGTTCCCAGACTTTCAGATTTCATGGACCAGTAAAATTTCAAAACTACTTTGGATTCTGATGTAGAATTGCTAACTTTTTACTTTGCCAAGTAAGGATATTAAAAAAAATAAAATAAAAAAATCTATCAGTTACTATTACCATAAAAGGCACCTTTGTAAAAGAAAGTACATTTTAACTCCAAAAAACTAAATACATTTCACTTTAGTAGAAGTCACTACATTGTCCTTATTTTTGCTTTTAACATATTTTCAAATAAGACTTTCTGCTGCAAATACACACAACTAAACAAGTGATTTAAGCACTAAAGTCAGGATAGTTCCAGAGTGAAGCCTACTGTTCTACAAGGTCCTGAAGGACCCAAGGGCTCCTCTCCCACCTTCCCCCTCTCCCTGTCTCTAGGTGTCCGTGGCTCCCTGCATCTGTCAGACAGTGACAAGTAAGGCACACATAGAAGAGCCAGCAGCTAGCGAAGATGAGAGGCTACTTCTGCTGGTGTGTCAGTTTCAGGGAGGAAGAGTGTTCACAGACCCCCAGCAAATTTGCCGTTAGGACGCAGTGGCCAGAACTGAGCCACACTCCATACCTAGTACCTGTAAGACCGAAATGGCCTGCAGTATTTTTGCCTCTCTACTGGAAGCTGCCTCTGCCACGAGAGGCAGGGATCAGCTATTTGTAGGTCTAAGGGACTATATCAGGTCTCTGAAAGCCTCACCTGGGGCTACCATGAGTTTGAAGCCCAATATTTGGGAGCTAATCACTTAAAGCTTTCCTTGATGAGGCCTGATGAGCATATATCTACAGTCTAAGAAATGCTTTATTTAGTCTCAACCAAGTTTAGAGCAAAAATTTGTGTAAATAACCATCAAAGTCCTCTTGCATTGCAAGGGAGCCTGAAGAAGCCTGGCCAAATGATATCATAGCTCTGTTGGGAAAAGCGTGAATAATCTCCCATCATTTTACCCCCAATTGCATATGGACAATTACTCATCTTTATTAACTGCCTTCTTGAATTATTCATGAAAGCAAAGGTATTCAAACCCACAGAACCCGCGTTGCCATATAAAGGAAATTGTAACAGCTCCTGGTGAGAGGGGTTAGTGTAATTAAAATGAACTTTTTGCTCTGTTGACAAGCCATGAAAAATGTGATAACCCACAAATAATTTTAAAACAATGTTTTAGCCCGAAGTTGCAGTCTCTTTCATGACATGTACCACCTCTGAAATTGTATAGAAGATAAATTACAATTTTAAGCAAAAACTGAAGAAACAGATTTCCAGGATGACAGAGTGAAGCAATAAGGTGGAAGCTCTCTTCCTCCCACCTAACAAAATGAAACAAACAAATAATGACAATAATAATAATAAGCCAGCAGCAAACAAATTAGAGAGGCAGAATAATTTTCTGCTGCCAGTATTGAAAAATGGTCTCTGAGGAAAAGTCTGGTGCAGCCCACAGTTAGATACAGCTTCTAATGTCTCCCCCACCCATCATAAATGGTAGGTAGAAAAGAAGGTGAGTCAACAAAATCCAACAAAATCCTGAAATTCGCATTAGTACTCTCCATCATGGAAAAGAAGCAGAGTCAGGGGCTAAATAAGGTGGCTCAGGCAAAAACAGGGAAACTCAAGAGCAGAAGTCCCTGCCTACCACAACTGCAGGGATAGGAAGGCCACAGTCTCTGAAAAACAGTATGCATGCTCCTCAGCAAGTAAATGTAGGGTTAACCATATGTTCCAGGAATTCTATGTTTGGGTGTATGTTCAAAATAATTGGAAAGAAAAACTCCAAGAGATATTTCTTTTACTTTTGTTCATAGAAGCATTATTCACAGTAGTCAAAATGTGGGAGCAACCTAAGTGCTGTGGACAGACAAATAAACAGAATGTGGGAGCGCCTGGGTGGCTAGTTGGTTAAGGGTCCAACTTCAGCTCAGGTCATGATCTCATGGTTTGTAGAGTCAGGCTATCTGCTGTCAGCATAGAGCCTGCTTCAGATCCTCTGCCCCCTTCTGTCTCTGCTCCTCCCGTGCTTGCGCAATCTCTCAAAAATAAATAAACATTAAAAAAATGTGGTTATCATACAGTAGAATATTACTCAGCCTTAAAAAGGAAGGGAATTCTGGGGATGCCTGGGGGGCTCAGTCGGTTAAGTGTCCAACTCTAGATTTCAGCTTGGGTCATGATTTCACAGTTCATGAGATTGAGCCCCACACTGTCAGCGTTTGGGATTCCCTCTCTCTCTCTCTCTCTCTCTCTCTTTCTCTCTCCCTCTCTCTCTGCCCCTCCTCTGCTCATGTGCACACATGCTCTCTCTCTCTCTCTCTCTCTCTCAAAATAGATAAACTTAGAAAGCAAAAAGGAAGGGAATTCTGACATATGCTACCACATGGATGAAACTTGAGGACATTATGCTAAGTGAAATTAAGCTAGTCACAAGAAAGCAAATACTGTGTGATTCCACTTACATGAGGTACCTAGAGTAGTCAGGTTCATAGAGACAGAAAGTAGGAGGATGGTTGCTAGGAGCTAGAGAGAAGAGTAGTAAAAAATTAGTTTTAATGGGCACAGAGTTTCTATTGGAGAGAACGAAATGTTCTGGAGATGAATGATGGTGATGCTTGTAAGACATTGGATATGCTTATGCTACTGAACTGTGTACATAAAAATGGTTAAGCTGTAAATTTTATGTATCTTGGACCACAATTTCAAAAAGAAAGAAATTCCAGGGGCGTCTGGGTGGCTCAGTTAGTTAAGTGTCCAACTTTGGCTCAGTTCATGATCTCATGGCTTGTGAGTTCGAGCTCCACATCAGGCTCTGTGCTGATGGCTAAGAGCCTGGAGCCTGCTTCAGAATCTGTGTCTCCCTCTCTTTCTGCCCCTCCTCTGCCCATACTCTGTCTCTCTCTCTCTCTTTCAAAAATAAATATATATTAAAAAAAGAAGGAAGAAATTCCAGAAGGTCTTGCCATCTTCTAAAGCACTGTGCAGATTTTGGGAAAAGATCCTAAGCCCTCAAGATAGGGATACACTAGCTAGATAAGTGGATCATGATACAGGGCTGTGATGGAATGTATTGTGGTTCCCAGCTGCTCCCCTGCTTCCCCCATCCTTGCCCTTTGCCATGTGACTTGAAATGGTCCCTGCTATGGAATAGAGTCTGCTTCCCTGCCCCACTGACTTTGGGCTTGGCCATATGACTCACTGTGTTTAGCAAATGGAATGTGAACAAATGTGATATACTTTATATCCTGGTCAGTGGTGGTTGCTTTTTCTCATTTCCTTCTGCCATGAGATTGTCTTGTCCAACATGGATACTGCTTGGATGATTTCCATCTTGGATATTCATTTGAGTTCCCTGGAAGGACACATCCACAGTAAGTACAAAGAAATGTCAACGTGTTAGCACATATTGTGTGTAGCAATAGAGTGATCCTCTTGCACTACATTTTCTTGTCTCCATAACCCTCTCCCTCACTTCCTCCATTAGGGAAAACACTTCCTGAAAATGCTCTTAGAATGTTCTTTTCCACCACATGCTTGGCTTCACAATCTTGTGAGCCAGGTTCTAGCTGAGGATGACTATTCTGAGATTGTGTTGTGCAATCTGTCCTCCTCCAAATTTATCTAGAGAAATGAAAAGAGCCCATCCTTATGAGCTCATGGGACAATCCTGGAGCTCTTGCCAGAGCATCAAAAGGAAAAGCCATTGCTTCAAACAGACAGGGGTATCCAAACCTGGCGGGGTAGGGACGTTACTCACCATAGCCCAATCCCTCGCCTTTCTTCCTTAGCTCAAATAAATACACTCCCCATTGTTCTTGGTTTTCTTTTCTATTTCAAAATTAAAAATTTTTTTCTTCTACTTGAGATGTGTAAGTTGTTAAATCTGGGGCAGATCCTTTCTTTCCCGATGTAACTCTACAGGAATTCTTGCCTCTTCCCTCAGTGTCTGCCCAAAATAGGTACAGTTATGAGAGCTGCCGCTGCCCACAAAGTTCAGGCTGCTGTCCCTTGGGCTGCGGAGCAGACAGAGGGAAGGAGAGAGGGTTTTTTGCTAAGAAGGCCTGTGGCAGAAGCCTGGATACATAAACTTGCCAGACAGAAAATAGCCCAAGATGATGATCTCAACTTATTCCTGATTGCTAATTTCTGGTTGCTGTACTGAACACAGAGTTAGAAACAGTGTGTGCTCGGAGGGTTTGCAGTCTAAACTGCCAGTGGTATGCCCTGTGCATGAGGCTGGTCAATAAATATTATTTGATGAGCCGGCAGTCTGTTAGTAGGGAGGGACTGGCTCTCCAAATAGCTCAAGCACTCAGTCCAAGAGGAGAGAAATGAGATTCTGCCAGAAGTTGAAAAGTAGTAACAAAATGATGAATAATCATGCCTATTTATGAGCAGGGAGTTTTTTTATACCACAGGCCCAGGTACTTTTGAACACAGCTCCCAACCCTGCCCAGTGGCCACAGGAAGTATGAGGGACAGAATCATCCCCATTTTTGAGGAGGAGAAATTGAGTTATGAAGACATGAGTCAGCTTTTCCGTGGTCATATGGTACAAATAGTCCCAGAGTTAGGTTTCCTGCCTTCCAGCCAAGGAAGGCATTTTTCAGATCTCTGGCCTCCTTCACAGGACTCTTCTGATACAAGTGTCACCTGCCAAACATCCAAAAAAGGCCCAACATGGCTTTGGCTTTGATTCCAAGCTGGCAAACACTTGGTAATGTGAAATGGAGACCTTCCCCAAAAGGGGCAGGGGGAGAGCAGAGCAGGAGTAGGTGTGGCCCAGATCAGCGTCATGTGCTGGAGGGAAGCATACAGACACCAGACACCTCTGCTGTCCCTGATGTGTGGCCCTCCACAGGTGACAAACAAGAAAGACTTGCCCCACCCCCCGTGATCAGATCGCCAACTGAGACACTGGATAACACAGTTGGCAAATAACAGACTCCACATGTGGCTGGCTCAGCTCAGCCCCATCTTTGAAAATGAGCATATGGTTCAAAAAACCCTGTAAGTGCCCACAGGCATTGCTGCCTAACTTCAGCTGGTCTGGGACAATTTGAAATGCCTCCATCCAACTTAAAACAAGAAAACCAACCAGCTTCCCCATAGGCATAGTTACCAGGTTGATTATCAGTAAAGGGAAAAAAATCAATACACTGAATAATCCTGAAAAAAAAAAAAAATGAAATGGGAGCCAACTAGTTTAACTAAAGAAGCAAGATACTTATTTAAAAAAAAAAAATTTAGGGATGTCTGGGTGGCTTAGTCAGTTGAATGTCCCACTTCAGCTCAGGTCATGATCTCAAGGTTTGTGAGTTCAAGCCCCACATCAGGATCTCTGCTGTCAGCCCAGAGCCCACTTCAGATCTTCTGTCCCCCTCTTTCTCTGCACCTCCCCAACTCACCTGCATGCATGTGCACACACTCTCAAAAATAAAAATAAAGCATTAAAAAAATTAAAAACCAAATTTAAAAGCCAATTCACCAAAGAAGACAAAACACAAAGCCAGGAATTGCCATTCGGTAGAGATTTGGCATATTTAGTGTGGTGGACCAGCTGTTGGAAATGACAGGATTGTTGTTGATGGGTCCAGACCTCCGGGGAGATGGATTTTGGATGGTGTTGCCATGGCCTGATAACACTTGTTTACATCTGTTCCTTGTAATACTAAAACAGCATTGTACTCCATGCCCTATGCCTCAGAAACCTAGCTGCTGTCCTCTTGGAAGTACAGACGACCATGTCTTTAAAAGAATCTTCCAAGTACAGGTCAGCCAGAGGGCATAGGTGACACTGGCAGAAAAAGCACTAGATGAGGGGTCAGAAGAGGTGTTTTCTACCTCTGCCTCTATCACCTCTTTAGCTACAGTTTCCTTTAGATAAACTGGAGCTCATACTTACCTAGCACACGTGTTGATGTGAGGCTCAAATGACATCCTCAGTGTAAATGCAAGGTCTTGAGGTTGTTGGTGTCCCAAGGCATTGGCTTGTGGTAGATCTCAAGGTGGTCCTGTCCCGCCATCTCAGTCACATGTGGGCTTGGCCTGCCACTGCCCCTCGGTCCTTGGAGTATAAATGTGCTGCTCTTTGGATATTCCTGTGGTTGGATCATCATTCCTGTTGGTTGATCGTCAACTAGTAACTGTAATGATACTCCAGTGTATGCCCTGTTCCTGGAGCATGTTTGCTAGAATCCAGTGTTGGCTCCAGTTCAAGCAAAGGTACTGAAGACTCTGGAAATGCCTAGACTATCTTCTAAGCTTGCCCCAAGAATCAATCCTACAGAAGATCATCTGACAAATCCTGAGACTCGGCACTATTCTCTCTATATTAAGGGAGAGGACTGAGGAGCCAGGACTAAAAACTGAAATCCAACATTTAATGAGACAAAAATCTTGAGATGATCACAGTCAATGTATGAAAACAAAAGACACACAGAAATCATGAGTTGAAGTTAGATTGTGAAGGACTAGAGTTGATGCCTTTCAGCATATCTGCTTAGCCCCTCTTCATCCTTCAGGTGAGAACCTCACAGCCATATCTGGGTCATATGGCCCTGCTTCCTTGGCTGTAGCCAATAAAGTGGCACCTTGGTGTGGATGGACTGATGGAACGCCCCGGAATGTGGAGCCAAGACTCAAGGATGTAGCCAGTCTCTGGGCGTGGCTGGACCAGTGGGACATATAAACTTGTGCTCTGTGGAGTGGATATCTTATGCCACGTGCATTGAGGCACAGAGAAAGCTGACCTAAATAGAGAGGAGAAAAAGCAGACACACAGAGACAGCCAGAGATGTGAGCCCATCAAACCCCAAGGAGGGAGTGGCTGCCTTAGTCTCTGACAGTGTCTCAGGGTTTGATTCTAGTCCGTTGTGAAAGGCATTTCCTTCCCTGCCATTCCGTGGGACGCTTCTGAATGCTTATACCACATCTTCCTTTTTTCACTTACACTAGGTTGAGTTCACTTTTTTTTTAGTTTATTTCTATTATTTGCATTCTAATAACCTTAAGGAACTTGAGAAACTTTGGTCAAATGAAGTCATTTAGACGTTATTCCACAATCTGTGAGAACAGTGCACAGCCAGTAAACCGGTAGCTCCTCAAACCATCACTTAAAGAAAATATTGAAATGTATCTGACACAACACCTTGCACTTAACAGCCACCCAATAAATGGTTCTTGAATTACATGAATTAAGTCATGTGTATGGCACTAACTGTAGTTTAGTAAGGGAGAGGAAAACAGTGAGATAGGTCTTACTAACCTTCAAGACAATTAGATGGGGCCGACTGGGTGGCTTAGTCGGTTAAGCCCGACTTAGGCTCAGGTCATGATCTCACGGTTTGTGAGTTTGAGCCCCTTGTTGGGTCTCTGCTATCAGTACGGAGCCTGCTTAAGATTCTCTGTACCCCCCACCCCAGCCATGCATGCACCATCTCTCTCTCTCTCTCTCTCTCTCTCAAAAATTAAAAAAAATAAATAAAAAATAAATAAGGCAGTTAGATGATCTGGTATTTAGACGTTCATCTCTTTTAGGTAGTCTGTTCTCAGAATTTGTCTCTATATTCTGACATCTAGTAGTATTTAGATGGCACAAGAAAGGCAATATTTATGGAAATGTACAGTAATTACAGGCAATGGATATATACTTAAAAATATTTATAAGTAAAGATCTTGCCCAAATACATATAAATATTAGACAAATACTGGTGGAAGAGGAGACTTAGACATGTCCCTTCCAGTGATGCAGTACTTCTCAACCCTGTCATTATGCTCTGCAGGTATCCCCCCACTTTTCAAAAGTTTGCCTTACACCACTTCAATTTTATGAAAGACCTGCATTTGTACCTGTTTTCACTAATTGAAAGAAATCCAAAGAGGAATTTTTTGCTTTTACCAAAAAAAAGGTGAGGGGCGCCTGGGTGGCTCAGTTGGTCAAGTGGCCAACTTTGGCTCAGGTCATGATCTCATAGTTTGGGAGTTTGAGCCCTGCATCGGGGTCTGTGCTGACAGCTCATAGCCTGGAGCCTGCTTTGGATTCTATGTTTCCCTAGGTCTCTGCCCTTCCCTCACTCACACTCTGTCTCTGTCTCTATCTCTCTCTCAAAAATAAATAAACATTAAAAAAATTTTTTTAAAGGTGAAAAGCAAAAATCACATTCAGCATTTTTTAACATTTATTTATTTTTGAGAGAAAAAGAGTAACAAAGCGCAAATGGGAGAAGGGGGGGGGAGAGAGAGAGAGAGAGAGAGAGAGACGGAATCTGAAGCAGGCTCCAGGTTGAGTTGTCAGCACACAGCCCCACCTGGGGCTCAAACCCACGGACCATGAGATTATGACCTGAGCCAAAGTCAGAGGCTTAACCAACTGAGCCACCCAGATGCCCAATATTTAGCATTTGTTTTGCAGCAAGCCTTTATGGAGACACCCAAGGAACGAGAGTGGTACTGCCACAATTCTTCCGGGGAACTACCCTCAGCGTCTCAGCCTCAAGCTGCACAGCTTTGAATCTGGGTCTGTGAGTATCTGTGCTTTATCTCTATTTTGTGTATTCATTAGCAAAATGTGTCCTAAGGTATCAGAAAAACCTAAGAGGGATTGCTCTTTGGATCTGGGAATGCTCAAAAAATATTCCCTGTAAATTAGTGGGAATTACTCCATCACTTTACATCATTTTGGTCTATGAAAGGTTTCATAAGAGCACCCTACTGCCAGATAGTGGGGGTGGGAGTGGGGGGGGGGGACTTGTACTGAAGACTATGCTAGGATGAGAGAGGAATGGGCATAGACAAACCAGAGAATGAACACATAAATCACCACACAAGAGGATTTACTATTAAAGAATAAGGTCTTTGACCAGAGAATATTTGGCATGGAGATGAATTCTTAGTCTTTATACCTATCTTTAAAAATTTTAAAGATTTTCAGGTTGGAGAGAAAATAGACTTGTCATGGGCTATTCCAGAGAAGGAAACTGCAGGGGTACCTTTTTCATCCAAAACAAGCAATATTGTCCCAATATTATGTAGCTGGTATGTTTTTTCTTCCTCTTCTGTTAACAGCTACTGAGCCTTGCCTCACAGTGGGCCAGTCATGGAATCCGTGCCTTGGCTTTTCCCATTGTTTGGTATGTGACCCAGGAATTTTCCTTTCCATTTGTATCTTAGTATGTTCAGTCTTTGATAACAACATGCCACAGACTGCGTGGTTTATAAACAACAGAAATTTATTTCTCATGGTTTTGGAGGCTAGAAGTTCAAGATCAAGATGTCAGCATATTCACATTCTGGTGAGGCTTTCTTCCGATTCATAGCTGGGGTCCTCTCCTCGTACCCTCATGTGGTAGAAGGGGCAAGGGCATTTTATGGGGTCCCTTTTATAACAACACTCATCCCATTCATGAGGGTTGCACCCTCATGACCTAAGCACCTCCCAAAGGCCTCACCAACTAAGAAAGTCATCCTCGGGGTGTTAGACTTTCACCATA
This sequence comes from Acinonyx jubatus, assembly GCF_027475565.1. Classification (NCBI taxonomy): domain Eukaryota; kingdom Metazoa; phylum Chordata; class Mammalia; order Carnivora; family Felidae; genus Acinonyx; species Acinonyx jubatus. The sequence goes on along the minus strand of NC_069380.1, from coordinate 130,654,395 downwards.
TGAATTTAGGGGGCACACAGACATTCAGACCAGAGCAACTGGGTTTACGTTGCAAGCAGCTGATTGAGTCCTGCCCAGGATCTTTAAGAGCTGCCTGACAAGAAGCAGGCACTCTATCAACAGTCAGTTCCTAGCATGGGACATGTCCACAGAGGGGCAAGAAGCATCTTAAAGAGAACATTGGAGGAAGATGTCTTTTGCGCTGTGATCCCTCTAGCTTCCTGATCGTTGAAAAATAGTAATATTCTCCCTTCACAAATTATTCACTGGGGACAAAAAATAATGCATAGTACATGCCACATAAAAAATAAAAAGACAGCAAAAGGTTATAAATAAATTAATACTCTACCCAATTACAGTGCAAATGTATTACTCAGCTCATTTTATTAACATCTACCTCTCCTAGACTACAAGTTCCTTGAGGACAGAGTCTGCGTCTTTCTGTGTTTTCTTTTGTTTCTATATCCCAGGACCTGGCAAACACTTTTTTAAAGAACTGAAATTTAAGTGGATCTTTGTTTTTAATAGTTTTCAACATTTAAAGGAAACGACTTACTTTAATTCAGGGATTTACCTAAACCGCAGGTGTGCCCTGTCAGCTCGGGCTGCCATAACAAAATACCATAGACTGAGTAGCTTAAATAACACATATGTATTTCTCACAGTTCTGGAGACTGGGAAGTCCAAGATCAAGTTGCCAGCAGATTCACTTCCTGGTGAGGGCCCTCTTCTTGGCTTATAGAGGGCTGCCTCCTCATTGTGTGTTCACAGGGCATAGAGGGAACAAGCAAGCTCTGGGGTCTCTTTGTCTTCTTATAAGGTCGCCAGTCCCACCATGGGAACCCTACCCTCATGATCTCATCTAAACCTTAGTCACTGCTCAAGGATCCCACTACCAAATACCACAAACTGAGGGTTAGGGTTTCAATATATGAATTTTGTGGGGACACAAACATTCAGTCCATAATATATACTTATTAGGAAGGGAAGTTCTCCCCAGACGTCCTCTTGGAGGAAGGCTGTGCACTGGGTAGAGCTCTAATTTCCCAATTCCCTGCAGGTAGAAGAGGGTAGCCTCTTGGGGGGTGTTTGAAGCAGGCCTTTGCAAATCACAGGATGAGATTGGCCCTCCTGGTGGGATGTCCTGCTACTGTGAGATTATATTAGCATTATCGTTCTTCCCTTAGCCCTAGACTCGACAAGACATGGAATCTTCCCTCCAGAAATCAGTCATGGTTAAACAAGCCCCACCAAACCCCAAACACAAAGCGCCACGACTGTCCAAACTGAACGTCCTCAGGCTCAATCCAGTGCAGCAGAAAGTGTTAGAATGTTTAAGCAAGATTTCTTGAGGCTTTGATGGCCATTATTATTGGTGTCTGACCCCCAACTGGCTTTCCTCAAGATCTCTCAGATCACCACGGGGCAAGGGCTTCAGAACTCCCTTCCATAAATTATCGTCAGTCACCATCCAATAGCATCCATTGGATGCCGGGATTACCAAACATATGGAAGCAGTGAGGAATTTTGAGGCTTTGTAATCTTTTTTATGGGCTAGAGGCCTTTACAGGGTGAGGGTGACCAGACAGTACTGTGATCTCCATTCCTGGAGAGAGAGAAAACTTAAAAATCAGTTAAGTATGACATTTGGGCTTACTATTAACAAGCTCAAAAGTTTCCAACACCCTTCCACAAAGCCTCGCAGCCTCCAAATGACTTCAGCTCCTCCGAGACAATCCACTGTGTGTCTGGGGCATCAATTTGATTTACAGAGCATTTCAAAATATTTATATATTTTTTAGGGTTTCCATCACAGCCTCAGCCAGTAACCTGCTGTGTTTGAAAATGTCTGGGCAGTAATTGTCATTGTTTGCAACAGCTATTTTGGACTCCAGTGAGCACTGTGGCATTTTGTAGAATCTAGGAATGCAATTACCAAAGTTGTATACATAATCCAAGTGACCTCTTGGCTTCAGAAGCTCAACCCCTAGGAAAAAAAAGGATAACAACAGCAAAACGTTTGTTTAATTTTTCTTCTGTAGTTGGTCAGTGGTAGGTGGATTATATTATGGCCAATTTGGCAAAAACATGATTAGTGTAACAATTCCTTATAAGTACAAAACAATGTTGAATTAAACATACAAGAGAGAATATGACTGGGATGATGGGCTTCTCTGACCCACTTTCCTACCTAAGTGTTTGTGGAGGAAATTAGATACTGAGGGGATGTCTGGGTCCTGTAATGATTCATCCTTCATGATGCAAGAGATTGTTTTTTTACCAATTAGAAGAGGGCCCTCTTATGTCATTTAAAAACAAGTTGCTAACAGTCAAGAGGTTTGTGTAAAGCAAAAAAAAATGTATTCAATAAGAAAGAGACCATTTAGAGTCAGTAAATGAATTTACAAGTCGCCCTGTGTGTCATTAGGGATTTAGGTTTTTTGGATCTTATCAGCTTCTGACAGGCTCAGGTTACTCCCAAATTATTTTCTCTTCTCCTGCCCTGTGTGTGTGTGTGTGTGTGTGTGTGTGTGTGTGTGTTTGGCTTTCGATACTATCTGGAAACTGTACTTCGAAAGTCCTCTTGCAGTGTGAAGCAGACTTGTTAGACTTAAGTAAAGGACAGATAAACACAATCTCTTGATTTCCCAGTAAATCAGTGGTTTGGGAAATTCCTGCAAGAAATACAGAATTGCCAAGAAACAGTGTTGAAATTTCCAGGTTTCCTCTCAGAAAGAACAATAATTCATGAGATGGAAATACCCGTGATCATTTTGCTAACACCTCTCAGGCTTACACAAGAACTCTCCCCTCCTGTCTGTCTGTAAGCATGTGTGGTGCCTGAGGATCTGAACCTGGGTGAGGCTCAAGCCTGGGCCACAGCTTTTTCCCAGACTTAGTGCTCAGTGGCTGACATCGCTCCCCATGCTGCCCAGGACCCCTTGTTGATGGTGGTCTTTGCTTTCCAGTTTGTTTTTAGCCTGCCAAGAAAAAACAAAAACAAAAACAAAAACACTAGAAAACTAAAATTAAACTGAACTTAAATGTATCCAGTGACTCAAGTCCATGGAAATGGTCACCCAGGTGACCTTGGGCTCTCTCACTGTTTGTGGTCTATTTTTATTTATTCCACTTCTTTACTAACCCCTTCACTTCATCTACTGTTTCCCCACTCTTATAAGGAATTATACTAAGTATAGGCCAACACACCCATGTCCCTCCTGCACACCCCCAAAACAACACTTATGTTCTGAAGCACTATTCTACACCCTAGGCCCGGCTCCCCACATGTCTGTGAGATTAGCAAACACAGCGCGCTAGAAGCACACACAGGCTGTCTCTGAAGAAAAGCATTGCCAGCCAGCCAATCTCAGTGGGGGAAGAGCTGCTTCAAGACAGGCTAATCATTCCCAGTCGAGCTGGGTGCTGCAGGACTGTGTGTAGACAGCTGTCGGCCATGGTTACAGAGAAGGCAGCCGGCCCTAGGAGGCTAGGGAGGGGTCCAGAGCCCAGACTCAGGCGGTACTCAGATAACGGTAATAATAATTATATCTGAAGTGTCCACCACCTAAAGAGGTGACCTCATGCACAGTCTCTTGATAAATCATCCAGAAAGCTCCAGCAGGAAGTTGTCCTCAAGGAGGATCTCTAATTTTTTTCTTTTCAGATTATGCACATGACCAAGATAAAATATCTTAGTGGCTACTGTTTACATAAATTATATGGCTCTGAAATGCCAATTTTGCATCCGGACAGGCAAATGTTTCAGCCTAGGGAGCTTTTATAATGTAAGCTTTACTAGGTACTTCCTCCCTCTTTCATGTATACTCAGTTACCCCGGTTTGTCTTTTATTACTGTAAGCATGGCTTTTGACTAAAGGAAATGAAAGAATTGACATTTTTGTGCATTCATTCATTCATTTTCAAAGGAGACTGATGCTTTTGTGATGTAAAGATGCTCCCTGGGAAGCAATGACAGCCTCTGCTGGAACAGAGGATCTAACAACAAATACATTATTCTTGTAGAATTTTTCCTTGTGCCAGGAAAGCAAAGTGATCTGGGCTTCGTTGGGGAAAGCTGCTCCAACCATGCGAATTCAAGGCACTGGTAAGGGCTCCAGATTCTCCCGTGTTCATTCCAACTGTAGGGTAAAATGCCTTGCACTGCTAGCTGCAAATTAACCCTTTACTATGTCTTTAACTCTATTAGAATCTGGATACCGGAGGCATAGGGAGGCTACAAATTTCTCATCCATCATTTATGCCTGGGTCTGAATGAAAGATTTAAGAGGCAGATTCTGAAAGAAGGGCATCACACAATGTTAGAGTCCAAAGAGTCTTCAGAGAGTATCCAACCCAAACTCCCAGTCCTACTTTATACTTGTAAGTGGTCCTTGAACAATGCCAAGTCAGTCTGTGGGACAGGTCTGTGGGAGGGTTTCTCTCTGGAATTCTTTTGTAAAGCAATACTGGTCCTAATTCTGTTGCTTGGAGCAAAATATAAGATATTCTCTTTTTTATGTAAAGGCCTCCGAATCCTTGAGGATAATCATCATGTTTCCACTCAGTGTCCTGTTCTCGGTTCTGGTCTGTTTCGTCACCCTCTTTTCTTATAGTATGATTTCTGGATCCCTCAGCTCCTAACTGCCATCTGCTCAATACACTCCGGTAGACTGGTGTTTTAAAAATGTGGTGCCCAGAACTGAACACGATATTCCAGGTGTTCTGTGGGTCATGTTCCATGACCCAAACAATACAATTCTCTTTAAAGAGCCCACTCTGATATTGAGCTCAAGCCCAATTTTCTTCCTCATGAAGTGGTATCAAGTTGTGTCCCTCCTGCTATCCTATGCTCATTTTTAATATTGAATTTATGCTTCTCTATATTTAATTTCTCCTTGATGCTTCCAGTCTTGGTTGTATCTTGATTCTGGCATCTTTTGTACTTGCTGTTCTGCTTAATTTTGTGTCATTCTCAAATGTGACAAACAGCTCTCCTATATATGTTTACCAAAGTCGTGGATAACAATTTTGAATAAGAGATGGACAAGTCTGAGGTTTGCACATGCCACTAAGGACCTTGCTCCAGATGGAAACAGATCCACTGAATGGCACTTTTGCATTCTGTTCTGTTGTTTGTTTTTTGTGTTTTGAAGTAGGCTCTGCACCCGACATGGGACTTGAACTCAAGACCCTGAGATCAAGAGTTACATGCTCTACCGAATGAGCCAGCTAGGCACCCTTGCATTCTGTTCTTACCCACTTCCAACCATGAATAATCTTTATATGTCTCACAACTAGCACAGTGCCTGGCACAGTGTGACTTAACTGTTTGCTGCATGAATGGCATCCACTGTATTTCTCCACTACAACACACAAGAATAGACATTTTACATATGTCTTGCTAAATGGAATATAAATTCTGTCTGCACTGGCTTCTCTAATGTATTAATATAGTAGCCCATGTAAAAGGAAGTGAATTTGTTTGGAGTAACTAATTCAGAGTTGCATTTTTCCCCATCCAGGACCTCGACCTTGGCATAGCATACCTGCCATAGTTAGAAGCTCAGCCTTATTTGGAGGTTGACTACTCTGCTGATTAAGTACTAGTCTTCAGTTTTCTCTGCTATCCTCCAGGAGCGGAGAGCCTTTCTGTGTGATACCTGGGAAGTGCTTTGCTTTCATATGTCATTTTCAATTGCCTGTTATTTGCTCTCAGCCATTTATTATCTTTTCCTAAATGTCCATGGAGCTTAGCAATAGCCGCTCAATTCCATTGGCTATAAAGTTACTATTTGTCTCATTTACCTCAAAAGCCTGATACTTTGCTCCAGCTCTTATATACCCTTCCACTGGTATCACATTCCAATTCACCAAAACTGGAGGCTTTAACAATTAGACCTCCATGTTGTGCCACGGGCTATTTGTGCCCCACCTACCACCAACTAGGCTGTAAATGACCCAGCTTCAAAAGTGATCTTACAATCTGTGCTACCAGACTTCTTCTGGTACCAGCTTCTCCAGGAAGCAGACTGAGACAGAATTCATCATGCAAGATGTTTGTTAGGGAGTGCCCTTATGATCAACACCTGTGAAAGGTAGGGAAGGAAGTAAGACTGGGAGGAGGGAGAGGTCAAGATGGAGCTAAAAGGGTCAGAGTTCTCCCACCTCGGGCAAAAATAGCTAGGCCTTTTTGACCCTCCTCCATCAGTTATTGGATGTGCCCCACCCCCACCCCTACCTCATCCCCTCCCCCCCCCCAGCAAAAGGTCAAGCCCTTGGGCCAAATGGCTGTCTGCAGCTAAGGCAGTCTCTGAAGAGGCTATCAACCAAAGTCTGTCCCCTAGCAGCCCTCCCAAAACCTAGAACAAGTTCTTCCTTGTCACCATGGGAGTCACTATCAAGATTATGCAATTAGGTAAGATTCTTTTATTAATTATTTAATAGTTAAGAACTTTTGCATGCCTGTTAGATGTTAGTGCTCCCAAAACTGATCTATAGATTCAACACAATCCCAATCAAAATTGCAGTAGACTTTTTCTTTAGAGAGAAAAACAAGCCTTTATACGGTTAACTTTAAATATTTAAAGGTAACGACACAAAGAATAATAAAAAGGAATATAACTTCCAAACAAGTGGAAAAGTAAAAAAAAAAAAAAAAAAAAAAAAAAAAAAAATTTAAAACAAAAACCAAACAAACCCTGGACCAACCCAAAAGAAGGTAGGAAAGGAGATGACACAAAATTAAATGGTAAAAGTAAGTTCAAATATATTCCAATATGTGTAAATATTTGTTAAAAAACAGCAATTTTCAGATTGGATTGTAAAAAAAAAAATTCAGCTATTTATGTCTTCAAGAAACAACTTAAAGCATAAACGTACAGAAAGCTAATGGAAAAATTGTACCAGGGGAATTTTTATTTATTAAGAATTATTTTTATTTTTATTTTTAATGTTTATTTCTTTCTGAGAGACAGAGAGAGACAGAGCACAAGCTGGGGAGGGGCAGAGAGAAAGGAAGACACAGAATCCAAAATAGGCTCCAGGCTCTGAGCTGTCAGCACAGAGCCCGACACGGGGCTCAAACCCATGAACAGCGAGATCATGACCTGAGCTGAAGTCGGTCACTGAGCCACCCAGGTGCCCTCGGAAATTTTAAATAAAAGAAAGCTGGTATAGTAAGAATTATATCTGGAAAAAAAAATACATTTTAAGATAAGGAATATTTCATGAATAAAAAGTATCTTATAGAAATAACATAATGATAATACAAAGATAAATTATTTAATAATATGAACAGTTTATTCAGGATGATATGAAAAAATCTGCTTACTTAATGATAATATAAACAATTTACTCAATGAAAATATGAAAATTTTAATTACTGATGTTACCACTCATTTTCTGGGAAAGTGTCACAATCCTGTACCTACGTATGCACCTATAGCAGCCCTGCATATAAGCAAAACGTGACAAATGTACCACGTGAAACTGGGAAGATAATTAATCCATCACTTACAAGTTGCTAACATTGAGCAGCCTAAAAGTTAGTCTGATAATGGAGATTTGAACCACATAATGAGCAAACTTGACCCAATGGACAGAGCTTACACCATGCATGTGAAAGACAGAGACATACTCTTTTTGTGGACAAAAAAGGACTATTTAGAACTGGGCCCTAACATAAATCTTAATAAATGCCAAATAACTGACATAACACTGATCCTTGTCTCTCACTACACTCAAATAAAATTAGAAATCAATAATAAATTGAAATCTGATTTCCTAAAGTCTAAGAGAAACATTTAACTATGCTCAGTATTATGATTCCACAGATGACTTTATGACTTTCTCTTGAGATTTTTATAATTTATTTCCCCATCACCAACCAAAGTCTTCTTGGCCAGAATTAAATCTAGCATAGCAGCTTCCTTGTTTACTCCTTTTAAGAGATAAAATTGTAGGTAAGGAAGGCCAAAATTTTATCACATGTTCTGCTTTCAGTCGAATAATACTTTTAACACATGTCTACATGGTTAAAACATTTGACTGCTATTACATCAGTTTAATAATGTGTATTAAGAAAATATTATTGGGGCACCTGGGTGACTCAGCTGGTTGAGCTACCGACTCTTTATTTTGGCTCAGGTCATGATCCCAGGGTCGTGGAATCGAGCCCTGAGTAGGGCTCCACACTGAGCATGGAACCTGCTTATGATTCTCTCTCTCTCTCTCTCTCTCTCTCTTTCTCTCTCCCCCTCTCCCTCTACCCCTCCTGAGCTTGCATGTGTGCTCTTTCTCTAAAATAAAAAAAGAAAATATTATTTAAAATTAAAATATTTCTCACATGCTCAGTTTGGTCAAGCCATCTGCAATTTGCTCCTGTGACATTATCATCTCCATTTCTGAATTCTTTTCTTTTTCATCCAGATATTCTTTGTTTTGTCCATGCCCTCAGGTTTATGGATTCCCATATAGATTTGTACCTTTGCGACTCAAGTCCTACCACCCTAATCTCTACTCTTATCTAAATCTTTTCTTTCAGATTATTTTATTCATTAGAGTATTCCACCGACCATACTTTTTCAGTAATACCCAGAAAAGTGTATGTTTCTAAAAATTTTTTTGGAACTGCTAGTTTGCCATATTTGTCTCCATCTTCTGCCCACGGTACACTGATACCACATACAAAAGTTTCTCCTCAGCTTTCTTTCATTTTCCTTTCAACTTCCCACTATGCTTCTTTCCCTAAGGCATCTTAGTGTTTCTCAATATGGTACACTTCTACATTTTTTTATTTTGATAGTTTTTACTCCATTTTTCATCCTGATTTCACTACTTAAGAGCTTTATTTTCTTGAGAAGTACTTAATCTCTTCTGTGCTTCAATTTTCTCATCTATAAAATGAGGAAAATAATAGTACCAATAGCTTAAGACTCTGTTAGAATTAAGTAAGCGAATTCATTCAAATTACCGAGGTCAGCATACACAGAATAGCTGTTGTTAAATAGACTTGCTCTTGAGATTTAGTTTAGAATCCTCTTGATTTCTTTGATGCACCTTCTGCAAATACATTCTTGTAGGAGCTTCTGTGGCATACTCTGTCTCACATTTTGGGTCACAGTTCAGAAAACTCATCCTCTTCTTTTTTTTTTTTTTAATTTTTTTAATGTTTATTTATTTTTGACACAGAGAGAGAGACAGAGCATGAGTGGGGGAGGGGACAGAGAGAGAGAAAGGGAGACACAGAATCAGAAGCAGGCTCCAGGCTCCGTGCTGTCAGCACAGAGCCTGATGCAGGGCTCGAACTCACAGACCGTGAGATCATGACCTGAGCTGAAGTCCGACGCTCAACCGACTGAGCCACCCAGGTGCCCCAAACTCATCCTCTTCTTGACACCACTACTAGCAAAGCTGTTTGCTTCTTTGCATAGTCAGAATCATAAAATGTGGAAAAGATTTTTTTTTTTTAAATCTGTGTTCCTAAGTCCTTCCACCTCCTACCTGGCATCTCAGTCATTAGAAACACATTTCAGACTTTTTCTGATAACATCTGTTCTTTCCATACAAATCAGCAGATGTGGATGGGCTTAAATAAAAGTTACAGAGCTTGTAAGTAAGGTTGCTTCCATAATCCTTAGAGAAGAATGAATCATCAGCCAGTATAACTTCTGTGTTCTTCCCAGTGCAAAATATTTATATGCATTTCTATACAATAGCAATGAACAATCCAAAAATAAAATTAAGAAAATAATTTCATTTATAATATTATCAAATAGTATAAAACATTTAGGAATAAATGTAAAGAAGAAGGTACAAGATCTGCCCACTGAAAACTATAAAACATTGTTGAAAGAAGTTAAAGGAGACCTAAATAAATGAAAAATATCCCATGTTAATGGATTGGAAGATTTAATATTGTTAAGATGGCAACAAACCCACATGCATCTACAGATTTACTGCAATTCCTATTGCCTTTTTCCAGAAATACATAAATTAATCCTAAAATTCATGTGAAATTACAAGGAACCCCAAGTAGCCAAAATAATTTTGAAAGAAAAAAAAAAAGAATGAAGTTGAAGGATTCATCCTCCCCAATTTCAAAGCGTACTACAAAGCTACTATAATCAAAACATTGCAGTACTGGTATCAGCATAAATGATATATACATCAAAAGAACAAACATGAGAGTCCAACAATAAACTCATATATCTGTGGTCAATTGATTTTTGACAAGGGTGGAAAGACCATTGAATGAGAAAAGAATAGTGTCTTCAACAAATGATGGTAAAACAAGTGGATAGATAGCACATGCAAAAGAATGTAGCTGAACCTTACCTCACACCCTATACAAAAGTTAACTCAAAAAGATCGAAGAAAACAAAACAAAACAAAAAATGGATCAAAGATCTAAACATAAAAATTAAAACTATAAAACTCTTCATGTCCTTGGATTTGGCAAGGTATGCATTTTTAGGTATGACACCAAAAAGGAAACATCAGGAACAAATAGGAAAATAGATACATCAGACTTCATCAAAATGAAAATCTTTTGTGCATCAAAGGACCCTATCAAGAAATTGAAAAGGCAACTCACAGAATGGAAGAAAATGTTTACAGTCATATAGCTGATAAAAGTCCAGTATCCAGAATATATAAAGGACTCTTACAACTCAACAAAAAATACAAATAAACCAATTAAAGAATGGACAAAGGACTCGAATAGATCTTTTTCCAAAGAAGATATATACAAGTGGTCAATAAGCACACAAAAAGATGCTCAACATCCTTAGTCATTTAGTCATTAGGGAGACCCACACATACAATACTATTTGACATCTACTAGAATGGCTATGATAATTTTTAAATAGAAAAATAAGTGGTGAAAGTGTGGAGAAATTGGAACCCTCATACACTAATAGGAATGTAAAATGGTGCAGCTGCTGTGGAAAATAGTTTAGTGGTTCTTCAAAAAGTTAAACAGAATCACCATATGACACAGCAATTCTACTCCTACATATATACCCACAAATTTAAAAAGAGATGTTCAAAGAAAAACTCGTGCACACATGTTCATAGTATCCCAAAAGTAGAAACACGTGTCCATCAACAAATGAATGGATAAATGAAATGTGGTATATCCATACAAAAGAATATTGTTCAACCACAAAAAGGAATAAAGTGTTGATACAGGCTATACAGTATGGATGAGCCTTGAAAATATCATGCTAAGTGAAAGAAGGTGGAAACAAAGACTACATATTTTATTACTCCGTTTATATGAGATGTCCAAAATAGGCAAATTCTCAAAGACAGTAAGCAGGTTAATAATTGCCAGGGGCTGAGATGATGGTAGAATAGGGAATGACTACTTAACAGGTACTTTTGGGGCTGATGAAAATGTTCTGGAATTAGATAATGGTGATGGTTATATAATATTGTAAATGTACTAAAAGTCACTGAATTGTACACTTTAAAATGGTGTACAATTTTCCCAAATGGGGGCGGGGGGAACAACCCTGAAAGCCAGATTCAGGAGGAAATTAAAAGTTAAGAATAAAAGACAAGGGTGACATTTTTGTTTAATCCTAAACATATGTCACGATTGACTGTTAAGCTGATCTTATAAATTTAAAAGATTTTGCTGTAAATCAGATAAAGGTAGGAAACTATATATTCCAAAACTTCTTTTTCTTTAATTTTTTTTTTTACTGTAGAAGTAGATTTCTTTAAAAAAAATTTTTAATGTTTATTTTTGAGAGAGAGAGAGCGCGAGTGAGCATGAACGAGGGTGCGGCAGAGACAGGCAGATAGATCCAAACAGGCTCCAGGCTCTGAGCTGACAGCAGAGAGCCCGATGCAGGGCTTGAACTCACGGACTGTGAGATCATGACCTGAGCCGAACTGAGCCACCCAGGGGCGCCCCAAACTTCTTATAATAATCTTGTTTTATTTAATTGCGCTTTTTCCAATAAAATGCCTTATTGCATATAAACCCCCCCCCCAAAAAAAGGGGGGGACTAGGCAAATAAATAAGTATACTTACAGTTTAAATAGTGGGTGATTCCACTTGCCTACAGGCAAGGCCTCCTGAACCTTGGAAAGGAATTTGAACTTTTAACTCAGGAGTGTCCTGGGAAAGCTCAAGTTCTAGAAAAGTCATGGTAGCCACACTAGCAGAATGACATGAATGGAAATGAGGCTATTTGCAGAAATCAATTAGAAACTGTTTAGTGGCCTGGATGAGACTGATGGTGGTATATTAACAGAGAACATGACCCATTTATTATATTAATTAGAACTCTTTCAAAGAGACACAAATGACCTTGAAGGAGCTCTGTTAAAAGTAGGGAACTGTTGGCTCCAGAAACAAAACCATGGAACGGCAAGGCGGCTACTGACTCTGTGATGTCCGGATGGGGCAAATGGAATGCTGCTATCTCTATTTTTATTCTCATCTCTGCTTATCTCTGAAAGTTAGCTGTTCACTCTTTCAGTCCTGGGAGGGTGCACGACCTGTTGGTGGCTCTGAAATCATGTCTTTACAGCTTCTGATGAAAGGAGACCTGCTCTCTTTAATTCAGAATAGATTCAGACTGTAGTATCCCAGGAAAAGCTGCCTTTGGCCAGGTTTGGATCACGTGCTTATACCTGGACTCATCTCTGTATCCAAGAGGAGAGTTGCTTTGATTGTCTAAGGGATATGATCATGCCAGTGGTCAGGAAGTAAGGAAAGTAGAGGGGGAGATGCAGGCGGTCCTGAGCAGACACAGAGGCACTGCAGAATTAATGGAACTTGGTGATTGACTGATAATGGAGGAAGGACAGAAATGAGCCAAGTATGACACTTAGATTTCCAGCTGTGGTGACTGGGAGGATGTTGAGGCCATGCCCTTAGGCAGGAAATGGAAGAGTAGAAGCAGGTTTGAAAGAGAAGACAGTGAGTTCACATTTGTACCTGGGGAGTATTAAAGAGCGATGGGACACCCTCTTTATCATCTTGAGATGATAAGAGACCTGATCCCTGGAAGAAACAGCTGAGCTGGATGGAGATTTGGGAATCATCAGCATTGAGACGGTCCTTGAAGCCTCAGGACTGGAGGCTGTCTTCCAGAGAGAATGTACAGTGAGAAAAAAGTGGTTGGGGAGGAACTCTGGGGAGCATCACCATCTGAAGGAAGGACTGAAACCACTAAGGAGGAGCAATAAGGAAGATAAACCAGGAGAGAATCCTGTTATGTGAATTCTGGTTTACAGTGGTTGGAAGAGCTGGCAAAGAGGGATCAGAAAGCTGGTGGCAAAGTGGAAGAGAAGCCTCTAGGAAATTCATAACCTCTCTGACAAGATAAGAACACATCACCTAACAAAGCAAGTAGTGTGTGATAGGTGCCAAAATGAGTTCCGGGAGGAAGGGAGAGAGGAAGCTCTATGGATTGGGATGGCCAGAGGAGGCAGAATTTAAGCAAATAGCCCAAAATGGGTAAGACATAGGTGCATGTTGGGAATGCGGGCAGGAATTCCAGATTGGAGGATTTCATGAACAAAGGAGGAACCATACCAGGAACATTCAGGAGGCTTGCTTGTGTTGAGGATTGATAAGAGATAACTTGAGGAAAAATGAGCTTGGGCCAGATGGAGAGGGCTTTGATTGCCAAGCAAAAACATCTGATAATAAACTTCAGTTAGTAGGGAGCCTTCAGAGGTTTTGGATACTCCCTTAAAGAAATTGTCCTGTGGTATTTGTTTAGTTTTTGTTCCTGAGGTTTTTTGTTTTTCTTTTTGTTTTCCCCTTTATGGCATTGCTGTTGGACCAATCCCTGGAATAGAAACCTACTTCTCTTCCACAGTGTGGTACTTTTCTCTTTTGGTTTAGAGAACATCAGGTGTGACTGTGACACGCCTTCAGTGTCAGAGCTGATCTGGGACTGTTCAGAAGCTTTCTCCAACAGGTAGTTAAGTTTTCTTTTCTTCCGTCCTATTAGTTCTAGTTACATCTCTCAGGGACCATGTGAAACAGTTCCATGTTCTCGTGTTTCTGTTCTGAGGATGCTTATAGAGTTTCCACATTCCCTCTGCTTTGAGCTTAGCCAAGGTATACATGTTTAATTCTTTTAATCTCTCCCCCTCAGTCACTCCCTCTGGCCTCTTAATCATCCTAATTGCTCTTCTCTGAATGGCAGCCAACTCAGTATGTGCATCTTCCTTGTGAGGCCATGAGGAACATAGTATTCCACGTGTGGTCTCACTAGACCCATATATTACCTCCCAGTTTCATCATCTGATGGCTGGACACGCGGGGCCCGCACCCCTCCTGCTCTCCCCCTTCCCACAGTGCAGCCTGGCCTTGGTAAATCCCTCATCCAACAGGTTATCCTTCCATTTCCAGGTGTCCTTTTCCAAAGCTTGGACCCTGTGTTCACCACATGCTCTCTCCCCAGCTCCCGTCCCAGGAGGTCTTTTACTGGAGAAGGTGGCCCAAGACCAGGCCCGAGTATCTGTGGAAAATTGCAGCTAAGCTTGCATAAGTAAATCTTGGAAGGGGGCAGGCTGTGAAGTGCCCAGAATTAGGGGCTGCTGCGGCCTGCCATGAGCTCCCTGGCCTGCAGGGCTGTGAGCATTCAAGAAGGTGCAACTTGGAGGCTGCTTCTCTGTTTCCAATTATCCTTTTTATCTCTGCTCTGGCCCTTCTCCTTACCTAAGTGTTTTCATAGCTCTCAGCCATTACTGTTCAGCTTTGGGAGGATAAACGTGAAACCAAACAAATTATAAATATCCTGTTTCAAGATGTGTTATCACTCTGTGAATAGAAACCCCCAGAAGCCCGAGTCTTTTGAAAGCTCTAGTTCTTTTCTTTTCTTCTTTTTTTTTTAAGCTTTGGAAAAAAAAAAATCCTCTGCCACTAAGGATGTGGTGGCAGAGGTTAAACTGCCTTTGAGAAAGCCAAATGTTTGGATTTCAGTGAAGGTTGACATGGAAACCCACCTGAGGCTTCCTCTGGTGTCTCGGGAGGAAATAAAACCCGAGATGGATGTTCCCGTTGCAAGAGGAGGAGCAGCTCGGTGGGGTGGCAGGTAGGCCTGCCGGGTGTGAGGGGGAAACCGCCCCCGGGGGCCCAGACAAGGGAAGTCGAGGGACAGACACCGAAGGCCACAAGGGGCACGACTGTTGCGTGTGTGCCGGCCCCGCGGGGAGATCCCGGCCGTCGTGGAACTTTCCGGGGCCAGGGCTCCTGCGCCGCCCCGCCGCTACTGGAAAGCTGACGTTTTTATTCGAAGCCCTTTAGCCCAGCAGTTTAATAAAGAGCAGGCGCTGGCCGGGGCCGCGTCCCTGTCGAGCATGGCGGCGGCGTCCCGGCGCCCGGGGCGGGGGCGCGCCCAGCGGGCCCCTCCCTTCGGCCGCCCGGACCAGGCCGCAGGGCGGCGGCCGCCGAGCGGGGGCGACGGAGGGGCCGAGGGCGCTCCAGCGCCGGGCCGCCCGCCTCCGCCCCGCCTGGGGCATGCAGACCCCAAGGCAGCTCTGCCCACCACTCACGCCTTAGGCTTAAGTGCTTCAGTCACAGGAAAACTACAGTGAAAAGAAATTTTTGTTATTTGTGGTTTTAGGGGTGGGTGGGGTGGGAAGGGTGGAAAGAGGGGAGAAGAGGGGAGAGTCATGGGGGAGAGAGACCGGAGCAAGAAAGCGAGAGAGGGGAACCTGCAGGAAGAGGAAGGAAGGGGGCAATTATCTGCTTGCTTCCACGTCCTCATGTCTGCTCAGCCGTGGGCCAGGCCTCTGCGGGGGACTAGTCCTTGTCCTCCAGGCGGCTTAAACTCTCCGCTTCTACTTCGGGTGCTTAAGGATGCCCTAGGAATGAAATCTTGGGGGTTCTCTCTGTGGGATTTTGAGGACCTCCATCTTACGTGGTCAGTGTTTCTTCCAAGTCTGGGGTATCCATTCAGTCTAGTTGCCACATAAAATGCAGGACCCCTGGGGCACCTGGGTGGCTCAGTCGTTTAAGTCGGTTAAGTGTGGGACTTCAGCTCAGGTCACCATCTCAGGGTTCTTGAGTTCCAGCCCTGAGTCCGGCTCTGTGCCGACAGCTCAGAACCTGGAGCCTGCTTCAGATTCTGTGTCTCCCTCTCTCTTTGCCCTCCCCCACTCTCTCTCAAAAATAAAAAATAAACATTAAAAAATATTTAAAAAAAAGAAACCCTTAAAAAAATACAGGTCTCTTAGTTAAGTCTGAATATCAGATAAACAAGGAATAATTTTTCCTTTCAGTATGTCCCATCCAATATTGTTTGTTTTGCTAAATTTGGTAACTCTGGTTCAGTATGTATTTATGATTCTTCTAGTTCAATTCCTGTCCAGACAGCAGCTCTTGAAAGTGGGAAGAGGGATCCCACACACCATGCCAGCCACCAGGCACGATTTCCAGCCTTCCCTTTGTCCCCTCTAAATTTGGTGCAAGTTCAGCTTTAGACCAAACTGTGAGGTGTTTTCTAGGGCAATTGGTGGAGAGAGTTGAGGGGGCGGCGGAGATCAAGCAGGCTGTAATTTAGGTCACCTAAGATAGCCATTGGAATTTCCAGCGGTGAGATAACATTGCTACTAAGTGCTGTATTCTCCTTTATTGAAGGCATTTACAAGATGTACTGTGAACATAAGAGTTAAATAGTAATTGCCTTTTGTAAGCAGCAACTCTAACTGGGGTTTACATTTGAGATTAATAGTAAACTCCCCAGGCCTTAGGGACAGAAGAACGTAGTTGCCCAAATAAACAATATTTTGATCAGGGCTGAGCATCAATACTCAGAGCGTGTAGCCTTCTCCTAGCAAGGGAGCGTTTCCCAACTCTGAAGTAATTTGTAATGTTCTAGGAAAACATTTTTTAAAAATGGCCATCTTAGATACCATAAAAGGGAAAACAATTCTTTCTTTTGAAGTAACAAATACCATTTGTAGGAGAATTCCTTCAGTTTGCATTTCTGAATTATTTCCTGATCATGTGAGGCTGACAGTGCCCGATGGTGCCTACCGCCTATGGTAAGGAAGAGCCTAATGGAACAGTGTGGGTCTGGGGTTTACTGTGCTCCAAATGTTACATATTCTTCTTGGTATATAAAACTAAGACTGCCTCCCACTTATGGGGCTGGCCATTCAAACACGGAGTGGAAGACCACTCAGACGGCAGAATTCTGTTATAGTTTCCCAGTCGCCACTGTTCCTTGGGCCTCCCCAACCAAAGGGGGAGGAATCCACGAGGAATACCGACTTTTCTAGCTGACTGCTTTCCTCTCCTTCCCATCCGGACCCCAACATCACAGGCTGGATTTCAGCAAGATACAGCATCTAGACAAAGAAAGACAGCACTTTGACTAAGAGTATGAATGTGCTGAGAAGCACAGAAAACATGTTGTTGTTCTACTGGGAGGTCTCAACTGGCTCCAGGAGGACTTTGTTGGAAAGGCACTGGCTCTGGGTCAGCTCCAAAAGTGCTGCTCACTCTGCCCCCTGGTGCATGTGTGTGTGACTCATCCAGTATGGATTCCTTCCTCCCCACTTCCAGGTGATGTCTGTGAGCAGCTTTGGGAAGATCCTGCCTCCCTGGGGCCAGTGAATGGTGTGTGGGATCCCTCTTCTCCGTGTGTGTGTCCCGCACTCAAGGTTGGGGAAACCAAAAACTTGGATTCCTTTCCAGTTCATTCCTGCAACAAATATTTGTTGATTTCCTACTGTGTCCACATTGCTTTTCACCAAGCTGTCAAGAGAGGCGGGCTTGTCGATGAAAGTGGGGTGCTGAGTCACTGTGGGAAGGAAGAAGGGGTTGGGGCTGGCAAGGAGAGAGAATGGGCACACAGGTTTAGCAACGGTGTAAAGCCACTTTATGCCCAATGTTTAGCAGTGTGCCTGGCACAAAGCAGATGCTCAGAAAGTATTTGTTGAATCTGTTTGACAACGAAATATTCTGGGTGGTTAACTTTTTCTTATCCCTAAACTAACTCCTTTTCATGTCATTAAATACCTCTTATCAATCCTTCCCTAGTAATAATGCGTATTAAAGAAAGCACTTTTCTTCTTGGGTGGTTACAAACCTTGGAGCATATCAGACTCATTGTTCCAATCTTGGATTGTGTCTGCCTGATATTGAGTCCTGTGGCAAGGCATTGTCAAAGTTGGATGAGTCTGCACTGATTGAGGGACAGGTCGGGCTTTCCTGCAGAAATGTCTTATGTGGGTTTCTTTGTCAAGATGCTGTATCTCACTGAAATTCAGCATATGATGTGTGAGAACAGGAGGGGAAGGAGAGGAAAGCAATTAACTAGAAAACTGGTATTGCTGGGGAGCCCTGCTTGTTAATGCACCGTATGTATCTATTCCACGGCAACGTGCAGGTGGTTTAGGTTTGTGTGAATGAGATGAACGGACCTCTTCTCAGCCTTGATAGGCGTGAGAACGTATCTGGGAGACCCCCATCAAACCCACATGTCTGGCTGTTCACACTGTGTGACACCTTATAGAAAAGTTTGCGGAGGGCTTGACGTGAGAAACAATGTTACTGACTATTCAGTATTTTTAAACAATTAGATGTTTATTGGGTCTAGAATGTGAAAACGTCCCATGGTGCCAGATGTGTTGAAAGATGGAGAAGGAGACGACTCTGTCTCTACCTGTTGGGAGCATGTAGTGTCATTGCAGATTCAAAGCCAACACACAAAACAATCAAGTGCCAGTATAAGACAAGGAAGATAGAGAAGGCAGAGAAAGGCATGGGTCTCAAGAGCCAGAAAGAGTTGGAAGGCGAGAAGGGCTGATAGAGATAATAATAAGGTCCCAGGCACTGTGCTAAACAGACTGAATGGACTATTTCTGTACCTTTGCAACAGCTCTTTGGTGGTTGTACTATTTTTGTTCCCATTTTCTACATGAGAGAGCTGAGCCTTGTAAACTTTAATTTAGCCCCAGGTCATTCAGAAAATGGCAAAGCTGAGATGAAAACATTTGTACAGAAAGCAAGGAGAGTGGATGAAGATTGTAGTTGAGTAAGAAAAACAGCATTTCTTCCCCTACTCCTCTTGAAAGTGCGGACAATATTTCCTACCTTTCAAGATTGTTAGGAGATAAATGAGAGAGTTTGTGAGTGTTCAGAGCAGCCTGGTGCTTAGTGGGAAGACCCACTTTAACAGACCATGTTAGGGAACAGACATTGCAGTGAGGAAACTGTGATGTGATGTGACTAATGGGAGCAGTGGGAAAGGAGATCTGGTTAATAGAGGACTTTAAAACCTAAGAGAGGGTGGCAATTGATGTGGCATTACATACGTCAACAAAAGTAATTGTTCTTTTCTGATTTCAAAACTGATACATACTGGGGTGCCTGGGTAACTCAGTCAGTTGAGTGTCCAACTCTTGGTTTCAGCTCAGTTCATGATCTCACAGTGCATGAGATCAAGCCCCACAGTGGGCTCTGAGCTGACGGTACAGAGCCTGCTTGGGATTCTCTCTGTCCCTCTCTCTCTGCCCCTCCCCTGCTCATGCTCTCTCTTTCTCTCTCTTAAAATAAATAAATAAATAATTTTTAAAATTTTGTTTTAAGTTGTGTATACTCATCAATAGTTTGGGGGAAAAACCCGGGAAAATAGAGAGATGAAAAAAAAATAATTCCACCATCAGTACATAACCACATAAAATATTTTTTGTATTATTTAACTTTAATCCTAACTTTATGAAATATGTTATAAAGTACAAAATTATGATCTTAACTGTATGAAATAAAGTGTTCATGTATAATATGTATATCTACTTATAATATTCTTCATGAGTATACTGTAAAATAAGTTCTGCTTTTCTCATGCTTTTTGAGAACATTTTCCTCACCACTAGATAACATTTTTTCAATGTTTATTTATTTTGAGAGAGAAAGAGAGTGTGTGAGCTGGGGAGGGGCAGAGAGAGAGGGAGACAGAGGATACAAAGCAGGCTCTGAGCTGACACCAGAGAGCCTGATGCAGGGCTTGAACCCATGAACTGTGAGATCACAACCTGAGCTGAAGTTGGACACTTAACCACCTGAGCTACCCAGGCACCCTAGATAACATTTTTTCAAAAATTTGATTTAAATCCAAGCTAGTTAACTACAGTATAGTAATGGTTTCAGGAGTAGAATTTAGTGTTTCATCACTTTCATATAATACCCAGTGCTCATTTCAACAAGTGCCCTCCTTAATGCCTATCATCCATTTAGCCCACCCCCCACCCAATACCCCTCCAGCAACCTTCAGTTTGTTCTCTGTATTTAAGAGTCTCTTATGGTTTGCCTCCCTCTCTGTTTTTATCTTATTCTTGCTTCCTTTCCCCTATGTTCATCTGTTTTGTTTCTTAAATTCCACATATGAGAGAAATTGTATGATATTGATTTTTCTCTGGCTTATTTTGCTTAGCATAATACACTCTAGTTCCATCCATGTTGTTGCAAATGGCAAGATATCATTCTTTTTGGTCACTGAGTAATATTCCTTTGTGTATATATACCACATCTTCTTTATCCATTCGTCAGTTGATGGACATTTAGGTTCTTCCATAATTTGGCTATTGTTGATAGTGCTGCTATAGACATTGGAGTGCATGTGCCCCTTTGAATCAGTATGTTTGTGTCCTTTGGATATATACCTGCATAAATTGCTGGGTCATAGGGTAGTTCTACTTTTAATTTTTTGTTGAAACTCCATACTGTTTTCCAGAGTGGCTGTACCAGTTTGCATTCCCACCAGCAGTGCTAAAGTGTTCTTCCTCTGCATCCTTGCCAACATCTGTTGTTTCCTTTGTTTTTCATTTTAGCCATTCTGACAGGGGTTAGTTGGTATCTCATTGTGGTTTTTATTTGTATTTCCCTGATGATGAGTGATATTGAGCATCTTTTCATGTGTCTGTTAGCTATCTGGATATCTTCTTTGGAAAAGTGTCTCTTCATGTCTTTTGCCCATTTCTTCACTGGATTATTTTTTTGGGAGGTGTTGAGTTTGATAAGTTCTTTATCCAATCTTTATCCACTAACCCTTTATCCAATATGTCATTGCAAATACCTTCTCCCATTCCATCAGTTGTTGCCTTGTAGTTTTGTTGTTTCCTTCACTGTGCAGAAGCTTTTTATCTTGATGCGGTCCCAATAGTTCATTTTTGCTTTTGTTTCCCTTGCCTCCAGAGATATCTCTAGTAAGAAGTTGCTGCAGCCGAGGTCAAAGAGGTTACTGCCTCTTTTCTTCTCTAGGATTTTGATGGCTTCCTGTCTGACATTTAGGTCTTTCATCCATTTTGATATAAGAAAGTGGTCCAGGTTCATTCTTCTGCACACTGCCATCCAGTTTTCCCAGCACCATTTGCTGAAGAGACTGTTCCCCTCCTCTCCACCCCACCCCCCGCCATTGGATATTCTTTCTTGCTTTATTGAAGATTAGCTGGCCATACATTTGTGCGCCCATTTCTGGGTTCTCTATCCTGTTCCATTGATCTAAGTGTCTGTTTTTGTGCCAGTATCATACTGTCTTGATGAGTACAGCTTTGTAATACAGTTTGAAGTCTGGGTTTGTGATGCCTCTGGCTTTGGTTTTCTTTTTCAAGACCACTTTGGCTATTCAGGGTCTTTTCTGGTTCCATACACATTTTAGGGTAGTTTTTTCTAGCTCTGTGAAGAATGCTGGTGTTATTTTCATAAGGATTGCATTGAATATGTAGATTTCTTTGGGTAGTATCAACATTTTAACAAATTTGTTCTTCCAATCCATGAGCATGGAATGTTTTTCCATTTGTTTCTGTCTTCTTTAATTTCTTTCATAAGCTGTCTGTAATTTTCAGTGTACAGAGCTTTTACCTCTTTAGTTAGGTTTATTCCTAGATATTTTATGGTTTTCAGTGTAACTGTAAATGGGATCGATTCCTTGATTTCTCTTTCTGCTGTTTCATTTTTGGTGTATAGAAATGCAACCGATTTCTGTATGTTAGTTTTATATCCTGTGACTTTGATGAATTCATGGATCAGTTCTAGCAGTTTTGGGTGGAGTCTTGTGGGTTTTCCATCTCAAATATCATGTTGTCTGTGAAGAGTGAAAGTTTGGCTCTTCCTTGCTGATTTGGATGCCTTTTTGTTCTTTTTGTTGTCTGATTACTGGGGCTAAGACTTCCAACACTGTGTTGAACAACAGAGGTGAGAGTGGACATCCCTGTCATGTTCCTCACCTTGGGGGAAAGCTCTCAGTTTTTCCCCATTAAGGATGGTATTAGCTATGTGTCTTTCATATATGGCCTTTATGATCTTGAGGTATGTTCTCTCTCACTAGATAATATTTTAAAAACTACTTAAAGCAATAGAATACTAATACAGGAGGAGTACCATAATATATTTAACAATGTCTCTATTACTGGCTATTTAGATTATTCCCAATATTTCAGTATTAAAAATAGCACAGGGATGAATATCCTTATTTGCATCAAAAAATTATTTCTTTAGGCTGAATTCCTAGAAATAGAGACAGTAGGTCAAAGAGTATAAGTGTTTTTAAGGCTCTTGATTCATTTGCCAAGTTGCTTTCCAGAAAGTTTGAATCAATTTCTATTCCCACCAGCAGTGTATGAGAGTGCCCATTTTAGGAAGCCCTTGCCAACAATGGAGTTTTTCTTTTTAACTGTCAATTTCATAGAAAAAAAAATAGTATCTTGGCTTAATTTGCATTTCTTAGATTCTAAGTAAGGTGGAAAAATTTTTCCAGTTTATTGGCCATTTGTATTTCTTCTTTGTGAATTTTCTCTTTGTTTTCTTGACCATTATTCTAGAACAGCACTGTCAGAGACCTAATGTGAGCCCTATATGTGTGTTTTTCTAAAATCCAAACCTGAATGTGACAGGGTGCAGTAAGCCAGAATGAAGTAACACTGTTTTTGCCTTCTCTCAGGCTTCAGTTTGTTCAATTTTAATGACAAAAATATGTCATCATCTGTCACAGAATTTCTCAATTCAGTTTCAAAGATTTTGCATTTAGCAGAATTCCCTCCCAGATTTTAGAAATATATTGTCAATCTTGGTTTTGAGTTTTTCTCCACCCATGGATATGTTAGCTTATGGAAAAAGTTATATTAGGAATTATTAATCAAACACCACATGTTTTACTCTGTGTGAATAATTTTGACCAGGAGTTGAGATCATGAGAGCCATGTTTTAGGAGGACGTTACAGAACCATGTTTTGGAAGAGTTTGAGCTTGGAGGCATGTAGACAGGCTGGGAGGTAGCTGCCACACTCAAGCCTGAGGCAGTGAGACTCTTGATAGGATAGGGACACCAGGAATGGCGCAGAACGTGTCTATCCACAAAGCAGTTCCTGTCAAAGGAAACTTTATGTCTTTGTAAAAAACTGGATGGCCAATGAAGAGAGAGAGAAGAGCTGGTTTTAAATTTTTTGGTGTTCTGGTGGATAAAAATATGGTATTGCCTCTATAAAGAAAGGGGAGGGTTGGAAATCTCATAAGAAAATGTCATTTTCATTTGAGATGTGCTGAGTTGCAGGGAAACCATCAATTTGTGGAAGAAACTCAAGATTGTCTACTTCAACATCCATCCAATCTCCATTCCAGCTAGTCCTATATTATAGGCACTATAAAGCTAACCTAACTAACCTGTTTCTCTTAATCTCCTCAGCAGATAGGTTGTAAGCATGTGACCTAGATCCCACCTTAGTTGCAACTTGAGATTTAATGGTAGAATTGAGCACACAGGCTTGTGGAAGAGGTCATATTTGAGCTAGGATCAGTAATTATGTGCCGAGAATAATGCAGTGGTAGGAAATCGGCTACTCAAAGAGGAAAATGTGTTGGTCAAATGTGTGGGGATTGTATTAAGGAGATACTCTGAAAAACATGAAAGGGTTGGTTTTGTGGGCGGTTCAGTTTGAAGGGCATAAAACTGTAAGGGCTGTATCAATTCAGTTTTGTATGTTTCTTCACTGGGAGCCAGAGCATATGTGGCAAGAGCAACATAAGTATTTGTTTTGACTTTGTTATTACTTTTAATCGTATGGCTTCGAGCAAGTTGCTTATAGCCTCTAAATTTCATCTTCCTCGTCTAAAGATGAAGATCATCTTTCATATCAAAGACAGTTTTTGCCCGAATTGAAGCACCCTCCATAGTGAATATTTAAATACCTTTTAGAGTGATCATTATATATTTAGAACGATATATATTTTTAATATTTTATTTATTTGTTTGTTGTTTAGAAAGCACATGCACACAGAGTGGGGGAGGGGCAGAGAGAGTGACAAAACCTTAAGCATGCTTCATGCTCAGCACAGAGCCGGACATGGGGCTCGATCCCATGACCTGGGATCATGACCTGAGCCAAAATCAAGAGTCGGCTGCTCAATTGACTGAGCCACCCAGGCGCCCCTAGAGCGGCCATTCTAAACTACATTCATTCCAACATAAGTGATGCAAATTATTCCACATTACTGATTGAAAATTTGTTATTGTTTCCTATACTTAAAACAGTAGTTCCAGGTCCTTCTCACATGGAGTCTTTTTCACATCGAAACACGTTGTAGATGCCCATGTGAGAGCTATACCCTTAGTGCCTGTTAAGTGAGAAATAACACAAACCAAAAGCTACTTCAAATTTAGCAACAATTTTAAGTTTATTTTGTTATTAATAAATATAGCACAGATATATATTGGCCAATGATATGTATTCAGAAATATAAGACATATCCCATCAAAGTCAATGAATAGTGGATTCTTGGACTCCTTGTAGTAACTATTTTCTACCAGTCAAGAACCACTGCCTTAAAGATGACATTTAAATTAATTAGTAAGCTATACAAGATAGTTTAAACTCTTTTTAAAACAATTTTTTAATGTTAATTTATTTATTTTTGAAAGAGAGAGAGAGAGCAAGCAGGGGAAGGGCAGAGAGAGAGGGAGACAGAATCCCAAGCAGGATCCCTACCAGTCAGCACAGAGCCCGATGAGGGCTCAAACTCATGAGGCCGTGACATCATGACCTGAGCTGAAACCAAGAGTTGGACACTTAACCGACTGAGCCACCCGGGTGCCCCTCTTTTTTTTTTTTTTTTAATGTTTATTTATATTTGAGAGAGAGAGCAAGAGTGGGGGAAGGGCGGAGAGAGAGGGAGACACAGAATCTGAAGGAGGCTCCAGACTCTGAGCTATCAGCACAGAACTCATGAACCACGAGATCATGACCTGAACTGAAGTCGGACGCTCAACTGACTGAGCCACTCAGGCGCCCCAGGATACTTTAAACTCTTAAAACCAAGGTTTCCAGTCTCATCTCCAGTCACTTTGCTCTCCTTGTCCTCTTCTCATACCATGTTGGCCACAAAAACTAATCCTTTTCCTCCTCGTTCCTCACTCATCACTTTTTCAGGAATGCCCTCCCATCCTTTCCTTTGCCTGAAACACCCTCACCTTGTCCCTTAAGACCCGATAAAAATGTCAGGAGAAATTTTTTAGATTCCTCTTAGTGGTATTTGTTCTTTGATGCAACTCATAACACTTCATACATCATCTTTAGCGAAGCAGTTATTATGTTATACTGGGATGATTTTTACATTTATCTTTTTCACCAGATTCTGGCCTCCCAGGTGGCAGAACCTGGGTCTTATTCATCTTTGTATCCTGGGTTCCCAGAATAGTGCCTGGAACATAGTAAGTGCTATGATATGTTGTAGAGGTTGGTGGATTCACAATGGCTATTAGAGTATCTTTGGCAACCTTAGAGCAGAATCCTGAAAGAAGAAGAAAAGCAAAATAGTCCAGCCCTAAGTGTCCTGCTCTTTCCCTGTAATAACCACTCTATATAGGAACAAATAATGATCAATCTCATATGTAGCCATGAATTTGAAGAAAGTTACAGCTGGAAAAAACTGCAGCTGCCATCCACTATGAGTTCTTCACATTACAGACTAGGAAACAGTCAGCATTGAGCCCTTCCTTTTTCAGATTCAGCAATACACTTCTCAGCTTTCTCCATATTCTGGTTCCTGATTCATTTTCTTTCAATCCTGACTTGTCTATATTCCTCCTAAATTGTTGGAATAAGTTGCTCATTTACAGAAGGTGTAAAATTTGTTTTTGTCCCTAGTATATGAATGGCTGCAATCCATAGGTAATTTATATTTTTCAGTGATTTAGAAGTTTTAATCTTCTTCCTGGCCAAGTTCTTCACCGGGCAATATCTAAGGAGGGACAGAATTGGCAGATGCAAATTCAAACTTCATTTACTTCTCTTGCCCAGACTCTGCGGGAAGTGAATGGGCAGCAAAGTGCCAAAGGCAAGCGGCCAAAAGAAGAGTTGCAACCTGGACATTCAACCTCTGGACAAATGCAAATCCACAGGGACCACTCTCATTTCAGAGATTATAACCTACCTGGTTTTTGTAACTTCTAGGTGTTGAGCCTCAAATGCCAGGTGTCAAATAGGAGATGGGTAACTTTGTGGCATCATGGATGTGTTTGTGTGAGGGAATGATCTGTATGGAACCGTGAAGTAAGTAGCTTGAAGGAGAACATGGAGAAAATTTGTCTTGGGCAAGATGCTGAGTGCTTCAATAACAAGGAAAAAATTAAACTTTCTTTTTTTTTAAGTTCATTTATTTATTTTGAAAGAGATAGAGACAGTGTAAGTAGGAGAGGGGCAGAGAGAGAGGGAGAGAGAGAGAATCCCTCTGCCATCTCAGAACCCGATGCAGGGCTCGAACTCATGAGGCCATGAGATCATGACCTGAGCTAAAACCAAGAGTCAGACGCTTAACCGACTTGAGCCACCCAAGCGCCCCGTAAACTTTCTTCTGTTGCATCCAACTGACTGCATGGTCACTTTGAGAACAATCAAAGTAGTTATTCTTGAAGAAGTGTGTAGAAGAAAATTTAACAAAAGGAAGTTACAATCTAGGACTTCTGAAGAGCCACTCAAGATGTAAAATAGATTAATAGATCAATAGATTTCCCTCTCTATGGAGGGAAAGCCCGGGCGTCACTCTGAACTTAAATGAGGTATTACTGTTAGCCATCAAAAATGAAAATCCTCCTGTATCTAGTAGCCTGTGGGTGCGCAAGCATCCTTATGAATCTGTATTCCATCTTTTGCCAAGTAAACTCATCTATTTATACTTTATACAGATTCCTAACTCTAGGGATAGAAATTGTCAGGCTCCCAAATTCAAGTCTAGAGAAGTTAGAATCCTCGTTGTTTACAAAGCTTGTCCATCAAGTGAAGCTGGTGTTAATTAACTCTGGCATCCCTCAATTCATTTTGCGTATTCAAAGGTGGATATGAAGGCTGAGTCTGAAATAACAAATGCACAGACAGCACCATTAAGGAGAATGCAGGCATCACATATTTTTCCTTGTCTTGCTTCTGTTACCAATCAAACTTGCAGACGTGAGACTAGAGCTTTTCTGACAATAGTCCCACAAAAAGATGCTGTTCATTTGTTTTGGCAGTGGGTAGTACTATTCTAAGAAGTCAGCTGTGTGTGGCAGAGCCCAGCATTATAGCTCAAAATCTGTACTTTCTTAGCACTTGCAGGGCATTGGGTTGATGCATTCAGAAGGAAATGGAACAGGTAGGAGGGCACATTGGGAAACAGCAGTTAATATGCTATGACTTGTGGGGCACCTGGGTGGCTCAGTTGTTTGGACATCCAACTTTGGCTCCGGTCATGATCTCATGGTCTGTGAGTTCGAGTCCCGCATCAGGCTCTGTGCTGACAGCTCAGAGCCTGGAGCCTGCTTCAGATTCTGTGTTCCCCCTCTCTCTCTGCCCCTCCCTGATTCGTGCTCTATCTCACTCTGTCTCTCAAAAATAAATGGTAAAAAAATTTTTTTAATGTTATGACTTGTAAAATCCCCTGTGTATAGTACAGTGTTTTCAGTTATTAAATGAATATAATTTAAAGAGCAATTTGCTTGTCATCATTGGTACTGTTATATATTCCTACCATATTGGTCAGTTTTGATTTTTTGTAGACAGTTTTCAACCTGTGCAAATCAATAGTGGTTCATGGGGATGTGAATCTAAAACATGGGTATATAAATCTAAAATAAGAGGTACATTTTTTTTTTAGAAATTTTAGTGATCATATTCCAAGTTACATTAAGTTCTGCAAATACCCTATATAAATAGAATATTCTGGACATACAGCAAGCCAGCAATGCACTATCTGAGAATTAGGTCCTCTTTTTTCACCAGATACATTTCTGGACGACACAACTGTGAGCTCACTTAGAGGGGATTCTGGGGCCCACAGGCAAAATGCCCATGTATACACCTCAGGAGCAGACTGACCTACTAAGACAAGAATGGCTTTGTCTGGGCTCACATGACAAAAAAATTCACACAGAGTCTAATGATAGACATACCTTTTCCCTTTTGATTACTGCCAGGATGCCCACTGTAAACTGACTGTGGGCTGACTGCTAAGCAGAGTTGGGGGTAAGAAGGAAAGGAGAAGATAACAAAGCAATTTTTCCTTTTTTTGCCCACAGTACACAATGTGTGTTTTTTTACTCCATAAATCACCAGGCAAATATCCAGCTATCTTTATGTACACTCTAATCAACTTCTTTGTCACTGCTGCTAGAAAAAAATACTACTAGCTTCCAGAACCATAGCTATATATCACATGTTATGGTCTTGCATATATGCTGGAGTCTAGCGAGTTTAATTCGTTCCATGGTGTCTATGTAAGTACATGGTTGTATCTGCATCTTATCTTAAAATAGAGATTTGGGTTTGAAATTGAGATTCTTTTTTTTTTTTTTTTTTTTTTTTACTTCTTCCTTCTCAGATTATTCCCTTTTTTCCTACTCTGCTTTAGACCAGACACTCCTAAAAGAGTCTGTACCTTGAACAGACTGGGCATTGTTGGGAATCCATGCTGCAGTTCCATAGAAATCAAGTCCATGAGTCAGAAAGCAAACACCAGGCCTGTTGTATTGATTCTATGAGGTGGGTTACTAATGTAACACCTGACATGTATGAGCTGGCCAAGAGCTGCTCCCCGAAGAGTTGCTGGGCAGAATGCTGTGAGGGTTGGAACTAATTGGAAGTATAACCCATGACTGTTTGGGGAAAGTGAAGTCGTGCCATTTCAGAGCCAGGCCTTTCCCTTCTGTTTCTCAGTAGGGATGCTGTTTCCTTAATAGTGCCCCTGGCTTTATTGCAGTCAGTGGAAGACAGGAGGCCATTTGCTTCCTGCACATCAATCACTGTGGGCCTGAGATCTCAGGATATGTTCATCAGAAGGCAGGCTGCACGAGCCTTACTCCTAAAATCTTGGAGAGCACTCAAACAAGTCAGCTAACTGCAAGAGTCCAATTAATCAGATTCTATAGTGGAAAGAGGTGTGAAGAAAAACCAAAATGTCTTCAAACGATTAAGCAAAACAGACTGCTTATCTGTTGTTGTCTATGACATCATGGGCTTGCTCTAAGCCAAAGGTCAGCAAACTATAGCCTCCAGCCTGATTTTGGATAGCCCACAGACAAAAAATGATTTTTACCTTTTTTAAGGGTTGCTAAAAAAAAAAAAAAAGTAAAAGCAGAGACTATGGGATAGAGACTGTATGTAGCCAATGAAACCTGAAATATTTACTATCTGGCCTTCTACGGAAAAAATTTCTAAGCCACGAGGGTGTGACAATGAGAACTTTTGCATTTCTAGCTTCCACACCCCCTCTGTTGCCTTTAGAGTCCATCTATATTGTCAGTCGCCCCAAGGGAGGGCTTTGGCTGACTTAAGGGACCCTACGAGAACCATGCAGTGTTGAGATTCCTGCACCACTTTCCAGTGAGCATTACTATATATAGTCCAAGGCTGCCCATGCTGGTGCTAAGTAAGTAATTCAGTGGGGAACCACAGGCTTACAAAAATTTAGATTGAACATGGATCACAACAGTACAGTCTAACTTCCCGGCCCATGACAGGGCTTCCAGAGCAGCCCAGCTTCTCGGGGAGCACACGTGTTTATCAGATATTTGAGCCATTTGATACTTGGGTGTTTGTCTTCTAATACCCTTCTTTAAGAGCTGGCCCGCCTCCAGCGGTTTGGGAAGATAAAGTTCTAAATTGATTCCTAAAGTTTCTGGTTAGATAGAGACTCCCTTTCAGTCCAGGTTCTTCCTCTTTGTTCTTTGATCTGAATCCCAGGAGAGTCGTGAGTGTCTCTCCTGTGGCAGCTTTGTCTGAATATTGCGGAGAGGTCTGGTGACATGCCTGTAGGGTGATTATCAGAAGTGGGGGTGGGAAGGGGAAACATCCTTCACCTTGCTTTCTCTTGGGGCCAAACATTCTCTTCTTGAAGGAACATGAATCCCAGGACCACTGTGTTCCCGAGGCTAGGTATCCCTCACATAAACAGACTGAGTTAAAAACCCAGGATTCCAACCAGCTTCAGGATCAGCATCCTTATGACTCTCATTTCCCCCCAGTTCTCTTTCATGCTGCCCTAGTTCAGACCTTCATCATCTCTCACTAAAGACCAGAGTAGTGGCCTCATCACTGGTGACTCAAATCCAAAGGCCAACTCAGGCTACTCTGCACCCTGCTTCCAGGGAGCTGAAAACCTGGCTGTGTCACCAAAGGTTGGAACCTTTATGTTGGTTCCCATTGCCTACAGAATAAAAGTTCAACTCTATGAAGGCATTTCAAGATCTATGTACTTTCTTACCTCATCTCCCATTTGCACCTGTCCTTTACCAATGGTCACGGACATGTAGTTCCTTAGCAGATGGCTTCACACACCTATGCCTTTACTCATGCTGGCTCCACCACCTGAAATGCCCTCCCTGCTCTTCCCCCCGTTTGCTTCACAATCTAATCATCTTTCAACTTGGATGTCAGGAGTCACCTTCAGGATTGAATTGCGTCCCCACCAAAAGCTGTTGAAGCCCTAATCCCTGGCACCTGTGAATGTGACTCTATTTGGAAATAGTGTTTTTGTAACCAATCAAGTTAAGATGGAGTCAATAGGGTAGGCCCAATCCAAAAGCACTGGTATCCTTCTAAAAAGAGTAAATCTGGACACAGATACACTTGCATAGAGGGAAGATGATGTGAAGATACTAGGAGAATGCCATCCCCAAGCCAAGGAATGATTGAGGCTATCAGAAGCAAAGAGAGAGGCCTGAAACCAGTTCTCTTTCACAGACCTCAGAAGGAACCCACACTGCCAAGATCTTGATCTTGGACTTCCAGCCTCTAGAACTCTGAGACGATACATTTCTGTTGATTAAGCCACACAGTGTGTAGTACTTTAAGGTAGCCCTAGCAAGCAAATACACATCATTTTTACTGTAGAAGCTTTCTTGATTCACGTAAAGTCAAAATGGACTTTTGTGTGCCCCAGCCTTATTCTAGATATATCCCAGCAGCCATACACAATAAAGCAGTGCTTTCAAATTATAATGTGCATGTGAATCACCTGGTAATCTTGTTAAAAGGCAGATTCTGATTCAGTAAGCCTAGGCTGGGCCCTGGGATGCTGAATTTCTAACAAGCTCCCAGGTGATACTGATACTGCTGATGCTGCTGGTCCACAGGCCGGTCCACAGGCCACACTCTGGGTGCCAGGGCTTTAGGACACTTACTTACGTGTCTGTCCATGATGCTGTACCATGTGTGAGGGCAAGATCTGTGTCTTTGAATACCTAGTACTTGATGCAGTGCTGGGAATATGACAGGCATATAATAAATGTTAGTTAAATTGTTGATGAATGAATGAATCATTAGAATCATGACTTGGTATTGAGGGATTCATGGTCATTCCCAAGATATGTTGGACAATAACTGCACTGCCAAATGTCTCAGCTTTCCCATCCTTCACCATTTTTACTCCTTTGAAGCTCAGAGAGAAAAGAAGCTCCTATCACACGTGAGGAAACACATTCTGGAAGGCTGCAGTGATAGCAGGGAGATGTACTGCTAATTTTTCAACTGTAAGTCAACTCTTTAACACCATTGAGCAAAAGCCATCCCTTTCCTGCATCTATTCTTCACTTCTACTCTTTGTGCAACTGGCCAGAAGCTGGTCCCTGAGAGCCAGAGGACAGGCAAGTAATGTACATGACTAAGCTCTTCGTAGGAATCTGGCACTGTGCACTTAAAACGGCTCGCGGAAGTAGGTATTATTAGCCCTATTTACAGATAAAAAATTGAAGCTGAAGAAGTAGTTTGTCCAAAATTATCCAACTAGTAGGTGACAGAACCAGGGGCCAAACAGATTTAACTTCAAAATCTGTGTCTTTTCTATGGCATTGTGAAAGAGACAGCTGATGTTCTAACTAGCTACACGCTTGTGATATCTGCTGCCTCTCTCCTGCCAGTAGAGGATTGAAAGTAGTAGCTATTGCTCTGTATCTTAGAGATGATTACTCAACTGTTTTCTAGGGTATTCCAATTCTGGTAGTCACAGAGATGCCTCGTTTTTCTGGCATCTTCGAGAACATGATGTTTCTTCCTTTAAGTGGGTCTTTCCTCTCAATTTAAAGAATTGTTTTTAACAATTTTGGATAGAGTAATTCTGACATACAGTACACTAATTTTGCCTTCGTAAATAAGGTATATCTTTTCTTAATGCCTCAGGGCCATTATTAAGGATTGTCATTCCAAATGTTCTGCTGAAATTGAGGCATATTGTCAGATATTACTGAAAATATTGAACTATTTGCCTTACAATAAGTGGTCAGACTCAATATATGTTTTAAAGATTTTACTTTTAAGTAATCTCTACACCCAACATGGGGTTCGAAGTCACAACAAGACCAAGAGCTGCATGTTCTATCAACTGAGCCAGCCAGGTGCCCCGGACTATTTTTTGAGGCAATATTTCTTGTACTTTTTTTTTCTATTCCTCCCTTACTCTAAAGACTATCGGGTATTCCTTTATGCTGATGGCAGTGAATCTGCTTCTAACATCTCATTTCTCATTTGTTAATTCAATTCTCAAGGGTGAGAAGAATTGATATGCAACCTTCTTAGAAATATATGCAAAGTAAAAGTGAGGAGGATATGAATTGAACATCTAACAGGTTTCCTTCTGAGTTAGCATAAGAGTTTCATTACCTTTAAACAGAGGCAGAACTTTTTGTTCTCCCAGAGGTTTCTGTTAATTCTCTGGTTCTGAACATTATACTTTCAAGTTAAGGTCATTTAAAAAATAATATCTATCAAGGTGCAATGGTGCTGTACAATATATTAGCTTTAGATTCCCTCTTGCCTATAAAACAGCTAATAACAGTAAAACATCTCTAATCTGGAACAACCCAAAAGGAGAAGACATCCTGAGTTATTTTTTTAAGATCTCATTTAATGTATTTTTAAAAAAATTATGTGGATCTCTTGCTTTCAAAATCAGAAAGTGACTCACATTAGCTGCTAAGAAAATGCTGGATGAATTCTATTGGTTAGACAACAATACTCATTTGGTTTTAAACAGTTATGTCCAAACACTTTTTGTCTTAAGTAATTTAGACTTAATGCTATAATTTTTCACTGTATTAGTTCCCTGTAAAACATTTCTAAGTAGTAGAAAAATAAACTCTAGTCTCAACCAGGTTGGATTATTGCAAATTCCCGATTAATAAGGTCTAACTTTATTACATATTTTTTGTTTTTCTTTCTTATTTCTTTCTTCCTTCTTTCTTTCCTTTTTCTTCCTTTCTTTCTTTCTCTTTCTTTCTCTCTTTCTTTCTCTCTCTTTCTTTCTTTCTTTCTTTCTTTCTTTCTTTCTTTCTTTCTTTCTTTCTTAATTGCTGAAGCATCATCTCAGCGACCTTTTGACATTTCACAATTAAGGCTTTCGTGTACTTTTGGGAAGCAATTTTAAAACTGAAAGGCAATTTTATTTATACCTACTTATCAAAGTATATGCTACAGCTTCTCATTTTGAAAAATGAGAAGAGCCAAAAGGAGAACAAGCAAAGGTGAAGAGGAGAAGAGAGGTAATTGGTCCAAATTAAATGTGATATATATGAAGCAGGTTGGGGGCTAGAGGCCAGGCCCTGCTCTGATTCATTGGAATGTTTGGATGGGTAATGAATGGAAAGCACGGTCCCTGGAGGCAGCCTGTTCCTTCTAGTTACTTACAGACCAGTGACCCGTAGGTTCATCTGAAAAATCAGCATTTGAAAAGTCAATGTGATTTATCTAAGAAGAAACGAATACCAGCAAATTAGGTCTTTTAAACATACAAACAAACCTTAAGGGTTGTTTTTTAGCCTGGGTTTTTTTCATTGCAAATAGCTTTGAAAAAAGAGAGGCACTACAAACCATGCACCAAGTTTCAGTGGTAACAGGATTTCCTGGTTTAACAGAAGCTTTCCCTAACAAAATAATTGTTGTCTAGAGGAAAAAAGGAAATTATGCTTTAAGTGTCTCTTTTCTTTTTTTTTTTTCTTTTGCCATAAAAGCACAGGGATTTTTTTTTATTGTTTTAACAAGTTTTCATGATGAATGAAATGGGCTAACATATTGGAGGTTAAAGCTAAACACATGAGGCGAAACATGCAGTTTTAAGAAATTTAGTTTACCAGCCAGAACCACATTGATTGGGCAAAAAGCCTTCATAAAATAATTATGAATATAAATAGTTAACTTTGGTTTCTGTTGATCATATATAAAAGGGCCATTTTGGGAGCAGTAATAGCACTATCAAAAAAAAAAGAATAAAAGGAATAAAGAAAGGACTTTATTTTAATGTTTATTTTTGAGAGGGAGCGCCAGTGGGAGAGGGGCAGAGAAAGAGGGGGATAGAGGATCCAAAGAGGCTCCCCACTGATAGCAGTGAGCCTGATGCCAAACTTGAACTCATGACTATGAGATCATGACCTGAGCCTAAGTCCGACACTCAACTGACTGAGCCACCCAGGCGCCCCAAGAAAGGACATTTTTGTAAGATGTATATTCACACAATCTAAACACATTCTGAAACAAATATAACCACTTAGGTGCCAATTAAATACTAGACTTCAGGGGTTTTTTTTAATTTTTTAGGTTTATCTATTTATTTTAAGAGGGTGAGAAAGAGAGCATGAGTAGGGGAGGGGCAGAGAGAGAAGGAGAGAATCCCAAGCAGGCTCTGCACTGTCAGTGCAGAGCCTGATGTGGGGTTTGCACTCACAAACCAGAAGATAATGACCTGTGCTGAAACCAAGAGTCGGTCGGTCACTCAACCAAATGAGCTACCTATGTGCCCCAACTTAAGTTGTTTTTAACCACTGTTTTACCAACTGTATTTTTTCTTGTTTTGATTTAGAAAAAAAGGCTATTACCATATAGTGCTTCAAAGAGTAGGAAAGTCTCTGTCCATAATCTTTAAGCTTTCTGCTCAAACATGTCAAAAGGCTTTAACTATCAATTTGTCCCTCGGTCAGTGAGATGGTCTTCTTTTCATGCTCCAAAAGCATCTTGACTGCTCCCTGACTGGGAGAGAAAATGTAAATTGTATCTGTCCATACTTACAATTCCTGCATCTTTCTTTTCCAAGTTGGATGTGTGTAAATCAGAAACTAAGAGAAAAAAAGAGGAAGATCAAGATAACAGTGAGATTCCTCATAGTTTGTGAAAACTCCGTGATGGTTTCTTTCTAACTAGAAGATTTCTCGGGAAGACACTCTTGTTTTGTTTTGTTTTGTTTTGTTTTGTTTTGTTTTGTTTTGAGCTCTCTCTTCTGTCTATATTATCAAAGCTCAAGTTTGTATACAAATTAACTAGCATTGAATTACCAAGCTCCTCGTTATTTTCAAAACTACTTCTCAGAGAAGCCTAGACCTTTTTTTGGAGCATTTACAAATAGATTTGAACAGACATTTTAATTAAAAAGTCAGGATAAGGAAAAGCCAGTATTATCAGAGTCCATTTTGCAGGTGGACAATGAGGCCAGTATGTTGGAGACGAGAACTACTGATGGTTCTAAAATCCGACAATGATAATGCTCCAGTTAGTTATTAATGTCATTCATATATTTGCTTTTGATGTGCTCCATATCTGTGGTGCTGGAAAGTTAGTGTACAAGGTTCATTGATGCTGCATGCTTGGGTTACCTGTTTGTCCAACCATTAAAATAAATAAACCTTCTGAACATGTGCTGAACTCCTCCTCAGTTTGGTAGGATTGTGTGTGTGTGTGTGTGTGTGTGTGTGTGTGTGTGTGTGTGTTTTATGATAAATGAACTTTAAATACTTTTTGGCCAAGATAAAATATGTTTGGCTTCAGTATCACGTCAAATAATTTTTTCTTAAGTTTGTAAGACCTTGGTGGATGTCTGCCTCTTGGATTCCATGCTCCTGTGTGTGTGCGTGTGTTGTTTTTAAGTAAATGCTGAGATATTTAAGTAAATGTTTTTAAATGACTTTGACTCACTTTATTCTATTTTTAAATTGTATGTATTTATTGATTTTAAGTAATCTCTACACCCAACATGGGGCTCGAACTTACAACCCCAGGATCAAGAGTCACATGCTCCTGCAACTGAGCCAGCCAGGCACCCTTGATTATTTTAAACAATCATAACTTTAGTCTCAAAATTGTGTATATGGGTGAGAAACTGCTGGTCTCAATGTTTCTAATGATCCTACTTTCTAATTACTTGGACTGCACCCCAAGAAAATCCCAAAGTCTTTCCTTAAGTGAGACTGCTCCAGTGAATTCTACTGTCCTTACTGGTCTTCCTTTATCAGTAAGGCAACAAACATTTCATGTGATGCCAAAGGGGGACAGACAGACTCTCACCCACGTTCACTGTAGAAATGGATTTTGTCTTTCTGCAAGAATCCTTTTCATTTGAATTGGGTGTTCTTTTAGCTTTTTGTGGTGAGGGAAAAGCATTTCAACAATTCCCTACTCTTCTGCTGGAAAATACGTCTCATCCTGGGCTGTTACCTTCTTTTTGTGTAGAGTGAGGTAAAGAAATGATTTATCCTCTCAACTGCCCGCTCTCAATTGTCTCGCTGACTTCCCTTCCAGGCTCTCCATGGGATTTGAGAATTTATATTTCCTTGCTTTTGTTTGCTGATTGTATAAAGGATTTTTATCTTCTTGTTTCAAGTGAAGTCTCACCAGCTAGGATTTCCTTTCTTTAGGTTACACTTTGTCCCCTAAGCATTTTGTCTAGCTTTTTTCTTGACTTTGTTCACATTCCATTTCACTCATTTTGTTTCTTTTTCGCATGTATACTTTAGGAAGGCATTGCTTTTCAACTCTGTCTATTCTTTCTCCCTCTCTCTCTTTCTTTATTTCTTTGGAATGGCAAACTATGGCATGTCTCTCCCTCTCGCTCTCTTTCACTATTATTTAAAATGACCTAAAAGGTGAAGTGCAATATCCACCCCAAAAAGCTCTTATTTTTGTTGTTGTTGTTGTTAAAAGCACCACCAATCAGAATTTATACTCATTCTGAATAGCTGTTCTCAAATTAGAATCATCTATTGTCATTCACCTGGTGTCATTTGTCCTTGGCGTATAATACAGTTTAGCTCTGTCCAGGTGAAATAGAATATACATGGCAGGAAAAAAAGAACAAAGGCCATCATTCTCTGGGCTCCCACATACCTAATCACTAGCAGACAAGGACTCTGCACAACAAATACTTCAGGCCTAGGACTTAAGTGTTTCACACCAGGGTGTGTGTGAGAAATATATATTAATTTCTGTAAGAACAAAGAAAATTGATGAATTTCATAGAAGACAAAAGAAATAGCACTGCAAATTTAATTCAATTTGAGTAAAATAGTTATGGCAGAAGCTGTATTTTATAAAATATTTTCCAAATTGCAGTTCATGGCTGACATTTTTTTAAAAGCAATATTTAATAATAAAATTCCAAGTCAATGAAATAGGAATAGTACCTTAGAAATCGCTGTAAACAAATTTGGTTTGTTTTAGTTAATTCAATTGTTTTAAAGTTTTTCTCCTAAATACTACTATTTTTATATTTAAAAATAATTTTTAATATTTATTTATTTTTGAGGGAGACAGGGCGTGAGCAGGGGAGGGGCAGAGAAAGGGAGACACAGACTCTGAAGCAGGCATCAGGCTCTGAGCTGTCAGCACAGAGCCTGATATGGGGCTCGAATTAACGAACTGTGAGATCGTGACCCAAGCCGAAGTCGGACACTTAACCGACTGAGGCACCCAGGTGACCCAATACTATTTTTAAAATTTAAGTGGTAGCATTAGTTTGACTCAGGTTTATGATAAGGCATGAAGTAAAAGAAGTAATAGATTATAGGGTTTAAGTCGGCACTGAAAAAGTCTGGCTCTAAAAATTTCACATGTTAGCAAAAGCAGCAAAAAGGAATCAAAGTGAATAATCAGCATTTTAAAATATTAACTCTACCTCCTTAGAGAATCAGCAGCAGCAAGAAAAAAATGCATTGCCCCAAGACATGTAAGACATCATTTTATGAAGTGACTCCTGGTGGGCAGTAAGGAGAAAAGGTCAAACAGGGATAACTAAGGAGAATTTTAAGCTCAGCAAACGTTTATCTGACTTCCTCTGGCCCGTTGTTGCAGAATTTCTAGCTTTCATGGTTGTAGCAAGGCATTTCCTATATGTATATTGTTGAGGTCTTATATCATTATCAAAATATACCTTTAAAAAATGTGCAAGAGGAGTTTTAGGGTAGTGAAACTATTCTTCATGATACCATAATGGTGGATACATGTCATTATGTATTTGTCCACATGCACAGAATGTACAACACCAAGAGTGAACTGTCATGTTAACTATGGTCTTTGGTGATTAGGATGGGTCAGTGGAGATTCATCAGTTGTAACAATGTGCCACCCTGGAGGGGGATGGTGATAATGGGTGGAGGTGGGTGGGGGACAGGCAGGTTGTATATGAAAAATCTCTGTACCTTATGCTCAATTTTGCTGTGAAGCTAAAACTGATCTAAAAAATAAATCTATTAAAAAAAA
The DNA here is from genome assembly GCF_027475565.1 of Acinonyx jubatus. Taxonomy (NCBI): domain Eukaryota; kingdom Metazoa; phylum Chordata; class Mammalia; order Carnivora; family Felidae; genus Acinonyx; species Acinonyx jubatus. The sequence continues at coordinate 130,615,434 of NC_069380.1, read as the reverse complement.
AATGAATGTGCACAGCAGAGACCTTCCTGACCTCCACTGCCCTCTCCTTCTAGGCGTTTCAGTTCAGCTTTTCGAATTCTTTGGAGTAACAGAGAAAGCACACAAGCTGCCTCCAGGTGTGTCCTACATCTAATGTGATCACATCAACTATAGGAGGCACTTCTGAGACTGAACGGACCCCCATTGATAATTCTGTAGGGCTAACACACCTAGGACTATTCCAGCAAAACAGGATGTATGATCACTCTCCTTAATATACCACTCTTTACCAGCATTTTTCGCCTATGAAACTAATGTAGCAACACAACAAAAAGTTTGAAAACCTGGGGGAAAAACATAATTGCACAGTCCTAAAACAACCACTCAGTAAATAATTTTGGATTTCTTCCAGTGTTTCCCATATTTCTTTTTTTACAATTGCAATCCTTATGTGTACGTGGTTTTGTATCCTGTGTTTTTCTCTTAATGTTAGGTCGTAAATACTTTTTCACATTGCTAGTTTTGAATATTATTTTAACATTTAGCTTGGTATTCCAAAGAGATGTACTTACCATTTATTTAGTTATGTCTTGCCCTGTAGTTTTTCAGCTGCATATAAAGTAAGCCCTTGCAGGGTGCCTGGGTGGCTCAGTCAGTTAAGCGTGGTCATGATCTCATAGTTTGTGGGTTCGAGCCCTGCATCGGGCTCTGTGCTGACAGCTCAGAGCCTGAAGCCTGCTTCAGATTCTGTGTCTCCCTCTCTTTCTATCCTTCTCCCACTCACACTCTATCTCTCTCTCTCAAAAATAAATAAACGTTAAAAAAATTAATGTAAGCCCTTGCTATTCAGTAGGGCCTGTGGGCTGATGGCATAGGTATCAACTGAGAGTTGGTTAGAAATGCAGAGTTGCAAGTTCACCCCAGACCTACTGAATCTGCCTTGTCAGAAGGTCTCCAACTGATGTACATCAGGGTCTGAGAAGCCCTGAGTTATTCTACTTATAAACAACGCTGCTGTGAACATCTTTATGCACATATATTTTGCTTGTGGATGGTTTGGTTACATTCAATTCCCAGAAGTGAGATTATGAGTTCAAAAGACTTACAGATTTTTATGCTTGCCAGAACTGCAGGACAGTTCTTTAAAGAACCAGAGGGGTGGGTGTAACTGAGTGCTATAACCTGAAGACTGGTCCAGTTAGTGCCCTCTGTCAGCTGGTAGATTGCAATTGACCTGTTGGAGCCCTCTGCTGTTAAAAGTCCCACTATTTAAAGAACAAGCCCCTGTTGCCCTCTGGAGGCAGAGCCAGAGAGGAAAACAACTTTCTGTTCCATCTCGTTGCCCCTCAGACTCCCAGAGCTTCTTGCAGTGCCCATCAGATTGTAAGGCTGACAACTCCTAAATATTCCAGATACAGGCCAGAAACCTCTTAAATTTCATGTCTAGGGAATTCATTCCTGACTCTCTCTGAGTCATGAAGAAAAAGAAATGCTTCTTTTGGGGGCTTTTAGGTTCACCTTCCAAGCCACAGTAATTCTAGCTTTGTTCTGGCATCCATAACCTAAAGGATCACTGTGCTGCTTCCCTGATGGCTCCCAAAGTCTCTTTTCTTCCCCGGGAGCTGCAGATATTTTCTTTTACAGATAATATCAGCCCTTTAGGGGTCTGCAGTTCCAGTTCTTATGCCATCCTCTTCGGGTTCCTACATTCTCTCCAGACTTTTCTCTGCTCACCACCACTGTCATATCTGACCTGCTTGTCTACTCCAGCATGTTTATTTTTTTAGTTGGCCTTTGGGTTGCTGTTTTTCTTGGGACAATGTCGCATTCTGGGGCTTATGATATGCTTTCCTGATAGCGATATTGTCCAGATCCTCAGTTTGTTTCTTAGTGTTCTTAAGCCTGCCCGTCAAAACTGCCACACATCAGGCTGCTTATCCGTGTAGATGTCTGGGACTGTGTCTGGCGACTTCATCCCTCTGGTTTCACCTTCACTTAAGGATGATCACAAATGGACATCTGGATTTGTCTTAAGATTACTGGGATATCAATATCCGTCCTGGCAGACTTAACTAGATCACTAACATGCCTTGATGTTTCTTCTGAAGACATTTCCTCGATTAAATTGCTCTCCCTTTTCCAGAATGACAAAGCTTAATGTTGTCTCACAGAAACGGAAGCGTGCTTTCCACCAATTACTCTTCTTTGTGGTGTTCAACCTGTTTGTGTGTGTGTGTGAGAGAGAGAGTATGAGAGAGAGAGAGGCTGACTTTTACCCATAGTTCATTTTGCTCTGAGATAGGCCAAGTAGAGTAACTTGTCTTTAGGATGGCTGCCATCAATTCCTTCCTGTATGTACAAACCATTTTCCCCATGAGCAGTAGAATCTATGCTTCCATTTCTTTGAATTCGAGCCGATTGGTGAATGCTGTGACGAATAGAATACAGAAGTGAGGCTGAGTCATGAGAAAGCTTATAGCTTCTGCCTAGCTCTCTTGGAATGCTCACTCTGGGGGAATCCAGCCTCAATGATAGAAGAAATCTGACTACCTCAAGACTACCATGCTGTGAAGAAGCCCAAGGAAGCCCAAAGTAGCCACATGGAGAAGCCACATGGATAGAGGTATGACCAATAAGCCCACAGCCATCCCAGTCCACATGTCAGATGTATGAGTGAAAAAACGTTTAGAAGACTCCAACTTTTGCCTTGATTCAACGGAATGAATTTGAGGGACTCCAAAAGAGAACCACCCAGCTGAGCCCTAAAACACCCAGAACCATGAAAGAAAATATTAAATAGTTGTAAATCACTAAGTTTTGGGGGAGGTTTATTATATAGAAGTAGATAATCAGAATACCAAACACCTATTCTTTTGTAAGGAAACTTCTCAGATCCAAGGTAGAAAAACAACTGCTTCTGTGATTATGCCACAGGACTTGAAGTTCTGCTTCAGTTTGTCTTTAAAATCTATGGCATGCTAGGGGTGTCTGGGTGGCCCACTCAGTTAAGCATATGACTTTGACTCAGGTCATGATCTCTCACGAGTTCGAGCCCCGAGCCTGGCTTTCTGCTGGCAGAGGAGCCCACTTTGGATCCTCTGTCCCCCACCACCACCCTGCCCCTTACCCACTTGTGCACTCTCTCTCTCAAAAATAAATAAAAACTTTTAAGAAAAAGCATTTAAAAATCTATGGCTTGCTAAATCATAATCTAGATGTGGCTTGGATGGGATGTTTTCCAGAGCTCGATGATGAAAGACATCAATTCAGTGCTGATGGACTAGTTTTATTCTAGGACTTTATTCATGGAGAGTCTGACATTATTAACATTAACTACAGTATGAAAATAGCTCATAGTCATAGAAAGTTAGAGGAAGAGGATGAAACTAGAGCATATTATGCTAAACAAGTCAGTCAGAGAAAGACAAATAGCATATGATTTCACTCATATGTGGAATTTAAGAAACAAAACAGATGAACATAGGGAAAGGGAAGGAAAAATAAAATAAAAATAGAGAGGGACGCAAACCATAAGAGACTCTTAAATACACAGAAAAAACTGAGGGTTACTGGAGGGCAGGTAGGTGGGGACATGAGCTAAATGGGTGATGGGCATTAAGGAGGGCACATGCTGGGATGAGTGCTGGGTGTTGTATGGCGATGATGAATTGTACTCCCGAAACCAATACTACCCTGTGTGTTAACTAACTTGAATTTACTTATTTATTTATTTATTTGGTGTTTTTTTTTTTAATGTTTATTTTTGAAGGAGAGAGAGGCAGAACGTGAGTGGGGGTGGGGCAGAGACAGAGAGAGGGGGAGACAGAATTCGAGGCAGGCTCCAGGCTCTGAGCTGTCAGCACAGAGCCTGACACGGAGCTCTCGAAATCATGAGCTGTGAGATCATGACCTGAGCAGAAGTTAGATGCCTAACCGACTGAGCCACCCAGGCGCCCCAAACTAACCTGAATTTAAATAAATAAATTAAAAAAATTTTTTCTTAATGTTTATTTATTTTTTGAGAGAGAGAGACAGACCGTGAGCTGGGGAGGGGAGGAGAGAGAGAGAGACACAGAATCTGAAGCAGGCTCCAGGCTCCAAGCTGTCAGTACAGAGACCTATGCGGGGCCCAAAACCACGAACTGCGAGATCAAGTAGGACGCTTGAGCCACCCAGGCGCCCCTAAATAAATAAATTTTTAAAAAGGAAAAGAAAGAAAATTAGAGAAAGAGGCCATATATATAGAAATTGCCTAGTCCAACCAACTACTTTTTTTTTTTTTTTTTTTTTTTTAGATTAGATAAACAGAGGTGCACAGAGCTCCGGTGTCTTGCCCACATCCAGATCTGGCTAGTGTTGATGCCAGGACAAGAATTCAGGTCTCCTGGCCCAGGCGCAGCTCCTTTCACTGTATCACCTACCTCTCCAATACTAAAGAAGCTCTGCGGAAATCGGTACACCATATGGTTTTATCTTCCCTTCCATTTATTGTATGTGTCCTATCTGCTATTGATCTGTACAATGGGGCTAATACCTACCTTATGTGATTTTTATGAGGGTTAAATGTGATAGCTTATGGAAATTACCTGGCACTTACTGTGTACTCAATAAATGGTAAGTATCGTCTTCAAGAGCCTAGTAAAATAAATTCTTTGGATAACCATCTCAAGGGCCTTTAAATTGAAAGAATTTTCCCCACCAACAATACCCTAGGTATGAGAAATTCATCCCTGGGGAGGGCTACAGAAGGCAATTCAGCATCCACCCAAGTTCTAACCCAGACAAGTAGACATTTCAACGACCTGTGAGAAGAGAGAGAGCGGGCTGTGAAGAATTAGCACGAGTGCATGGAATAACTCACCATGCTGCAAAGGGAAACAGAGAGGCTGAGTCAGCTCTGGACACAAGAATAGGAAGAGAGCAGGCCTGGATGTCTGGAGTTCTTTCTGTCAACTTTTTATAAAAATAAGTACCTCTAGCTGTCTGTCTGCTGAGGAGACGATCCATCACCCGGTCTGTGAAAGTAGCTTTCCTTAGGCCCGTCTCTCCAGACTTGTGTTGTGGTTACTTGTCTCACTGTGGTTATCCCCACGTCTGCTTCTCTGTCTCCCTTATATCATATGTGCTGTGTGTGTAAAACTCTTTATGTGGAGTCTGGGAATGGTTTTTAATACATTCAGAGCAATAAGCCAGAACCTCCACCTTTAATACCTGCTTCTGCCATTTCTCATCAGCGGGGCCGTGAGCACATGTGGGGAGCAGCCACCAGTGACAGATCGGGGCCTCGCGCACAGAGACGCAGATGGGGAGAAAAGGAGCTATTGTATTGAACACCTGTCCAGCAATCTGGACCCGAAAAATAAAAAAGGTGTTCTAGCAACCATAAGGAGCTGTGGACACGGTCCAGGTTGTGGACACGGCAAACCGGGGATGCCACAGGTTAATTGTCATGGTGACTTGAGGCGATGAGCGGAAAAGTCATTTTCACTAGCCCTTTGCTCACTCCATGGTAAGTTGAAGTTGTTGTTTCAAAGCTGTTGGCAGATGCCTTTGGAGTTAGACCGACGGGTTCAAATTCCAGGTCTGCTGCTGGTTGGCTTTGTGATTTGTGGTAAACTATTTAAGTTCCTTGAGCTACAATTTCCCCACCTGAAAAATGGGGATGATAACGATGCCTGCTTTACAGGCCGGTTGTAATAAAGATCACATGGAAATGGTGTAGGAAAGGTGCCTATCACGGCCCTGGTGTATTACAGATGCTCCATACATTATAGCCATTGATAATGACTTTCAAAGTAAAGGAGGGGGGAAGATTCTATAGAGTGAATAAAATTAGCTTACTCATTTGGAATAAATCTTCAACCCAACACATATAATGTCACTTAACCTCCCTGCACCTGTTATATGAGGATCATTTGTCCAACCCCTTCACAGATTTGGTGAATCTTAACTCTCGTGTAGCCGGACTCCCTTTTCTCTGTAACATCCAGATGTCTAACTCCAGAAGACATGAAGGACCCCAAAATTTTAATCTGGGTTCCGGATTGGTCTGAATTTGCTTTTTGAGACAAATTCAGAGATTTACAAGTTTTGATGTGAAATTGAGCTCCTCCTCAAAAGGGCACATTATAAACATCTGCTGCTATTACTTGTGCTTGAAAAATGTTAATGTTCCGTATAAACAGTGAAAAAGGAACTTCTAATCCTAAGTGTTTTATTCAGTTATGTAATAAGCATAACAGTGAATTGTGTTTATAGACTTAACTAGTAAGAAGGAAAACAGAAACTACCATTTATTGAGTGCCTGCTATGTGCCAGGCATGTCACAATCTTCCCCTGAGGATTGTTGCATTCCCATTTTACAGAGGAGAAATCTGAGGCTCTGAGAGGTTAAAGTCTTTGCTGAAGACCTTGCTCGTGATTGGTGGAGTTGGTGTTTGAATGTGGATCTCTCTGACTCCAAACCCTAGCTCTGCCAGTCCATTTTACTGCCTCCGGACTCGGCTCCATTTGCTTGACTTCAATGAGGACCCAACAGATACACCATCTCACAGTTTTCTTGGGCTTGCTCTGAACATCCTCTCATCTTCTGGAGTGGCCCTACTGCTTTACTCTGGGTGCAGATGATAGGAACTCTCTGTGCATATGTCAGTTATTTCCAGATGCTGAGTGTGAAACTTTTAATCAAGTATTTCAGGGGAAGGCCACATCTGGAAACAGTTATCCAGATGTTATAAACCACTTTGGCCAGTGGTTGCCAGACTGCTGTCCAGGTGATGAGTATAGGACACCCCCCCTCCATGTGCGGAGGATGTTCTGGAGGGATGGAGGGCTGGGAAATTTGTAAGTACTGTGCCGCGTTGTTCCCTGGAAGGGACATCAGGGACCTGTAGTCACACACCTCCCTCTCAAAGCAAGTGTTTTCTGATGGTTCAGAAGAATCTCTAAGCTGAAGAATAAGTGGCCCCATTTTCCTCATGCTCCCTAGCTCTGTACCCTGAAAGTGACGCTGAGGGATGGTCTCTGCAGCTGCAATCGCATAGATAGGCACATGCCCTCCACAGCTCGAATTTAGGACTTTGTTTATAGGTTTTCTTTTCCTCAAGCCTCTATAGAGAAAGTTCTGAATCCCAGAGCTGCCCCAGAGGGAGCAAACAAAACAAAACTGTGGAATCAAGAGAGTTAGTTGCTACTGGGAGATAGAGGAATGGAGCATATACTGTGCCGTCCTGTCCAGATTAAGAACTAGAATTACCCTCTGCAAGTGGCATGGCTCCCTATGATTCACACAGCTCTGTTTTGAGACAAAAATGACACAAGTACCTGAGTTCTATTCAAACTTGATGATTTGTTCCATATCACACAACCTTTTGGTTTTGATCCCAGCGTCCATTGCTGCTATTCATTGCCAGCTGAAATCAGCCTACTAGAAGGAAGCAACACAGCATCAGGCAAAAGTGGTAAAAGACATAAATGTGGAAGTGAAACTATCTGCCTTCAGATCTACTGCTTTCTACCTGTGTGACCTGGGATGAGTTATCCTTAATCTCTCTGAGCTTCAGTTTTCTCCTCTGAGAAACGGTAATACAATGGTAATACCAAACTTCATAGGGGTGCTGTGAGGATCTGAGTATATGATGCATGTAAAGCACTTAGCACAATGTAAGTATTCAGTGAACATCATTATTGTGGTGGTGGCTGGTGATGACCATTTTATTTTATTTTTTTAATTTTTTAAATGTTTTTATTTATTTTTGAGAGAGAGAGAGAGAAACAGAGCACGAGTGGGGGAGGGGCAGAAAGATAGAGGGAGACACGGAATCGGAAGCAGGCTCCAGGGTCTGAGCTGTCAGCACAGAGCCCGACGTGGGGCTCGAACTCACAGACTGTGAGATCATGACCTGAGCTGAAGTCAGACGCTCAACCAACTGAGCCACCCAGGCGCCCAATGGCCATTTTTTTTTCTAAGAAAATTTGATGTCCTCTGCTAGCTAGGAGGTGAATGGCAGGTGTTGGGGTCACTTGTGTTGAAATTCAAACAACTGGCTAGTGATTTGGTCCCCAGAAGAGAAAGGCTGACTGGAAGGGGCTGAGATCTAGCTGATGCTATTCACATTCACACTAGCGACTCAACTTGTAATCTGGCCCAACCAGCCTGATTCAAAACCAGCCTCTCCACAGGAATTTCACACATGCAAATGAGGATTTTGATGGTCCTTGTAAAATAACCTCTAGTTTAGTCTGCACAGCCCTGCCATTTGAGAGCCAAAGTCTTCAAGATGGGCCAAATTGACTGCACAATTGCTCTAGTCTGATCCCAGCTTCAGGAACCACAGAGGCAACAGTTTTCAACCTTCCAGTCTGGGAGGATGCTCTCAGCATTACTGCTGAGTGAGAGAGCCCTGTGGTTATTTCTGAACAGAGGGAGCGAGACAACACTTAGGTCTAGGAAACAAAAGTGAACCCCCATTAGCTCCTACTGTTTAATAATGCGTTCAAGCAAAAATGTCAATTTAACCTTTATGAATGAGAATCCTGGGCCTGTAAAGTCAGTAGGACCTTTTCAAGTTGTACCCATTTACAAATTTTTCTTGATACAGTCAACCTTTTGGATCTCCTTTTATATGCCTGTAATTATTCACTTACCTCTTAAAAAGTTATTTATTTATTTATTTATTTATTTATTTGGCAAGTGAAATAGTTGAACTCTTGGAAGTATTTAAGCACAGTTTTGCTTTATCTGATGCATCTGAATTATTTTAGTTTCAGGCAGAGATCCATTAGCATCAAACAAAATAAAACTATGTTGTCTTCAGACTATATTTTTGACTAAAATTTCCACCTTAAAGCAAATGATGTTTATATACCTTGATACAGAGCAAACTCATTCCTACTCTGACTTCTTGGATGGTCCCTTTGAATTTACTTTTTTCTCCCTCTACCTCAGATGTGGGCCTGTCCCAAAGGTCTATCCTTGGTTCTCTTCCCCAATCTCACTATGCTTCTGACCAGAGTACTCAGTCATCTCTTTTGCTTTGCCTGTCACCTCTATTCCGGTACCATCCAAATAGTGACACTAACAAAAAACAAAAAAAAAAGAAGAAGAGAGGGGCATCTGGGTGGCTCAGTCAACTAACTATCCAACTCTTGGTTTCAACTCAGGTCATGATCCCATGGTTCATGCTGACAGTGTGGAGCCTGCTTGGATTCTCTCTCTCTCGCTCTCTGCCCCTCCTCCACTCTTTCTCTCTCTCGCTCTCTCCTTCTCTCAAATAAACTTAAAAAAAATTTTTTTTAAAGAAAAGAAAGAAAAAAAAAAAGAAGAGAATGATATCTGCTTCCGATGCATTGAACATGGGGAGCCCACAGAACATTCAGATACAAAAGCCCAGCACATACAGGCAGAAGCACTTTAAAGCCAAAGCTTTATTCAACTTTCTCTTGTCTATAATCATGCCTCAAAAAAGCTCCTGTTTTAATAAATCATGGCCCATATCTGTTTGCCAGAGAAGCTGACGAAGCAGGTTTGTTTTCTTAACTTTTTTTTTTTTTTTTTTTTTAGCCTGTGGGGTCTCCCATTTCATGCTTCTATTTATCCAAGTTTTATTTACAATATCCTAATAAATCTCTATGCCGTAGTATCATGTGGACATGAAGATAGTTTCAGGGGTTACCCATGAGTGCTGTAATGTTAGGAACCATATGGCAATGCTTTACTGTTGAGGAGAGAGGGATCTCACTGTGTGAGACTAAGTCAGGTTTCTTGCTCTTAACTTAAGGAGAATGCTTCAGACAGAAGGCCAGATGGAGGCTCATGCAGGCCCTGTCCAAACCACCACTGGGCTAGGAACAGTGAAAAATGGCCATGCTATTCCTTCCTCACTTGGATGATGACAGGTGGGATGCGAATTACTTCTATAATAAAAGCGTAAGTAAAAACTCTTGTCCAAATGTCCCTAAGTCTTACTGGCTTGCGCATATAAATCAAGTCACATCAGTGTAGTTCCTTAGCCCCCTTCTTAAAGTCTGCCCACACCACTTGAGGGAGCCCTGCATGGGTTAATATTTTGATATCATTCCATCTGAACATATATGTGGTGTATATTGTTTTGTCATCTCTTTTTGCATTTAGTGTACTGTAAACTTTCTCCTATGGGTTAGATATTTTTCTATAACATGATTTTTTCATGGTTATGTAGTATTTCATCATATAGCTAATTTGTTTTAACCAGCTTCTTTATTGTTGTACATTTACTACCAATAGTAAGTAATTCTGTGGTCAATATCTTTGCACATATTTCTAATTATGGTCCTGAAATAATTCCTGGCCATGGAATTGTTTGGCCAAGTGCTTATCAAAAAGGATTAATGCTAGAATTACTAATAAATAATGATACCTCAAGTACTACTAAACATTGGTCCAATGGGAGGTAATTCCTCCGGAGAGAGCTCTTGAAAACAAAAATGCAACACTTACAGCCTTTCAATAATGCATTTTAAGGGTGCCTGGGTGGCTCAGTGGGTTAAGTGACCAATTCTTGATTCCGTCTCAGGTCATGATCCCACGATTCATGAGACTGAGCTCTGCCTTGGGCTCTGCACTGACAGCGCAGAGCCTGCTTGGGATTCTCTCTCTCTCCCTTTTTTCCTTGCCCCTCCCCTTTTCATGCACGCATGTTCTCTCTCGGTCTCAAAATAAATAAACTTGAAAAAAAATAATGCATTTTAAACAACAAAAACCATTCCAGATTTATCAGTACAGAGGAACAATTTTGAATTTTGAAACCCCTTTATAAGCTGACATTTGTTTCCTAAAACTTAGATACAATATTTTCATGTAGGAATGGTAGTATCTATTTAAAAGACAATAATGGGGGTGCCTGTGTGGCTCAGTTGGTGGAGCGTCCGACTTTGGCTCAGGTCGTGACCTCGAGGTTTGTGAGTTCGAGCCCAGCATCGGGCTCTGTGCTGACAGCTCGGAGCCTGGAGCCTACTTCAGATTCTGTGTGTGTCTCTCTCTGCCTCTCCCATGCTTGTGCTCTGTCTCTCTCACTCTAAAAATAAATAAACATTAAACATTTTTTTAAATAAATAAAAGACAATAATGTATAAGTTGTTTATTAGTGAATGTATCATCACCAAGTCATGCAGGGATATTTTATACTGTAGGTGAAAGCTTGGCCTCCCGGAGTTTGTTAATTTTCTACCATGGAGATTTTAAAGGTCCAGTGGTCCGTAAGGGATTAAGTGGGCGGTATGACTTGTATCCTTAACTAGATTTTAAGAGAAAGGAGTTGTCACCAATACATTTTGACCAAATGTCTTATTAAAGGCGCCACCAAGAGCAGAGCTTGGAAGCAAGTGTAGCCCCGACGCCCCTGGCAGCCCGAGCGTTCTGTACTGTAATAACTCATCAGCAACAGGATGAAGTAGTTTATGTTCCAGACTTTGCCTCCTGGTATCTAGATTTTTATAGGTGTTTTGACTGAGGTGTAGAGGAGGCATTTTTTGGCCACTGATTTCTATTCCAGATTGCGGGATGTGAATAATTTGGTAAATTAACATCAATGGGTTAAACTGTTCTTTGTTACCAAAGGCCCCTGGGCTGCCTGTTCCACTGGATGGTCACATTAATTTGTAACCACATGAGGATGGCTGCTGGGCACACACGCCCAAGTTAAATTTCCTTTTGCAGGTTTTCCCCCTATTTTGGATATTCAGGTAGCCACTGAAGTCTGAGGCAGCTCTCTCTTGTGCATTCATAATTCTGACTAAACCTAGGGCTTCCAAAACTAATATCAGAGAGGAAAGATCCAAACCTTAGTGCCTTTGTGGCTTTTTTTTTTCCTGGGGCCAGCTTTCGGCCATGTTTCCAATGATCAATCTGTACCCCTAGTTATACACTAAATGCATAAACTGTGTGTGCTGCAAATGATGTTTTTCTAGCCTGTCCGTATAGCCTATTAAACCAGAGTTGGCAGTTTTCCATCCCTTAGGAGAAGCATTTGGCATAAATAATATTGTCATTTGGGAAGGCTAGACATGGTTTGAAGAAGTGACCTTGTATAAATATTGTCTGAGGTATGACTGAGGCTAAATTATAATACAGGGAGCTAGTATAGTCTGGGCTCTGGGCCCTCCTGGTAATGAAGTTGCTTCTTGTAGCAATGGAACTCTTTGAATTGAAAATGTAATCAAATATATCAGATGCTGTTAAAAACACAGGAACCAGCCTATTTATGAACGCCCAGGGTCCAAAGGATGGCAATATGTTACTGGAATTTCTTTGTCATTCAAATGGATTTGTCTTTTTAAGAGACAAAATGTCCTAGAAAGTGCCTTTTGTCTTCACCGCAGAACTTCCCCCCAGTGTTGAGACTGCTGAACATGCCAGGCCTTTGTTGATCCTCTGCCCACATGTGGGATGAGCAGTGGGCACAGACCACAGTGTCCCTGGCTGTTTGTGGGTGACTTTGTCAGTAGAACAAATACAACCCCTAATAGCCACTTTCCATTCCCTTTCCATTATCCTTGTTTAGAATTTTATTTCCTGGGTGGCTCAGTTGGTTTAGCATCCAATTTCGGCTCAGGTCATGATCTCACTGTTCATGGGATCGAGCCCTGCATTGGACTCTGCACTGACAGCTTAGAGCCTGCTGGAGATTCTCTCTCCCTCTCTCTCTGCCCCTCCCCTGCTCTGTGTCTTTCTTAAAAATAAATAAACATTAAAAAAAAATTTATTTCCCCTTTCCTGGCCTATGTTACTCAAATGGCCTACTAATTATACAGAACTCCTGCCCTTCACTTTCTCCTCCTTTTATCAACTGATTTGTCAGATCTGTCTTTCAAAAGCATGATTTTATTTTTATCAATCCATTGATTTATTCATTTATTCATTCCACAAATATTGATTGAATGTGGACCATTTGTCAACCACTTAGCTCTCTGCTATAAGATTTACAGTCTAATGGGGCAGACAGATATTTGACAAATAATCCCAGTATTGAACAGACAATTATAAGATAATGTGAGCATTCTGCAGGGATGAAGCAAGATTCTTTGGTAGTATAAAACGAAGACACTTTCTCTGGATGGAGGAGCAGGGGAGGCTCCTCTGAGGAAATGATAATTAAATTGCAGTGTGAGCATGTATAGGTATAGATTTTAGTGGGGCAAAAGAGTAAGGTGGAGAGTAGGACAGGAGGGGCTGGGTGGAGTGTTTCCTTAAAAGAGGAGCAGGCCATGGCAAGGGTAAGCATAGTGCCATCTGAGGAATGGAGAGAAGGCGGCTATGGCTGGAATGTGAAGGATGAGGGCCACGCCAGGAGGGCTATGTAAGTCATGTTAAGGATTATGGTCTATGTCTACTAGTTGTGGGAAGTCATTGAAAAGCATGTAAACAGTCTGTGACTGGATCAGATTTGCATTGAGAAAAGGCCAGTTGGGCCGCAGTGGGGGGAATTGATTGGCAGTGGCAAAGAAATGAGGAAGGAGAGATAATAGTGAACCCAGGTATTAGCAGTGGAGATGAGAATTAGACAGGTCTGAATGTTGTTTATGTGGTGAAAAAAAGACACGGCGTTTTATAATAGATTGGACATGAGGGAGAAGACATCATTGAGGATGATTGTGAGGCTCCAGTATGTGCAGCTGGATTGGTTGAGATGCCATTTACTGAGTGGGGGGTTCCTGAAAAAGAGGACTGGAATCATGAGCAAAGACCTGGAATTTTTGTAGAGAAATGATACTCAAACTCATGAGAAAGGATGAGTTCACTAGAGGAGAAAGGATAATTAGAGAAGAAATGAAAATGTTTTGAAACTAAGAATAAAGAAGAAAATTCTAGTCAGAATTAGGAGCAAACTTGTTGAGTTTCAAGGAATTGCAAGGAGGAGGGCAGTAGGAAATGAAAACACACAGATGTGATTGGAGAAGTTGGCAGACTGGACCATGTAGAGCCACGTAGTCCACTGGGAAAGGATTTTAGCTTTTAACTGAGTGAGATGGGAAGTTATTGGAGGGTTGCTTTTTGTGTTTTGTTTTGTTTTGCTTTGCTTTGTTTTAGAGAGAATGTGTGCAAGCTGGGGAGGGGCAGAGAGAGAGAGAGAGAGAGAGAAAGAGAGAGAGAATCTCAGGCAGGCTCCACACCAAGCACAGAGCCTGACCTGGGGCTCCATCTCATGACCATGAGATCATGACCTGAGCCTAAATCAAGAGTCGGACACTTAACTGAATGAGCTACCCAGGTGCCCCTATTGGAGGGTTTTCATCAGAGGAATTACATGGTCTGACTTAGAGTTTTGAAAGATTACTGTGGCTGCTCTGTGGAGAAAAGACTTTAGGGAAATAAGGCCAACATCAAGGACATCAGTTGGGTAACAATTGCAATAATCCAAGTGGAAGATGGCAGTGGTGGTGACTTACTCACATGAGGGTGGTAGCTGAGAAGGTGGTAAGAAGTGGTTACAGCCTGGATAGATTTTTAATATAGAACCAGTGGCATTTTCTGATGCACTGATGTAGTGAGAAAGAAAGAGAAGAGTGAATGATGACACCAATATTTTTGGCTTGAGCTACTGGAAAGATGGATTGTCTTTCACAAAGATGTAGAAGATGGTTGGAAACTTGGGAGTTTGGCTTTGAATATTATGTTTGAGATCCTTATTAGGTATCCAAGTGGAAAGATTAAGTAGGCTGATGGACATATGGCCGGAAGTTCAAAGGAGAGATACAGCATAAAAATATAAATTTGGTTATATTTGAGGTGTAGATAAATGACACTGAAACTCATGAGAAAGGATGAGTTCACTACAGGAGAAAGGATAATTAGAGAAGAAATGAAAATGTTTAGAAACAAAGCATAGAGAAGAAAATTCTAGTCAGTGATCAAGGTTTATATCACCAGGAATAAGACATACCAACATCATGTACCCCTTGATATGATGCACTGAGAAGAGTATAACATCACTTTTGTGGTATTTTTGCCCAAAAATGGATAATCTCACTATAACCATGAGAAAATAGCAGATATCCAAACTGAGAGACATTCTACAAAATTAATGACCAGCACTCTTCAAAAGGTCAAGGTCATGAAAGACAATGAATAAGAAACTCACAGATTGAAGAAACTAAAAAGGCATAACAAGTAAATACAGTGTGAGACTCCAGATTGGATCCTGGAACGGGAAAAGTATATTAGTGGGAAAACTGTTGAAATTCAAATAAAGACTGTAGTTCAGTTAACAGTATTGTACCAATGGTATTTTCCTGGTTTGGATCATTGCACTATGGTCATATAAAATGTAAATATTAAGGGAACCTCATTTAGAGAAATGGGTGAACTTCCTGTTTTATTTTTTGCAACTTGTCTATAGTCTAAAATTATTCCAAAAGAGAAAGTTTTAAAAAGTTAGATTATGGCTTTTAGGCATGTACCCCCCAAGGATATGGCTGCCTTCATTTCCAGTCTTTCTAGCTTGGCATAGAGATGCTGAAGATGTTGGCAGGACCTCCCAAAGGGGTCTTTAGACTGTGTGAAAGACTTTGTACTTTTCTCTAAGAGCCAGTGAAGGATTAGGCAGGGAATGTGGAGGAAGATGGGAAACTAGACATGTTTGTTTTAGGCAAAAAGAGACAAGAAAACAGAATAAATACTGGGTTAGGCCCAGATTCAGGCAAACACCCAGTTACTCTCAATTATTCATCCTGTTCTCCAAACAGAATTGACCATGAGTTAGTTCATGACTCACAAGGGTGTTAGCACATTGTAACGTCTGGCTGGGAAGATTGCTCAAATCCCAGAGGATTATCCTTGTGGAGCCTTGCAAGTGTCCTGTTTTCTCCCGACACTCCTACAGTGCAGGCAGAACTGTAGAGGGGATTTTAAGCTTGTAAGCCTTAAAGGTAAGTTGTGGGTGCATTGTATCTGACCTTCCTTGTCTGGAATGTTTCCAGAACAAAGCTGGATTGAGATACCAACCTACAGTGAACGATCAAAATGATCGTTAGAAATGGGGCGAGAGACTCTTCCTGCACCCCTTTCTCTGCCAACTCTGCTGGGGCAGAGGGTCACGGTGAGATGGGGCGGGGCAGGGAGTATTAGAGAGTCCATCACATCAAAGTTCCCAAGGGTGTTTGTGGACCAGTTGGAGACGGTGACTGAGAAGTGCTAATTAGAAAATGACATATTAAGTATTAGCCTTGGGGAAATTATAGAAGTGGTTCATACAGAGGACAGAAAGGTTCCCTGAAGCTGAGGAGTCTATGCCTCTGCCCAAAGAAAGGGTGAACCATTGAGAAACGTGCTCTTTCATCTGCCTGCTGTCCTATGGGGGATAGGCTAGAAATCAGGAGAGTCCCTGGAGTCTAGGGTAGGATCACCTCCGCACCCTCACTATTACCAATGTACCTCATTGCCTGGCCTGGCAGGAAACTGAATGTCAGTACCAATGGCTAGATCTCCTCTTAGAAACTCTGAAATCATGAAATCCAATACCCTAAAGTTTAGATCCTACAAAATCCTATTATTAATGGTAGCTGTCAATTTCTGAATACTTACTACCTGCTAGGCTCTTTATATAATTGCTTCTAATCCTTCTAGCAACCCTTCAAAGTAAGTCATTATCATCCCCGTATGACAGGATTTTACCGGTGAGGAAATAGAGACTTAGCTTGTCTGAGGTTATACAACTAGTGAGAAACTAAGTCGGGATTTGAACCCAGGCCTGGCTTCCTGCAGAATCCCAGAGCTCTTCACTAAAATTAATGCCTTCCTAATATTGAGTGAACCCATGGAGGCAGGAGTAAGTAATCCCCTGGGAGAATATTAGCGACTCTGCAGTGACTGGCACTGACCCAATTTTATAGACATATACCAATGTGCAGGATTTCAGGAAGTTTCACTAGGGATGTGGAATCAGCAGCCCATGACTCATCAGGCCAAATTCGGGGGAGGCTGCCTGATGGTGAGGCTGCAGGCAGTTTACAGTAACTGAGGTCTGTGAAGAGTGAGGGGGAAGGGCCTGAAGAGTCATGACCAGCACACCTGGGCTCCTGATGTTGGAAACTCATGAGGATGTTCTGTCAGTGTTGGCCTTAAGCTTCATTTCTGGCTTAAATTTGGGTGGCTTACCAAGCCTCAAAGGTGGAAAGAACAAATCATGTTGAGAGTTTGACAGTAAGCGAGGTCCAGGGTTTGAGCTGGCTCTTTGCCACAGGGTTGACATGTGAAGAGGGGCAGAGTAGCTTCTTCCTCACCATCAAAGTCTGTCATCTGCCCTAGGCATCCCACACACAGAAGGGTAGCCAGGCCTCAACCCCACTTTCTGGAAAGAACCCCTTTGATGCAGAATTATGGAGGAGTCTAGGCCCACAAAAGGCATTATATATAACAAACTACCATATTGACAAAACAGATATGCTATTAACTATTTTCATTAAGTTCAAGCAATAGGGCAAGAGCATTTTGGGTGTTGGGGACATTTTAAGAAGTCAGTGTTTTCCAGGAAAGGTAAAGGAGGGAAAAAAAAGTCACCTTCTCATTGTGGGTATTGAGGAGACAGTAAAACATGAACTCTGCAGCACCATTTAAAAGATCCAACCCCTGCCTTTCCCTGTTCTATCTTCCACTGTTGCTTTCCTTAGCCTTTGCTCCAGTTATATCCTTCTCTTGCCGGTCTGCTTTTACATGTTTCTCTCTCTCCCTGGCATAGCCCTGCCTGATTCCTCTCCCTGCTCCCTATCACCTCAGTCACTCCTACTTGTCCTTCATAACTCAGCTCAGTGTTTCCTGTCCCCACCCCCACCCCCCGCTGCTGCCAGGGATATCTTCCCTGCTTACCTAAGCGATTTCCAGCTGTGAACTAGACTTCTCTACACGGATGTCCCACTGGCTCCTCCAAGTGAGTTGATCTGCACTTCCACGTGGGTTCCTTTTCATCTCAGTGCCTCCATTGACCATCTCTGATCCTTCTCTCCCCATCTCCTTTATTCAGTCACCCAGTAAGTCCTGTCCATTCAGATAACAATAAGATTGAGCCCTTAATATATGTTAGATATTGTCAAAAGTACTATACGTGTGCAAACTCACTTAAGCCTCAGACAACAACACTATAAAGTGGATCCTGTCATCCTATTGCTTTATGGATGAGAAAATTAAGGCAAAAGACCATATAAGTAGTTTGCCTAAAATCACACAGCTAAAAAGTGATAGAACCAGGATTAGGACTCCAAAGCCTTATCTCCTAAATATGTCTCAGTCTCCACAGGCCACCATAATCTCATTTCCCCCTGCAATCTATCCTTATAATGCAGTTAGAGTCATTTTTCTGAGTGAACTCTCCTTGACTCACCTTCCAGCTTCTTATTTCCCTCTAGACAGACCCCACATGTCTTAAGGCAACTGAAAAGGCACTTCTCCCATATACCCCTGCCCACCTTCCAGCCTTATCTCATGCCACACCTCAGCTCAACTCCTGGGTCCAGGACTTCCTGTCTATGGAGCACTATGGTCTCCTCCTCTCTCTGCCTAGTCATACTCTCTTCGCCCTCAGATCTCAACTCGGATGTCACTTCTTTCAGCAAGCTCTCCCTGGCCTCTGACTCCCTTGGTCCTCCACGGCATCCAGTGCTTACCTCTGTGCAACAGCCATCCTTCCCTTGAAGAGTCTGCTCCCTTCCTCTGTCTTCTGCATTAGCTGTAGGCTCTCTGAATGCAGATGTTGGGTCTTGTTTTCAGTGAATCCCCCAGGAATAGTAAAGTATTCAACAGATGTTTGTTAAATATAGGAATAAAGTGTATCAAATTTCTGACCTGACTGATTGTACAAAGGTCCCTATCCCTACATCTTCCCAATGATATTACATGCAAAATTGCCAGATTTGTGAGTGAAGATGGTATTAAAGAGCAGATGACATGGAAGAGGGGACCACAAAGGGAAACAGCCACTCTTCCCTTGACACAACATCAACTTCCATTTCCCAAGGGGATACAGAAGCCTTCTTGGGACTTTTTGCTTGAGAGTCTGGCTTTAAATCATTTGCCCTGCATGTATCCACTAATCAGAGGGCTGTGGAAAGTTCGGGCTACCTGCAGTTCCTTCCAGGTGTCATCACGACTCATTTGCTGGCTTTTGGACTTGGATGTAGCTGTACAAAGCCTCATTTTACTCATTTGGAAAAGACCACCTGGGCTTCAATTTGGGGAAGTATAACAAATTAGATGCCCTGACTAACCCTTTCAACTGAAACAACTAAAATGAAATAACACAAAAAGAAAGTTTTTTGTTTTTGTTTCTTAAACCACATTGTTCAAGTGTCCTAAAAGTAAAGAATCTGAGAATCTCAGGGTGCCTGGGTGGCTCAGTAGGTTGTTTCCAACTCTTGATCTCAGCTCAGGTCATGATGCCATGATTTAGGAGATCGAGCCCCGTGTCAGGCTCTTTGCTGACAACGCAGGAGCCCTGCTTGGGATTCTCGCTCTCTCCCTCTTTCTGTGCCCCTCTCCTGTTCATGTGCACTCTTCTGTCTCAAAATAGCAAAATAAACTTTAAAAAAAAAGAATGTGTGAATCCCAAAAATGAGGTTAAGAGCGGGAAGTCAGAGGTAACTGAAGAACAAGGTGATTTCCATTCTAAGGTTTTTGCCTCAGCCAGGAAACTTGAACTTCTATTTTGATGAATATGCAGGACTTGAGAAATTGGAGATAAAGCCTTGAGCTTGCCCAAAGTGGAAACTGAATAAGACATAAACCGGGATCCCAAAGGCATGAGCCAGAAAAAAACTCTGCTATACGGAAGGTGAGATCAAGGAGACTTGCTTATATTGACCTAGCCACTGGGTGGAGGGACAGAACAGCTCCTCCCCTAAGGTTATATAACCATAACTGAGCCTTCATAAGGAGTTTCCAGTCTGAATTCATGCCACCTGAGTAGTCAAAAAAACGTTGTGTGAAGAAGCAACTTAAAGTAGTACCAGAATAGTGCCCCAGGAGACTGACAGAAGTAACTTGAATCTTCTTGAAAGGTACTCACCTTCAACTCAAGCCTTTAACATTTTTTTCCAGATAAAGTTACAAGGAAAATGAACAACTTGTAATAAAAATAAAACTCAAAAATATCCTAGGAAAACAGTACACTATGAATGAAAACAAGAATAAAAAAAAAGATAGCAGAAGCAAAATTGCAATTATGAAAATATTTAATAGGTAAAAACAAGACATTATAAACAACTTTATACCAGTGAATTTGAAAACTTAGATGGAATGGTTTGAATTCTAGAAAAATATAACTCAGAAAAACTTACCCCAAAAGTAGAAAATCTGAATAGTCCTACATGAGTGGGGTTTTTTAAATAGCCCTACCTTATTTTAAAAAAAAATAATAATAATAATTAGTAATTTGCAAGCTTTCCACACACATACACAAAACAATAAACCAAAACAAAGAGCCACTAGGCTCAAATGACTCAAAAAAGTATTTGATAAAATTTAACAGCTATTCATGATTTAAAACAAACAAACAAACAAACAAACAAACAAAAACAAACAACTAGAGGTAAAAAGGAGATGTATTTAACCTGGAAAACAGTATCCAAAAAAATTTCTACAGAAAATATTAAATTTAAAAGGAAAAATTGAAAATGTTCATTATTTTATTTTATTTTATTTTGTTTTGTTTTGTTTTAAATACAATATACTCCCCAACATGGAGCTCAAACTCACAACCCCAAGATCAAGTGGTCCTACTTAGCCAGCCAGGCGCCCTAAGCATTGAAAATGTTCTACTTAAGATCCAAAAAAAGAAAAAGAGGTCCATTAGACATCCAGTATTTTACTGGAAACCCTAGTCAATGCATTGCCTGGAAAAATTAGAAAAGATAAGAAGAGGGAAAAAAATAGCATCGTTTGCATAGCTAGTGCTTGAAAATTTAAATGGAAAGAAAAGCTTTGAACACTTAAAAAGATCTACAGATTGAGGATGCATAAGTGAGTTTGCAGCAAGACTGGATTCAAGAGCAATAAATGAACAATCACATTCATCATCAGTGCTCAATAAAAAAAAAGTATTTTAAAGAAAATAATCATTTATGGAAACACCAAAATATAAGTAGGAACAAATCTAAGAAGACAATGTGAAACTGCTTTGTGAAGAAAATTATAGAACTGTATTGAAATTCGAAGAAGATCTAATAAATGGAGCCAGATAACAGATTTTTCAACAGGAAGCTTCAATAGCTTAAGTATTGTTAAATATAGAGATTCAATAGAATTCAAGTCAGTATTCTCCAGAGGTTTTCCTGGGGCTTGACAAATCAATACTAGAAATTTTATGAAGAAGTAAAAGGCCTAGAATAGCCAGTACTCTTGGGAAGATGAAGAGAGGCTGGGGGAATTTGTCCTACCAGATATCAAGACCTAACTGAGCTACAAGAATTAAGTCAATGTGATATCGGCGCAGGGACAGACAAACAGATCAGTAGAACAGAATAGAGGGCTCTAAAAAATATGGACATATAAAAACTTGAATTAGGACAAAGTAGCCATTGTAGATAGCATGGAAAGAAACAAATGGTGTGGGGACAATTGGTTATTCATATGGAAAAACCTGAAATTAAATCCCAATTTACACCATATACAAATAGCAAGTTCAAGTACAATAAAGACATACATATGAAAGTCAAAGGTGTAAACTTTTAGAAGACAAATTAGAAGAATATCTTTATGATAGTCTAAAGAAGGATTTCTTTAAGCAAAATACAAAAACATAGACCATAAAATAAATATTAAAAAATCCAAATCTGTCAAAGGTCTGTTGTAAAAAGACATTGTATAGAGAGTAAAAAAAAAGTCATACAAATGAAGATATTTCAACACGTAAAATCAATAATCAAAATGACTAGTACCCAGAATATTTTCAAAATTCATATAAATCAATAAGAAAAAGACAATACAATCCAGTAGGAAAATGGACAAAAATAGGTACTTTATGAGAGAGGGGTTCAACCTTACTAGTGCTCATCCTTTTTATTAATCTAGGAAATACATGTTAAAATTATAATTTCCAGGGCACCTGAGTGGCTCAGCTGGTTAGGTATCTGACCCTTGATCTCCCCTCAGGTATTGATCTCAGGGTTGTAGGTGCAAGTTCTGCTTTGGGCTAGGTTCCTCACTGGGTGTGAAGCCCACTTTAAACACACACACACACACACACACACACACACACACACACAACATCTGATAAATCCAGATGTTGGCCAATCTGTAATGAGACCTCTCATCCACTTTTAGCAGGAATGTAGCTTGGTATAAGCATCTCAGAAACACTTTGACATTACCTAATAAGGTTAAAATGTGTTTATCCTAAACTCATCCATTATATTTCTGAGTATGTAGCCTAGGGAAATTCTTACTATGTGAGCTGAAAGACATGTAGAAGAATGTACGAGCAGCATTCTTCATAATAGCTCCAATTCATAACACTCCAAATATCCATAAAGAGTAGAAGGGATTGTGTGTGTGTGGGGGGGGCAGGTTATACAAAGGAAGATTACACAGCAGAGAAAATGATCAAGCTACTTTTACATGTAGCAACATGGGTGAATCTTTAAAAACATAATGATGATTGAAAGAAATAAGCTACTAAGACTACTACAAGGAGTATGATTCCATTTACATAAAGAACAAAATTGGTAAAACAAAGTATTATAGTCTAAGAGATGCATACGTAGTTGGTAAACTATAGAAAAGAGGGCTATGATTAATACAGAATTCAGATGCTGTTTCTCTTGCAGGGAAGAGAGGGTGGTATCATTGGAGAGAGGTCCACAGAAACCTCTAGAATACTGGAAATATCCTGTTTCTTATCCAGGACAGAGGTTACACTTTCTATCATTTAAAAAAATTTACAGATAAAATTATTCATTTTAAAATATGTATTCTGCAAATAAATGAAAAGTTTGGTTTGTGCTAGTATGGCAAAGTTGAATGACACAAAGTGCATAAAGTGCCAGGCATCTAAGAAGTGCTCAATATGATATGTGTCCAAATTTTAAAAATAGAATAAAATGACTCTAAGGCCTGGGGGTGAGAAAAGAAGGCACAGAGGAGTGGGCTGTGGATACTAGGATAGATTCTTATGGACCCCAAGTAAGGATGCAGAGACTCGGACATTGGCTGGAGCTGACCCAATCCTTGAGAAATCTGCCAAGCAAAGCAGGCAGACACATTCCAGAAGATGGCATGTTTACAGCTTCTTGGCCCAACACCACGGCCACAAAAGCAGCCAGCCCAAATCCCTTTCTTCTTATCCACAGATGAGGCCCAAGACATTATACCTTTCCTGGGAGGAAATAATGTTTTCTAAGAGAAGCTGAGCCTCATTCACCATGTCTCCTCTCCACCCACCAGCCATGCAGAGATTTAGCAGAGAATGATGTGGGCATCAGATAGTGCTTATCCACCTCACCCTTGCCCATGGGCGGAGGGTCTCAAACATACTGGCTAGGGGCCAGGTCTTCCTGGGGGGTATTCAAGATCTTTTAAGAAACCTTAACTGACCATCTGCTAACTGCAAGACACTTTACCAGACAACATAGTGTTACATGTTGAATTATGTCCCCTCCAAAATATGTTGAAGTCTTAGTTCCCAGAACCTGTAAATATGACCTTGTTTTGAAATAGGTCTTTGCAGATGATCCAGTGGGCCCTGGTCCAAAGCCACAGTTTCCTTATGAAAGGGAAATATGGACATAGGCACATAGGAAAAAGGCCATGTGAAGATGAGCATCTTCCTGCCACAAGCTAAGGAACTTACCAGAAGCCAGGAGAGAGGCCTGGAACAGATCCTCCGTTAGTGCCTCAGCACCGCCCACACCTCGACCTCACACTTCAGCTCCTTAGAAATGTGACACCACACATTTCTGTGTTGTAAGCCACCCAGTTTGTGGTGCTTTAGTTTGGCGACCCTACAAATCTAATACAAATGGTGGACATGGAAGGGAGAAAGGTATAACTCCCTGCCCTCAAGGAGCTCACTGTCTCCAAGGGCATGGGAAAAGAATTGCATTTTAAGCAGAATGAAATAAGTAAAAAGGCAAAAAGGCAAGGGAAGGCTTTTGGCTGTATAGGCTGGAGTGTGAGGAGTTCTAACTGCAGAGGACAAGACACAGTTTCACACGGTCATCTATTTATCCTTTCTTCCACATATTCATTCATTCACAGGGGCTGTAGAATGTTCTGAGTAAGAGTCCAGGCTTTGAAATCAAGTAAGAGTTCATATGTCAAGTCAGGTGGTTCTTAGGTATATGATACCAGGAAAGTTTCCCTCATGTATAAAATGAGGATAATCATACCTACGCGACAGGGTCTGACGCATAGTAACTGTTCCATAAAAGCAGACAACTCTTGGCAGCATTACTATTCACCCAACTAAAGTTTACTGTGTCTGCTATGAGCCAGACAACGTATTAGGGATACAACAATAAGACAATAGTTCCTGCCTTCCTTGAGATCACAGTCTAGCTCCTTCCTGGCTTGGAGACAGATATAAAAGCAAACAGTTACAACATAATAGGATAAGTACTACTAGAGGTAGGCATCAAGGGAGAGCCAAGTTGGGAGTGTCTTGTCCTGAATGAGGCAGGGATGAGGGTAGAGGCAGAGAAGAAGGTGATGCTTGAGGTGACTTTTGAAGGATGAGTAAGGGTTTATTGAGGAGAGAGCCATTCCAAAGAGGGGGAAGGAATGTGCATAAAGCAATAGAAACAGGAGAGAACAGGTGGCATGTGGAGAAGGGCAAACAGTTTGGTGCAGCTGAAGCACAGGATCCTGAGTGAGGAGAGAATCTTGGGAAGATGGGCCAGGGCTGTGTTGTGAGAAGTTCCATATGCCAGCCTGAGGAGTTTGGACTTTGTCTAAAGGCAGTGAAAGCTTTTGACTTTTTAAATAATGGATGGTAAGCAAGGGAGTGACATGGTAAGATTTGCTTTTAGATATATTGCTCTAGCGTTAGTCTGGAGGTGAGAAAAGGGGCAGGCTAGCCTGTTAGGAGGTTATCACATTAGTCAAGACCACAGACTCTGAAGACTAGAACTGAGTCAGTGGTGATGGGGTAGACTTGGGAAACAGAACATAGTGTTAACTGACATCTGTGATGCCTGGTGGCTGCCCAGCATTTCCCAAACACCCTTCCCATGGTTGGGGAATTTCCCAGCTGGTGTGTCCATTCTCCTCAAAGAAGAAGCCGGAAACTCACTTTCCCAGCATCCCTGTCAGATGGGGCGCATGCGTAAAATCTGACCTCTGCCCATCAAGACTTAGTTTTGGGGAAGAGGGTTATGAAGAAGATAGCACATGGAATCCATTCTGACAAGGGTAGTGGGGGGACCCTGTAGTCACTCTCCCCCCAGGGGCTTGCCTGTGATGTGACGCACAGTGCACCAGCCAGCGGTAGCAGCAGCAGGGTGTCTACTGGACAGCCGGGCTCGCAGGCCTTCCTGAAGATTCTTTCTGCTATCGAACAACTTAATAAATTCTTTTTGTTTGTTTGTTTGTTTAAGCTAGCTAGAGTGGCTTCCGTTATTTGTAACTAAGAACACAGCCTGGTACAAATAGAAATGACAAGATTTGGTGATAGATCGGGGGTGAGAGAGAACATGAAATCTGCAATGATGCCCAGATTTCCATCTTAGGTGCCTGGGTGAATGATAATGCTGTTAATTAAGCTTAGGAATGAGGAGGGAAGAACAGCTGTGGGAGGAGAGCTGGAAGTAATAATGAGCTCAGTTGAGTTCAGTTTTCAACATGCTGAGTTTGAGTTTCCTTTGGGACATATGGGTCCTAGACAGATACACGAAATATATGGGTCTGGATATCAGTAAGGATGTCTGAATATGAGTTTTAGGCTTGTTAGAATATATTTATCATTAGATTAATATTAATTGAACACTTAAAATGTTACAGTCACTGGGGAAACAACTATGAATAAGATAAAATCCCTGCTCTCATAAAATTTAATGGGATAAATCATAAATAAATAAGCAGGTAAATAGAAAATGTGGTTTGGGGGTGATATTTACTACAAAGAAGAGTGGAGTAAGGAGATAGAGAGTGATGGTTGGAGGTAGGGTTGGGAAGTGTGTCCAGGGAAGTTGTCTCTGTGGAGGTGACACTTGAATAGAATTAGGGAGTGAGCTCTAAAAAGGTTTGGGGGCAAAGAAAAGCAATCTAGGCAAAGGGAATAACAAATGCAAAGGGATAATAAGCTTAGAGTTTTTAAGGAACAGCAAGAAGGCCAATGTGGCTAGAGTGAAATGAGCAAGAGAATGGTAGATGTGCAAGATGACTTCGCAGGGAGGTAGACAGGGACCAGACCACGTGGTATCTATACTGTTGACCATGATGAAGAATTTTTATTTCATTCTGAATTTGATGAGAAGCATTAGAGGTTCTGAGCAGGGTTCTGTGACTTATGGTTTTAAAGATCCCAGCTGCCACATGGAGTAACATCTTTGAGGGACAAAAGTAGAAGAAAATAGACCAGCTGGGAGGCTGTTGCATTAATGCAGGCAGATGATGGTGGTGGCTTAGACAGAAGAGATGATGAGGATGGCAGGTGGTGAGAAATGGTTAAATTATGGATATCTTTAGAAGGAACAATCAATAGGACTTGCCAGTGGGATTGCTGTGGATGTTAGGGGGAGAGAAATCTTAGAGATTGACTCCCATGCTTTTGGCCTATGGAACTAGGTGACCAGTGACATGCTTTATTTCTTTTTAAAATTTATTGATTTATTCTGAGAGAGAGAGAGCACATGTGGGCATGAGTGGGGGACGGGCAGAGAGAGAGGGAGAGAGAGCATCCCAAGCAGGCTCCACACTGTCAGTGCAGAGCCCAATGTGGGGGTCGAACTCATGAACTGTGAGGTCGTGACCTGAGCCAATGTCAAGAGTTGGACACTTAACCAACTGAGCCACCCAGGTACCCCAGTGGTATGCTTTAATGAGGGGTGTGGTGAGAGCTGGTTGGGGAGTGGTGGTAGAAATAAAATATTTTGGTTTGAAAGTAAGTTGGAGATGTCTATTAGACCCCAAAACAGAAAGGTTGGGGCAAAACTGATCAATTTGGACCTCATCCTCTCAGAGACAGTATTTAGCCACATCCCTTCCCTTCCCTCCCCCCATAAATCCATTCTCAAATCCCCCCTGCAGCCTCGGGGAAGCTTCCTGTCATGGGTGACTTATGGAAGGAATCTTTTATCTTTCCTCTCTGGCACAAGTCTTTCCCCAGGAGGTCTGTGCTGAGCCTACCACAAGTAAAATCTAGAAAATAGAAAAAGCAGAAAACCAAGACAAGACATTTTAAAGAAAAGTACATTGTATTGCAGTGCATTATGAATTTAAAAATTGTAAGTTGATTGATTATATATGTGTGCTACATGTTTTAGGATTTAAACTTCTGTAAAGCAGCAGTTGTTCTGTTCTGTGTTTTCTTGGGAGGCAGTTTAGAGAAGTGGTTAAGATCACTGGCCTTGGACTCCTACTCCTTGGGTCCAATTTAGAGATCTGTAATTCTGGTCTAGTTATTAAATCTCTCAGCACCTCAGTATCCCCATGTGTGAAATGGAGGTTGTAATAGAACTGCCATTTTAGGGCTATTGTAGAGATTAAATGACTGAGCGTGAGTAAAGCCCTTAGGATGGTTCCCATATAGAATGAACTCAATAATCACTGACTGTTAGTACATATTATGTGTTCTACAGGAACATAGCATATTGCGGATCCCACATAAGAAATACTCAAGCAGAGGCTAAAATACTCCTGTAAGAATGGTATAGGAGGAACACCTTATTGGGAGGGGGTAGTTTCTGGATCTAAAACCTTCTAATTTTGGATTCTTTTCCACTCTATGAAGTAACTCCTGTGCTGCCTGGGAGCATGGTGTGTTGATTGACCATGTGACAAAGTGTGAGGCTGGTGAAAACAGGGAACTACTTGGTTTCCTTTAGATGCCATCATTTTTGTTGAGTTGCCTACCCTTATCCCAGATGCCAGAGGATCTGCTGTGCTTTCTGCTTACCTGGGTTCCCTGCCTCTGTCATCCTATCCAGACTCCTGATTCTTTAGGTGAGAGTCTGCTAGCCAGCTGACCATAAGGTGTAGTCTTTCATTATGGCTGGTAGGCAGTATTCACATTCATGACAAGTTTGCAGAGGTGAGTAGTGATGGGCACACTGAGTGAGGGAGAGGATTGCAGAACCTGCACTGGACACTGTAGTGGGATTTAGATAGTTGCAGGTCCCTGTGGCCCATCCTGCTGGAGCCCTGGGGAAAGTTATTCTAGAAGAAACTAAATGTATCTAAAATCTAAGTTCTGGAGAAGAGGAAATGAAATTTGTACACTGACCAGTTGTCACCATGCTTACATACAGGGCCAGACTCTATGTTCTCTGGAGAGAACGGATAAGATCTTTAAGTCTGAGAACAAACACGGTAAAACTCGTTTGCAGCTGTGTTTAAGTGCTGTGCTATTTGCAAGTAGGCGCCATATCCCTGCACTTGCTTCAGAAAATCCAGCTATGTGGTTTGCATTAAAACACACACACACACACACACACACACACACACACACACACACAAGAACCTAACCATTACAGTGTCAGCTCCAGGTGGTTCCTTTCTTTTTTGGTATTAAATCTGTTTAATATCTTTAATAATTCTCTTACTTCTAAATCTTTCCACAAAGGGCAGTACAGTTCTTCAGCTTATTGCAAACATGTCTTTAAAAAAAAAAAAAAGCAACCTTAATGTTGAAGCTCTAGTTACAAAATTTTAGTTATTGGCACTATACCATAAAGCCAAATATTGTCCTTGTTTTAAAACAAGGTCAATATTTCACTGGAGAATATAGCCAACACATTTTTTTCCTCTATATATCTACATCCAATGGTGGTATTTTATAGGCTAATTTAAAAACAAATGCAAATTTTAAAAAATTAATGAAAGCCATGTTTTGCTCAGGAATACTATTGTACACATACCACAGAGGTTGTTTTTTTTTTATTTTTTATTAAAACTTTTTTTACGTTTATTTATTTTTGAGACAGAGAGAAGGGATGAACAGGGGAGGGTCAGAGAGAGAGGGAGACACAGAATCTGAAACAGGCTCCAGGCTGTGAGCTGTCAGCACAGAGCCCGATGTGGGGCTCGAACTCACGGACTGCGAGATCATGACCTGAGCCGAAGTCGGTCGCCCAACCGACTGAGCCTCCCAGGCACCCCCGGAGGTTGTTTTTACAGCAGATACTAGTTTGCCAAACTTCAATGGCGAAACACTAAGTTGTGAGTTTGGTATTGTCCCCCTAGCTGCTTCTTGCTGCCCTGGAGAATCTGGCCATTAGTGATGTTGACCAACCACCTTGTTGCCACCATTTCCCTTCTTACAGGTGACCGCACTGCGCAGAATACGCATATCCTTAAGATGCAAGGCCTAGCAAAAAGCCTCCCACAAATCCACTGGATATCAACATGTTCTGTTTGATAAATTCGGTTGCTTCTTCAATTATACTATTGATTTTAGGTGCTGCTGTATTTGCTCATTTCTCAATCTTTCACTCGGTTTACATCTTTTTCGCTCTCTTCCAGTCAGTCTGCACACAGCCACTGTGACGGGCAATCTGCAGAAGAGCAAAGCCACCTCCTACTGCAGTTGCTGTAAGTTCTCCAGCTCTCCGGGACAAAAACCCCTGCATGCCAGCCAGTCACACCAATTACAATCTGGGTGGCTACTGAGTATTTTTCTACCACAGGTCCAGAACTGTGGCCAAATACTCGATTCCACCAATGGTGTCTTCTTGCATACTCAGTTAAATCTAACCCTTCCTAAGACTCATCATCGCCTTCCTACTCTTGGGGGGTGGGTGCGGTTGGAGGGTGCGGTTCCGGGGTCGCCATGACACCGCCAGTCCAGGTGGTTCCTTTCAGATGTAACTGAACCAACCATCTCTCTCTGTTCTGCCCCTCCCTCACGAAGACTGTGAGGAGTGTGGTCCTCAGCCAGGTATTTAACAGAAGGTCTCACAAGGGGAAACGCTAACACTTTCACTGGGTCTTTGCATAACCAAGTGAGCAGCCAAATAAAAGCTTTTCCTAAAAGGACGTAACAGCCAAACGTCATGGGTGATTCCAGATTGGATCCTGAATTTAAAAAAAAAAAACTGTCAAAGATATTTTGGGACAATTGAAGACAGTTGACTATGGATTGTATGCTAATTAGATCCTCATCATTCAGAATGTAGGCCACTGACCACACCAGCTGCATCACCTAGGAGCTTGTAAGAAATGCAGTGAAGGGTCTAGGTGGCTCCGTCAGTTAAGCATCCGACTTTGGCTCTGATCCTGATCTCAGGGGTTTGTGAGTTTGAGCCCTGCATCAGTCTCTGTGCTGTCAGCGCAAAGCCCCCTTCAAATACTCTCTTTCCCTGTCTCTCTGCCCCTCACTCGCTCCCGTGCACACATACTCTTTCTCTCTCAAAAATAAACATTAAAAAATAAATAAATAAATTATGGGCACCTGGGTGGCTTAGTCAGTTAAGCATCAGACTTCACCTCAGGTCATGATCTTGCAGTTGGTCAGTTAGAGCCTGGAGTCAGGCTCTGTGCTGACAGTTCAGAGCCTGGAATATTCTGTGTCTCCCTCTTTTCTCTGCCCCTCCCCCACTAGCACCCTGTCTCTCTCTCTCTCTCAAAATAAATAAACATTAAAAATTTTTTTAAATAAATAAGTTTAAAACAATAGAAATGCAGCATCAGTCCCCACCCCACGTCGTTTATATGCACATTAAAGATTGAGAAGCATGTGTGTGAGTGCTCGTGCATATTCCAAGTAGAATTCAGAGGTATGTTTGCAAACCAGACTGAAAGTGATGCTTTTAAAGGAACTGGATCGTGGATTCCTACAAGGCACCACGGACTGTCCTGCTGGAGCCATTAGTCTTCTAAGTGGGTAGACCAGGCACGGAGCTATCTACTGCACCAAGAAGAGGAGGAATGATGGAGTTAGACCACCCCACGGGAAGAAGCTCCAGAGACCCAAAGGTGCCTGGGGATTCATTGTCACTATGCGACAAGAAGTCAACAAGGTTAGGAGTTTGGGTGTATCCCCTTAACTTGGTGGGGATTTTTTTCCCTCAGTTGGATGACACAGCTTAAAATTCCTTCCTTCATGTGTTGTAATTCCCTCTGGTTTTCCCCAACCCTTTACTGTGGTTGGACAACACCCCTTCAACTTTGTGTGTTGGTGACAGGGGAGAAGTGAGACCTTCCCTGTGGTCACAGCCCTCAGTGGAGGCCTTTGCAGGGGTAGAAGCATCCATGGCAGGAGGCAGGGGGCCCTGGGTTCCAGGCTGCATTTTCTAGAAGGTGAGTTGGCACGTTGCCACTCCTGGGTCTCATTTAAGTGTCTCTGTCTCCTTGCGGGTCTGAGCCTTGTATTCAGGATTACTAACTCTGAGAACTTGTAAGTGCCAAATCACAGAAGGGGAAGTGGTCAGGATGAGCCTCCCCCAAGCCCCATATTTCTCTAGCTATAGAGAATTTGAGTCATGTTGGGGCATTTATTTCACATAAAGACTAACAAAACCAAAAAGAACTGAGAAATTACCTCTCCCCATTCTTGTTTCCAAATTCCATTCAGGTTTGGAACTTATTTGAACAATTTTCATTTTGAAACATGAAAAGGTGGAAGATTCCAGCCTCTTTCTGTTAACAGTAGACAAAGATAAGCATCTCTCCACAAAGGTACAAGATTATGTTACCCTTCTGGAATCCTGGTAGCCAATTCAAGTTGTTTTTGAAGCACAATGCTACCCATGAGGCCTAAACCAAAAGAACCAGACATTCCAGATTGACTCAAATAATTCCATTTTTTAAATGTAATGTTCTGGCACCTCTGTGATTTCCATATTTGTTCCAGTTTTCATCACACCCTGTGATACTGAATGGCAACATCAGGAACAGAATGCTTCTTTGAATAACTCAGCTGCCTTCCTACCTTGTGGCTATCAGGTGTAGGACACAGTTTGTTAGCAATTAAAAGAAAACACAATTTCCATTCAAGAATTTAATTCTCTTTCAACACACATAAAAAAGGGAAAAGTTATTTTGTGGTTTATTGTGCGGAGGACAAGTCTTCTAAAAAAACCGAAAGAAGGCAATTCTCAATGGAAACTATGGATCTTTGATGAACTTTTTATTTCTGCATGATTTGAGATTTATGAAGAGCCAAACTAAAACCTATTTTGTTTTTCACTGTGTCTTATAAGTAGGGGAAAAAATGACATTAGTAACTATTGAGCCATGTGACTCTCAAATACATAGTAACTTGGCTTTGTATTCGCTCACAACGCTTCTAGAAACCCCACGATAGAAAGGTTAAATCCTTTTCATTTTCTTTGGAACTATTTGGAAACATTCACAGCTCAGAGCTGGGATGTCCATCCTATAGTTTATGTAGCATAACTGTGTTGTCTCTGATACTCCAGAACAAGAGTTTACAACCGAACTGGAAAACAACTGTCCTGCGCTACGTCTAGTCTAGCTGTGTAGGCCAGACTTTATCAGTTTTTGGTACTGCTTGTGATAATTACCTCTTGCCAAACATGCTTGTCTGAATTATTCCATAAAACACGCTTGATAAATGGACTTATCAAGACCATTAGGTCTTGAAGAACTTAAATTAGTCCCAGATGACTCTCTTTTCAGTTAAAAGATAAATTTAAATAAAATGTGAATGTAAACATATTTTCAACTCAGAGTTCTATTTTAACCACTGAAGCACATTCTGGCACTAAGTACTATATCTATTTTTGACATTTATGACTTTTGCATTTGTTGGAAACACACAAGACCTCAGGTGGCTGTATCTATTTTTTATATTTACGACTCTTTTGTATTTGCTGGAAACAAACAAGTTCTCAATTTTCTATCTGTAAAATGAAATAATAACAGATGCTTCATAAGGATCTGAGGATGAGTAAATAAGATAGTAGAAAGAAAGGGGTTTATCACAGTACCTGGTACATAGTGAATGTTCAGTAAATGTTACAATAGAATTCCTTTAACTTGTGGCAGAGGTACACACATTAGGGAGGTGATTTAAATATATTCATTTCCCTTGGTTTTCAGACTAATGTATTTATCTTTCATTGTACTATAATGGCTGTCAATAGCAATTCGGAGCTATTTGTGCATTAGTTAAGTTTTAAAAATGTAAGGCTCCTTCTGATCTGCTTTTAAGGCCCTCTGCTTTTCTGGTGCAGCTTCACTTCTTTCCTGCTCCCAGCTCACCATCTGTACAGAACCATGACTGGACCTGAGAGATACTCCACAGTTTCTTTTCCAGTCCTACTGACATATAATTGACACATAACACTGTGTAAATTTACAGCGTATTATCGTGTATGGATTTGATACATTTACACATTGCAAAATGACTACCACCATAGGATTGGGTACAACCTCCCTCAGGTCACATAACTACTTTGTGTGTGTGTGTGTATGGTGAGACATTTAAGATTTATTCTCCTAGGAACTTCTTGGTATATAATACAGTATTATTAACTATAATCACCATGCCATCTAGTAGATCCCTAGAACATATTCATTTTCTAATGAATATAAAACTGGCATTTTGTGCTTTTTGACCAACATCCCCCTATTTCCTACCTCCCACCCCCAACGCCTGGTAACCAACATTCTACTCTCTGTTTCTATGAGTTCAGCTTTTTAATTTTTTTAGCTTTTTATTTTTTTGTTTTTTCTAAGTAAGCTCTATGCCCATCGTGATGTTTGAACTCATGACCCTCAGATCAAAGGTCAGATGCTCTACCCACTGAGCCAGCCAGGCACCCTGAGTTCAACTTTTTTAGAATCCATATATAAGTGAGATCAGACAGTGTTTGTCTTTCTCTGACTTATTTCACTTAGCATAATGCCTTCAAAGTCTATCCACATTGTCAAAAATAGCAGAATGTTCTTCTTTCTTGTGGCTGAATATTTTAATATATATATATATCACATATGTATCACATATATCATATATATATCACATCTGCTTTATCAATTCATCCATTGTAGAGCACTTAGGTTGTTTCCATACCATAGCTATTGACTCCACAGTTTCTTGTATCATTTTTTTTTTCCTGTCTGGAAAACTTCCCCAGCTCTCTTGGTTATGATTCTGTTCTTCCTTTAAGACCTGGCTCACACATTTTTTCTTTTACAAAGTTATCTGTGATTCCCTTAGTCCAAAAATAATCTCTACCTTAGAGTCATTCTAATGACATTGAAAAACATTTTTTAAGGTTTTTTTTTTTTTTTTTTTTGAGAGGGAGGGAGAGAGAGAGTGCACAAGCACAAGCGGGGGAGGGGCAGAAAGTGAGAGGGGGACACAGAATCCAAAGCAGGCTCCAGGCTCTGAGCTGTCAGCACAGAGCCTGACGCAGGGCTGGAACCCACGAACCATAGGATCATGACCTGAGCCAAAGTCAGACGCACAACCGACTGAGCCACCCAGGTCCCGACATTGAAAATTTTTTAAATAAAACTTTAAATTTAGAATAGGATCAGAATTACAGAATAGTTGTGAAGATTATATAGAGGATTCCTATATACCCCTTAGCTCATGTCTCCTAATGCTCATATTACTATACTACATTTGCCACAATGAATAATCCAGCATTGGTACGTGCATTGAGCCCTTTTAATTTATTTTGTAGCTGACTCAACTGTAAACTCCTTGAGGCCAGACTCTGTGGCCACTAACCTTTTCATTCCTGTAATCTGTACAAAGTCTATGCTTACCATCGTGCACTGACTAGGTACTAAAACAATATTTGTTGAATGAATAATTGCCTTCATTGCCTTAACTGCCTGCCTCAACAAAACCCTCAGTTTGTTTATTGTAAATCAACTTTGTATTCAAGTAGAACATACATGCAAAAAATGTGATCATAAATATGGAGCTCAATGAATTTTCACAAAGTGGACACATTCATGTAACTATCAGTGAGATCTTCAAATAGAACACTTTCTGCATATTTCCTTTCCTTGGAAGCCCCCCAGTGCACCGCTTCCAGTCTTCCATTTTGACTTCTTATAATGCCCTCATTTTTATTTTAACAATGGGATTCAGTGTCATGGTTTATGATTATAATGTAACTTTCTTTTATATTGTTATCATATCCATGCAACGTAACTTGAATCTATCTATTAAAAAATTCACTGCTGATTAAAGGAAGTACGATGAAGTAGATTTTCCAACCGCCAAACAATGTCCATTGTCCTTGTAGTTTATATAATTTCTTCATCAAGGCCCAGCTTATAGTTGGGTGTACCCACTTTGAGCTGAAGGACAATTCCAGTCTGAAAACATCAGTCGGGCCACTGTAGGAAGTAGGATATAAACCATTTTGGTTTCTGTTCCCTTAGAAACACATGGAACAAAATAAAGTTTGCCAAATGGAAATATACAAAACCACTGGGGAAATAAATGTTATTTTTAAGCTTCTAAGAGGCTATCACAAATAACCGGGAGGAGAGTGGAAAGAATTCAAAAAGCAGGTGACCTTTTAACAGGCAGAACACAGCAGGGTTAGCAAGTGCCTGGAGAATGTTGTGACTTGGAGAAAGAGATGCTGAGAGCCCAGGCTGGGCGGGACTGACCTCAGTGGACATGATGAGAATGGAGCTGGCTTTTCCCCATCTTACGACAACTGGATAGCAAAAAGGAAACCATCCTCCAGAAATGGGAGCTGTGAGAATCCCTGGGTACCAAAAAAGGAGCAGATTTGGAGATCTGGGAGCTGGTGGGTTTTTGTTGGCAGCCATATCTGGAGCGTCACGCTCAGAAGGCTGGCTTTCCTCCACTCTTAGAGCAAATATCACCCTGCAGAGACACCAGGGTGACCTGTCCTCTAGGTGGAGACCACAGAGGCAAGGCAGGTTGGTTAGAAGGAGGAGGATGGCTGCACTGTCAGTAGAGAAAGCTGCTCTGGAAACGAGACAGGGAGAAGGGCAGGCGTCTCTTCTGGGTTCAGAGGGGAAAAGACTCCACCGTGGCCTGTCTCTGTCCTTCTGAGATTATTTCACTGCTAGCGTTCTCAGATGGATCAGGAATTGACAGCTAGTTTGCACAATATATACCAGTTACACAAGTTGCCTGCTTTGTGGTGTGTATTTATTTATTTAAAAATTTTTTTCTTTTTCTTTCTTTTTTTTTTTAACTTATTTTTGAAGGACAGAGCATGAGCGGGGGAGAAACAGAGAGAGAGGGAAACACAGAATTTGAAGGCTCCAGGCTCTATGCTGTCAGCACAGAGCCCGACACGGGACTCGAACTCACGAACTGCGAGATCATGACCTGAGCCGAAGTTAGATGCTCAACCGACTGAGCCACCCAGGCAACCCCCCCCCAATTTTTTTAATGTTTATTTATTTTTTGATAGAGACTGAGTATGAACAGGGTAGGGGTAGAAAGAGAGAGACACAGAATCTGAAGCAGGCTCCAGGCTGTCACCACAGAGCGCAACACAGGGCTCGAACTCACTAACTGTGAGATCATGACCTGGGCCAAACTCAGCCGATTAACCAAGTAAGCCACCCAGCACCCCTATGGTGTGTGTTTAAAACAAGACAGAGAATGTTGCCAGTTGGTCAGTCTAGCTTTCCACACAGAGATAGCTTTGAGAAAACTGGCTCGACTAGAGATAGTGCATGCCACATTTTCTCTCATAAAGGGAAAGCCTCTCCAGACCAAGCAAAGAGGGAGATGCCAAGAGCTGGCTGTTCCTGCTTATCCCTTGGGTTACAGACAGTCACAACTCCAAGCACAGCAGGGACCCATAGTGCTGTGGCATTCACGTAACTACTAGCATCGCATGTCCTTTAATGAGCAGACTAACAAACAACAGTATGTGTTAGATCTTCTGGAAAAAAGCTCTCAGAAGCCGGAATGTGTTCTCAAACCATCAGCCTTTCTTCACCATTTCCTTCTACTACCACAACAGTCAGTCAAAGTGACTTGCCGGAGGTTAGTAGAAGTAGGTGCATGTAGGAGCTCACAGAAAAGTACTGAATGGCTCCTGGGCTTTGTTTATTCTAGATACCTGCAATCTTACAAAAATAGACCAATCTCTCTTTCTAGAGAGGCAATTCACAGCAAGGCAGAAAACGCACTAAGTGGCGTTACTCTTCCTTCGCTTAGCCCAGTTCTTTTTCCGCATTTCTGATTTTTTGTTTTTAATAAGAGAAAGAGACAAGAAGAGTTTTCCCAAATAACACATTGAAGCTTGTGACTAACAGCAGTAAAACTGAATGTTCAACATCAGTGTTATAAAAATCATCCACTTATCTTCCTGGAGAGTTTTTCTTTTAGGTGCCAGCTTACTGTTTTTCTGTGGACTCTCTTCCTTACCTGAATGAGAGGTGCATTCTCTTTTGCTACTAACCTCCACCTCCACTGCAAAGACTGTGACCTCCCACTTTAGAGGCACAAAATCTCAGCCCACTGCTCTGTACAATCAGTCCTCTCTCCTTGCTCTCTACCATCGACAATATGGAAAAGAGCAGAAGTTTCCAAGGTTCCGTCACTCCTGAACATACACTGGGTGAAATTTAGGCGGGGATTGTATGCTTGTATGCTCCACCAACCAACAGCCCTTAAACATGGGCAAGGGTGTAGGGATGGCCTACTCACTACCTATATACCAGTGAAAGTTAAGAGACATACTAGATGCCCATAAATTGAAATTGTGTTTAAATAACTGATGGCACATCCACTAAGGGGACTCTAGGAGCTTTAATGTTTGCTGAAAGTGCATAACATGTTTCTGCTACAATATTAAGTAAAAAAGGTAGGATACAAAATATATTTATAATATGACTGCAGCTGAGCAATGTTTAAAACCTAAAAATCTTTTGCAAAGAAAAAAAGAAGGAGGAGAAGGAGGAGGAGGAGGAGGAGGAGGAGGAGGAGGAAGAGAAGGAAAAGGAGAAAAAAAGACTGGACACAAATGCTTCAGAATCAACAGACTGAGTGAGCCCTGAGGGTGACACTTTGGGTGATTCCTTCTCTGTTTGTAATTTTCCACCTTTTACTCGAGCATGTCCTCCTTTTATAATTATGAAAATCTTGAGTTCTTGCATTTAACCAGTGAGCAAAAGCAGTAGACAGAGGCGCTGTGGCCGGGCACCCAGTGCTCCAGGGGCCAACCGGGCGGATTTGGCGGTGGCTGCCTGGGCCGGGCGAGGTCCCTGAGCCAGCCTCCGGGACACAGGACTCTGCTGGGGCAGAAGCCTTCAGAGAGGAGCCTAATTTATCTGAGCACAGCTGACGTCGCTCAGAGAAATCCAGAAAGTGCTGATTAATCACGCAGTCAAGGCTAATCCCTGGAAAGAACTCGAGTCGAGGTGACACAAAACAGTGCCCCAGGCGGGAACACGACCTCAGGCGCCGCCGCGGGGCCAAAATCTGGGCCTCCACGTCTCGCCGCCGCCTGGAACGCTCTACGGCGCTGGCTGCGCAGGTGGCGCATGCGCACCCCGCCGACCGGCCCCCTCCAGCCGCCGGCCCGCCACCTGCTTGGCGTCCCCAGGCTCGCGCCCGCCCCTGGCCGGTTCTTGTGAGCGTCAACTCTGTTTACTGCTTCGTGGTCGCCAACCCACGGGCACTGCTCTTAAGGTTGACTGTCACCGTGGTGGGAAGACATTGGCCAAGAACTGTTTTCCTTGGAGAGAGCTCTCACACAGTCTGAGAGAAAA
This sequence comes from Acinonyx jubatus, assembly GCF_027475565.1. Classification (NCBI taxonomy): domain Eukaryota; kingdom Metazoa; phylum Chordata; class Mammalia; order Carnivora; family Felidae; genus Acinonyx; species Acinonyx jubatus. The sequence continues at coordinate 130,576,643 of NC_069380.1, read as the reverse complement.
TTAGTATTAAAGGTTGTCTGCTCTAGAGGAGAAAAAAGTATTCAAAGGACTGTGGAGACCTGAGATGTCAGTGGAGGCACCTGGCAGTGAACTCTATTGCTCTTACGAATGGCTTTATAAGGGGCGCCTGGGTGGATCAGTTGATTAAGCCACCCGCTCTTGGTTTTGGCTCAGGTCATGATTTCACAGTTCCTGGGGTTCGAGCCCCCGCCAGGCCCCGAAATCTTCCAAAAAGAATCCTGGGCGAGGCCAGGCAAGCACGAGAAAGACTCGAAGCGTTCCAAGTGGGAACCTACTGGGCTCTGCTCAGAAGGAAACGCTGCAAAGAGTGCGGAGGAGCCGGGGGGGAGTGCTGGACGCCTCCTCTTGCCTTCAGAGCGTTGCCTCCTAACAGCAGAAGCTCACGCTAACTTGGCTCTGCTGTCAGTCTTGAGGGAGCCCCCATTGGTCTCCTGCAGCGCAGTGCCCCAGCTCCCCCAGCCCGGGCTTGTCTAGTTTATTAGGCACGTGTTAAACAGCCAGCCACGCCAGTGGGCAGGGTGTAAGAAAGTACCTGGCACCTGGAGGCGAATGGAGCTAAAGCTGGAGTTCTGGTCCAGGTATGTGCAACTGGTACCCCTCCCCCCCGCCCGCCGCACGCCAAATACCCACAAACACAAATTGCCCTCCTGATTTGTTTTAATCACTTCAAGTCACAATCTTTATATTTTCTTTCCTGTTGTACTTACTGTTAGAAAACAAAGGTCTCACTAGGCTTGTTTTATGACCTTCACCAGTACACTTGTGCTACTTCACCAGTACACATGTTAGATTGGCTTGGCAAAGGGAAGGGCGCTTTATCTTCTTTTGATCACTATCGGAGTCACAGGCCTTTAAATCTTTTGAACTCACATCCCTTGTTCCACACTAGCTGCTACTGATTCTACAACCCTGGTGCTCTCTCTTTGACTCAAATATGAGATCTTTTCTGTCTCTTGGGCCCAAGGGACTGGGATGCGGAGGAAGGTTCCTAAGCCATAATCAGCAGCTTAAGTTCCTATGACCTTGTTGGAGTTCATAGTCACCAGAATCAACAACGAACTGGGTTTAGGGGAAACAGAAGCAGGTTTATGTAGTTCAGAAAAGATAACCCAGTTCCAAGACATGGGGAGAACAGATAAGCATGTTTGGTAGTTGTTAAAATGAGAGCTTCTCAAACTGGGGTTATCATCAGAATCACCCAGACACCTTAAAAATACAGACTTCCAGGGTAGGGAGTGGGGCAGACATCTGTGTTTTTCAAAACCCTTGGGTGATTCTGACATCAGCAAAGGCAGGGCCTGCTGGTTTATGGCTAGGGCTACTGTGAATCAGGGGCATCACTCAGCTTAGGCAATACAGTGTGTCTGGGGTTGGAGTTGCTGATCAGAACTTATGAGGGTCTAGAGACACGTATGGCCCAGTTTGCCAAAATTATATCCTTACTGTTGGATATGACCTTAAGACTTGGGGCTCAGAGGTGAAGGGGTCTGGGAAGAGGACAGACAGAAGTGCCCACCTTCTGAGTGACTAGGTAGGAATCAAAGACTTGCAGATTCCTAAGCTCTGGGGAAGGGTATTAGGCTCAGGTCAAGGAACCACCAGTGGAGAGGAATAGTAACAGGAGAATCCAGCATAGCTGTACAGTTCTGCTGAGCCTCCACTGACCTCATTGCCAGCTCCACCAGCAGGGAGGAGCTGTAACTTAGAGCCTACCGGAGTCTAAAACTTACTATTAGACAAAGATTCTAAACTAGGTAAGTTTTGATTGAAGGAGGTAACAATAATATTAATAATAATTATTACTATCACAAATGCTATCGGGATTAGCACTTATTGAGCACTGTGTGAAACACTTTACAAGAATGGGCTCTTATAATCCCTTTGAGGTAAACCGTATGTCCAATTTATAGATGAGGAAACCAAAGCTCATAGAGTTTAGGTGCATCATCTAAGGATTCCCAACTAGGTGCTGGCAGAGACAGAACTTGAACATATGGCCATTTGACTCCAGAATGTGAGTTCTTTTGATGTAAGACTTCCCATTTCAGCGGCCTGGTTAGTCCCACCAGAGTGGAGCTGAACACAAGTCAAAGAGTGGGATGGTGGTTAAGAGAAACTTAAGAATGAATGGCTGTAAATGCTAAAATACGCAGAGAGCAATTAATTTGAAAACTCACATCTTACAGAGGTAGGATTGTTGTTTCAATGTGGTTATTCATAATCTGAGATTATAGTAAATCCATGACACCTTTATATCAACCTGAAGATTAGGTAGGCACATAATAAACCAAATCAGTGAGCCTGGAGGATAGTTAGGTTCTAAATTTTATTTTATTATATTTTTAATGTTTTATTTATTTTTGATGGAGAGAGAGAGCATGAGCTGGGGAAGGGTGGAGAGAGAGGGGGACAGAGGATCCAAAGCAGACTCTGCTAACAGCAGTGAGCCCAGTGCTGGGCTTGAATTCGCAAACCGTGAGATCATGACCTGAGCCAAAATCGGACACTCAACCAACTGAGCCACACAGGTGCCCCCTAAATCTTGTTTTAATAAACAATTATTCATACCTTTCCAGAATCATGAAAAAAAACCAAAAACCAAAAAACAAAACAAAACAAAAACCCCCAATCCTAGTGGTACTTTGTTAATGTAGCTTTCACATTTTAGCACTGTCTCTAAAGTGCTCACCAACATGGTTTGAGTAGAAGATTGGCAATGACTTGGAAAATATGTCGTCCTTGTAACATGGGCTTGAGAGTCCAGTGAGGGAAGACTAAAGGAAATGACAAAGCACCCTTTGGAGGATGATGACAGAAATCTACGTATGAAAATAATCACACCTTGGGGATCTTGGAGGGTCTGCAAGCACTACTGATTACTCACCAGTTGTAAGCTCTCCCAGCATTAATCCATCTTGGCAGTGGGAAGGACATTACTACATGACTGCACTGCCTGCTGGCTTCTTACAAACTCCTGGCTGGAAAAGAAAATGAGTGAATATTCACTCTGGAAGATGGACTTGTTTCCTGTGTAGAGTCTGCCTCATGGAGGTCCTTCAGGCAAGTAAACCAGGTTTTAAATTTTTATTTTTCTGTTGACCACATTCCAACAAATTTTGAAGCATCTAATTCCTATCTTGGAAGAGTTTCCTTAAGGTTTAACCAGACTCATGTCAGGCCAGTGACCACCAAGGTTATTTTTTTAGCCCTATTATAATTTTAGACTGCAATGTAAATGTCAAATCTCCCCCACCCCCCATCATATTGGCTGAGAAGGGGTGAAAAAAAACCCTGCTTCGTTCTTGAAGGTGCTTTAACATTTTTATTTCAATGTTTACTTCGTTTTCAGCGTGTAAGATGGTTAGAGAAAAGGTGCACTTGTAGAAAAACAAAACATCCTCCCCTCCCGCCATCAGTGGGATATATTTTACTCACAAAGAGTAAGGATAATGTAGGATACAAGGCAAAAGAAACTGGCATTCAGGTGCTGGAAGACTTCGGCCACCATGGATTTTGAAATGGCTGTCTCTTCAAATGGTTCTTTATGGGTTTGTCAGGAAAAAAAAGCCAGTAAGTTCAGGAAACATTGTCCTGGATATTTAAAGGAGGGAGAAAGAAGAGAGGGGAGAGAGAAAGGGGTATGTTTACCATTCTAGCATATTACTAACCCTTGTTAGAGGAGGTTGTCTTTGAAGAGAGGCAATGAATACTTTTCCTACATTTTGCATTTAGGAAGGGTTCACCCAGGAGCTGAAGGCAGGTCATGGACCATATCAGAATGTCATCCAGGAACATGATCTTCCCTAAGCCCAGTAAGTCATGAAGATCTCATTCTTAAACTTGGGAATATCACTAGCCAGTGGAGAGACACTTTAGTTACTTGTAGAGCTTACAGGGCTGTGAAGAATATCTTTGTTCCTCATCATACTGGGTGGCTATTGAATTATAGGCTTGATGAGGAACCATCTTCCTCAGAGTGTTGTGGAAGGTTGGAGGCCAGAAGCAGAGGGCTGTGGCCCTGGGCAGTGATTCGCAGAAGTCTTTTTAGTTACTATAGAGTCTGAAATTCCAGATCCTTCTCCTGAACAAGCCATGGGGCTCTGCAGATGCAGTGGAACATCACATGGCTCAAGTCATGGATGATTGTCTTGTCACTGAATCTAGAGGCCTGTGCCCCACATTTTACAGGAAGACAAGCATTTACTGGAATATTTGCCCTGGGAAACAGGGAAGGGGTACAGGCTAAGTTGTATTGGATAGGCAGCCCTTTTAGCTTCCACCTGCAAAATACCTTAGCTCCAAAGGCTATTTTAGCTCAGGGAGAATTGACAAGATTCCTCAGAATTAGAGTCTAAGAACAGAGCCCACAGAAAACAGGAGCAGAACAAGAATTGCTACTAGGAAAGGGAGAAAGAGAAATCAGGATTAAGAGTGGGAGGACAGTGACCTTATCCACAGCAACTTCTTACTCAACACGTCTCTGGAGACAAGGGAAACAAAAGCAAAAATGAACTATTGGGACCTCATCAAGATAAAAAGCTTCTGCACAGAGAAGGAAATAAAACTAAAAGGCACCCGACTGGAATGGGAGAAGATATTTGCAGATGACATATCACATAAAGGGCTAGTATCCAAAATCTATGAAGAATTTATCAAATTCAACACCCAAAAACCAAATAATCCAGTGAAGAAATGGGCAAAAGATGTGAATAGACACTTTTCTAAAGAAGACATCCAGATGACTAACGGACATATGAAAAGATGCTCAATATCACTCATCGTCAGAGAAATACAAATCAAAACCACCATAAGATACCACCTCACAGCTGTCAGAATGGCTAAAATTAAAAACTCAGGCAATGACAGACGCTGGCGAGGATGCAGAGAAAGAGGAACCCTTTTGTGCTGCTGGTAGGAATACAAACTGGTTCAGCCACTCTGAAAAACGGTATGGAGGTTCCTGAAAAAATTAAAAATAGAACTACCCTACCACCCAGCAATTGCCCTACTAGGTATTTATCCAAAGGATACAGGTGTGCTGTTTCAAAGGGGCACATGCACCCCAATGTTTATAGCAGTGCTATTGACAATAGCCAAAATATGGAAAGAGCCCAAATGTCCATTGACAGATGAATGGATAAAGAAGAAGTGGTATATCTATACAATGGAGTATTACTCGGCAATCAAAAAGAATGAAATCTTGCCATTTGCAACAATGTGGATGGAACTAGAGTGTATTATGCTAAGTGAGAGTAGTCAGTCAGAGAAAGATAAATATGACTTCACTTATATGTGGAATTTAAGATACAAAACATGAACATAAGGGAAGGGAAGCAAAAATAATATAAACACAGGGAGGAGGACAAAGCATAAGAGATTCTTAAATACAGAGAACAAACTGAGGGCTGCTGGAGGGGTTGTGGGTGGGGGGATGGGCTAAATGGGCAAGGGGCATTAAGGAAGACACTTGTTGGGATGAGCACTAGGTGTTATACATAGGGGATGGATCACTGGAATCTACTCCTGAAATCATTATTGCACTGTGTGCTCACTTGGGTGTAAATTAAAAAAAAAAAAAAAAAAAAAATATATATATATATATATATATATATATATATATACACATATATATATATACACACACATATACATATATATATATATGTATATATATATAATTTTAAAAAAAGTGGGGGGAGAGAATTCCAAGAAGGTAGATTTGAATTTGAATTTGACAGGAAGAGTATCATGAGTGATCTTTGAGAGAGCAATTTACTAGAGTTTCAGTAGGACTCAGGAGCATCTGGGCTGGCTAGCAAATGGAGAAGGCTGAAAGCAAAGGGAGAGAAGGACTAGCTGTTTCTCACAGTTGTGCCATTTTGATCATTGCACAAGGGTACCATGACTAAGGGGACATGATTTCCATGGCCAGCAACATAGATTTGATATTTGTTATCTCAGTTTTTCTTGCAGATGTGGTGAAGTGTCTTTTTCAAACAAAATCAGTATATTATTTCAATTTTATGACATATGGAAGTAAAATGTCTTGGGGAATGGGTGCCTCTTTCTAATTCACACAAAGGCACCCTATGGACTAGTAATGACCCTGAGGAAAAAAAAGCATAGTGCTCAAAAGACATTTCAATGCTATAAATCATGCCAAAGCTATAGAATCCATGAAATACTCTAGAGAGAATATGTTTATTTTTTTACCCTTCTCAATACTGTGGTTAAGATGTAGGCATTGAAGGTTAATATGTTTATGCAGGTGACAAGTAGGAGATCCTGGAAATAAATCTTTCTGTTTTAACCTGTATCAAAATGCAAGTACATTCTATGTTTTGAAAATTTGTAAGGGTTTTCTTCTGCAATCCTGTCATTTCCTAACTCCCTCCCACTTGGGCATGAGATCGTTTTCTGCGGTTGCTAGATGAGATTTGAAAGTGGCAGGAGAATGGGTAAGTGGGAAGGAATCACTACTCAAGTCAAAACCACTTGGCTTACATGTGAAATCCTCATTGTGTTTCAAAAGCATCATTTGAAACATATAAATAGTGAATTTGACTTTCAATTGTGACACCTTAGGTAATGAGGGCCTCTAACAAAATTCTCCCAATTTATATTCTTTCCTATATCCTTGGAAGAATATTAAGAGAATGAGTTGATGGAGCTCAAAATAAAGAAACAAACAAACAAAAATAAATCCACTTATCTCTCTTGTACTGTAGTATAGTCAGTGCTGCCAAAAAAGAGGCACCTAACAGAGGATATGTAAAGAAGAAACACTCTAATCTTGATGTTATGATGGGGCACATTTCACTGATGAACTTTTTGAATAACTAGTTAGCTATCTACTAATTTCAAGGTTTTATGAAACGATGGCTGTGGGAAGGTTATACTCAAATACCTGGATAAATCACCCATTGTTTCAGTGAACTCAAGTGCTTTTTTTCTGTGTGATAAATAAATGACTCACTTAGCCTTGGAGCACTAGAGAGATTTACCAAGATCATTTGTTACGATTACCTATCAGGTAAACATTGTGTTCAGGAAGGGCTGTAGTGGGAAGTGTTGTCCTGCTGCTACTCACGCTGATTGCATAGGTGTATTTGACTTGATGCTGTTTCTGTGGAAAATTCCTCACATCAGAGAACACAGTGGATTTACCTAGGAGCCTATTACATGAAGGAATAATGAGGGGTTGTGATTTTTTGGGTTAAGAAAAGAAAATTAAATGTGTTTTATCATTTTATAGTCACATGTCCAATAGATGGTTTTCATTTTCTAGCTTTCCCCTTTAAGGCAGCATGTCTAAGTCCAATTTTCAGAAAATAGGCATCAGAATTGGTTGGGAGAAATTGTTAAAAACCAAACAAAAACAACAGCTTCTTAGGCTCCTATCCCAGATCAATGGACTTGTCATTTCTGAGGCCTGGGAAACTGATTTTAACAAGTTTCCTGAACCTTCTGCCTCCTCTAGGGTGATTTTGAAACACATTAATATATTTATGATCTTACATTCTGTGTTTTTCCTCTGGTTGGAGGAGGGGGAGGAAAGAGAGGGAGAGATAGACAGAGATTGAATCTCAATTTTGTACCAAACCATGAACAAGGAGAGATTAACTTCTGTTCAAGGCTCTTTCTCTTTTGAAATGAACAAGGAAGTAGTTGAAGAAAACCTGGGTGTGTTTGTAAAGGGCATACAAGTGGCTGTGTAGGCTGATAAGCCTGGGGCTGTAAATATTTGAAACTGCAAATTTGTAAAACCATGAATTGCATAGATATTTAGAATATTTTTTTAATATGCGTGAGCACACTATTATACAACTAGCATAGTTTGAATCTAATAGATTGGAATTTGTAAGATAAACTTGATTCTGATCAAATAAGATACTTGGAATTTTTAAAAATCTACAAAATATCTAAACCAAGAGCTAAACATTCCAAGGTTTCATAAATTAAGGATTTAAAAAATATATATTGTGGGGCGCCTGGGTGGTTCAGTCAGTTAGGCATCTGACTTCAGCTCAGGTCATGATCTCACCATTCATGGGTTCGAGCCGTGCGTTGGGCTCTGTGCTGACAGCTCAGAGCCTGGAGACTGCTTCAGATTCTGTGTCTCCCTATCTCTGCCCCTCCCTTTCTTGTGCTCGGTCTCTGTCTCTCAAAAATAAATAAATGTTAAAAAAAATTTTTAAAAATATATTGTAGCTTTTTGGATTCAGCCATAATTCATGCCTGTTAACAGGCTTCTATAATGCCAATCTGTCAAGTAATGTATGTATTGTGTAATTTCTCACAATCTCATTTCATCTAATTTACTCATACCTTTGTATATCTAAAGTTTACATTATATGCTGTATAAAAGCAAATGCCATTAAAATACCATCTTTTTGGACTTTTCACTGAAGTTATGTCTACCTGACAACCTGAATCCAGCCTTCTCAATCCTTTCATGAAATTGGGCTTGACGAGAAGGCAATGTAGGTGGCTCATAAAAGAGAGATGTGTCTGTGGTTCATGTACCCTCTGCCCATGGTCCTGGCTGTGGCCTCTGAGTGGGCAGTTGAGGGGAGGGGTCTCTTGGGGATCCCCTCTCACTTTACTACTGTGGTGAGGCTGAAGGCAGCTGCTTTCCCAGGCCTCCGCGCTTCCAACCTTAGGGTGATGTGCAGTTTCACTCCCTTGTCTAGCCCATCATGACTTCCTGTTCTTTTTCTGTAATGTTTTTCAGATCCACTCCTTCCTGTTGCTTTCCCAAGCCTGATTCTGATCCAGGCTCTAATTACCTCACACACACCTGCACTCTCCTAACATCCTCTTTCCTGTCTACAACTTTTCCTCTCACCATTTTTTTTTTCAGGGTTGTTAGAATCCTCTTCCTGAAGCATCATTTCCATCACACTCCTCCTCCAGCAGCTCTCAGTTGCATCAAATCTAAGCTCCAGGTTCTCTGCTCCAAAGCCCCCTCTTGTTGCCTGGGCCATTATCTCCTTTACAGCTGGACTCCACTCCAGCCAAGCAAACGTCCTGACACCATGTCTATACAATGCTATAACATCTGGTTAATCCAGTCAACTCTGTCAGATCTTCAGTTAATCATCTGGATGTTTTGTCTACAAGATGCCAAACATCTGGATTGACTGAAGAAATTCACTACATTGATAGAAATTTTTTTTTAACTGAATTGACCAGATGTTTTGGCATTATGTAGACACATTGCTGTCTCCTACATTTATCTTAATAGCTTGTCTGCACAATGTCCTCTCCACCAGAAACATGACCTGTCTTCTCAATGCCATGTTCCCCTTTCCTTCCATATTATGGTCAAAATTGTCTGTCATGAAGCAGTTCTAGATTAATGCCACCAAACTTAAATCCTGGTTCATTCTAGCATCCACTTAGTTTTTACATATATAATTTGTTTCAGGTCAAATCATTGTGTTCTGTGTTTTAATTTTTAGGTATTGTCTTCCCCCTTTGCCTCCCTAGATTATAAACTCTATAGGCAAATATAAGGTATACTGTAAAACAGTCTGGCTTGTGTAGTGAGAGGCATGGTGGCTTGACCAAGAGCAGAAATTCTGGGAGTCAATCTTATTTTTAATTCTAGCTCCTCTACTTACTGTGTAACCTGGACAAATCATTTAACTTCTCTAAGCCTCAGATATCCTCCGCATTTGTAAATTGGAGATAATAATAGAGCGTACTTCATAGAGTTGTTTATAAGGATTGAAAGAGTTACTCAAGATAAAGTGCTTAGAAGGGTGTCTCTGGCATAAACTATCCGTTAAATTTTTGCTCTTATCATTATAAGTTTTGTAAGAGCTTGGTTTTCGTGTCTATGCTTTCTTACTGTGACAGCTAGGTAGGAAAGGCAGCTGTTATTGTTCCCATGTGAGAGAAAAGAAAACATACTAGGAAGTTATACCATTTACCCATTAAATCACTTGCTGGTCTGAAACCTTATAGCCTTACTTTCTACATATTATGTGTTAGCCCTCAGTTCTTTCTAGTCTCAGGAGTTAGAATATTGCTTTCTATGAAGAGCAGGTACTCAGGGCTCCTGGGTGGCTCAGTCGATTGAGTGTCTGACTCTTGATTTTGACTCAGGTCATGATCCCACGGTTGTGAGATTGAGCCTGCATCTGGCTCTGTGCCTGCTTAAGATTCTCTCTCTTCCTCTGCTGCTCTCCCCTGCTCATGTGTGCTCTCTCTCTTTCTCTAAAATAAACAAGTAAAAAATAAAAGTTAAAGAGCAGGTGCTCAAGGGATATGGGTAGAAATGTGTTTCCCTACACACCAGTGGTTCCCCAAAATTGGTCTGTGGATCAATGCCCATCTGTGATAAAGTGTCTTGTGTTAAAAGGAGAAAAAGATAATATAATAGGTTTCCTAAAGCTAAATTTATTCAAATGTTAGAGCTGTCCCTGAGATGAGGTTGAATCATTCATTTATTTTTAATGTAAAAATGTTCTAGCTCTGTGAAATGATGGCGATCTTAAATTATAAAATGTGGAATAATGTTATATTGTATACTTTTTAAAAGGTACTTGGTTGATTTATTCATTCAACAAGTATTGTTTATTTTTATTAAAACTTTTTTAAATGTTTGCTTGTTTTTGAGAGAGAGACAGAGCACGAATTAGGGAGGGGCAGAGAGAGAGTGAGAGACACAGAAATCTGAAGCAGACTCCAGGCTCTGAGCTGTCAGCACAGAGCCTGATGCGGGGCTTGAACTCACTGACTGCAGGGTCATGAACTGAGTTGAAATTGGACAGCTAACCAACTGAGCCACTGAGGCACCCCATCAACAAGTATTTATTAAGTATCTACTATTTGTTAGGCATGGTTCTAGGCACTAGAACAATAGTAAAGTAAACTGAAAAAAATTCTTGTCCTCATGGAGGACCCTCTAGGATAGGAGATGGCTGATAATAAGTCAGTGAGTAACCTCTCTAAGGCACAGTTTCCTCTTCTGTAAAATGATAATAAGGGCCTCTGCTACATAGGTTGTTTGTAAGAGTTGAATACATTGGGGGTGCCTGGGTGGCTCAGGTGGTTAAGCATCATACTTTGGCTCAGGTCATGGTCTCACGGTTTGGGATTTGAACCCTCTGTGGGCTCTGTGCTATCAGCATAGAGCCTGCTTCGGATCCTCTGTCTCCCTCTCTCTCTGCCCCTAGCCACTCTTGTGCATGTGCACTCTCTCTTCCAAAAATAAACATTAAAAAAAAAGGGTTAAGTATATTAGTGAGGCAGAGTGCTTAGGTGTTCATAGTATTATTGAATATAATGGGAGACGGAGATTTGGAAAGATTGAGCATATGGGGAGGAGATGGGTTGCAATTAGAAAGTAGAGCAGTTACTATAGGCCTTCTTGAGAAAGTGCCATTTGAGCAGACTTGATGGAGCTGAGGGAGATAGCCATTTGGACATCTTGGGGAGAGTGTTTCAGGTGGAGGGATCATTCAGTACCAAGCACCTGAGGTGGACCACACCCAGCTCATTTGATGAAGTGCTGGAAGGCTGGTGTGGCTGGCACAGAGTAAGCAATGGGGAGGGTAGTGAGAGAGGATGTCAGAGGTTAAGGGGAAGGGGTGGCAATTATCTGGAGTCTTGTAGGCTTTTATGGGTATATGAGTTTTTACTCTGAATTAAGTGAGGGAACTACTGAAGGGTTTTGAGGGGAGAAGTATAATTATATGACTTCTGTTTTAGAGAGTTTCACTTGGCTGCTCTGTTAATAATAAATTACAGGGAAACAAGGGTAAAGCAGTGAGACTAGTTAGTATTTGTAGTCCATGTGCAAGTTGATGGTCCCTTTGACCTTGGTGGTAGCAGTGGGAAGTAGTAAATAATGGTGAAATTCTGGATATAGTTTGAAGGTACCATCAACAGAATGTCATAACAGAATGGATGTGGGGAGTGAGGTAAAGACAGGAATCCAAATATTTAGCCCGAGCAGCTGGAAAGATGGCATTGCCCTTAGCAGAGATAGTAACACTATGGGTGAAGTGGGACTGGTGGAGGCATGGCTAGGAGGCTAGGAACTGCAGAGGAGAGTGTAGTTTTGGACATGTCATTGATGGGACATGAAGTCCATATAATGAAATTGTGAAATTTCACTCTGAAGCACATCTGGGCCTCACATAGTATCATGTATAACTTGTCTAAATTAATTCAAAAATCACTTGTTGAATTCTTTCGTTGCTTGGGAGATAGTATCCATTCTTAGTCTATTCAGTTACACTGATAATACAGTACAACTTTAGAACAGAGATAAAATGGTCATATTCCTCTTACCCCCGATAAAATATTTCCTCAGAAATTGCAAATAAAAGAAATAATTTGTACACATCAGAAAGAGGAAACTCACAAATTTTAAGTTCACTCATGACTGTTGAGAACTAGCCATAAAATATATTCTGCTTTAAAATAGTCATTTATTCTCTATACATGATACCCTTCATATTTCAAATATATTGTCTTTAAAACATTTGAATATTGAAGCTCCAAGTAGATTAAATTCAGAAAATATAGGAGGAAGTGAAGAGTTTCCTCCTCTCAAAAATTTTTTTTTAATCTTTTAATGTTTATTTATTTTTGAGACAGAGAGAGAGAGACAGAGCATGAGCGGGAGAGGGCAGAGAGAGAGAGGAGACACAGAATCTGAAGCAGGCTCCAGGCTCTGAGCTATCAGCACAGAGCCTAATGCAGGGCTCAAACCCATGGACCATGAGGTCATGACCTGAACTGAAGTCGGGGCACTTAACCTACTGAACCACCCAGGCGCCCCAAAATTATTTTGATTATTAAAAAGTATCTGTACATTAGCAACAGTTACTCTTTTTGGCATCATGAAGATGAGAGACTAAAAATTTTCAAAAAGACCATGAATACCTTCTTGTTGAGTGGTGCTAAAAAGAAAGCCTCTAGAAGTTGTTTTTGCTGAACAAGTAACATGAATACCATGATCTAACCTTAAAGGAATAATTCCCAGCAGATGTGGAGAGACCAGACTTCTGTTTGCATTTTAATTAGAAGCCGGTCTTCTTTTCTCTTCAGGTAGCATTCTCCATCTCTAATCCAAAATACCTTAAAAAAAATTAAAAGATGAATTTATATGTTATCACTTATTAGAGAATAATTGAAAGACCTATAATTCCATTTCTTTCCTTCCTGCCCCGCTACTTCTTTGCTGTGCAATTTGGTTGCGTCTTGAGTTGGACATGTGACTGAGGCAAAAATGACAGGCAGAGGGAATAAGAAATGTGAGCCAAGTGGCTTTGGAAAACTCCATTGAAAGAGAATCTAAAGATACAAACTAGTCATAAAAACATAGAGTGCAGATGTTACTAGAACTTAGAACTTGACCAAATTATGTGAAGTAATCTTAAAAAAGAAATACATATGAAGATTGTCATCTTGGAAAAAGTTTAAAAGCTTTTGTGAGTTCTTTAGTGCCAATGCAAGAGTTAATATATAAGCTTTTAGCTCCTGGTGAAACAGAATGGGAAAAATTACTAGTTGTATATTGGGGCTTCCTTTGGTGGCTTAAAGTCAGCCGTGGTATTTACATCATGGAAATCTGCAAATGCTACAAATCAGCGCTTTTTTTTTTCTTTCCATTTATTTTGGGAGCTGATTGTAGCTCTGCATTGGGATTAATGAAACTTTTAGCACCTGTGACAAAGGTATTCCTGCATGGCTTTGGTGAGGGGCATTTTGGGGAATAAATGAGTATTTTTTTCTATAAGCAAGGGACTTCTAATACCCATCTTAGTAAGATTTGGTGTTTTATTATTTCTCTTGGAATTAAAATTTCATCAAATTCTTATGAAAAAGGATTTCTCTAAAATATGGCCTTTGTTTCACTTCGCTTCATTAAAAGGTAAAAGAAGATAAAATATATGTGTGGCAGGAAAACTTCCTGCTTTCTAGTAAGCAGAAGTAGTACCACCTGATAAACTGTGTAGAGTCACTGGAATGGAGTCAAAGCCATAGAGAAATCAGACCTGCTTGCTTTTTTTTTTTTTTTTTTTTTTGTGAATGACAGTGTTAAAGAATGTAACCCCTCTTAACTTCTCTACACCCCTAAATACAAATTGCTTATACTGTTACAACCCTCAATGGTAACTCACTTCACACCTCTTTTTTTTTTTTTTTTTTCTTGTTATCACTAAGATTAAACAGCATGTTTGGGCAATATTCTGCATTCATCTAACCTTTCCCATACAGGCCGCACTGATACAACAGAACAGGTTTATGTACCTCACACGTCAGATCCTATCAAGAAACTTGGTAGTGACAGTTTGATAAGGACACCATAGCTTATTGAACTTGTTCTAAAAACAACAGCAGCAAACCACTCATCTCACACGTTTTAGTGACCTTGTTCTATGGTGTCCCCATTTTTAAATGCAGCAGATGTATTACTGACTGTGTGGCTTTAGAGCATAAAGAAAGCTGAGGCATGTGACAATGTATGTTTTGATACTACTCTTTTAAAAATTGTAGAGAGATCTGTATTTAATTCAATTACCTATTGACAAAGGAGAGGTCTAGGGCTAGTTTTAACTTTCACCTTGCCAACAGCTTTAACCAAAGTGAAAAAAAATGGCTGGTCAGAAAGTGAGAAAAAAATTGCCAGGACCTTTTGCTCTTCAGAAAATCCAGGATTGTTATAGACAATGAACAAGAATTGTTAATAGACTTCACTGTTTCAGGGTAATATCTCTAGGGCAAGACACATAAAAGTAAACCCAAATAAATAAAACATTAGAATGAACCATAAAGGCTAATTTTCTTACATGTTTTTATTTTTTTGTCTTTTGAACTGATTTTTTTTTTTTTTGGCCCAAACACATTCCTGTGACATTTCCAAAGACTTTACTATAAGCACATTAAATACCATATTTAATAGATTATTTAAGTTTTTAAGCTTTAAAACATTGTTATTATTAAGTTAAAAGTGAATTTTATTCTCATGGTGAAATTTTCTGATGGGATTCTATCTAATCTTTGAAATTTCATATCTTTCTGCTCCTTGTGGTTAAAGCAGGATAAGAAGCATTCAACCAACTGAGGGTTTAATTTTGTCACTTTGTTATCTCTTTATACCTACAAATGTCATTCTTCCAGCTTGTGCTCTGGAGCTCTGTGGTCCCCTCTGTTGTTGGGATATAGTACACTGGTAAAGATGGAGATATTCAGGGAGAAACAGGAGAGAAACCTATACGATTCTTTTATAGAAACAAATACAGTGCTAATGCATTTCATAATAACCAACAGAAACTTTATGAATATCCGTGAAACAACTGATGTTATAACTTTGTGGTGAGGGGAATACGGCACACTTCCAAACACTGGCTTATATTTTGGTGGGTTTGTGTCTGATCACTCTGCTTTTGAGTGGGTTGACATTTCTCCAGAACTCCCATATCATACCCTCTCCTCCTCTTTGAAACATTGTCCTACTTCTGAAGCACAAAAGAAAGTGTTCTTGTTAGTATCAGGAGCCCCTTATGTTTTCTCATCTCAGATTCTATAAAGGATCATAAAGGAAAAAACATGAAATATTTCAGGGATACTAGAATGTAGAGAGGGAATAATATAATAGGCCTGAGTACCCACAATCTCCCTTAAGAAGTGAAACATTACAAATGAAGCCCCTTATATATTCCTTGTGCCTCCTCAGAGGTTACCACTATTTTCATACGTTTTTATACTTCTGCCACACATTGCCACATGTGTACATCCATAAACAAAGTAGAATGCTGTTTTGCTTGTTTACATTTTTATATAGATGGTTCCCTTTTTTCCCCCTTTATTATTATTTTTAAATGTATATTTATTTATTTTGAGAGAGAGAGAAATAGCACAAGCAGGGGAGGGGTAGAGAGAGAATCCCAAGCTAATGGCACATATGGTGCCCGATCCCATGAACTGTGAGATCATGACCTGAGCCGAAACCAAGAGCCAGATTTAACCAACTGCGCCACCCAGGTGCCCCTCACATTATTATTATTTTTTTTTAATAAAGATGTCATATCCACATCCTATTTAAAAAATTGTTTTAATGTTTATTTATTTTTGAGAGAGACAGACAGAATGCTAGCGGGGGAAGTACAGAAAGAGAGGGAGACACAGAATCTGAAGCAGGCTCCAGGCTCTGAGCTGTCAGCAGAGAGCCTGACACAGGGCTTGAACCCATGGACCGTGAGATCATGACCTGAGCTGAAGTCCGTTGCCTAACTGACTGAGCCACCCAGGTGCCCCTCCCTCACATTATTTTTAAGATAAGCTAACACATATAACTCTTGTTTATTGATCTTTACCACTACAAAGTATTCCATAGTATGGCTATACAACAACTTAGTTATCCATTCTTTGGTTGATGCTTTTGTGTATATTTAGTACAGGTTTTCTTGAGCAATGTTGTGAGAATTTCTTTAAGGGACAGACTTAAGATTAGCATTTTTGGATAACTGGATATGCCTATCTTTAACTTCACTAGATACTGCCATGCCCCCAAAATTGAATCATCAGCAGTGAAACCAGCAATCTGTATAATAAACCCTCCGGGTTCGAAGTTTCAGATTCAGTAATCTGGAAGTGTAGTCATGGTGGTGGGGAGTCTGGCAAGAATTTGCATTTCTTTTTTTTTTTTTTTTAATTTTTTAAAAATGTTCATTTATTTTTGTGAGAGACAGAGAGACAGAGCATGAGTGGGGAAGGGGCAGAGAGAGAGGGAGACACAGAATCCGAAGTAGGCTCCAGGCTCTGAACTGTCAGCACAGAGCCTGACGCAGGGCTTAAACTCATGAACTGGGAGATCATGACCTGTGCTGAAGTCGAATGTGCAACTGACTGAGCCACCCAGGCGCCCCAAGAATTTGCATTTCTAACGTCCCCAAGTAATGCTGTTGCCACTGCATTGTAGTGCCTGGGACTACATTTTGAGAACAGGTGTTCTAGGGAAAGTCTATTGGATTACTTTTGGGAAAAGAGAGCCGATGAGACACTACCTGGAAAGATGTGGCTGGTGAGGTTTTATTAGGTAACCGAAAGTTAGCCTGAGGTATTATTTGAGGATTCAGATTCTAGAAAAACTGAGTTAGTATAGATAATATACAGTAAATAACCAGTGTGAGTGGTTGTCATCAAGAGCTACATTCTTGATAGTTCTGTTGCTAGTGTCACCTCTGCATGTGCTCTTGTTGCTATGCTGAAAGGGCAGAGGAGTGGGCAGGAGGCCTGCTGTTGGGCTAGGGTGTGCAGTGAGCATGGCTGACCTTACTTAGTGTATTAGCGTCTTGATTATGTGTATAAAACCCAGGCATTGGCTTAGATGCAGGTGACAATATTCCCTTGGAGATTCCTCAGGCTTTAAGGCATGAAGCTACTGGGTCTTACTGATTTGGCTATTTTTAGATATTTATATGCAAAACGACAACAACAAAGATCAATCTTTATGTATATAATTTTTATTCTATTCCAAATTCAGTACTGTGGTAACAGAATGCCAGGGAGGTTTCCCTTAAATACTCTTTCTTGAAAGAAACTTCTTATAAAAAGTCTTGAAAACAAAGCCTTCACATATTTTAGGATAAAAAGACATAAACAGGCTGGCACAGTCTACAAATGGTTAACATGTAAACTGGCAGGAAAGTTATTTTATTTCAGATTTAGCAATAGAAAAAGTCAATTAGGGAAAAAAAAGCATGAACCAAAAGCATTTGCTTACATCATCCCACAATTTACATAACAAGATAATTTTTTTTCAAAACCAGACAACAGGTTCAAAAATACTTCTTTTCACACCCTTAAGTGATGTTGTTGGGAACAACGGCTGTTATAAGGCCATTTATTGCAGGCACATTTCTACCTAATTATCATGACTGTAATTTTATCTTCTTTCTTTTTTCTCTCTCATCAGCTTTTTGCTTTCTTCTCGTCTTCTCTTATTCACCGGATTCCGAGGATCATAGATTTCGAATGTGTCTGAATCTTGCATGCTTGCATCTTTCACTTTTCTGCTTTTATCCTCAAACTGAAGTACATGTGACATCCTGAAAAGGGAGACAGACAGTTCAGTGATTTAGGCAGGAGAATGGAATGTGGAAATTTTATACTATACTGTCCTTGGCAGAATGAACCATAAGGGTACAGAACACCAACATGGGTTTATTGTTTGTTGGTGCTTATACCACATGGAAACCAACTTCTCAGAAAACACTTAGATTTGAAAAACATGACTGGAGTTTGGTCCTGCTGCTTTGTGTTTTTAGTAATGAGTCTCTTTGCCTCTGTCTTCACTTGAAGGTCCTTCCTGGATGAGAGGTTAAAAGAGCTCTACCCAGGGTATTCCTTCAACTAAGAGAACATTCTGCCAGCTTCCTTTAAAGAGCACACTCACTTAGCCAGAGTGGGCAGGGTTGCAGAGCAAAACCCCTAACAAACCAGCCCTATCTGATCCTGTTTTTAGTAGTTGAAGGGGTCAAGAGTCAGGAATGTGTTAAGAAAATTCTTGTTCAAATGGTGTTATGATCCTTTTTCTGGGGAGTTGCAGGGCAGGGTTAAAAAAATTATTTTTTTTCGTGCAAAATGAAACTAAGCTTTGGCATGGCTCCATGGACTAATTTCCTCCTCTTACTGTTGATTACAACAAATTTAACCATCCTGCTTTCCCACTTTATCAAATGCTTACTGGTCTTAAGGTATCAACATGTGCTTGAATTGTAAGTGGTCATAAGCTGGCTATCCTTAGCAGCCGGGAAATATGTAAGTGATTAGCTCTGCCCCCATTAGGAGGTGTCAGAAATAAATAGGGAAGTCAAAGACCAGATTTCAAGGCAGTTGAATGAATTTGGAAAGAGAAAAGTTCAGTTTTGACATATAAACAAAACTTCTAAGGCTTTTCCTACTCATTATAAAAGCAATTTAAAAATGGGCATACTCAGCACTTTTATCACAGCTGATAGGGCTAAATTGCCTATAGGATTAACACTCCCCATACACCCATTGTAACTTTCCGATGAAACCCAAATATTACATTAATTTATTTTTCCCTAAATAAGCAGAGATTTGGGCAGTAGGTAATAGCACAAAATCCCCCACCCCTTTTCCCTGCAAGTAGCACATATGCTGAGTGAAGTTTACTTATGCGACAAACTCTCATGGATATATTCAGATTTTGAAGAAAAGATTTTGTGGCAAATAAAACGTTGCGAGATTAGTGATACTGCAGTTACTGAGGGTTCAGTAGCTACTGTTCTCCAGGGGTGACAAGTTGAGTCTTAACTACCATTCCCAACACTTCTATATGAGAAAAACTACTGGAATGCAATTAGTACAAGTGATATTATTATGTAGATGACGTAGAATATACTTTAACTTACTAAATGAGGTAAATCACATTCACATTTCTATACTTCATTATTAATAATGCTACTTACATCAAATTTCATAACTAATTTTAATACATGAACATGCCATATCATTCATCAGAACTGCTGACTTATACTTCTTTGCTTTAGTAAACACCCTTATTTAGAAAAGGTGTCATAATTCGTGTGTCATGAGTGGACCTAGAGGATATTATGCTAACTGAAATGAGCCAGACAAAAACAAATACCACATAATCTCACTTAGGTGTAGAATCTAAAAAACAAAACAAATCAATAAACAAGCAAATTCAGACCTATACATGCAGAGAACAAACTTATGGTTGCCAGAGGGGAGGAGGGTGGGAGGATGGGCAAAATAGGTGTATGGACATGGGATGTATAAGCTTCCAGTTATGGAATGAAAAGTCACCAGGATGAAAGGTATAGCAAAGGGAATATAGTCAATGGTATTGTAATAGTGCTGCATGGTGACAGATGGTAGCTACACTTCTGGTGAGCATAGCACAATGTATAGAGAAGTTGAATCACTATATCGTACACCTAAAACCAACCAATGTGATACTTTATGGCAGCTATATCCACACATACAAAAAAGCCCAACCAACAACCAAACAGAACAAAAAGAAAATCAGAAAGTATAGTTATCTCCTTACCATAGCAATTGCAGTGGAAAAACCATGCTGTTAAATTTTAAGAGTGGTGACAGTGAAGCCCATGCTTCCTGTTTCCAATTTAAGTTGTTTCTATCTTCATTAAAAAAGAGCAGATATATTTAATGGAAGAAATGGAAAAAAGAGCTCTGAATTAAGGTAACAAAGAAAAAGCACCAATTTTATCATAGATAATCATATAATTTAGTAAGATAAATTTGTAGATTCTTTGTGGGAGGAGGAAAATAGGGTATTCATAGGTATTGATTACAACTTTTCAATTGGAGATAACTAATAAAATCCCAGATGTTACAAATACGAAAAAAAAATGCATCATAGGATCATTGCTTATTTAAATGGATTCCTCAGAGGTTGATTTTCCTGTCCTTTCAATTTCCTACAGTATTTAAGTATTAGCTTCTGAGAATAAACAATCTCAACTCGTAGAAAGAGGCTCATCATTCTACATTCATGGTAACAAGGGACTACTAGACCCAGTTTGAAACACAAACTGGATTTAATAAATTAATGATTTGCATAGGCCTAAATGACCAGTGACAACTCAGTTCAGTAAACACACCTCTGAAAGCCAACTAATCAGTGACAGCCTTATGATTTTGAAGGTTGGCCAATCAGTGGTCAACTCAGTCTAGTAAACACATTTCTGAAAGCCAGCCAATCACTGACAGTCTCTCCTGAGTAATGGGGCTTCTGAGGCTGATGTCAACCATTAAATAATTCCTGACCCCAAAACTCTATATAAGATTTGCAACCCATTTAGCTCAGAGACTGTGCCTAAAAGCATAGCTCTTCCTTAGTTAAGTAATAAATTAAACCTTTTGTTTCAGGTAGTGAGAGGTGGCCTTTTTCTTAGATACTTCTTACATTTTGTGCTGCATTCCCCAAAGTATACTTTTTTAGGAATTTTAAGTGTACTTTCACTGATGAGGAACAAGTTTAGAAAGGTGGGAGGATGTTCTTTTTAAGGTCCTTTACCACACATCATGGGGAGTCCAGATCCTGCACTGCATTTCAGTAAGTGCTTAGCAAGTGATTCTTGTGTAGATACCTAAGCCAAAACCAGGAAGTAGCTCAAAACATGCCCTTTAAAACAATTTCATTCAATACTCCCATATTGATAGTGAAAAACAAAAACCACTGTCTTTAGTTAACTATTTCTATTTCTAAAATTATTGGTCTCTCTGCCCAAAAATACAGATGGATTTTTTGTAATATCCATTTCTATTAGAGACTGTCCACATTTCAAAAATGGCTTTGCCAGAACTTGTCAATTAAAACCACATAGGCACCTTCCTCCTTTCTATCCCACGAAAGTATCTTGCAACTATTGGATTTAGTTGGCTCTGGTATAAGAAAGAACTCTAGACATGTGAACAACAGCACAAAGTCCACAAAGAGGAACAGATTTTCCTACAAATTTGAAAAAAACAGAAAGCTGTAAATTAAAGTAGCTGTCTTTTTCAACTGTTTGTTTCATACACCACTGCACTAAACAAGTCCAACATTTTGATTAATAACAAACCTAAACCCAGAGGAAAGAAAGGGCTCTCAGCTTACAAACTACTTCAGCTTTAATATCATAATACTTAGCATGGCTGGTTACTCAGCAATAATATTTAATCTTTAATAGAAATAAAAGCATAATCAAAATGGTTCACCCATTTATCTTTCAACATGCTTTGGTCACTTCATTTTAAAAAGCAAAACAAAACAGTTATTATGATTTTCAGCATAATAAACTCCTGACCTATGTGCCTCCATAAATCACAGACTGCAGGAATTGAAAGCATGCCCACATTTTACAGTCTCCTGTGAGAATACACATGCAGACTTAAAATACAGACTTAACTCAAGTACATAAGGGTCTGGTCATTTACAATTTTGTATGTACCAATAACTCAGTACTATTTACTCTGTGGCTGGTTATGGAACTGACCAAACAAGAGCAGTGAATTTTTTGGAATTAATTGCATGCTGATCATTTACATATGAACATTTTAAAACTTGTTCACTTGAAGGCAAAGACACAAAATTTAGTTCTGATTAATAAAAAGATTTACATAAGCTCAGATTCTCAAATAAGAACACTGACTTGGGGTGCCTGGGTGGCTCAGGTGATTAAGCGTCTGACTCTTGATTTTGGCTCCGGTCATAATCTAATGGTTTATGAGATTAAGCCCCATGTCGGGCTCTTTGCTGAGATCACGGAGCCTGCTTGAGATTCTCTTTTTCCCCTCTCTCTCTGCCCCTCCCCTGCTTATGCTGTCTGTCTCTCAAAATAAATAAACAAACTTAAAAAAAAAAAAAAGAACATTGACTTTAGTGTGTTACAGAAATATAGAGGCTTACCATTTTCATAGAGGTTGTTTGACAGAGTAATTTTTTTTTCATATGGGATTGTATGAAATTATAAACAAAAGCAAACAACCAATTGTTTGAAAAAGACCTGGACCTTTAATAATCTCACTAATTTGACATCCAGTTTTAGAAGTTCTCCCACAGTTGTGAAACACATGAAGATTTATGACAGCAATTAATATTAATGGAGAACACAAGAGAGGTACTTAGTCTCAAACATACAGTAAGTACAATATAGAATTCCAGTACTAATTTGTTTCTGACAAAAATGCAATTAGGTTATTTATGCTTATGTAATGTAAGCTGTTATCTTTTTCACTGGAAATTTTATAAACCACTCGTTTCCCATTTCCACTCGACTCAGACTTTTGTAGGTGTTCTAACTGTTCTACATCTATACTATGTCTCTTTCAACCTCCAAAAGTTCTAAAATAGTCTTTCTTTAAAAAAAAAATGTTGTTTTAAAATTAAGTAGGCTCCACACCCAACGTGGGACTTGAACTCGTGACCCCAACATCAAGAGTCACATGTTCTACAAACTGAGCCAGCCTGTTGCCCCTAAAATAATCTTTCTTTCTTTCTCTCTCTATTTTTAAATGTTTATTTATCTTTGAGACAGAGAGAGAGAGAGAGAGAAAGAGAAAGAGAGAGAGTGAGTGCATGAGCAGGGGAGGGGCAGAGAGAGAGGGAGCCACAGAATTCAAAGCAGGATCCAAGCTCTTAACTGTCAGCATAGAGCCCAACGCGGGGCTTGAACTCACGAATGTGAGATCATGACCTGAGCTGAAGTTGGATGCCCAACCCCCTGAGCCACCCAAGTGCCCCATAAAATAATCTTTCTTATACATTTCTTTCATACCATTTCTTTGACCAGGAATTATTGGCTATTGTGTTAGACTGAACAACTCGGCTGGACCCTTAAAACTCTGTAACAACTGCATCTTCCTATCTCACCAACCTCATTTCATTTCTTTCATCAATTACTCTTTTGTAATTGGCTGTTGACTTAATTGTGAACAGACTGTCAGTTATTTGAGACAGTATGAGTCTTGTTCACAGCTGTATTCCCTGTGCTGAGAATGGTGATTTGTGTTGTAAAGCAAAGCCTTCAGATCCTTTGTACTGGCCAGGCCTGCTGGCTGGTACTAGCTGGTTTGCTAAACTAACACTTGACCTCCTTTTGTGGGCAGGGAATGTCTTTTATTTCTGTGACAAACTTCTAAAATGTCTAACAGCCTCTGCAGAAAGTCTCAGGCTCAGCACAAGCCCACCTTTTCATGACCTCTCATAGTTTAGCACATACTGATTGCTGCTTTTCCACTGTGCTCCTACCAGTGACAGCTAGTTTTATTTGTTCCTGCTCATAGACTGCAGTGGGAGCATGCCTTATGTTCTTTTCCATTGACTTTGGTCCCTAATGTAAAACTAGATAGTTTATTTTTTATTTTTTATTAAGTAAACTCTACATCCAGTGTGGGGCTTAAAATCATGACCCGGAGATCAAGAGTCACATACCCCACCAACTGAGCCAGGCAGGCGCCCCTAGATTCTTTGTATTTTTTTTAGCTTTTTAAAAATTTTATTTAAATCCAAGTTAGTTAATATATAGTATAATAATGGTTTTAGGAGTAGAATTTAGTGATTCATCACTTACATATAACAGCCAGTGCTTATCCCAACAAGTCCCCTCCTTACTATCCATCACCCATTTAGCCCATTAGATTTTTTTTTTAAAGTTTGTTTGTGTGTGGGGGGGCAGGGGGGGGGAGAGAGAGAGAATGTGTGCGTGCACACACACACACGGGGGAGGGGCAGAGAGAGAGGACAGAGGATCCAAAGCAGGGCTCTTGCTGATAGTGGAGAGCCTGAATCAGGGCTCAAACTCACCAACTGCAAGATCATGACCTGAGCCACAGTCAGATGTTCAACCAACCGAGCCACCCAGGCACCCCTAGATAGATTTTTTTTTTTTTAAAGCAATGTCTCTCTAGAGCACTACATCAAACACAGATGCATATTAGAATCACTTCAGGAGCTTTAAAAACTATGCCAGGCTTCCACCTACAGAAGTATTGATTTAACTGTCCTCGGATGGGGCCCCAGCATTGGTAATTTAAAAGTTTTTCCTGGTGATTTTAAAATACAGCCAAATTTAAACTATAACATTAAAGTTTAAGAACCTTTACATTTTCACACTGATTTATTTCATCAGCCATTTGTTCTGGCCCCTTCAGAGATGAATTGCTAGTTCCTATTGACAAGCTACTCACATACTTGAAGAAGCAGAAGTGGCCTCTGAGCCTATTAACTGAATAATCTCAAGTGTATTATCCATTTCTTATATATGGTGTGAAGATAAGGCAAGAAGCTAGATTCAATTATTCACTCAATAAACATTTGAGGACTTTTTATGTGTGAGACCTACTGTCAGACACTGGTGACACAAAGCCAAATATGACCCAGGCCCTGCCATCCTGAAGTGAACAGTCTGTTCAGGAGATGAACACACAGATACCAGAACAAATGCATATGTTGGAATTGCCTGCAAAGTGTGAGGCAACAATTATAAGACGATCCATTGATACAGCTCTCTATGAAAAGCTTTCACATGTTGTCTGCTATTATCTTCATAGTAGTAACTATATGGGGTAGGCAAGAAAGATGTGGTTATCACCCCCATTGCACAGACTGGGTAGTGGTTATTTTGGAATAAAGAAAATGCTAAAAATGCAATTGTAAAGAGACCAGAATTATTTGTGTAGCTCCCAGGCTGGCCTTTCAAGCAGTTCCAAAAGAGAAGCTCCAAAAATGTGGGAGCCTCTTTGGGCACCTCTCTTTTAGATGAACACTTGCTTAAAAAAAGGGGGGGGCGGTAATTAAAATTCACTGTAAATTTTATCTCAGCCTCAGTTTCTCCTTATACTTCCTACAGTGGGGATGCCACCCCATTCTGGTGGAAGTCCCACAGGGGTATAGCCAAGGGCCCACAGCCTGACCCTATAAGGGTAGAGGTCTGGCAGTCTCCTCTCAGGCATCTAATTACTAAGGCATGCCTTGTGCTTGATGATGGTATCCAGGTCTTTTCTGTTATATATATATATATATATATATATATATATATATATATATATATGTATATATATATATATTTTTTCAAAAATGTAAATCTAGCCATGAAAACTCTCCTGTTTTAAATCCTTCACTGCTCCCCATTGTCTGCACAATGAAACCTAAATTTCTTATGTGGCCTCTATGATTTGGCTTTTGCTTCCCTCTTCAAGTTCCTTTGTCACTCGCCCCATCACATTTATATCCCAGGCATCCTGAATTGCTTGCAGTTTCCTGAACAGGGCCTGTCTCCAGCCTGTTTACTGCCTCTCTATGGTGATAACCCTTCTCTCCCTCATACTGGCTGAGGTGTCACCCCGGATTTCTCTCCTGGCCTATCCTCTTTTTCCGTGGGGTTAGGCCCTCTTCTGTACAGCTCTCTAGTTTAGGCTCCCTCACTAGAGTGCACTTGGCTCTGTTTTATGGGCCTTTGTACTAGCACCAGTCACCAATACTTGGCAAGAAAAACACCTTCAATAAATTTCTGATGAATTAATAAATGTTTCTGAGAAACCAGTCACTTCTAAAACCTTTGGCTAGAATTCTGGTTTTGTTCACCATTCTCCTGGATAGTATTAACACATAATTCCAAATTACTTAGCTATTAGGTTTTAAACGCTTGAGTTTTCTAGGTTAGTAATTCTCCTTTCAAACTCCATTAATACCAGAGAAAAGGCTAATATTCAAAAATCTAAAACAAAATATTTCCACCACTACTAACTCTGTGCTATGAAAATCCAACACTTTCTCAAATGGCCACTTAAATTATCTAATGATTACATTTGTCTTTTGTACCCTTTGTCTTTGAGGTATGAGGTGGGGGAAAATGCATATATTGTCCTCAGCCTCCCTCCACTTGGGTTGAAAGGCCTTGCCATTCTTTGTGAAACGTTGTCATCCACGTAATTTGTCTTTTCTGTACTGTGTTGACAGGTTCTTATTTCTCTGTTAAATTAGAATTCTTAAGAAATCCAACTAAATAACTCCTGGTTATTATTTAAGTTTATCATTCTACGGGACTATAGATAGGGAATTTAATTGATATGGTTGAAGTTTTTTGTTTTTTTTTTTTTTTGAGGGGAGAGCTGGAAAGGAGATTTGCATTTGAAAAGCAAAAACAGTCCTTTTTGTTTTTAAAGAAAAATTTCAGCAAGACAAAACAATTATCAAGTTTTGCCCACATTTGATTCTCTGAAAGGACCACACCCTGTTCTGTATCATAGATGGCCTGCAGCATGCTTTCTTTGTCCATGTCACTTCTCTGGAATGCCCCACCACCCCCTTCCCATTGGTCTGTGTCCCTTGTCCTTTCAAAGCCCAGTGTAATTCCCATTTTCTCCTAAAATTCTTCTCGGACTGCCCTGGGTTTCATTCAGGGCTGGCTCTTACTTTTGAATTTATCTGACACTTTCTTGGAAACTTTTGTGGACTGCAGTTGGAAGACCTGGGTTTGAGTTATAATTCAGTCGCTAAATGTTACTGGAGGACAGTCACATTGCTTTTCAGGCCTATTTCTTCATCTGTGAAGAGGAGATGGTAATATGCACCCTAATTACCTCACATAATTAGAATGAGATTCAAACATCATTCCTCCAGTAAGTCCAACACTTACTTTCATGTCAATTTATTTTGTATTCTGTATGTATGTATTACATACAAAGTGTGCTTGTATAAAGTTATCATTTTTATAAAACTCTGTTATGCTTCATAGACTTTTTCAAAGTGTTTTCATTTATATCATCATACACAAGAACTTACTTATTTGATCTTGCCTAACTTTGGAGGCCTACATATATTTAAATTTTTTTTAAATGTTTATTTATTTTTGAGAGAGAAAAGGACAGAGCATGAGTAGGGGAGGGGCAGAGAGAGAGGGAGACACAGAATCCAAAGCAGGCTCCAGGCTCCGAGCTGTCAGCACAGGGCTTGAGCTCACGAACAGCAAGATCATGACGTGAGCCAAAGTCAGAACACTTAATCGACTGAGCCACCCAGGTGCCCTGGCTTATATATATTTAAAAATATATCCTGTCTGTCCTAGACTACATGCCATTCGACGGGTAGAAACTGTTTAAAGAATCAAAGAATTATAGAAATTTTACTTTTATAACTTTCGTGGCATGATTAGCATGTATTGACTATTTTTATGTGTTTTTCCTTTGTGCAAAGTAACATAATCCTGAGAAGCAAAAAGAAAAGACAAACAAAAATCATCTGTAATTCCATAGCTCAGCAGTAACTAGTATAAACATATAGGTACATCACTTCCTGTACTTTTTTAATGCATCTCTATACATATATATGGATGTATGTATTATATATATGTGTGTATATGTATATATATTTGAAGGGATCATAATGCATATATTTTATACTTTTTACCCAACTATACCATGATCATCTTTTTTTTTTACATGGATAATTATACTTCTATGTAATTTTATTCATTTTCTAATATTTGATCCTATAGATAATTTACAATCAACCCTGTATTGTAGGATTCTTAGGCTTGTTCATATTTTCACCTTTATGAACAGAATGCTGCGAATAATATCTATGTGAATAAGAAATATTTGGATTTTCTTATTTGTAGTAATTTTGGGAAGGAGAGGCAGGTTCAACCTTCTTTGTTTTGGTAGCATAATTCTTTTTCTTTCAGAAATGACCCTTCCCCACTATGAGTCCATGTACTTGGAGTGGGATGACACCCCCTTGGGCTTGTCTCAGGGAGGGGACGCATGGAATAGGCCTGTCCAGAATAACCAGTAATTACATTTAGGGCATGGGCATTTGAATTTGAAAAGGCTAAACACAACTGGTTCAAGAACTTTTTCTAGAACTACTGGGTTGACTACATAACGTAAACCTAGAACTTCTGAAGACCATCTTTGCCAACCCCTAGGGGAAGTCTTGGATGAGGCCAAGTGAGAGGAAAATGGAACCAGGAGACAGAAAACAGAGGGAGGGGGAGAGAGAGAGAGAAAGAGAGAGAGAGAGAGAGAGAGAGAGAGAGAGAGAGATTCCTGACACTGGTTGAATTCTCTGATCTAGTCACGCCCTAGCTCTACTCCTTAAGCTTTCCATGATGGATAAATTTCCCATTTTTGTTTAAGATATTACTATCATTTGTAATAATCTTTACTAATGCTTAGGATATATTCCTAGAAGTAAAATTCTTGGGACAAAGATTTGTACATATTTAAGGTATTTCATATGAATGGTCTAACTTCCCTCCACAGAGGATTTATCAGTTTACAATCTCATTGGCAGAGTGCCTCATTTTGCTCTAATACCTTTTGTTTTTATCCCCTCCCCCCATTTTTTGGCTTTTTGAATTTCTTCTTTTGTGATATGTGTGTGCATCCTTTGCTCATGGAAAAAAAAGTGGCATATTCATCTTTTCCTTATGGATTTGTGAGAATTTTTACTATGTTAAGAATATAAATCCATATTCATCACATAAATTGCAAACAACTTTTCTAGTTTGTCATTTATCCTTTAATTTTTTTTTTTTTTTTTGGTCTAGGTTTACCTACCTATCTCCTTTCCTCTTCCATCGATCCCTCTGTCCTCCCTTCCATATAGAAATTTACAATTTTTTTATACAGTCATTATGAGCAGTCTCCTTCTGTCTTTAAAGTTATGCTTAAGTCTTTCTTCACATTAATACCATGTAAAAATCCACTATATTTTCTAATAGCACCTTTACATTTCTCTTTTCATTTGTTATTCTTGTATCAATTTAGAATTTTTTTTTAGTATACTGGGTCAGATAAAGTTCTAATTACTTTAATTATTTTTTCCATGTGGCTACCTAGTTGTTCCAACTTCATTTCTAGAATAATTCACCTTGTACAGTATCCCAACCCACTGGTTTAATTATTATAATTTTGGCATCTGACTGGGAAAGATCATTACTTTCTTATTCTTTAAAAAAGAGTATTTTTTTTAAATAGACTCTATTTTTTCAAGAGGTTTAGACTTACAGAAAAATTGAGCAGTTAGTACAGAAAGTTCTCTCATACCCCCAAACCAATTTTTCCTATTATTACCATCTCATGTTAGTATTGTACATTTGTAACACTTAATGAACCAATATTGATAACTTATTATTATAAGTCCATAGCTTATTTGTATTTCCTTAGTGTTATGGACTAAAGTGTTTCCCCAGAATTCGTAAGTTGAAGACCCAATTCCCAATATGACTATATTTGTAGATATCGTCTTTACAGATATGATTAACATAAAATGTCATTTTGCAACACATACAAATATTGAATAATTATGTAGTATATCTGAAACTCATATGCTAATTATACCTCAATTAAAAAATATCAAATGAGGTCATAAAGGTGGGCCATCTGCAAGAGAAGGAAAGAAGTCTCACTAGAAATCAACCCTGCTGACACTTTCATCTTAGACTTCTAGCCTCCAAAACTGTGAGAAAATAAATTTGTTGTTTAAGTAACCTAGTCTGTGGTATTTTGTTATGGTAGCTCTAGGAGACTAATACACTTAGCTTTTACCTAATGTCCTTTTTTTTTGTTGCAGGATCCCATTCAGGATATCACATTACATTTGGGTTGTCATGTTTCCATAGGCTATTCTTGGCTATGGCAATTTCTCAGAATTTCCTTGTTTTGATCACTTTGACAGTTTAGAGGAGTACTGGTTGGGTATTTTGTACGATGCCTACACTAAAGGGATTTATCTGATGTTTTTCTCAGGGTAAGAGTGGGCTTACAGGCTATTGGGAGAAAGACCACAATGTAAAGTGGAATTTTCATTACATCATATCAAGGGCAAATGCTATCAAAGTGATTTATGATGTTGATGTTGACCTTGATCACCTCACTGAGTGCTTGCCAGTGTTTTCCACTCTAAAGTTACTTTCCCCCTTTGCTTTCCATGTGGTACTCTTTGGAGGGAATTCAGTATGCATAGCCCACACCTAAGGAGTGAGAAGTTGTGCTTTCGTACTCTTTTTATTAAAAAATTTCTGGGTTATTTTTGCTTGCATCTCTTCTTCCCTCCTTCAACTGGTATTTTATTTGTATTATATTAGGTTTATAAAATAATCTTGAGATAATTTGTTTTTTGTTAAAAATTAAGCATTCTAGAAACATGGTATACCTATCTCTTTATCTGTATAACAGGTTGAGTTTTCTCAATTAAAAAAATGTTTTCTAAGTGATCATTTCACAGCAGCTGATGAACTGATACTGATCTTTGTGTATTTATTTTGTTTCTGGCCACAATACTTGAAGTCTTAGAACTTTAGACAGATAACTTTGGATTTTCTATATCTGCAGATAACTTGGTTTCCTCCATTCCATTTTACAATTAAGTAACTAAAGAGAAGCTATTGAATTTATTTATCAAACTGAAGCCTGCTTCCCAGTTCATAGCCTAAAAACTTTGGAAACCTAAATATGACAGATACTTTTAAGGGTCTTTTGCTGCTAATGAAAAATAAAAATCAAAATAATTTCTGTAGAATCTGGGTAACTATGTTAAACATTTGATACTTATTAAAGTTTAAAGAAAGTATATCTAATATGAAAATCATAACTTTTAGATTTATTTCAAATGAATTAATCAAAAGTAGCTATATAGAGATGACATTATCAACCCCAATATTACAACTATTTTTTTCTATGATTCTCTGCTAACTTTTGATACTGCTTAAAATGTAAGTGACAATTTTGTTTGAACATTTTGACATTTTCATATGAGATCTAGAATATATTTTCAAACATTAAATGGAGGATTCTTTCATTTTGATAATATTTTACCTATCAAAATGTAATATTTAGGTAAATGTCTTATAAACTTTTAATTTTAGAACTTTTCTCTATCAATAATTACAGGTAACTTAGGGTTCTCTTTTTACAAACGTTCAAAGCTTCTTAAGGAATTAAGATATTAAAGCATTAAAGTATCACTATATATGAAAACAGTGTGCATCTTTTTCAACACGAATTAGATAGTAGAAGTGACAGTAATTCATATGACAAGACAGACAGACAGACAGACAAAACATGAATGAGGCCAGAGATCAAAGTATATTTAAAAAAGTCCAGAAAAATGAGGTCACTGGGATTCTTCATGTCCAGCAGAGCAGGTCAGCACAGGACAGAGATGACTGAGAAACAGAAGAGGCTAAATAAGGGAATGAAATCAAGGAGAAAAAGGATAAAAGAAGAGTCAAAATGGGAAACAAACAGTGACTTAAAGAAAGCAGAGAAAAATGCAGACAGAAATGGCCAAAACTTAGAAGAAATTTAAAAATTGACAACAGGACAATAGTAACAAAACAATAAAAGAAAAACATTGAAATACTTGAAACAAATGAAAATCACTATAGGAAAATAGAACATTAGGTAAACCAAGCAAGCCACTGGCCTATGGAAAAAGAAAACAAAGATAAAAACTAGTGGAATTTCTTTTACTGTTCATCATTAACATGGGAAAACTTCTTTTCTTCTAAATTTTGAATAAATGTTAATATTTCTCCTTTGGGGTTTTGAAAAGCCACCTCTTAAAAAACTTTTTGTTTTCCTCAGTTAAAAAGAAAAAAATAATCCTCATATTATAGAGTGTCTTGAATAAATATTGAGTATTGTTGGAGCAAAAGTGAAAAGATGTAATTTTCAAAATATCTTCAGCAACATGGGAATAGTTTCTCAGCTTTCTTGCCTATCTAATATGCTTCACACTCTCAGTAGGGCACAGGTGGAAAGATTTAAGAGGCTTTCCAGAATAAATCTGTAATACGCATTCTTACACCTGCCCTGGGGTTTAACCAACTGCTCAGCCAATAACATTTAATCTGTGCCTGGTGAACTAACAAAACAACTTGGGAAGATGGGGTTCCCAGTCCAAAAGGCCTGGTAAGCAGCTGGGGTACATGGCTATCTGCCCGTCTCTCTCAACAAATCCACGAACAAAGCAAGCTTACCTAATGTGAAAGAAACTTATTTCAGGTCAAACTGTATGAAGCAGAGTAAATACAGCAGAGCTTTCTTTATTCAGAAGTAAAAGGGAGAAAAAGAGGTGACTTCAGGGACTGGACAGAGGGCTTAGAATGAAAATAACTGCCTTTCCAGGGTCAGCAATTCTGACAAGGTCCTATTTATAAAGAACCTCATTGGTCTTCTGCAGCATTATTTATAGTCCTTTATAAAATGAATACCAATTAGGCAAATGGGTCTATAATCATATTTCCTCTTGCTTCATTTTATCACTATCTTAGAACTTGGCTAAGAGAGAGAAACAGAAGAAAAACATTTACCTTACACTGAGTTTATAATTTTGTGCTCTCTAAAGTTTATATTAAAATTTTATTTATAGTTGATATCCCTTCTGCCATTTTAGCACCAGTCTCAAGGAAAAAAAACAACAACAATATTTCATTAATGAGGCATTACTGTCTACCATAAAAATATCAAATCTCAAGTTTATTTTATCCTAGAAAGAATCATGATAGAAACTGAAGTTAACCATTGCAACTTACTATGGGTTAAGAAAAGGTAAAAAACAAAGCAAAACAAAAAAAAAACCTGTCAAACATTATAGAAATGGTATAAATTCTAATCATCATCTTGGTAGATCTACTGACAAATACAGAGAAATTAGTTTTCAAAAATATCAATGAGAACATCAAAAATGAGAACAACAAAACCTTTACTGAGCACTGACACCCTGTTAAATCCTTTAAAAAAAGTATTTCATGTAATCTACAAACTAACCTATCAGAAAGGTACTATTTACTATCCTCAGACTACAGTTTAAGCAACAGGATGAGACAGGTTATACAATTTGTCTGAAATCACACAGCTAATAAATTCAAATCAGGTCTGATTCCAAATCCCATATTCATAACCACTCTCCTGTATATTCCCATGGAAAATTCTGGGTAAATGTGGCAAGAACTTCTTATTCAAGTTAAACTTTTAAACAACTGTCTGCATTTTAATTTTTCAAATTAAAGGGATTATAATATTAGGGACATGGACTTAATATCTGCTGTGATTTAAAGGGAGCTGGACAATTTTTGACCAAAAATTTATAATAAAGTGCTGAAGTCACTTGTTTGGCCTTATTACTACAGCAATAAACAATGACACTGCTTTATAAGCAAATGTGAAAAATATGTAGGCTAGCTCGAGAAACTGTTGCAGTATAAAATCACACAAAAAAAGACAACTACTGAGCCAAGCATGATTAGCTATTTCTGAGATCTACCACTTTCTAGCTCTGAGATCTTGACCCAAGTTACTTAACCTTTCTCTGCTTCAGATTCTTCCCATATAATTTAATACCATTTAGCTTATAGGTTAAAAAAGATTAATATTTTGTAAATGTTAGTAAAAGTTAGCTTCTTCTTACAACTTTTATTTCTACTAAAAAAACAGCTCAAGCCCAACATTTTATATATCGTGGCTGATTGAATTATCTGCACACAAAGAACAGAACATTATTGTTACATTTAACTTGATTATCTGCATTAATACCAGAGAGGATAAGGGATGTTAATAATTCAAAATGGTAGGTAGTAGAAAGATTATTAATGAATGTCTCTGGAAGAATATTTTGTGGCTTGCATTTATATACAGCAGTCCTAGATGTCCTGGGGATTACCATCATGTAAAATAAAAGTGAGATGTTATCTACTGTATGATTTTGTTAATCCTTTGTGCTTTTTTTTTTTTTCCAGTACCAGGGAAATGGAAAAAATTCTGATCAAACCTCTCATAAAAACATTTAATAACCTATACCATAAATTGGCAATCAAATATCCTAAATTTTGTTCTTTTTTATTCCTCATGCTACTTATTTTCCACATGCAATCTTTTCCATTACTTTGAAGGTAGGGAGTTTGTCTAAAGACTGATTATTTCCTTCTTGGCACTAGGGTCTCAATTCAGGTAGTGGCCACCTGTTAAATAATGGGGCCTTTTTATTGATTCCATGTTCAATTGTCTAAGATTTTTCCAGGTGTGGTTTACTCAAAGAAAATACAAATGGAGCACATTATCCAGTTGCTTAAACTTTTAAAGTAAAAATGTGTTGAACAATAGAGATCCAACTTGCTTACTAGATATTAAATAGTATTATATGGCTGTAATAATTTAGCAGTGAGGTACTGACAAAGGAATAGACAGAAAAATCCTTGTAAAATGATGAAGCTGACCCAAAAATATTTCTAAGCCCTTGGTATACGATAAAGGATATGTGTAATATCAGTGGGGAAAAACAAAGGATTATTCACTTGTGGAAGTTAGTAATATACAAAAAAAAAAAAAAAAGTTATAAGAGTAACCTAATATAATACACCAAATAATAATTTCCAGGTAGATTAAAGATGTAAATTAAAAATGAAAATAAAACCACAAAAATACTAGAGAAAGATATAACTAGGTATTTATATAATCCTGGGATTATAAAAATTTAAAGAATGATGCTGGGCCAAAAACATGAAGAGCAAGATTGGCAGATTTATAAATACACATTTAAAACTCCATGTTAAAAACAAAGCCAAAACAAAACAAAGCAAACCCCTCACAAACAAATTGTTAGGTAATGACAAACTAGTAAAAATATTTAAAACAAAAAATAATATCCTTAATATTTTTAATTTTTTTTAATGTTTATTTTTGAGAGAGAGCAAGTGAGCATGAGTGGGGGGAGGGGCAGAGAGAGAGGGAGACACAGAATCTGAAGCAGACTCTAGGTTCTGAGCTGTTAGCACAGAGCCCGACTCGAGGCTCGAACACATGAACTACAAGTCATTACCTGAGCCATTGTTGGACGGTCTACTGACTGAGCCACCTAGGCGCCCCAAATTCCTTAATATTAAAGAGCTTTTGCAAAGCAGTAAGAAATATATAATCATATTAGACTATACACTTAATAAAAAAAAAAGCCTTATACACTTAATAACCACCACCACAAGAATGATGAAATATAAATGGCCAGTTAACACATTTTTAAAAGTTCAACTTCATCAGTAAACAAAGAAATACAAAATAATACAAAGTAGAAACTGGCAAGGATTAATGTATCTATATCTGTTACCTATGATATATTACAACATACACATACGTGATACTTAGCATAAGGAGAAACCAGCCACTTCATACATTACTGGTACAGGTATAAATGATTTAACCTTCTGGAATGCAATCTAGCAAAGATGTTATCAAGACACACTTGAACTGACAAAAATCACAATGATCTGGGGGAGGGAACTGTTTGAAAGGGGCATGAGGGAACTTTCGGGGGTGATGTAAATGTTCTAGGTCTTGTTTTGGTGGTGTTTACATGGGTATGTACGATTTTGAAAATTCATCAAAATTAACAAATAAGAACTATGCAATTTCTTGTTTGTAAATTATAAAAAAATACTTAACAGTTTCACTTCCTTTAACCTAAGGAGATAACAGTGGACTTACAAAATATATAACTATTGGCTTATTCACTCATGAAAGACTCCTAATGAAAAATCAAATAAATTTTTCCATTCTTGAGAAAAGTGTAATATAGGTATAGACAAAAGGATTAATGATGATTCTCTGTAGGGTATGAAATTACTAATGATTTTTTATTTCCTGTCCTTTTTCAATGTTTTTTATATAGATTGCATTATAACCACAAAGTGGGTTATTTGAAAAATCAATATGACAATTAGTATTGATTTCATCTAATAATTTTCTAAAAGAAAATTATACAAATTAAACATTTTTGAAAACAATTTAAAAAATTTGTAAAGATTTTATTTTTAGAAATACAAACAACTCTGTACAAATTCTGCATCTTCTTTCACAAAATTTCACCTGGAACCTTAGTACTTGGGTTTTTCTACATCATTTAACTTTGAGATATGCTTAAAGTAATAGAACTTTTGTTCCTATTTTCTTGATTGCCTGTGTATAATGGCCGCTTTCATTTTGTACTGGCTTGGTTGCTATCTGTAACTCCCACTATGAAATGATTTTTTTACTACAATGTGCTTAATCCCAAGGATCTTTGCTCCTTAAATCTTCTTCCCAATAGAAATGAACTACTTATGCCTACAAAGGCCTTTCTCTGTTTCAAAATGCTGTCAGCTATAAAAACCCCCAAAAAACAAAAAACAAAAAAAAGTTTCTGGAGATGGTCCAAGTCCACGATGTATGACTGTATATTCCCAGCATAAAAAAGGTAATCTTGTCTCCTCCCCTCCTCTTTCTCTATGGATGCTGAATTTACATTAGCTAAACTCTGGATTCAGAGTTATATAAAATTATATTCAGAGTTATTATAGTTATTATAAAAGCCTTCGGATTTTATAATCAGATTCAGCTAAAGAATCTGCTTTATAATACTTGTCTCCTTTTCTCAAAAGATTTTAAAATAGAACCATCATGCACAGCTAGCAAATTTAATGAATATATCCACATTCCTTCTAGGTTACAGACAACATAACTGAGGTAAATTAACATTTGCCTTTTATTTATATATTATTTTTCTTTGATATTATTACATCAAGACAACTGTATAACTAACAATTTGTCAATTTAATTTAGAGTGTTTACTGAGTAATTTGTCAGGCCTTACCAATATTACCCCAGTACCATGCACCCTTCTCCCTCTCTCACACCTAATATTTCCTGAGCATTTCCTTAGAGTCAGGAACTTTGTAACTTTAGAACCACTTTACACGAATTATCTCATTTAACTCTAATAATAACCCTGAGGTAGATATTGTTATTTCCACTTTACAGGTGAGGAAATTAAGGCTTGCAATAGAGGTTGCTTGTTCAGGCAGTCTGATTTAACAGCTCATTGTATAATTAAAATATAATTCAATATGTAGGATTATACAGAGCCTCCATAGTGGTGCATTTCTTGAAAAGAATGTGAAAAGTATTCCAAAGATTAGAATGGATGATAAATGTGCTGTAACCAGCTCCAGAAGACAGATAGTATTATTTAGAATCAAAGGTCTTTGAAAGTCAAGTTGATTTCCCCCACCCCTCATTTTTATCACTTCATGTTAAAATCACTGTGCTAGAAATTGGTATTCTGGGGCTCTTAAGTGTGACCAAGAGCCTCACTATTTATTACTGTGTGATCTTGGACAAATAACCTAACTTTCTGAGTCTAAGTTTCTTCATTTATAGAGTGGGAATAATGCTGATTCTCTAGTGGAGCTGTAAGAAACAAACCCACCATAGCTGGTCCCTAACCTATGAGCCCTATGAGGGTTAAATGAGGGAAGATAGCATTAAGGTCCTAGCAGCATACCTGAAATATATCACATGCAAATATCTGCTTCAAGAATAAATTGGTTGAGGGGGGTGCCTGGGTGGCTCAGTCGGTTAAGTGTCCGACTTTGGCTCAGGTCATGATCTCACAGTTTGTGAGTTCAAGCCCCACATTGGGCTCTGTGCTGACAGCTCAGAGCCTGGAGCCTGCTGTGGATTCTGTGTCTCCCTCTCTCTCTGCCCCTCACCTGCTTGCACACATTCTCTTTCTCTCTCTCTGTGTCTCAAAAATAAATAAATCATTTAAAAATTTTTATTAAAAAAAAAGAATGAATTGGTTGGATTCAGAACCACCTTTATCTCCTACTACCAGTAGAAGAATATGAACAAAAAGCATAAAAAGGATGTATATTCACTTTAAAGTCAAGTATAAGTGATTTCTACTGTCAGTTATTTTGCAAATCTTATTAATTAAGATGAATAACTGATAATTGGCTAAAAATATACTTAACAGCTGGTTATAAAAGAAATGATGAGATTGCACATTAAAAGTAACTGCAGACTTGCCAAAACTAAAATGTTTGTGAAAATGTAAACACTCCACAAGCAAAAAAAAAAAAAAAATCTAGACACAGATCCCACAGCCTTCACAAAATAATTCACAACGGATCATAGGCCAAAATAAATAAGGCACAGAGATGAAAAGTACGGCATAGGGAATATAGTCAATAATACTGTAATAATGTTGTATGGTGACAGATGGGAATTATACTTGTCCTGGTGAGTGCTGAGTAATGTAGAGAATTGTTGGATAAATGTCATACACCTGAAACTAATATAACACTGTATGTTAATTTTATTTCAATTAAAAAATGGATCATAGACCTAAATGCAATATGCAAAAGTGTAAAACTCCTAGAAGATAACATAGGAGAAAACCTAGATGACCTTGGCTATTAGATGCAACACCAAAGGCATGATCCATGAAACAAACAGTGGATTACCTGGATTTCATGGAAATTAAAAACTTCTGCTCTGTAGAAAACAGTACCAAGAGAATGAGAAGACAAGCCACAGACTGGGAGAAAATATTTACAAAAGACACACCTGAAGACACAAAGAACTCTGAAAACTCAATAAGAAGAAAATGAACAACTCGATTAAAAAGCGAGCAAAAAACCTTAGCAGACACCTCACAAAAGCAGGTACAGAGATGGCAAATAGCATGTGGAAAGATGATCAACATCATAGGTCATTGAGGAACTGCAAATTAAAAGAACAATGAAATACCACTCCACACCTGTCAGAAGGGTCAAAACCTAAAACACCGAGAACACCAAATTCCAGTAAGGAAGTGGAGCTATGGGGACTCTCATTCATTGCAGTGGGAAAGCAAAATGGTCAAGCCACTGTGGGTGATTGGCAGTTTCTTACAAAACTAAACATGCTCTTACCATATGATATAGCAATTATTCTCCTTGGTATTTGCCCTAAAACTTATGTCCATACAAAAACTTACACATGGATGTTTATAGCAGCTTTATTCATGCTTGCCAAAACTTGAAAGTAGATGAGATGTCCTTTAGTAGGTGAATGCATAAGTAAACTGTGCTACGTACAGACAAGGAATATCATTCAGCACTAAAAAAAGATCCATGAAGGCATGAAGTTCATGGATGAATCTTAAATGCATATTACTAAGTGAAAGGAGCCAACCCAAAAAAGCTGTATACTCTCTGATCCCAACTATATGACATTCTGGAAAAGGCGAAACTGTGCACACAGTAAAATCATCTATGGTTGCCAGCCTTAGTGGGAAGATGAGAGATGAATAAGCAGAACATAGAGAATTTTTAGGGCAATGAAACTATTCTGTATGGTACTATAATGGTGGCTACATGTCATTATACATTTGTCCAAACCCATAGAATATACATCACTGACAGTGAACCCTAATGTAAACTGTGGCCTTTAAGAGATAATGATGTGTGAATATAGGCTTTTCATTTGTAACAAATGTACCATTCCGGTGTGGGATATTGATAGTTGAGAGGGCTGTGTGTTGCAGGGGAGGGAGGGGGAGGATTACGGGAACTTTTTATAGTTTCTGCTCAATTTTGCTGTGAGTCTAAAGCTACTCTAAAAAGCCTATTACGAAACATTTCTGAAAAAGAAAAAAGAGCAGTTAAATGCCAGTGTGGAGTTGCTATGGGCATGGTAAGAATTATGTTGTAAGCAGGTCTCGGCCAATAGGCTGGCCAAAATTCAATTCGAAAGCACTACTTTGGTACTCCTTGAGAACAAGGATCACAAACTGCGAAGTTGAATAAAGCTTCCCAGGACTTATAAAGTGGGTTATTATATTTAACAAAAACAATCATCATGACACACACAATGACTAAAGATGCTTTAGTCCATCAGTTCTCAAACTGTGACTTGAGGATCGTTGTGTCTCTATTGTCAAAGTTATTTTAGTATGAATATTAAAACATTGTCTTTTTTCATTTTCATTCTTATCCTTATGAATTCACGGTGGAATTTTTGAGAGTATACATGATGTGTGGGATCAAAACAGAGT
Organism: Acinonyx jubatus; assembly: GCF_027475565.1. Lineage (NCBI taxonomy): Eukaryota > Metazoa > Chordata > Mammalia > Carnivora > Felidae > Acinonyx > Acinonyx jubatus. The sequence continues at coordinate 130,536,244 of NC_069380.1, read as the reverse complement.
GAAGAAGAGGCACCTGGGTGGCTCAGTCGGTTGAGCAACCAACTTCAGCTCAGGTCATGATCTCATGGTTTGTGAGTTCGAGCCCCGCATCGGGCTCTGTGCTGACAGCTCAGAGCTTGGAGCCTGCTTCTGATTCTCTGTCTCCCTCTCTCTCTCTGCCCCTCCCCCACTCATGCTCTGTCTCTGTCTCAGAAATAAACAAACATAAAAAAAAATTTAAAAAAAGACAGTGAAGAAGATATGAGAATCCGGCTGCTTCTGTTATGTCAGACATTGGGAAATATGCAAAAAAAAGGTAAATTAAAAAAAAAAAGGTGAATCAATGGCACTTTTCTCACTAGATTTTCTCCTATGAAAATATAATGGTTCTTCATACAATTTTTATTTATGTTAACATGAAATGGGTTTATTATTATTTTTAAGTGATTTCATTCTTTAGTTTTAATTTCTAGTAAGGTAAATATCAATAGATACATTCCATACAAATCAAAGCTCTTTGGAGTCCTCACTAATTTTTATAATTAAAAAATTTTTTTTTAATTTTTATTTACTTTTTGAGAGAGAGAGAGAGAGAGAGAGAGAGCATGAGCAGAGGAGGGGCAGAGAGAGAGGGAGACACAGAATCTGAAGCAGGCTCCAGGCTCTGAGCTGTCAGCATAGAGCCCGACGTGGGGCTTGAACTCATGGACTCTGATCATGACCTGAGCTGAAGTCGGATGCTCAACCAAATGAGCCACCCAGGTGCCCCAATTTTTAAGAGTATAAAGGGGTCCAGAGAAAAAAATGTGAGACCTGCTGTCTTGGCTAATGCTAAATGGGTAAAGAAGATCTCTTGCTTGGCTAATGTGAGTTTTCATTATTCTCACAGCATCTGTCCTTATACCTGTATTTGGGTTTGTCTACACTGACTTGTTATCCATGCTTGGCAAAGTCCTGATTGAATGAAGTGGAGACTATAATTACAATGTTCCTTTGTAGTCATTGTACCCTTCACTCAATACATGATAAACCTCATACAAATTACAGTATTTATTATATATAAAAAGTATTTAAAGCTTTGCCAATGAAGTGAAGCTATGTCCTTTAATGGTATCTTATAATGAGGTCTGAATGGACCTAACAGTCAATACTTTCTTTTACATCTGCATTATTAAATTTTCACAGTTTTGAATATTCAGACAACTGGTTTTTATTGCTTCTATACTATGCTAACTCCTGAAGAACACTTGAAAACTACCTCATGCTAAATCTGGCTCTCAAACTCTAATCTCTAGCACAAACAATGACTGATGGACAAAGTGATTTTTAATGCAAGCCAAGGTACAGTAATAAAACTGAAAAACAAAAACAAAAAAAGAATCCAGATCCAAAAGTCCTAACCAATAAGATTATCTTAGAAGGATAATTTTTTCAGAACCAAGAACAAAACCATTTAAACCTGAGGATCTTGAAGCGTTATGATGAAATGTGTACTAGTTTTATTAAAAACAGAAGCAAACCAGACTGTGTATTTTTAAAAACTTTACAAAGGCAAAACATGTTTTTGGAAACGTTATTCTCTTTCAGTAAGTACTGCAAAGTACCTTAATTAATTCTTGAGATTCTAACAGCCCTAAAAGCAAGTCATAAAAATGATATTTGGGAGTATAGACTGGAATGACATTTTGGGAGGGCCATGAAAATATTTAGCAGAAGCCTAATATGCATACCCACTGACTAAGGAATTCCAGTTTTGGAAATTGATCTGGAGAAAACTGGCAATGATGAAGATACATGGATGTTCATTACAGTGTTGTGTATAATACATGTAAACTGGAGGGGCGCCTGGGTGGCTTAGTTGGTTAAGTGTCTGATTTTGGCTCAGGTCATGATCTCACAGTCCGTGAGTTCGAGCCCTGCATCGGGCTCTGTGCTGACAGTTCAGAGCCTGGAGCCTGCTCCGGATTCTGTGTCTCCCTCTCTCTCTCTGCCCCTCCCTCACTCATGCTCTGTCTCTCTCTGTCTCAAAAATAAATAAACATTAAAACAAACAAAACATTAAATAAACAAAAAAAATAAACACTAAAAAAACAAACTGGAAAGAGCCTAAATATCCAAAAACATAGGGCTGATCAAGGAAACTGTGGTTTATTTTATAATGGCATACTATGTGGCCTAATACAAAAATATAAAAATTAAACATAAAATTATGTATGGCAAGGAAAAGTATTTACTTTTCTATATTTGCTATATATTGCTAAAAGCTGAAAGCAAGTTATAAGATTATAGCATTATATGATTTCATTTCTGCCTAAAATGTGCATGGGCATAAAAATATCTGGAAGTGTATAAATTAATGATATTTATTGTTGAGTTGGGGATCACAGGTGATTAATGTTTACTTTTTTTGAGGTGTCCGTAATCTGGTTTTGGTATAGTGAACATCTTTTCTTTATATAGTAAAAATAAGTATTCTCTAATTCCTAGAATACTGAATACTGTACGTACTATGAGAAAGTGGTGGAGGGGAGAGAGATGAGAAGAGGAGGGAGGAAGGCAGATAGACCTTTATATCGTTTATTATTTTATCATATATATTTGTTGCAAAGTATTAGGTTAATCTTAGATTAACCTGGAAAAACATTTGAATGGAACATAGTAGTAAATAGTTAAATGTTCACAAGATCACATTCTACTCTCATAGATTTAATTTTTCTCCTCTCCTTGGAATGCTGATTTTATTCTGTAGGAGCAGGTGGCTTTCTTTTTTATGTCTCTCTTCTATCTTGTCAGAAACAGCTCTCACAAAACTTTTTTGGGAGCTAACCAAGCTTTATCTAACCAAACCCAAAATGGCATATGGACCTCATCCACATGGTCATATGAATCTGGTCGCTGATGATTCCTGCCATGTATCTAATGGTTTTATAAAACCCATGCTTGAAGAAAGATTCTATAGCTATAAGAGTGTGATGCTGTGGGAAGAAGGAATGTAGTGGCAAAGAGGCTACTTTAGCTGCTACACTGGAGTCTGGGAGCCATCACTGCCACCAAACACTGGCAGTATATATCCCAACAAAGGAAGAATCTTAATAATTTTGAGTGAAAAATTTCTATCATGCATTTCAGCATAGATCTACTAATAACACTTCTTTAAATGCCTTGTTAGACAGTGAAATCTGGGAGTAATTATCAAACACCATATACAGTGTTTACAATAGAATCATATTTCTTTTCTTTTCCCCCTCCCACTGTTTTGTTTTTTTTTTTTTTTTTGCATAAAAAAGTAGAATGCTGCTGAATGGTACCCAAATGTCTGTTGTATACCATGCCAATACAGCAGCTTAGCCAAAAATGCGAACCGAAAGTTTGCCAAGTAAAAGAAAACATAACAAATTGGTAATGGTTTCTATCTTGACAGAAAATGAAAATGATCCCTCAATGTGTGGTCACTCATGCGGACACATAAAAATGTCTGAGAAGCAATCATTTTACCTCAGATAACAGACCTTGACAGTGTAGTACAGTACTGGCTGACTTTCACTTCTTAGAAAAGCGGTAACCGTGACCTACAAAATAGTCTGGTAACCATGTAATTTATGCATAACACACATGCACATGCCATGCACTCATAATATTTGCCATAAATCACTTTTAATATAAGACTTCTTTTCTGAGTGGAATATACTTTATGAGTGATGGTCTAAATCACTAGAGACCTGATAAACTTGAACGGGTGTATTTATGAACAGACAGGATGTTGTTGCTTATCAGGTTACAAAATTTCAATAGTCTATATTGCAATAAAATAGTCCCATGTATTCTGTATGATTCTGTGTAGTGCCTTGAAACACTAAAGGTATTTTTTACTAGATGTTAGATAAAACAAATACAAAAAATGTGTAGGTACATAGTGTATAGTTCTGACTTTCTGTTTAGGAGACTGTAATTGAAAGTAGAAATGAACCCCCGGAAGACCTGTTAAGTCTTTAACATACTTACCCTTCCTTTTCCACTTAGTTTTGTTCCCCAAATGGAGAACTGGTCAACATCACTGACCAGCGATTTTACCATCTGGTAAAGTTCTCCCATTTGTTTACTTTCTAATGAGGATGTTAGAACATAGATTGTACTGTGAAATCACATCAAAAGCAAGAATGACAATTTTAAAAACACTGATTGACATCTGCAGCTAATGAGGAATTCACAGTGAGAGAATTCGGAACCAAGTGGCTCGGAAGAACCTTGGGAAGTTAAATGGTGTTGCCAAGTTAAAAGTAAATTTGAATCCTGTGTGTTATGAGTTTCAAATGAAATTTCTGGGTCTAACTTTGTTGGTGACTTTCCTGTTCAATAAAAAAGGACTTAAATGGCTTATAAAAAGGTTAAAAAAACTTATTGGGCATCAAACTGCTCTTACAAAACATCTTCTTGATGAGTTAAGTGTAAATGAATCAGAAACACATGGATCATGTTTCCTTAAAAAATGCATATGGATTCAAAAATAAGGGGAAGAGGACTTGGCAAAACATTTTTTTTGTGTGGTGGCTGAACCCAAAACATTTGAAAGATATTTTGAGACATTCAGGGAATCCAAAATAAAACTAAACCTGTCCAGTCATATAAAAAAAGAGAAAATTCTTCTATGTAATGTGCATTTATCTCTAAGGGTCAGTCAACACTCACTGAGCCTTCACCTTTGGCACACAACTGTGGGAGGAGCCAGCTTCTGCCTTTAACCAACTTTGAATTTAAGTATAAATAAGTACATGTAAGTAATAGAAACCAATTAAAAGAGTCTCAGGGTTAAAAAAGTACATAACCTAGATCGTACAGAAATTATATTTTGAGAAATATATAAGCATTTCAGGGTCCTAGGGGAGGTAGGATTCATTCCATTCAAATCATCATCCCCTCAGTCCTTTTGATTAAAGTTGTATATAGTTGCAGAATCCTACTTGCTTAAATGTTTTCTTAATAAGTGTTTTTATGTCTTTTTAAATGTGTGTCCCAGCCCTCTTTCCTCCACCCTCTAGATTTGTGAGTGCTCAACAAATCTTGCTGACTGGTTTCCTGGAGGATGGGAGTGTTGAGCAGTTTTGAAATAGGAGAGAGATGCCGTCTGGCAGAGAGGAGTGAGGCTATGATTCTGGGTTGGGGTAATGGCACATGTGACAGTTCAGAGGCTCCAGAGGGTGAGTCATATGTGGGGGGTGACCCTTTGGCTTGCTTGCAGTAATGTGCTTGAGCCAGGGTGTAGTGGGAGGTGAGGGCAGTTAGGTGTGGGGAGTCCTAATATACTACATGTGAAGTCAACTAGAGGACAGAGGAGTGTGATAAGGGAAAGCACAATTCTTATTCCTTTTTTTTTTCTTCCTTTTTGCCAGTATAGGATAAAGTGTTAAGCACAGGACATGTACAAGTCATTAATTCCTTTATTTCTTATCAGTGTCTTAAAAAGCTGAAAAACAGCCAAAGAAAAAATAAGTTGACTGTGTATGATTGCTAGGATCCTGTAGGTCATAAATTTTAAGAGGAACTTAGTAGGATTATGAAATGTATTACTGAGTCCTAAAATGTTTGTGGGAAAGTGTAAAAAATAAATGATTTAGAATCTTTTGAGGCTGCTTTCTAGCTGTTTAATGTGAATCTTATCTTTTCTACAATATTAGAAAGTTATTTAGGACAGGGAGAGTGTCATATATGTCTTGTATATTTTCCACTGGCTAGCACAATACTGGGAACACACCAAGCACTCAATAAATGCTTATGGAAGTGAAATGAAGTCAAAAGATGCTGAGGCTCTATAATGATGAAGGTGTGATTAAAGGTGAAGTCTGGGGGTGAGGGGAGAAGACGACATAGTGGAAATGTCCTAATATCCTAATAGTACCTCTGCTCTGAGTCTATTTGTTCATGGTTAATACAGAGAAATCAAAGCCCTTACCATCCTTCATCATCTTCTACTTCTGCTTCAGAAATGTCATTTTCAGGAGTTTCAGCAATTGCTTGAGTGAGTTTAGATTTAAACTGGTTCAGCAGCGCCAGGGTCTGAAATAATGATTACATGGCTAAGTATTCTGATAAGGATAAATATAATTTTAGAAGAGACACTGAAATTTGGTAGAAAAATTTGAAACACTAAGACTTAGATGAATTTTTAATTTTGAAGGAAAATAACAAAACTCAAGTAGTGATTATTCTATAAACCTCGACAATGCCCTGTTTACATTTGCACTGACATTTTCCCTCAGGCATATGTGACAGTTTCTGATTTGGGGAACATAAGTTTGCTTATATAGAAGACACTTAAGCTTTAAAATGCATGCTTGTTGGGGCGCCTGGGCGGCTCAGTCGGTTAAGCGGCCGACTTCAGCTCAGGTCATGATCTCACAGTCCGTGAGTTCAAGCCCCGCATCGGGCTCTGTGCTGACAGCTCAGAGCCTGGAGCCCGTTTCAGATTCTGTGTCTCCCTCTCTCTCTGACCCTCCCCTGCTCATGCTCTGTCTCTCTCTGTCTCAAAAATAAATAAACGTTAAAAAAAAAAATTAAAAAAAAATAAATAAAATGCATGCTTGTTAATGACTAATTTTTAAGGTCCACAAGACAAGGAGCTACTTCACTAAAATATGAGAAATCACAAAATAAAACACCAATAACAAATAGTATTTGTCATTGAACAAATTTCCAAAAATGTAAAAATATCAATGGCAAGGAAGGTAAAATGAATAAACACATTAACTGGTGGAAGATGGGTAAATTGGAGTGATATTTTAAAAAGCTATTTAAATTTGTCAAAACTTTAAGGTGATCATTCCCTTTGACTCATCACTTCAATCCTGGGAATACATGAAGAAAAATAGTATGAAACAGAAAATGGCTTATGGAAAAGATGTACACTGCAGCCATATTCCTACAAATGGAAAAATGAAAACATGTTAATATCTATCAGTAATGAACTAGATATATTTTGTAAAAAGTAATGAATATAGTATTACATTGTTAAAAATTATATACAAGAGCATTACATTCTGTTGTTAAAGATAGTGGGACGTAAATACCATGTTCAGTAGATTTTTAAGAAAAGGGCACGATTTCTGTGGTTCTTGTTTGTCTCCCATGTCCTTTGCGGGTAACAAACAACAAGTGTCTATAGTTTTGTAATTAATACTCAGCTTACCTCCAGAACATGAGTAGAGAACAAAAGCTGGAAAAAATATTTTTATTCTACAGTTTAAAAAAGTAAATACTTGTGAAATGGGGTGAAGTACTACCTGTCCAAAAAAATCAAATGACTAATTAAGAGACTAGCACATTGAATTCAGTATTAAAATACTCATATTTCACAAGGAAACAGAGGTATGATAGTTCAGTATGTGAATAACAAGTACAATACGGCATCACAATAAATTGCTAGGCTCTGTAATTTATCTAAGAAATACCACTGAGACCACAGTTCATGGAAAAATTAAGAAGGTTTTGGTGGTCTAGAACTGAAGCTCAATAAAGACAGATGGTACAAGAAACAAAGGCAGTTACTGCTAGAAATGATAGTGAAAGTGCCTTATATACTTTATAAGTTCTGGAAATTTTAATGCCCACATGCACAACAGATGAAAATATACACATTACCATAGCGTCCACTTGGAAATGAGACAAGTTTTGGGGGAAACACTAAATTCCTACAGAATATCCTCACGGGCATTCAGAGGGCTCCTAGTGCATTGGGGTTAGGTATTTTGTCTGTTTTCAGAGTACTAACTAAAAGATTAAGCTCTTCAAACAGTGTTAACAAAAAAAGAAGGCATCCCTTGTTTTTAAAACTTATTTGTTAAAAAACCCTTTTGCTTACAAACTTTTCTTATATTTGCTTTATAATAAGGAAAAGTTTAATTTAGAAATGTTAGAAAATAAGGAGAAGCAGAACAAAATTATCTATTATTCCATCACTAAGAATAACAATTTTTGACATTTTGGTATATATCCTTGAAGGCTTTTTAGGTGTTTTTTATTTTTGTGTATGTGTATGAGCTTATATATCTATATATATGTTATATAAAATATATCTCTAAAAATGTATTTCTGTGTCTATCTATAGCTTAAAAGTAAACCCCATTAATTTTTTTAATGGTGGACCTTTGTACACTTGGAAATGTCTTTTCCAAAAACATAAAGAAAAATGAAAACAAAGGAGACTTCTTAGTGGAATGAAATTTAAAAGCTTCCTAGAAAATTATGCTAGACCTAGATCTTTTTCCTTGAGTTTTGAAAGTGGCAAGGCAGTCTGTTTTTAGGGCCAATTAATGTGCTACTGGCATTTGCTCAAAGAAAGAGGACTGTAACAAAACGTCCTCTTGGCCTTTCTTAGCTTCTCCTATATTTGTGATTGAACTTTTTCTAGCTGCGTTCTAAAGGCAGAAGACACTAGGCAGTAAAGCAAACGTCACAAAAATAATGGGGCACAACATATAGTGAAAAAGATAGGATTTGCATAGGGGCATTTCTGTTCAGCATCTCTAGGGGAGTGGGTCTTCTGAAGGAGTGAATGGCTAACTACTTACAGCATGGCTCTTCAACACAGTGAGAGTCTTCCTAGTAGGAGGAAACTGTTTTGAAGAGGTCCTGCCTTGGCAAACTTCATGCATGCATACCTACACAGAAGAGTCTCTTCAACTGGTCTCTACACCTCTAGTCCTGCTCTGGGTCCAGTATAGTCTCTATACCACAGCCAGATTGGAGGAATCTTCCCAAAGTGCAAATGAGATTATGTCATCTCCTTCTTTCAATGGCTCCCCTCTGCCCTTAGGGTAAATATAAATTTCTAAGTATAGCTCAAAAGTGCCTTGCATGAGTTGGTTTCTGCTTCCCTCTCCAGCATCATCTTTCTTTTAGTTTGGTATAGTCCATATTTAACATCTTTTATAGTTCTTTGCAAAGAGATCCAACATTTCTTATATACTCTTCCTTTGTCTGGCCACCTGTCTCCTATTCAACTTTCAAAGTTCAACTGACCAATCATTTTCTCAGGGAGGCCTTCCTAGATTCTTAGTCCATGTTTAGTCCTACTGTTACACATTTACATAGTTCTCTATACTTAACCTGTCAGAATGCTCACCTTCTTTTATTGGTATTACTTGTTTAACTGGCTCTTTTCCCTAACAGCTCTAAGAGGACAGGGATGTGTCCACCTTGTTTAACATCAAATACAGTGATTAGTACATGGTAGGTTCTAAATAATTATTTGCTAGGAGGCAAAAAAGAAGAACGAATAAGAATGAAAAAATGATCCCTAGGGTATCTCTGGTAGTAAATTGACTGTAGTTGCTATTCAAAGGGCTTTGGACTCCATGAAATCAAGTTAATAATGTACTTTTTCTTAATTTCATTTGATGTGTCATTTCTTTTGAAAATTGCTCAAATTAGTTCTCTATAATTACAATTTCCTATACCTGATTTCTTGCTGAACTTTCCCTATGGTTATTTTCATGGTAAGTACTGATGTATGATCCTTCTTTACCAGTAATTAGGTGCAATTTATAATATAGTCCCTGATTATATTAAGTTATTCAAATTATTCAAATACACTTGGGCTTTTTAATTTACTTTTATTTTGCCTATTTTATTTATACACCTAAAATAGCTTGTTCTCAAATATATATATATACACCAAAAACCATTTATTTTTGGTGCTGCCATATATAGCCATATATATATACATGTATATGTATATGTGTATATGTATATATATGTACATACACACACACACACACACATACGTATATGTATATATGGCAGCACCAAAAATAAATGGTTTTTGCCTTCACCCTAGCTTTTCAATATGAAGGGTTGCTGGAGATTTATTTCGATTGCTAAGTGTTATATGGTGTGTACAATTGACTTTCAAATTGTTGAAATAGTTTTTTCTTATTTCTAACAATCTTATTCTTAAAGATTCAGCAATTACTTACAATAAGCAGAGTTCTGCAATATTATTTACAATATTGCCTTATTTACAGGCAGTGTACAACTTCAAGCAGAGTTGGCTAGTCAGCGTGTAAGATACTGTGCTAGAAGAGATCTCTTCATCATTTAATATGTGGTTTTGCAAGATTCCTATGCTTGATATGGGAGCACAAGGTTGAAACCTGAAAGTTTTAGGCTTTTTCCTGTAATGTCTGGAAAGAACATGAATGGCCAAGGTCCTTGTCATCCCACCCTATACGAATATATCCTTTTTCATTTTTAAGAGGTAGTGCTTTCCCAATGTACAATCAAATTAGGCTCCATTAGCAGCACTTAAAGACAATTAAAAGGCAATGAATTACATATGGATTTTGGTTTGTGACGTTACCTGGTCTTCCCGCGAAGTTCCCTTCTTTGCCTGTTGCTTCCTCAGAGCTTCATACTTTTGCTTTTCTCTTCTGTATTCTGCAACAGCACCGTCAGGAGCAGTTTCTTCTTCTGAAGAATAATAGAATGTTCTTAGAATAAATAGTAAAAACGCTGGGTGGTTTCATATTAACATTTATGCTTATTACAGAAGATGAGGTCAAAACCTGGGATTGGTTCTCACCCATTTAAAAATCAAACCAATAAATGCCACCAGCTCCACAACTATTACCTACACTAGAAAGTGACTGGTGTTAATTTATCAACCAATTTTATAAACATCTTCATTATATATTGTACTATTGTAGTTCTCACTTGTTTGACTATAAAATTAGCTATCTCACTTTAAAAATAATTAAGATTTTCCTAAAATTCAGCAATGCCATTTTACATTATTCTCCTGCCTTATATAATCTTCCAGTATTGGTTGATTTTCCAATTACCTACCACTTTTGTTCCCCAGTTAAAACAACAATAACAACAACAAATACACAAGTTCAATTTGATGTCATCATAAAAAATTAACATATCTAGCAAATAACTCAGGACAGTAATCAGAAGCAGATAAAAATAATTGTTACTAAGTTAGAAATTAGAAAACCAATTTATAGATTTGATCCTGCAATAATTCCCTATGAAGATTAGTTAACATCTGGGTTTACAGAACAGAGTTTTGCCTAAAAAAAAAAAATTTTTTTTTACATTAACTTACATGCACACAAATTAATGAAAATTTGTGACTTAAAACAAACACTCAACAACCTATCTCTTATTATTTTTGGCTGGTAAACCAAGAGGAGCTGATGTAATCAAGAATGCAAGTTATCTTTCTACTCAAATCTTGGTTTGCTGCTTGCTTTTTTGTTATAGAGTTTTAAGAATGTTATTAACATGCAGTGTATTAACAATTAGCTATTTTGTTCAAGAGATTTTTTCTTTTTTTTTTTTTGACTATATCAACATACTTTTATTTCACATCTTTTTAAAAAATATTTTATTTTACTTATTTATTTTTATTTTTTATTTTTAACATTTATTTATTATTGAGAGACAGAGAGACAGAGCATGAGCATGGGAGGGGCAGAGAGAGGAGACACAGAATCTGAAGGGGGCTCCAGGCTCCGAGCTGTCAGCACAGAGCCTGATGCGGGACTTGAACTCACAAACCAAGCAAGATCATGACCTGAGCCGAAGTCAGACGCCCAACTGACCGAGCCACCCAGGCTCCCCATTTTTTTAAATAATTTATTGTCAAGTTAGTGAACATAGAGTGTATATACAGTATAGTCTTGGCTTCAGGAATAGATACCCATGGTTCATCACTTACATACAACACCCAGTGCTCATCCCAACAAGTGCCTTGCTCAGTGCTCATCACCCATTTTCCCTGTCCCTCCCCAACCCTCCACCCCCATCAGCTCTCAGTTTGTTTTACAGAGAACAAATTTAAGAGTCTCTTATGGTTTGCTTCCCTCTCTGTAACTTATTTTTCCTTCCCTTCTCCTATGGTATTCTGTTAAGTTTCTCAAATTCCACATGTGAGTGATAACAGGATAACTGTCTTTTTCTGACTGACTTATTTCACTTAGGATAATACACTCCAGTTCCATCCATGTTGTTGCAAACAGCAAGATTTCATTCTTTCTTTACCACCGAGTGGTATTCCATTGTGTGTGTGTGTGTGTGTGTGTGTGTGTGTGTGTGTGTGTGTGTGTGTATACACATCATCTTTATCCATTCATCCATTGATGGACATTTGGATTTTTTCCATAATTTGGCTATTGTTCATACCACTGCTATAAACATTGGGGTACATGTGCCCCTATGAATCAGTACTCTTGTGTCCTTTGGATAAATTACTAGTAGTGCTATTGCTGGGTTGTAGAGTAATTCTATTTTTAATTTTTTGAGGAACTTCCACACTGTTTTCCAGAGTGGCTCCACCAGTTTGCATTTCCACCAACAGTGCAAGAGGGTTCCCCTTTCTCCACATCCTCAACAACATCGGTTGTTTCCTGAGTTGTTAATTTTACCCACTCTGACTGGTATGAGGTGGTATCTCAAAGTGGTTTTGATTTGTATTTCCCTTATGGTTACACTATTGAGCATCTTTTCATGTGTCTGTTGGTCATCTGGATGTCTTTGGAAAAGTGTCTACTCATATCTTCTGCCCATTTCTTCACTGGATAATTTGTTTTCCAGGTGTTGAGTTTGTTAAGTTCTTTGTAGATTTTTGATACTAACCCTTTATCTGATATGTCATTTGCAAACATCTTCTCCCATTCTGTTGGTTGCCTTTTAGTTTTGTTGATTGTTTCCTTAGCTGTGCAGAAGCTTTTTACCTTGATGAAGTCCCAATAGTTCATTTTTGCTTTTATTTCCCTTGTCTTCGAAGACATGTAAGAAGATGCTGTGGGCAAGATCAAAGAAGTTGTTGCCTGTTTTCTAGGATTTTGATGGTTTCTGTGTTACATTTAGGTCTTTATCTATTTTGAATTTATTTTTGTGTACGGTGTAAGAGAGTGGTCCAGTTTCATTTTTCTGCATGTCACTGTCCAGTTTTCCTATCCATTTGATAAAGAGACTGTCTTTTTTCCATTGGATACTTTTTCCTGCTTTGTCAAAGATCAGTTGGCCATACATTTGTAGGTCCATTTCTGGTTTCTCTATTCTATTCCATTGGTCTATGTGTCTCTTTTTGTGCCAATACCATACTGTCTTGATGATTACAGCTTTGTAATAGAGTGTGAAGTCCAGGATTGTGATGCCTCCAGGTTTGGTTTTCATTTTCAATATTACTTTGGCTATTCAGGGTCTTTTGTGGTTCCATACAAATTTTAGGATCATTTGTTCTAGCTCTGTGAAGAATGCTGGTATTATTTTTATTGGGATTGCATTGGATGTATAGATTGCTTTGGGTAGTATCAACATTTTAACAATATTTGTTCTTCTCTTCCCTGAGCATGAAATGTTCTTGCATTCGTTTGTGTCTTCTTTAATTTCTTTCATAAGCTTTCTCTAGTTTTCAGTGTACAGATTTTCTACCTATTTGGTTAGGTATATTCCTGGTATTTTATGATTCTTGGTACAATTTTAAATGGGATCTATTCCTTGATATCTCTTTCTGTTGCTTCATTATTGGTGTATAGAAATGCAACTGATAAGAGATTTTCTAACACAGTAACATTTGCTGCACAAACCCAACTGTGTGGAAAATCTGGTCAACTCTTATATTTCCTGACTATATCACATTACTATAAAGTACTTCTCTTTATAATATGATCAACTATGAATAATCACAGAACGTTAATTTTTCATTTTGATTTGCCAGTGGTATACTCTGAATAATTTCCTTAGTTTTATATTTCAGTTCACTAATTCTTTGTTTAGTTGTATCTAAGACATAAACTATTTTAAGTTTTTAGTTTTAAGACATAAACTGAGCCATTGATTTTAATAATTATATATGTATTTTTTAGATATTCTATTTTGTTCTTCAAATTCACCTGCTCTTTTGATAGCCTTAGTATTTTCTTTTTTTAAGTTTATTTATGTATTTTGAGAGAGAGAGAGTGAGCACGTGAGCAGGGGAGGGGCAGAGAGAGAGAAGGAGAGAGAGAATCCCAAGCAGGTTTTGTGCTGTCAGCATGGAGCCCAACGTGGGGCTCGATTTCATGAACCATGAGATCATGACCTGAGCCGAAATCCAGAGTCAGACACTTAACCGACTAAGTAACCCAAGAGCCCCAGTGATAGCCTTAGTCTTTTATTATGATATTTCATGATTTAAAAATCTCTTTTAATTATTTAAAATACACTTGTTATATTGTATCTTTCAGATTCTTCTTGGGTATCTTTCTGTTATGTCTTCTTTCTCTCTTCTTAGGCTTATCATTTCTCTCTGTGTTTTCTAATTTTTGATTGTGAGTTTATCTTGAGCTAGAGCTTCATCTCCATCATGCTCCATAGGAATCCTAGGCACCGCAGGATTGTGTAAGAATTTCTACAGAGAACTTTCACATTTGTTTCTACAATTTAGGGGGCAATTTAGGGGTTCCATTGGTCTGAAGTCATTCTTTTTTAAATTAATTTCTTGGCTTAGGATTCCTGTACCATATAGCTAGTGTGTACTCAAACTTTGTAGCCATGCCTGGTAGAGGTTTAGAGTTTTAATTTTTTGTGAGACTCCTCCCACAGGTAGCTCTGAAAAATGATAAGCTTCATTGTGGCCTTCCTGACCAGGTGGACAGTTTTTCTAGTTCCCATTTCTCTTGACCCAAGGCCACATTGCTGTCCATGTCTTAGATAAAAACCCCACTTTCTAGCTAGTAGAGCCTACATCTGGTTCCAATATGCCCCCGAGCAACTACACTATCAGCTTGCCCACTTAATGCTCTGGTTACACCTCCCCTTTGTTTCTAGTACCCAGGGCTTTTCTTTTTTTCTTATCTTCTCTCTCTCTGAGATACAAGCTTAGCTAAGTATTTAAATTGGGCTTGATCATATTTTATCCAGTGTTTCTATATATTTGAAGAAGAAGGAAGTTCTGTGCTCAGTCCATGTTGCCAGAACAGGAAGTAGCACATTCATTTCTCATGTGCTTGAATCCCCCTGAATAAACAAAAATTGAATAAGTGACTGGATGATTTTAGTGACATAAAACTGGCTAATAAAATACATGAGGAGTTTGAAAAATTTAGTTTCTCTAAGTACAGACTGTTCTTTTACTTTTCTTATAAATCTCAATATACAGTGGATGATAAGTCATAAATAATAATGACATAGTATGATGACTATTTGTCATTAACTGAAATTTCTACAAAACATGCTGAAAAATAGGAATAAAGAATAGTGGGGAAAAAGAACATTTACTAAAGGCTATAGTTAGGCACCATGCTAAGATGCTTTGATTATGAAGTGTCTATAAACCATATGAGGAAACAGGAATTAGAATATGGTAAAGCTGGGATTTGAGCCCAGGTATGATATGAAAGGCCAACGCTGTGCCCTACTGAGTTCAATTAAAACTTCAATCCGGAAAACAAAATTTTCCTAAGTGTCTCTAACATGGTGGGCATTCTGAGAAATGCTATAAAAGATATTTAAAACATAAATGATAACAAGCTTTTCATTCTATAATGTAATGGAAAAGGTAAAATGAACGTAAGATAAAACATAAAAAATTCACGTAAGATATGTGAAATAGTTAAGAAATCAAGTTACTGATTTTTAGTATCAAATTGCTTATTCCTTAGAGGGCTTAAAGCTTACCTATGTTGTAGTGTTAGAATAAAATATCTTTGCTGTCTCTGAGATAAAACTAGGTAATATACATGAAACATTTTGGTGAGGAGAGTGTCCAACATCACCGTAACCATCAGTTTAGTACTGGAGCATCAGTTTACTAGAGCACCAGAGCTGGAAGTTGCTTTGAGGATCTTCTCATCTAACTTCTCCCTTTATAGGTGAGGTAACCAATGTTAATGTAAGTGAAGTTACGCAGCCAGTCTCCCAGGGAGATCAGCAGCAGAGCCTGGGCTAAAACTTGTGTTCTGACTCTTAGTGAAGGTGACGATCTAAGTTAAGTACTGTACTTCAGTTCCTGCATGTTATAAAAAATGCCTCTAAGCCTTCCCCTGAGGGCTAGTCAGAAACTTAATCCTTGCTCCACTTGAATTTCTTTTGTGAAACCTTTTTGTTCTGAACATAAAGGAATGGTGACTAGTCAGTCAACTGCGGTTACTTAGCTGAAGAACCAGTGGTATCCATCTACAAATCTCATTTTATAGATAGATAAAGAGCTCATTCCATCCCCTGTCTCAGGACTAGAGCTCAAGGAGCTAACAGCTCCAAGTAGCTGTACATTCATTCATTTTAAAAAAAGCTTATCAAATGATCAGAAACAGTGTCAGAAACTGTTAGTAAGGCTGCTTATAAATTATTTTAAATATATCTGGATCTAGTACTTCAAGGAAATTTTTGAAAAATTCCCATAATAAATGAAAACTTTTATACAAATAAAGGTAATATATTACTGCTAATAGTAAACAGCATTTGGAAACAAAAGGGGGTAGACTTTAATGGATATAGAATATATCAATGCTGGTGATACCTAGTTGTATCTCATCATAGTTCCTGGAAGCTAAAAAATATGTTTTTTAATCAAATTTTATATATACCCATTCTTAAATTAATTCTAGGAAATGTAACAGACTTGAATATAGCTAACATTTTAAGTACTCGCTATGTGCCAGATACCAGTACCTGAATTACTTGGTTAATCCTAATAACCGACCCAATGAAGGAGGCATACTGTTAGCCTTATTTTGCTGATAAGGAAACTAAGGTAGTAAGAGGTTAAATAACTTATGTAAGGGACTATAAACATGAGAATATAAACCCATGTAGTCTGGCTCTAAATGACAAGTTCTTAACCAGCTTGGTTATTTCTTCTTCATGTTTGACGTACAAGAAAACATAGAAAATACTCCAATTTGACACAAAAAGGCATCAGGTCACCAGTTGGATGTGTCCGATGAAATAAAATCCTGCCAAAAAAAGGTTCTAAATTCCTCTCAGACCATAATAAATGGGAAGTACAGTCTGCCAAACAGTGGGTTTATGTAAATAATTTCCACCTAAGAAGAATCCTTTATGGCTTTTTCTTGATAATCCTTAATTAATCATATTTTCCCCTCATTTCAGCCTTCGAACAATTTAAACACTATATCATAACCGCTTCTTTTTCTGTATTGCCCCTTGGCTACAAACACACATGGCAGGAATTGTCCCCTTTTTGGAGTCTAGCATATGTCTTGCATAAAGCGTGGACTCAATAAATAGTAGCTGAATGGACAAATGAACAATTTGATCCTCTTTAGGCCTTAAGTTCCCAGTGTCCCTAGTTGCCTTATTGCTCTTGCATGACGGAATGGCTCCCTGAGGGGTCTGTAGTGTGTTAGGACCCCTAGCATACAAATACTTTTTCAATAGATAGTTGTTGAACTAAGTTGAGTTACAGATAAATAATTTCTCACATGTATTAAACAGACATAAGAGGAGTACAAGTCAACTTTAAGGTAGTTGTAAGTTACCTCTGACTAAGGTCCCTGAACACTGAGCTTTCTGTGTTAAGAGTTGTACCCATTCACTGCAGCTTTACCATCTGCTTGAGGAGCTACTGGGGATGAACTGTATATCCTGCCCCCAGCCAGAATGCCTATTTTTTGGTTTGTTTTATTAGGAAAATCCATTATGAAAAGGACAGTAATGGGGGTATTCTGTGACATTAAGGTGAGGGCCTACATATAGTATATTTTTTATTATCACTTTTCATAATTATAATCCATAGTACTTATTGAATGACAAGACGTTAGATTTGTACTAATTATGTTTTAAAGATAATTAAAGGTTACTTAGATGATGTCTTTGAAAAGTGAATAAGAAGAAAAGTGGTCTCTCTTCCAATGAAACTACCCAAATGAAAATTATTCAGAATTAAGAAATTATTTAATAGAGGGAGGGTGCACATTTACAAAGATTAGACAGAATTTAGGGGAAGACTAGCTAAAAGTCTAGTGTCTTTCTGTACTGTGAGCTAAAATAAAAAAATTATGATTTATTCATTTTATTTAACTACTTTTTATTTTCAGCATATTTTTGTGTTACAAATTGAACAATACTGGCTCCATCTGGTGGTCAAAATAAGCCTATAGTTTCATAAAGATAAGTCAAAGTGGTTGAATAATTCAGGGACATCACCTGAAGTATCCTTGAACACCGAACACTGACATATGCTTCAACACTGAACAGTGATTAAATGGAATTCAGTCTCCATTTAGATGAAGTTTTTATTTTTCTTTCCCTGTTGTTCATCCTAATTTCAATGCTTCATGTTATTTTAGGCTTAAAATAATCCTCAAAATAAAGTAATACACAATATTTTCTAGTAGCTGTGTTTTTCTACTAGCTGATTCGAGAAATGTGAAGGTAACAAGTTATAATCCAATTAAATTAATCCAGATTTTCAAACTGTATTCCATTCTGGAATATAAATACAAAAATGCTGATTTTCAGCCTGCATTTTCCATTAAACATTTCTTTTTTTAATGTTTATTTATTTGTTTTGAGAGAGAGGACAAGCATGTATGGGGGAGGAACAGAGAGAAAGGGAGAGAGAGAATCCCACATAGGCTCCCTGCTGTCAGTGCAGAGTTTGATGTGGGGCTCAATCTCACAAATGGTGAGATCATGACCTGAGCTGAAAGCAAGAGTCAGAGGCTCAACTGAGCCACCCAGGCACCCCCACTCCATTAAACATTTCTAACAGGGGTAGCCTATGAATAAATGGAAGTTCATATCTAGCGGTTCTGTATACTTAGTCTACTGGCTACGTAATCTTGATTTTTTTTGAAAGAGAGTGAGAGTGCAAGCAGGGAAGGAGCAGAGGGAGAGAGAAATCTTGAGCAGACTCCACTCCCAGCACAGAGCACAACTTGGGGCTCAGTCTCACAACTGTGAGATCATGACCTGACCGAAATCAAGACTCGGATGCTTAACCGAATGAGTGACCCAAGCACCCCTACTAAATCTTAATTTTTAAATTCAGTACAAAAGGAATATGTCCAGTATCACAACACAAAATATTAGTACTATGAAGTTTTTAGGCAGCAATAACCAGCTCCTTTACAGATGAAAAAACTGAGGTTCAGAGAGGTCAAATGATTGTGTTAAGCTTGGAAAATCAGAAACCAGATTTTCTGATCACTCAATGTTGTTTCCTCTCTCTCTATACTACTATGTGTACTTTCTTTTTGGAATGTGTAATCACCACAGATGTATTTCATTACAATCTAATAGTCACTTTGAAATTATATACCTTTATACTACAGTGTGACCATTTATAAAATGGCATGAATCTCCAATATAGATTTAATTCTCTAATTAGGAGTCTTTTGGTTTTGGTTTAGTTTTTTAGAGACAGAGAGTGTGAGCAGGGGAGAGGAGGAGAGGGAGAATCCCAACCAGGCTCCATGCTCAGCACAGACCCCAACATGGGGCTTGATCCCACAACCTTGGGACTCATGACCAGAGCTGAAATGAAGAGTCAGATGCTCAACTGACTAAGCCACTCAGGCACCCCTCTAATTAGGAGTCTTCTTAATTTTAATTTTTGTTATTTTACCTTAAGATATTAGAATCTTTAGGGGCACCTGGGTGGCTCAGTTGGTTGAGCCTCCAACTTTGGCTCAGGTCATGATCTCACAGTTCCTGAGTTCGAGCCCCGCATCAGGCTCTGCTGACAGCTCAGAGCCTGGAGCCTGCTTTGAGTTCTGTGTCTCCCTTTCTCTCTGCCCCTCTCCAGCTCACACTCTATCTCTCTCCATCTCTCAAAAAGAAATAAACTTTAAAAAAATTAAAAAAAAAGATATTAGAATTTTTTTTTACATTTATTTGTTTTTGAGAGAGAGAGACAGAGCACGAGCTGGGGAAGGGCAGAGAGAGAGAGGGAGACACAGAATCCAAAGCAGGCTCCAGGCTCTGAGCTGTCAGCACAGACCCCAGTGTGGGGCTTGAACCCATGATCTGTGAGATCATGACCCTGAGCCGAGGTCGGAAGCTTAACTGACTGAGCCACCCAGTGCCCCAACAAATTTGAATCTTAAAATTAAATTAAGTTTTTAAAAGTTTATTTATTTATTTTGAGAGAGAAAGAGAGAGTGTGAGTGGGAAAGGGGCAGAGAGGAAGAGAGGGAGACTATCAAGCTGGCTCGACACTCTGCACTGAGCCCCACATGGGCTGAGAGATCATGAGACCATGAAATCATGACCTGAACTGAAATCAAGAGTTGGTCACGTAACCAACTGGGCCACCCAGGTACCGAAGATACTAGAAAATTTTGAAAACTTGTTTTAATGCCCCAGTGCTATCCAAATACAAAATTTTACCTTTTATTTCCCTAAGTGTGTTGCTTTGTTTTTTTTTTTTAATTTTTTTTTTTTAATTTTTATTTATTTTTGAGACACAGAGAGACACAGCATGAATGGGGGAGGGGCAGAGAGAGGGAGACAAAGAATCCAAAGCAGTCAGGGTCCAGGCTCTGAACTGTCAGCACAGAGCACAATGTGGGGCTCAAACTTATGAATGGAGACATCATGACCTGAGCAGAAGTTGGACGCTTAACCGACTCATCCATCCAGGTGGCCTTGCTTTGTTGAGTTTATAATTCAAATAGCAGTCATGTTGGTAATAACTTACATAATAACACATAAATTAGTTACCACAAAATATTAAACTAAAAATCAATTCAAATGAATTAAATGAACTTATCTAACAAATTAAGAGGTGAAGAGAGCTCTTACCAGTAAAGACAGGTTCTGAACACTAAAACATGAAATTGTGAGCTTGTCTTATCTTCTACTAATACTTCTTTTTTTATTACACAGACTCTATCTGATAAGCTTTTTATCTGATGTTTCTCCATTTTTCTTAATAATGATCACAAAAAACAATTATAAAATGATTACTGAGAATTACTGAGGGACACGAAAGGCTTTTCTTCTGGCGTTCCAGCTTTCCACCCGTCAGCTCTAGTCTGTTGTTTCTGTTAAAATTTACCTCATTCTTCCTCAGCTGGACCCCAGTACTAGCACAAAGATTGATTGATTTTTGTCCCCAGGTCTCTCAACCGAGCACACTTTGTACATCTCCAGATGGTGTGACCCACAATTCTTGCGTTTTGGTGGCCATTTTGATAATATCCCTACGTTGCACTGTCATTCTGGATATGGAAACTACAAATTTTATACTCTTTGTTGTAGCAAGAAGAAAAACAAAAATACAAAAGTCTTCAAGATAAAAAGATTTCATGAAACCAGTCAGGGAGGATACTAAAGAAAGCACTGCTATCTACAGTTGCCCGAGGCTGTGATTACCCCTAGCAAATTAAACACTGCAGAATATCTACATTTCTAATAGCACTTAAAGGGGGGTTCTATTGTTTTGTAGTAAATTCATGAGGTACTTTTCCCTGAGTAGTTGCAAGAGTTTACAGACCAGTTCAAAATAATCCTTAAATGCTTGCATGTGTGGTTCGGCATGGGATTTTTTTTTATCCCCTATGTGACTAAGGAAACTGAAGCAGCAAAATGACCTCTAAAATACAAGTTGGGACCACTGCTACTAGCACTCCTACCACTTTTGAGGCCCTAGCATGTCTGAGATACAAGGCTAAAAAATCTGAGCCTGCTTTCTCACTTAATGCTGGAACAACAGAAGAGGTATCATCATCTCAATTTTATGCTTGAGGAAACAGAGGTTCAGAGAGGTTAAGTGTCTTGCCCAAGGTTATATGGCTAATAAATGATAGACCAAGGATTTGAAATCAGAGCTGTCAGACTTCAAAGCCCATGGCTGTTTTTATTCTATTACACGGCGAGCAGTTATGGGAAAGGAGGGGAGCACTAGTGCCTATGGGAGTGAGTGAATCATAGACGGTTCCTGACATTAAGGAGCTCATAGGCTGGAAAAGGGGTAAGATATATCTTCAACCGTGTGGTGGTACAAATGACATAAGAGAGGTCCTGATAAAGTACTTAGGCAATTCATGCAGGGATGACAGAGGGAAAGTTGAGAGGAGGAAGTGGCAGCATAACTGGGCCTTGTAGGAGCAATAAGATTTAGCCACAGCAGGTAGAAGAGACATCACTACCAAAGCAGGAAGGCAACGTAGTGCAGGATGCACAAGAGGATGAGGAAAAATGTTCTCTGAAAGTGAAGAACGGGGGAATAAGATGAGAATAAGGAAAATAAGATAAAAATCTGATCACGCACATACTTTTTTTTGGTAAGCAATAGAGCAGCCATAATACATATCTTGCAGGTCTATACTGAAAGGAAATCATTTACAAGTATTTATGAGCCTTTTGTAAAAGTAAACGAAGTGGGTTGAACACCCTGGATTGGTATGTTGTTTGAACTCATTTCTTAAAAAAAAAAAAAAAAAAAAATTAAAGAGTATTTTCTTATTATGATACTAGTTTGAGTTAGTTGATAAAACAGAGGATAGAGTTCCAAGTTGCCTCATGCCTACACTTCTGTTAATGAAAACAATGCCCGCCTCAGTAGTTCAGTGAACAAGAGGACAAAAGCAAGTAAGTAAGAGAGAGACAGAGAGAGACTGACTCCCAAAATCTCGTTGGGATTTTCCCCTAATTAGTTTAGGAAGGAACTCTGAAAAATACCCTGATAAAATGACTTTTCTATATCTATCAGAATATTCTAATTTAAATGTGAAAAATGTGCAATTACTTAAAAGCACCATGCCCAGTTGTTTCTGGCTGCACTTTTTACCTGTAATTCTGAATTTGCTAAAGAATAAGCACTATCTAGGATACCTGTCTGGCTCAGTTGGTGGATCACATGACTCTTGATCTCAGGGTTGTGAGTTTGAGCTCCATGTTGGGTGTAGAGACTACTTAAAAAAAATAAAATCTTAAAAAAAAAAAGAAAAAGAAGAAGCACTACCTGCTGGCATACTGGTAGGATGGTAAATGTTCTGCCACTCTTATCACCTATCTGTAGAACACTTGTACAAATAAGGTTTTCTGAAAATGTGCCAGTCAGTATTCTAAGTGCCCCTGTCTCAGCCCTTTTGAACCTGCCTACACCACATTCTCTACTATTGGTACACTAATTCTGGCTCAGATTTCACCCCTCTTCCTCAATCCTCATCTTAAATGTTATCTCTAACAAGCTAAATTTTGAGATGAGGTGAGGGAAGGACAAAGGTCATCACGTTATACTTCATCTGAAGTAGACCTGTGTTCAGATATGCTTTCTGGAACTTGAGGCTGGAGTGTGAGTTGGATGGGGGGGCTCACCTTTCTCAGTCTTACTGGTAATGATGTGAACTGTAAGCCAGCCCTCAGCTGAGCCAGTTGATTCTGGCTTCCAGCTAACAGGTCATTTTGCTTGTGGCTTATTTTATTTTTTAAGGAAACAATGAATTGCAGTTGTAGAGTGGAAAGAATATTGGACAGAAGTTCTGACTCCTCAAATTGTTTCATTTAGGATGAGTATTAAATGTTTTTAATGCTTAGGCTTCTTCATTTGCAAAATGAGAAGTATAATACTTGTTCAATCTACTTCTAAGGACTGTTACAGAATTAAATGTAATGAGGCATGTGACAAGACTTTATAACTGGTCATGTTCTACAAATATGAGGTATTATTATTTGGCACTGAAAATAGGGCACCATATTTTATGTCTGTAAGCTACTTTATAGCTATGGCTCCCTTCAAAAGATTAAATCTCATTTGAAGAAGCAAGGAGTAGATATAATAGTTTTCACGTTATTAGCCTATTTGTTTTTGTTTTTTAATGTTTATTTATTTTGAGAGAGAGAGAGAGAGACAGACAGACAGAAAGACAGAGTGCGAGCAGGGGAGGGGCAGAAAGAGAGAGGGAGACACAGAATCCGAAGCAGGCTTCAGGCTCTGAGCTTTCAGCACACAGCCCGACACGGGGCTCAAACCCACGAACTGTGAGATCATGACTGGAGCCGAAGTTGGATGCTTAACCAACTGAGCCACCCACGCGCCTCATTAACATATTTATTTGAATAACAAATATTTCTGTATATTAAATCATATTTTCAAAGCACCAGTAATATTTACAGTTGGAAGAAATGTGGAAAATCCTTTTGTGAAGCAAATTATCAAAACAATTGAGTTATATTTCCATAAGTTTAGATGTTCAAATGTAACATTCTTATCATGAGGCTTACCTATAATTTTGAATTTGCTGAAGAATAAGCACTATCTGGGGTGTCTGTCTGGCTCAGTTGGTGGAGCATGCGACTCTTGACCTTGGGGTTGTGAGTCTGAGCCCCACGTTGGGTGTAGCGATTACTTAAAAAAAATAAAATCTTAAAAAAGAAAAAAAGAAGAAGCACCATCTGCTGGCATACTGGTAGGATGAAACACGGAACACTTGTACAAATAGGGCTCTCCATGTGCCAGTGAGTATTCTAAGTGCTTTATGCAGAATAACTCATTTAAATACAACAGGGAAGGAACTGCCCCTGGAAAGTCCTAACCTTCTGAAAAAAGCTGAAGTTTGGAAAAGTATATGATGAATGAATACCTGTGAGCTCCGGCTGACATGAGTACCAAAAGCAGACCCAAGAATGTGAGTTCCTAGAGGGCAGGAACTTTTTTTTTTCACCATTTTATGTCTAGAGAATTTGAACAGTGTCCGTAAATTTTCAGAGTCTTGAAAGAGATTATTTAAATGAGTTAATTAAGATATTTTTTAAAAAGGAAGACGATTTTTGAGAGTGAAGTGGATTTCTAGAGAAAGTAATTGGAAGAGAGAGTGGGGAGAAAGTAGGGACAAAGCAGGGTAGTCTGAATAACTGGCCTTCCTTGTCCCGAACCTTGAAAAGCTGCAGTCATCAAGTGCCACCTTAGCCTTAATGTCTCCTAACATTGCTTTTTCTAAGTAATATTTATTTATTTATTTATTTGTTTGTTTGTTTGTTTGTTTATTTATTCATTGAGAGAGAGAGAGAGAGAGAGAGAGAGAGAAAGAGCGCACGAGTGGGGTGGGGAAGAGAGGGGCAGAAAGAGAGGGAGAGAATTTTAAGCAGGCTCCACGGCCAGCACAGAGCCCTACACAGATCTCACGACTGTGAGATCATGACCTAAGCTGAAGTCAAGAGTCAGACATTTAACTAACTGAGCCACCCAGGCACGCCTAAACATTTCTTATGTGGTACTGGCAGCCAAAACATGATCAGGAAACAATAGAAATACATTAAGATGATATATTAACTAAAGTTAGTCTCTGAACTCTATATTACAAAAACACATGTGCTAGGGAAAAGAAAAAAAAAATTATTTTTTAAAGTGCCTGAGCTTTGAAATGGCATTAATTAATCTTTTAATAAAGAAGGATTATTTGGCTTATTTGTCTTATTAATTTCATAAGCTAAAATCATTACACTAAAGCAATCTTATATTTTTTTTCTTGGTGAAGTGAAAAATTTCTCACCCTCTTATTTTGGATTAGAACATAATTAGAGACACATTCTCACTGATTAATTTTTTAAAAAAACCTTTGGCTTAGTCACAAAACAAAGCCAACACATTGAATGGACTGGGTTCAATATTTTGAGTTAGCAACTTCACATTCTATTCTCAGCTTCATCACTCACTGGAGTGAAGGCTTGAGTTGGCTTCACAAATGCTTTGTCTTTATTTTCTTAGATGGTAAATTCAGTGTTAATTACTATTTCCTTAAAGGCATTTAAGGTAGTGAATTAATTAGTATGATACACTGTTAAACTATCCAAAACAGTAAAAGTATGAATAATAGAAAAATAAGCAAGCCAACCTTGAGAAATATTTCTGAGAAACTGAGTTGACTGGATTCTATCCCAGTAGTCTGCCTAGCATCTTCACAAGATACCACAGACCAGCAAAGTCCTTGGCTGTGGTAGCGTAAATACTGCAACCATTTTCTCTTCAACTACAATCAAATCAGTAAGAAAAAACATAATTATTCTTCTATATATGCCTCATATGGCAACTTATCATGGTGTGGAATAAAGTGTAAGGGACTTCTCCGTGGGTTTTAAGGAAGGGAGAGTACAGAGGATTTATTTTTGATGTTGTTTTTGTATCACTGACTCAAGCCAGTCTCCTCACATCACAGTAATACTGCAACTAAGATATTAAAACAAACAAACAAACAAACAAACAAACAAAAACACAGAAAAAAGTGGTGAAAAGGAAACTGATGCTAATTCTTGGTTGGCTTTATCTGAAAGGAGACCAAAGTGTAAGGTTGATTCTAGAGGGAAAATATAGTAATACAGTGTCTAATATACACTGCCAAATAATAACAATAAAAATATAGACTTACATAGTATAATAAAACTTTTATTCTTTCTTAGGTGTTCCAAGAGTAAATAGATGTTTTGTCGGTAAGCCTAAATGGTTATAGTAAAGGGAGAGGGTAAAAATGGCTGCATGAAAAATTCCATATCCTTCCCACTCTCTGTTCCACACTTAAAACTTGCAAGATAAGAAAAGGTGCCATGCTTTCTTTTATCTCCATGCATTTGCATGCACTGTATCCTCTGTCTGGAATGCATTCATTCCACTAACTTACTCACCTGAACCAGTAGCTTCAAAATTTGTAAAAGTAAGAGGTTTCTAGTGTACAAAGTGACCCACTCGAGAGGTGACAAGAAGCTGTTAGAATGCTATTTTATCTATCTATCTATCTATCTATCTCTAATGGTAATACATTTATTTATTTATCTATTTATTTTTAAAGTAAGCTTTACGCCCAGCATGGGGCTTGAACTCATGACCCTGAGATCAAGAGGCTCTACCAACAGGCACCCCAAGAATGCTATTTGTATTAAACTATTATTTTTTGTGTATGTTATATATAGTAAGTATAATGTTCAGTAATCTCTACAAATGAGTCATAAATACACTTAAAATTTATTTTATAACCCAAATGTCCATCAGTTGACAAAGAGATAAACAACATGTGGTATAGCTATAAAAGGGAATATCATTTATCCATAATGGGGAATGAAGTATTTGATACATCCTACAACACAGAAGAACACTGAAAATATGCTAAGTGAAAGAAGCCAATCACATTCATATGAAATGTCTATAACATAGAAATCTATAGAGGCATAAAGGAGATTAGTGGTTACCCAGGGCTGGGGGAGGGAAGGCAGAGTCTATAGCAGGAGACAGTAAAGGGTACAGTGTCTCCTTCTGAGATAATGAAAATGTTCTAAAATTGACTGTGCTGATAGTTGAAGATACCTAATGAATATACCAAAAGTCATTGAATCACATACTTTAAATGGGTGAATTGTACAGTATGTGAACTCTATCTAAATAAAACTCTTAAAAATAAAATAAAATAAAGAAAAAACTTTATGGTGTCAGTGCAATAAAACATTTTTAGAGACCAATGGTCTAAATAACTGATGAGTCTACTTGGGTTTGTGAATCTAGAGGTAATGCTGCCATCTAGATTTAATTGCCTTGCTTTTGCTCCCTCAAACCTTCAGGAGAATATATACCATGTTGTATCTTTTTTTTTTTATGTTTTTATTTATTTTTGAGACAGAAAGAGAGCATGGGCAGGGGAGGGGCAGAGAGAGAGAGAGAGACGCAGAATCTGAAGCAGGCTCCAGGCTCTGAGCTGTCAGCACAGAGCCCAAAGCAGGGCTCGAATTCACAGTCTGCGAGATCATGACCTGAGCTGAAGTCAGACGCTTAACCGACTGAGCCACCCAGGTGCCCAACCATGTTGTATTAATGACTGGTAGGTTGTCTCTTTCACCTGCTAAATTAGAAACCTTGTATCCTCATCATGGACTAAATCCACATCATGGACTAAATAATTTTCAGGTGGCTTAAGCAATTAAAAATAAAAGTAAAAAAATAAAATAAATCCAGGAAGATATAGGTGAATTTTGAAAACATCTTGACCTGATATCCGGGGAGCTTCAGAAAGTACTGACACCTGGGTTTCACTTCCTGAGCGTTGGAATTTCCAGATGATTCTAATGTACAGAAAAGCTTGGGAACCACTGGTCTAGTGATGAAGGAGAGATCAGAAAAGCCATTTTAGAGAAAGGACCTTAAACGGCAACTTGAATACTGAGGCAATATTCATCACATACAGAAGGCATTCCAGGAAGTTGTGACAGCGAGAGCTGAGGTGGGAAATAGCTGAGGTGAGCTTGGTGTGTGGAAAGGTTTAGCCTATATGGAGCATACAGTCCATGAGAGATGAGACTGGTGTGGCAGGCAAAGTTTAGCCACGTTGGGCCTTGTATGGCATGCAAAAGATTTCATCCTGTAGGAAATGAGATGCCATTAAATAATTTTATGAAGGGGATTGACACATGATCAAGTTTGTGTTTAAGAAAAGCCACACACAGAATGTATTGGCAGGATCTGAGATTAGCGACAGAGATCTGTTGGCAGCCTGTTAGCAGGTTGTTAAAATAGCCCAACAGAAAAATTGTGGCTAAAATGGTCACGGTAGGTCATGAGACACAGGCTAGAAACCTGTAGGAAAGGGGGTGGAGTTTGTAAGAAAAATGTACAGAGAACAGATTTGTTTTGAGGATACTGTAGTCTTTTCACATCTAAATCTAATTCCATTCACTCAGAAAAATATGCAAACACTAATCCCTCATTGACACATGATGAATGATGTTTTTTCTAAAAATACATCTAGGTATCTACACAATAAAACAGTATCCAAAATAATTTTCCAAGGTCTTGGATTTCACATTCATTTTAGGAAGTCTTAGGAAATTTTTTATTTTCTAAGTAAGATAATAAATTTTCCTCAGGTTGTAATTTCTACATTTCCCAAGGTTCTTAAAAAAAATTACACTTGAAAGAAAAACTAAAAAACACCAACTAAATAAAATTAAAGCTCTTTTGTAAGGTACTATGAGCTCTGAAGATTTGATAAGTCTTCCCAATCAGAAAGGTCCTTGACTACATTAAAGCTAGTGGTTTTCCAGGTGGAACTGTTTCCTGATCCTGTTTCTTCAGAAGTGTGTACTATTCATGCTTTCTGACGTATAGATTCTTTCCTCTGTGGAATCAAGGTTCTACAATCTGTTGAACTCTTGGTAGAGAAATTAAGATGTTACAGGACTGTGCCCCTTCCCTGTAATCAGACTCTGACTATAGCAGTTCTCATTGCTCTGAACATCTCTAAATCTTACAGTTCATCCGCACACCAAAATTCAAGTAAGCGCTTGAAATACTGTCTATTAATCATGAATACTGTTTAAATGACTATTAGTTATTAATACAGTTTCACTATTAAATATAAAATAACTCTTTCACATGAAATAGCCTTGTTCTATGTAGCAGAGGCTGGCTACTTGAGAACTAGGGAAAAACATTCTGTAGGCTTTTGGGGGGCTTATGGAGCACAATGCTATTAGACATTTATTCAAACCCAGTGGTTTTTTGTTTTTTTTAACTCTTTGGACAGTGACATATTATAGGAAATACATTTTCTTATTAACTGGACACACATATATGTTTGGTATACAGCTATATACAAAACTATATATAAGGTTAAAACAGATGAAACTACTGACATTCTATTTTGTTTAATTACAAAGATGGGCAATTTTATATTGTTCAACAAAATATAATGAAAAAATTCAAAATCTCATAAAACAATACTTATCCTAACTACATGATTCACTCTTCTGTTTTCTGGTCTCTGCCATTTCATTAAATAAAAAATGTTGATTAAGATACACTACTGATTTTTATCCACCAGTGAATTAATGGCTACAATTGGAAAAACTCTGCTCTAACCTTGACCCTATAGCCTAGACTAACAGGTAAAGGGATTCTGAGAGGCTCACAGGAGACCACCAAGGTAAAGATGAAACAAGAAATGAAGATGGTGCTACTGCCTGGAAACTGCACTTAGCAGAATTGGCAAGGATCATACTGACGGGGGAGAATTCAGAGATTGAAGATTTTGACTAAATCTTTTCTGATTTGGCACAACTAAAGTGATCACATAACAAAGAATTTGATTCAACATGGTTGGCTGGTAGTGTTCAGAATGAGGGTTACCCCTTGGGGCACAGTGATATTTCTGTTGTTGTTTATAGGTGATTCTGATGTTGGAGAACCACTCTCCTAATGTTGGGTAGAGGAGTGGTTCTTAAGGTGTGTCCCTGGACCTAAAGCATTAGCATCACCTGGGAGCTTATGAGAAATGCAAATTATTGGACCCTACCCCACACCTACCAATTCTGAAACTCTGGGGTTGAGGCCTATCAGGCACAATGATATAATGCTCTATCCAAAAAGCTTTGCATGTAATGCCAGTTTTCTTTCCACAGAGAGGGTAAGTCCATAGGGAATATTTCTGTCTGACACTTCTTTTCTTGCTTTCTAGAAGATCGTTATCATGCTACATGAACTGAAACTTCCCATGCTGTGTAACATTTTCTAAAAAGTGAAGCTTATCCAGTTCTGTTAATAACTAGTGAAATAATACAGATGATAACAGATTGCAGGCAGACTGCTTATATTCTGATGAGGCTTTCAGCATATGAAAAATGATGTTGATATAAAGATCTTGCACTTATGGTTAATTATTACCCATTTTGTCAATGAAAACCAGAAAACATGAGTTCTTAGCCACATGATTCAATTATTATCAGACAGATGCTGATACACACATGGGCAGTTGTTACCATCAGCACTGAGGTACAGCTAAATTAGACTAGACTTCAAGCAAGTGGGCACACAGGCTAACATGGAAGCAGTAAGAATGCTATTAGTTTGCTCATTGGTACTTGAATCGTGTGCATGCACACTGCCCCCTCTCATCCTCTGTGTTACCAGCAGCTTTATCTGATGGAACAGTGTTGACAGAACTTGAACTGGTGCCAGCCCTAGTGATGAGGAACAAGGTGGAACAGTTGCTGGCTGGAGGGAAT
The DNA here is from genome assembly GCF_027475565.1 of Acinonyx jubatus. NCBI lineage: Eukaryota > Metazoa > Chordata > Mammalia > Carnivora > Felidae > Acinonyx > Acinonyx jubatus. The sequence continues at coordinate 130,505,332 of NC_069380.1, read as the reverse complement.
GTTTCCTTTTTAGGAAGTAGCAGTAAGATGATATATAGAAACATGGCTGGAATGGAACTATCACAAGTTGTTGATAAAAGAAATGTTTTTAGTTTTTAGAAAACAAAGGATCAAAAGAAAGTAAAATAAGTGACTGATGTATAAAAAAAGGTACTCAAACAAGATGTAAAATATAAATCTAAAGGAAATACCAAGTGGCCGCATAGATATGCATACTAATAACTAAACTGAGTTCTAGTTGATGCAAGCTTATGCTTGGTCCTTTACATCAGCAGATTAAGCATGAGGAGAACAGTAAAGACAAGAATGGTTAAGTCCTAGTCATCTGAGAGGCCTGACTTCTCACCATGTCAACCAAAAACCACAGACAATTTATGATGTCCATATAAAAATCAGATGGAAAAGAAATTGCTTGTCTGAGTACAGGAAAGAAGTAAAACTTGAGACAGGTAACTTTTATAACTGAAAAAGCTAATAAGGATAAATGGAAATACTAGTTTCATTAATAAATCTCTTTCCTAAACTCAGCATAGATGCATTCATAGTAAAGTCCCAGACCAATATAATCCAAGGTCTTGTATCTGCTCCATCTTCTAACCTCGTGGTAGAGCATAAGGGCAGCCACTGCATCTTCTTCACTGAATAGGGAATCTGAATGTCCATCATTCCATTCTCCACAAGTTTTGTGAACCTGAACGTCTGTTTATCCACAATGCAATAACAAATAATAACCTTGATATTCACCAAAAGAAGCCACAGAATCCAGAAGTCTATTTTGAAATGTCAGAGAGGGGGGCACCTCGGTGGCTCAGTTGGTTAAACGTACGACTCCTGATTTTGGTTCAGGTCATGATTTCATGGTTCATGAGTTCAAGCCCACATCAGGCTCTGCACTGACAATGTGGAGCCTACTTGGGATTCTCTCTTCCCCCACCTCTCTCTGTTCCTTCCCTGCTTGTGCTCTATCAAAATAAATAAATAAAGAAAAATGCCTTATTTAAAAAAAATGTCAGAGAGGGAATAAATCACATTCAGGATAGTCTTAGTGTTAGATATTATATGCATTACGTAATGTGTACACATTTATGGTATATGTCTATGCATATAAACATAGCTAGTATATTAGTATCTCAGCATATTTAAGAACTTTAAATAATTCCTTCTAGGAAACAGAGTTTACAAGTATCTTTTTCTCTACCACCTAACAAGACCAATGACACTCATGCCTGCTCACCTTACTTGACTGATTAAAACTAAAAATTTTATTTAGCATTTGGAATATGTGGACTGTGGTTCTGGCTTGAATGGATGCTAGAAGAGATAATTTCTGGTAGAGAGGAAAGAGAAATGATGTGGGCAAAATATGGAGGAATCTGATAGAAAAGCAACATGTTCTGGTAATTCATTATGTTATAAACTACATAATGGCAGTAAATAATATATCAGTAGCTAATTTATCAATTATTACAAACTACTTTAATCCAAGATACAGGAAAGAATAAAATCTTACATTAAATATGGAGTGTTCTGGGGCTTTTAAAAAATTTTTCATTTTGACATGACAGGCCAAAAAAAAAAAAAGGCAGATTCATAATCACTTTTCTGGAGGTAAAGGCTCTCTTGGCTTACCCTAAAAGACTGTTCAGTATTCCACAAAATGTTGTGCCTAGATATAGATTGTCACCACTATTGAAAGAGCATTGCAGTTGCTATCAGGCAATTTGGGTCCAACTAGCTATGTTGGTGCTCTTGGGGAAAAATTAATTATCTGAGGCAAATTTTTTTGTGTGCAATACAGTACCTGTCCTACTTTCCTCATGGTTTCTTCTAAGACAGAAATGAAGACGGGGGAGAAGAAGAAAAAGGTATAAAGTTACTCACAAGTATGAGCTGTTATTAAAGACACAGTTGACTGCCCAAGTAATAATTCTTCTACCTTCTTTTTTTGCTAACAAAATCCAGATTTGGTTTAGGCAACAGAATGCTCAGTATCAGGGGACAAATCATGACTGTTTGAAGCCATTTAGTTCATCTTTCATCTTTGATTTCACTCATTCCTTCTCCAAATATTTTTTTGAATGCTTACTATATGTCAAATATTGTTCTAGGTATTTTTTTTTATTAATAAAGAAAACCAACAAAAGTCTAGTGGGGAAGACAGAAAACAACAAATAAGTAAAACATGTAGTATATCAGAAGGTGATAATATACAGAAAAAAAAAAAAGTAAATAAGGGCAATTTAGGGAGTGCCAGGTAGAAGTGGTCAGAGAAGGCTTCACTGAGAAAAAGACCTGAGAGGTAAGGGAATGAGTTATGTGGATATTCTGGAGGAACTGCAGTCCAGACAGGGTAACAGCATGTGCAATGGCCCTGAGGCACGGAGCATGCCAAACGTACTCAGAGCAAAGAGGCTGCTCTGCCTAGAACAGAGTGAATGAGAGAGAAGTAAAAGGAGATGAAACCAGGGGTAAAAAGGAGATGGGGCACAGATTATGCAGACCCTTGCAGACAAACATAGGGGCTTTAGCTTTTAAGAAACCCACTGGTGTCTTAAAGAAAAAGTGTGACAAGACATGACTTAGATTTCTGAAGGACCATCCTGGCTACTATGTTGAGAATAGACTTTCAGAGGACACTGGAAGAAACAAAAAAAACAATTATTAGACAACTAGACTAATATGGATGGGAAATGGTTGTGGCTCCCACCAGAGTGCTAACAGAAGTGGCTAGATTATATAGCCTAGATTTGTTGATTAGTTGGATGAGGGGTATAAAAGAAAGAGATTAGTCAAGGGTGACTCAAACATTAATTGAGATAGGGAAGATTTCAGGAGGAGCAAGTCTGGAAGACATGATCAGTAGTTCAGTTTGGGACGTGTTAAGTTTAAGATGCCTATTAACCACTTTAGAGTTTGTAAGCATATAGATGATATTTAAATCCATAAGGTTAAAAGACACCAGTAAAGAAGGAAGTGTAGTATAAGAAGGGATCAGAGGCCAAGTAAAAAGGTGATTCAAAGGGAAGGGAGTGATCAACAGCACACGGTCCTGGTAATAAATCACTTAGGAAGAGGGTTAAGCAGTTGACTTGTGAGAATGGAAGTATAGAGAGGGAACGAGAGGAGAGGAATTGGAGATGGCAAGCATGTACATTCTTTCAAGGACTTTTTCCCCGCAAAGGGACAGAGTTACAGGGCAGTGGCTGGAGGGGACAGAAACTTTTTTCTTTTAATATAGGAAATGTTGCATGTTTTCATGCTGATGGTGAATGATCCAGTAAAGAGGGAAACTTAATGATGCAGGAAAGAAAGAACTGCTGGAGTGTTGTCTCCAGTAGGTGAAAGGTAGCAAAATCTGCACAAGTGGAGGAGTTGCCCTCAGAGTACGAACAGCTCATCCATAGTTACAGGAGGGCAGGCAAGCAAATAAATGGCCCAGATGCAGGTGAGTTGGTAGCTGTGGGTGAAACAAGTTTTCTTCTGGTTGCTTAGAGTTAAGATATCCCGCTCCGCTTTGCCAGTGATTGGTCCAGGTCATATGTTCAGTCTCAGGAGACCCACTTTTGGCCAGTGATATGCAAAGGGAAGTCTGGTGGGGGTTCTGTGAAAGATTTTCTTTCCCATAAAGAGAAAGGTCCAAAAAGAGAAAAGTCCTTTGTCTCTACCTTTTCTTCTGCTTGGATGCTATTCAATGAAGACATAATGCTTAGAGCTGCTATAGACATCTTATGACAGTGAGGGGAAATCTCTAATGTATATGCCAATAACTTCGCAAATATGGGTAGAATGTAAGGCCCATTAAGGCAGAAGTCTTTTTTTTTCCCAACTTGAGTACACACTCAACTAAGTATTTGTTGAATAAATGAACTATGGTCAAGATGGACCATGTTTTTCAGAAACTCACAGTGTGCTGACGTACACCTGCAGGTAAAGAGATAAGTAAACTCCCATGCTCTAAGTGGTAAGATGGGGGTAAGTACAGGGTGCTTAGAAGTTGAAGCAGGTTTAACTGACCTTGACTCTGAGATGCAATGGACTTTTGAGATTGTAAATATCAGCTTGCTACTGTCTGAATGCTCATTATAAAATGTTTTGTCTTGTATCAGTATTTTCTGATAATTTCTTGAATTCCTTTATAAAAATAAATATATTTCATATAATCCTTATACTTCTCCTTGGTGAGACACAAATAGGGCCATGATTGAGGGCAACATTTGTTTTATTCATTAACTCCTTTCCCCCTGCTCTTGTCTCCATCTTTTTTCGACCTAGGAGTACAATTATACTGATGAAATATTTTACCACAGCTATCACCAGTTTTTATTGAAAAGCATACAGGATGCCCTGTTTTAAACATTTAAGAGTTTCAATGTCTGCTTTTTTCTTTAGAAGAGTTATATTTCTATGCTCCATGCCAGCATTCTCTTTCCCTCTTTCATTTTAGCAGATACCATTATCTTTTTCTTCTGGAATCATTTTGTATACCTGAGTACAATGAGCTCCTTCACCATATGGCAGAAGATAAAGTATTTACAATTTTATTATAGGAGCACACATGTGGCATTATATGTAAAAGAATAAAATTAAAGCTAAAGTGTCCATAGCCTGGACTAAAACCATATTTCTGCTGCTGAAGGCAAGAAAAATTATTTAGTCTACACTAACAAGTAGCAGCAAAACAAATATTTGGTTGACTGGAAAGCCAATGTTTTCATTACTTGTTATAAGCATAAAAGCTAAAAACAGTCTGACCAAGCACATTCTGACAGCAAATAACACATGTATTCATCAGTCTTTTGGTGTACATAAAACTGTGACTCCTAATATGAATTTACATGTAATAAAGGTATAACCACCTATGCCTTCCATGTATATTACGTACACATATGTATTTATATATAAAATATGTAATATGCTTTTATGCAAGCATGTACACGATATATATTCATATTGTTTATTTTAAAAAGGTCTGCTTCAGGGGTGCCTGGGTGGCTCAGTCAGTTAAGCATATGACTCTTGATTTCGGCTCAGGTCATGATCTCATGGTTGCAATATCCAGTCCCGCATTGGGTTCTGTGCTGAGTGTGGAGTCTGCTTAAGATTCTCTTTCTCTCTTTCTCTGCTCCTCCCCTGCTCATGCACACCATCTCTCTCTCAAAAAAAACCAAATAAATAAAAATAAAAAATTTTTTAAAAAATGGAAAAAAAAATCTGGTGCAAAATTTTTTCTTTACTAGTATAATACCTCCTGCCCTTAAAAATGCTTTAATCTAACTGAACTAGGGCAAATAATTCTTTATTTTTTTTAAGTTTATTTATTTACTTGTTAAGAAAGAGAGACTGTAAGCAGGGAAGGGGCAGAGAGAGGAGAGAGAATCCCAAGCAGGATTTGTGCTGTCAGTGCCGAACCCTACATGGAGCTTGATCTCATGAAGTGTGAGATCATGACCTGATCCAGGATGATGACCTGAGCTGAATCAAGACTCAGATGCCTAACTGACTGAGCTACCCAGGCACCCCTAGGACAAATTCTGCAATTTGTATGGACCCCCAAAAGACCCTGAATAGCTAAAGCAATCTTGAAAAAGAAGAACAAAAACTGGAGATATCACAATCCCAGATTTCAAGATAGATTACAAAACTGTAGTAATCAAAACAGTATGGTATTAGCACAAAAATAGACACATTGATCAATAGAACAGAATAGACAGCCCAGGAATATATCCATGATTATATGGCCAATTAACTTGACAAAGGAAGCAAGAATATGCAATGGGAAAAAGACAGTCTTTTCACCAAATGGTGTTGGGAAAACTTGACAGCTCCATGCAAAAGAATAAAACTGGACCACTTCCTTACACCACACACAAAATCAGCTACAAATGGATTGAAGACTTAAATGTGAAACCTGAAACCATAAACATCCTAGAAGAGAACACAGGCAGTAATGTCTGTGACGTTGGCCATAGCAACATTTTTCTAGATACATCTCCTGAAGCAAAGGAAATAAAAACAAAAATAAACTATCAAAATAAAAAGCCTCTTCTACACAGCAAAGGAAACAGTCAACAAAACTAAAAGGCAATCTACTGAGTGGGAGGAGATATTTGCAAATGATGTATCCAATAAAGGGTTTGAATCCAAAATATATAAAGAACATGTACAACTCAACACACACACACACACACACACACACACACACACACACACACCCCAATTAAAAAACGGGCAGGAGATGTGAACAGACATTTCTTCAGAGAAGACATACATGTAAAAAAAAGAACAGAACCTGGACGTATCACAATCCCAGATTTCAAGATAGATTACAAAGTCTTCTTTTGCTTACATGAAAAGATGTTCAACATCACTCATCATCAGGGAAATGCACATCAAAACCACAATGAGATATCACCTCACACCTGTCAGGATGGCTACAATCAGAAACACAAGAAACAACAAGTGTTGGTGAAGATGTGGAGAAAAAGGAGCCCTTGTACACTGTTGGTGGGAATGCAAACTGGTGCAGCCACTGTGGAAAATAGTATGAGGTTCCTCAAAAAATTAAAATAGAACTACCCTATAATCCAGTAATTCCACTACTGGGTATTTATCCAAAGAATATGAAAACACTATTTTGAAAAGATACAAGCACCCCTATGTTTATGGAAGTACTATTTTCAATAGTCAGATATGGAAGCAACCCAAGTATCTGTTGATAGATGGATGGCTAAAAAACATGTTGTATATTTGCACAAAGGAATATTACTCAACCATAAAAAGGATGAAACCTTGCCATTTGTGACAACATGGATGGATTTATAGAGTATAATGCTAAGTGAAATAAGTCAGTCAGAGAAAGACTGATTTCATATGATTTCACTCATTTGTGGTTTAAGAAACAAAACAAATGAATGAAAAAGAGACAAACCAAAAAAGACTTTTAACTATAGAGAACAAACTAATGATTACCAGACATGAGGTGGGTGGGGTGTTGGGTGAAATAGGTGAAGGGGATTTAGAGTGCACTTATCATGATGAGCACTGAGTGATGTATAGAGTTATTGAAGCATTATGTTGTACACCTGAAACTAATATAACACTGTATGTTAACTATACTGGAACTAAAACAACAACATATGCTTTAATTTAGTAAGATATACTCACCATACTATCAATGAACTATTTGTCTACACATGTAAATAATGGCTTTGGTAATTGGCAAACAGTTATAATTTACTGAATGCTCACTATGCTAAGAAGTTTGTGATTGGTGACATACATATTATTTAATATCTTATAACACATGTACTTATTTATTTATTGTTATTCCCATCTTACAGATAAGGAAACTGAGGCTCAGAGGTGACTTGCCCAAGATCGCTTATCCCCCAAATCAGAGTGAAATAATGAGGAAGGCCTCATCTATTTGAGGTAGGATTCTGTAAAATCATACTCCTGATAGTATAGCAGAGGGGCTAAAATGTCTCAGAAATGTAGGATTTTTGCACTTAGCAATTTAATTGATAAAAATTTTCTGCAGTAAATATCTGTTAATTTTTAAATAATGTATTTGCCTGAAGAAAAAGAAGCAGCAAAGGAACAAGGATTCTTGTTATTAGAGAACACAGCTACAAATATGGAAGGAGGGAAACAGTAGAATGTACCCTGTGGTATGGGACTGAAATTAGTCTATCAGTATTTCTTCCTGCTCTGTTGACTGCGAAAGCCTAGAAGCAATAGTAATGAGCACACGTGAGCACCCACATCTTGATTTTTAAATACTATTCTCCACTAAAAAAAACAGAGCTCATTAGAAAAAAAGGGTGATTCCAGGGCAGGGGCAAGGGAAGTATAAGTATAGAACGTCTCTTTAAATCAGAAAGTAAGGGAGTACTCAAATAATAATGGAAAAATATCAAAAGAACACAGGGACCAGTCTGAATAGGCTCCCACTCACCAAATAAAAGTAAAATAAAAATATTTATGTTGAGCACCAGGATAAATAATGATAAAAACAGATTACAACCCATGAAACAAGATTCCATGAATTTATACTGCTATATTTAAATAAATGGAGAAGAAAGGGAAGCTGTTTTTATAATGGAATGCAAACTATAAATAGAAAAAGAATGATGGAGTTAGAAAATCATCAGTGAGGGTACCTGGGTGGTTCAGTCGGTTATGTGTTGGACTTCAGCTCAGGTCATGAGCTCGTGGTTCCTGAGTTTGAGCCCCACATCAGGCTCTGTGCTGACAGCTTGGAGCCTGGAGCCTGCTCTGGATTCTGTGTCTCCGTCTCTGTCTGCCCCTCCCCTGTTCATCCTCTGTCTCTCTCTCTCTCTCTCACTCAAAAATAAATAAACATGAAAAAAAAAAAAGAAAAAAAAAAACCCTTTACAATACTGTACTGTAAAAAACTCCATGTATAAATGTACCTGGTCAGTTCAGACCCCTGTTGTTCAAAGGTCAACATATATCCAATGAACAGCTCATATATAAGACCCCAAGTCAAGTCCTACAGATTAGCTAGAGCAGTAGTTTACTATCAGCTTTATTTGACAACTTGACAGAAATGCAAATTCTTCAGTTCTACTCCAGGCCTGTTTATGTTCTGATAGATATAGGGCTGTAATAGGGGATAAAAATGATTAACCATTTGAAAGCAAGACTATGGAGAACAAAGGTAGATGATTTTTTAAACTTAATTTGGTATGCAATAAGTAAGACGCTATAGAAAGTTTGTGAGCAAACGAATAATACAGTAATTAAGATCACTTTAGTACCAGTGTATACAATGGATCACTTCTAGGAGATTCTAGAGGAAAAGACCAGTTTAAGTTTCTTATAATAGCGCCAAGAAAGATATATTAAAAACCTGAACTAGCCTATGTGACTGGAAGAAGGCAGAGAGAGATTCCCTAGTGGGTGAGTGCCTAAGAGTTGTCACTTGGTTGCAGGCACCTGGGTGGCTCAGTCGTTTGAGCATCTGACTCTTGATTTCAGCTCAGGCCATGATCTCAGGGTCATGGGATTGACCCCATGTTGGTCTACGCACTGGGCTTGGAGTCTGCTTAGGATTCTCTCTCTCTCCTTCTGCCCCTCCCCTATGTGCTCTCTCTGGCTCGCTCGCTCCCGCTCTCTAAAAAACCAAAACAGAACAAAAAAAGAATCGCCACTTGGCTGAATGTGACACAGGCACAGGGTAAGGAACCAAGGATGAGTACAAGGGAAGGAGTGAGGAAAAGACAAGAGCAATTAAAGGTTAATGAGATGTCAAGTCTGAATAGCTGATAGAACAGTCTGGATCCAGATGAATTCAAGGAAACTTCCTATAGCTGGGCCTTTTAAAGGCCAAGGATCCCAGCCTTATAATCCTATAAAAGCATGTTCTTCTAAACAGTGTCAAGTAAGGAAGCCGTGATTCGAGCCTTACGATTCTATAAAGCATGTTCCTGTAAACAGTGTCATGTAAGGAAGTGGTTTTCAGACTTGCAGATTTTAAAGATCTGTAAACATTCCAAACAACCTTTAATAGATGAGTTGCTTTTTGGTTTTACAAATTGGGAACTTTAAAAAACACTTCTATTAGCTTTTGAGAGTACAACTTGGTAAAACCACTCTGGAATAAATGGCAAGATCTATGAGCCAAAGGTGTGCATACTCCACAGAATATGGTTTGTGTATAGTGTATTTGCTAAGAACATACATCAGTTGAAACAGGGCTCTGACACCAGGACTTTGGATAATTTACTTAACCACTAAGTTACTATAACTTAGTTTCCTTATCTGTAAAATGTGGGTAATAATAGTGTCTGTCTATTGTTTTGAGAATTAAATAAATACATATGAGGCACGTAGTACACTTCTTGGTGCACAGCATTGACAAATGTTACCTGCTATTACAGTTAGGAAGATGATGACAACTCAGACCAGCAATTCCATTTGAAGACATATCCTAGAAGAAACTCTTGTTTATGTGCACAGGAGAAATGAACAGGGGTGCTTCCTCCAAAATGTTTAAAGTAGAAAATATATGGAGAAAACCTCAAAGTCCATGAGCAGGAGAAAAATAACCTGGCATAAGCATTTAGTGAATATATCATTTAAAATGAATAAACATATACTACATTTAAAAACATAGATACGTGTGGAAAGCATAATGTTAAGTAAAAAAACAAGGTGTGGCTGGACACATACCATTTGATACCACTTACCTATATGAGGTGGCATACTTAACAATATTATTACCTATAACAGGTCCATACAAACACAGTAAAAGGTTAAAAACATGCATAGGAAGGAAACACATTTACTTCTGGGTAGTGGTACTTCTGTAGGGGACAGAAATGAAACTGGAGAGTATATAAAGAGGACTTAACAAGATCTATGGTTTATAGTTTTAAAAAATCTAAAGCAAATACAAAAAAAAATATGATTAGTTGGGTAAAAACCTGGCTAAATCCCTCTACTTTTATGTGTGTTTAAAATACTGCATAAGGTAAAGGAAAAAGAAAAAGAAAAAATGTCAATTTGAATGTTTTTAAAAATCACATTTTAATATTTTTATTTTTTACTCCAAAATTATTTGAAATTTATAGAAGTTAAGGAGAAATATGAAAACTCATATTTTTTTCTGCAAGATCACTAATTTGTAACATTTTGCCACAGGTTTTTCTCCCTTTGCACATATAAATATATATTTTTTCAACTTGAAAATAGTTTGCCATATATCATGGCCCTTTACTCCTTAATATTTCAGTTTGTAATTCATAAGAACAAGGATAGTCTCGTAACTATAGCATGATTACCAAATCCAAAAATATAATATTGATGCAATACTTTAATGTACCACCCATATTCCAGTTTGGTCAAGTGCCCAATAATGTCCATTTTAGCATTATTTTTCCCTTTGTTCCAGGATTCAATACAAGATTTTGTACTGCATTTAGTTTTGATGTCTTTTTAGTCTCCTTAGCCTTTCTTTGAATTTTATAACATGGACATTTTTCAAGAACACCGGGCTGTTGTTTTTCGAAAAAAACACTTTGGGTTTGTCTGATGATCCCTTACGATTAGATTCAGGTTATGCATTCCTAGCTAGAACACCAGAGAACATTGCCTGATTTTGTGTTCTTCTCAGGGTATCATTAGGAGATATGTGGTGCCTTCACTGCAGATGTTAATTCTGATCAGGCAGTCAAAGTGTTACCTGGTCTGTCGTATATATATTTTACATTGCACCTAACAAGCAAGCAGGCAGATTTAAGATCATGCAAATAATACTGCTCTTCATCAAACAATCCCCCCAGATTTAGTATCCATTGATGATTTTTGGCCAAATCAATCTTTATTATGAGACTCGTAACTTTCCAACTCTACCACACCTTTCACATTTACTAGTTAGCGTCTTCTATAAAGAGGAGACTTCCCTTTTCTTCTAAGTATTCATTCATTCATTTATAGCATTATGAATTCACAGATTCCTATTCTTTTTCTCATTGGTTTAAATTCCATTATTTTCCTCAGTTATTTTAGACCTTCTTATTGAGATAAAATTCATATAAGATAATTCACCACATTAAGTTGTATTTTTGGTGGTTTTTAGTATTATCACAGTGTTGTACAACCATCACCATGCTATAATTCATAACATTTTCAATGCTCCTAAAGGAAACCCTGTATCTTGTTAGCAGAAACACTGTTAGCAGAAACCCTGTATCTTGTTAGCAGAAACACTGTTAGCAGAAACCCTGTATCTTGTTAGCAGAAACACTGTTAGCAGAACTCTCACCTCCCAGCAGCCCCTGCCAACGACCAATCTGTTTCTATGGATTTGCCTATTCTGGACATCCCATGTAAATGGAATTATACAACGTGTGGCTTTCTGTGTCTGGCTTTTTTCACTTAAGCATAATATTTTCAATGTTCATCCATGTTGTAGCATGAATCAAAACTTCATTCCTTTTTATGGCTGGATTATATTTCATTATATGGATATACCACATTTTGTTAGGTTGTTGCTTTGCGTTATTTCTACCTTTTGGCCATTATTAATAATGCTGCTGTGAATCTTTGTGTACAAGTTTTTGTTTGAACACCTTTTTAAAAATTCTGTTAGGTATATACCTAGGAATTTCTGGGTCATATGGTAATTCAATGTTTAACTTTTTGAGAATTTTTTCCATAGTGGTACCGTTTTATAATCCCATCAGCAATGTATGAGGATTCCAATTTCTCCACATCTTTGCCAACATTTGTTAATTTGTTTTGTTTCTTTTATATTATAGCTGTTATAATGGGTGTGAAGTAGTATGTCATTGTGGTTTTATTGTTTTTACTATTTTTTAAAATTTTATTTTGGAGAGAGAGAGAGCATGAGTGGTAGAGTGGGGCAGAGGGAGAGAGAGAGAATTTCAAGCAGAATCAATGCTCAGCATGAAGCCCGATGCGGGGATCAATCCCACAACCCTGGGATCATGACCTGAGCCAAAATCAAGAGTCGAACACCCAAGTGACTAAGCCACCCAGGTAACACTCTCACTGTGGCTTTGATTTGCATTTTCCTATAGCTAAGGGTGTTGAGCATTTTTTATATGCTTGTTGGCCATTTGTAATTTTTCTTTGGGTAACTGTCTATTCAAGTGCTTTGCCTATTTTTAAATTGGGTTCTTTATCTTTGTATTTTTAAGTTATATGTCCTCAACTATTTTGAAGTACAAATTATCCCAGATTTGACCTGGAAGTCAGGGGAAAGACCTTTCAAGATGCCTACTATGACCTGTTGACATGCTACCATCATTTTTTAGAGCACTTTCTACTTTCTTGCATAACAGGTGTTCCAGTCTTGGGAATAGCCATTTCTCCAAAGAGCCCTGGTTCCTTTCAGTGGGAAATGGTGTCAGAAATCAATATGCTAGGTGTGCTCTTTGTTACTGATTCTTTTTTTTTTTTTTAGGCCTTTTTAACAGCCAGACGTAGGAAATACGTACACACACACACACACACACACACACACACACACACAAGATATCAGCCCATACAAATCACATCTATCCCCTGAAAATAGTTGTCTTCCCTCATTCCCTATTTTCATGTCCTTTATTCTATAAGAATAATAACATATGTATTGCTCCTACAACATCAGCATATGTATTCATTTACTAAATTTTGTCATATACATCAAAGAGTATTTTCATTAGTATGTTTATAGCCCTACAAAACGAAAACTTACTAAGAAGAGTTTAAGGTTGTTTTTTTTTTTTTTTTTTTTTTTAGAGAGACAGAGAGTGCATGTGGCATGGGCAGAAGGGGGGAGAGAGACAGAGAGAGAGAGAACCTTAAGCAGACTCCATGCCCAGTGCAGAGCCTGACGCAGGGCTTGATCTCACAACCATGAGATTATGACCTGAGCTGAAATCAAGCGTGGGACACTTAACCAACTGAGCCACCCAGTGCCTCCCTGCTTTTTAGTTTTTAAATACAGCGAGAGAGAGCATCAATTTTGTTTACTGTTCTTCCCCCCTACTCAAGACAAATATAATACAGTCAAAATATCATGTTCAAAGTTTGAATTAATTTTCTCTGCTCCTCATCAGTGTAATGTTACTCATTAGAAATATAACTGTTTCTTTGTTTCTGTTTATACTCAGTTTTAGTTTCTTTTTCTGCCCCATGTTGACTGATTTAATTTTTAACATGTATAGAACACAAATACATTTCCTAAAGTCAAAAGTGCATCAAAAGATAAACTCAGAGGTGTCTCTGCCTTCCCCTCTCTTCTAACAATTCTCACTCTTATAAATAAAGAATTCTCATTGTTTTTTTTTTTTTGCCTTACTGTTCATATATTTATTTTTGTAAGAGTGTATCTGTGCATGTGTGTGTATATTGTATCTTAATTTTTTCTCACACAAAAGTCTATATATATCATAAATAGCATTTACATAGCATTGCACTTAGTTTTTTTACATACTTTTCAAAGAATAAAAAAAAATTAAGATCCTAAAAAGGCATTTTTCAGGGTATCACTAGGAAGGAAGTGGTAAATTATGACTTTTCTCTGCCTTTATTTGAAAAAATCTGCTAATAATTTCCTTTCCAGTGCTATCCTCCCTGGAGATTGCTAATAGGGAAAAAACTCCAACTTTCTGACAGTGGATAAAAAAGCAATATTATCATTACCTAATATTATTTTGTATATCTGGACTTTTAAATGTTTATTTTTGCTATTGAAGAGTAAAAGATGTATTTTAGAAACACAACTGGGATCCCTATGTTGTAAGCCTGAAGAGGCAATGGTGGTTAAGTAGAATGAAGTTCCTTAGGGGAGTGTGAGGTCTGAGAAAGGGCAGTGAGTATGAGTGACTGCTGATTTTTGAAAGAACAGGATTCGTACACTTGTGAAGTTGGGTAGTATCTAGATCCCAAGAAATAATAGTTGTCAACAAGGACAGGTGGGGGTTTCAGACTACTCTCTTCAGAAACAGGTTAACAGTGAAAGGCAGCGTTTGGAAAGGAGCACACAGAAGAAACAAGGTTAAAACATTATCTTTAAGGTCAGGGAAGAAATGAAAAATTGAAAGAGAAGGGAAAAAAATCAGTGGATATGGAGACTTCTGCAAAAGGCTAAGGAGAAGAAAAGGCTTCTGAAGATTGTCGGGAGGGGCAGGGAGATGGACAGCCTTGAAAAGAACTGGGGTCGCTTTGTGCTGCGAGAAAAGGCAGGTCAGAGAAATGTGTGGGGAAACAGAAATTCTGAGGTGGAGAGAAGCTCATATTAGATGGTCTTTTCAAAAGAGTAAAGATGAGGTAATCTGTGCAAGGTTGGGGAGAGAAGCAGGGTTGGCACTGGAGATGTGAAGAGTGTGGAAAATGCTTGGCACAGAGAGGCCATGTGGAGAATGCAGTACAGAATGAACAATATAAACACGACAATCTCTGTATTGGAATTTCTTCAGCTTTGAGAAATGATGTAACTGTTCGGAAACTCTTGCCATCCTTCTATTATTGAACTAAAAATTTTAAGCTATCCCGTAAAATCACAAACAATATATCAGTTCAACTCAGAGTTGAATTTTTAAAAATACAGCACTTGCTAAATCTGAATTAGAAATAGGCATATTTGTGATTATATGCACATATTTTATGTGCATGTTATTTTAAACTAGTAATAATATTAAATATCTAAAGAATTCTATTCGCCTTTATAAATACGTAACCAAATGAGCTAACTTAAAGTTTAATGTTCAACAAAGATTGCTATTACATAGTAAAACTCACCATGTTTTGAGAACAGTTCTTAGGAATGTCTCTTGATATTTAGAGGAAGTCAAAGGAAGCTGACTGTTCATAACATAAAATGGCTAATGCAAGCTCAGAGAGAGATTAAAAAGTAACAATTTTAAAGAAGCTGAAAAGGCATTCTCTGGGATAGCAATGGGAAGGAAGCAGTATAATATATTCTTTCCCTTCCTTTACTCAAAGTCTGCTCTCAAGTAATTTCCTTTGCAACACTAATCTTAAAACACCGCGCTATTAAAAGCAAACAACCTTTCTGTCAACTTAAAACTGGTAGAATTGGCATTACCTCACATAATATTGTATATTTACTTCTTTACTGCCAGTCTCTACCCACCCCATTCCCAACTCTCAACAGGAGTGTAAGGCCCATGAGAACAGACACTTCATCAGTTCGTTCTGTTTTATCCTCACTGTCTTGAATAATGCTTAGAATGTAGTGGCACTCAATAAATAAATATGGATTAGTGAACAGGAAAACAAATATAGAATCCTAATGCTTATAAGGAAAAAGCAAGCCTGGGAAAAATAGGTTTTTATGTCATAGTGGAATCAGCATTGTGGATTACTGATTATACACTGGTTTTACATTGTTAAATGTCTAAAATATACTAGAATCAAGAGTATAAAATTCCTTTTTAAGGTAAGGTTAAAATTTTGTCTTAAGTAAAATTATATTTAATTCAAGGAGATACATATTTATTGTGAGCCTTAAGAATTTATGATATAGACTGACATAGAGGATTAATATAAGGAAGAATATGGTGAGTAGCATGAGAAATTCACCAAGATATCCAGGGAAATGCATTTTCAAATGTATCTGAGGCTTGTATCTAGAAATGTAGATTGGGGAATCATCTGTCAAAGGAATCAATAACCCAATAACCTATTTTAAACATAGCCTAAGGAAGTTTGGAAAAGGTTTATAGGAGGTAGTGGGTTTTTTTTAGTTTTTTTTTTTTTTAATGTTTATTTATTTTTGAGAGAGAGGGAGAGACAGAGCATGAACAGGGAAGGAGCAGAGAGATAGGGAGACAGAATCAGAAGCAGGCTCCAGGCTCTGAGCTGTTTGCACAGAGCCTGACGCTGGGCTCAAACTCACAAGCTCGAATTCATGACCTGAGCCGAAGTAGGATGCTTAACTGACTGAGCCACCCAGGTGCCCCTATAGGAGGTACAGTGTTTGATATAGGACATAAAAGATAAAAATACCATAGACTAAAATGGTAGAAGGTGTTCAGGTCAATAGCATTGTATAAATAACATGACACAGACCAGAAAGAGTGGGGGTGTAGTCAATGATTCATGAAGGCAGTTTGGGGAGAATAAAGACTCCATCTGAGGAAATAATGGAAGAAAGGACTTAACATCTGTATTACTGCAGATCTTGAGGATTCTGCATATAGTTTGCTGGAGAACAGGATGGCCACAGGTCAAGGGTTTCTGCTTACTTTAAGATGATCCTCTGGACAATCATATGAGGTTGGTATTACCATTGTGGTGGACACATTTCTCCCTGCACTCCTGCGCCCATGTGACCCTAGTGGTGCCAACTCTATCTCTGGCTTGAGAAATGGCATGTGACTACTCAGGACTGGCCAGTTAGAGCCTTTAATTCCATAGCTACAGTAATTGTTGCAGGGATGGGTACATGACAGCATCAGTGCCAATGAGATAGATTTTTGTCAAATGGAAGTATCCTTGTCCACTGGATTAGAATGTGGAAAGATGTGAGGAGTAGCTATTATGACTATTCAACCCCATGGGGAAAGCCTGAATGGCACAAACAGGGATGTGTGTGTGGGCATGGGGGTAAAGGCAGAATCAAGAAATGGAGATATAAAGAGAAAATCTAGGTCCACTTGACATTATTTTAGCCTCTGATAATGCTGTGCCTGGAATCAGTTCTACCTATAGCCCCGAAGGAAATTTTTCAGTATAAACCTGATTAACTATTTGAAACCATAAGATTCCTAACGGGAAATGTCATTCTCATTTTACAAATGAAGAAACTATAGGATAGAGAAAGTAAGGAATTTGTCTAAGATCACATAGGTTTTAAAATAACAGATTTATAGGGGCACCTGGGTGGCTCAGTTGGTTAAGCACTCAACTTCAGCACAAGTCATAATCTCAAGGTTTGCGCATCCGAGCCCCACGTCGGGCTCTATGCTGACAGCTCGAAGCCTGGAGCCTGCTTTGGATTCTGTGTCTCCCTCTCTCCCTGCCCCTCCCCAGCTTGTCTTTCATTCTCAGAAATGAATAAACAAACAAAAAATAACAGATTTATAGCTCTAACTCATATCTGATGGCTCCAGGCCCATGCTCCTAATTACAGGTTCTTTATTTTTTATGTTTTCATACATATATGTGTATATGTATCTAAGAATGACAGAGAGGGAGAGCTTGACTTTGGTTGGTTTATTTGGGTTTATGAAAATAATAATTACTACTCACTGAGCACTAGGCTAAGTACTTTACATAAAATTTCTATAGATGTCAATCATTACTAGCTTGTCTATACCCGCTTCTACTGGAATCTTTCTTTTTCACAACTGCGGTTCCCTCTCTTAGCCTGAGAAGCTGGGGTTAGGGGGGGCATATAAGGAGATATACTATGACTTGTGTAGCGAATCAAAATATGAGATGGGCCAGTCAGATTCCGTTTTTGCAAATATGGTGAGACTGAATCAGTTGGTGATAGGCAAAGGGATATGCATGTTCAGAGTTGGGGTGGTCATTTGAGACCATGTGCAACACAGACTTCTAATGGAGAATAAAAATAGAAGACTGTGCACAGAAAGAAGAGTACAGGACAGACTTAGAAAAAGAAGAAGAGAAACAAAGGGAAAAGCAGATTACATAGCTTTGGAAGGAGAACAGCCTTAGTTTCTGATCACATGCTGTATTGCTACTCATTGGTTGTTGTCTTTGAGTATTCATGAGACTCCACTGTGTTTATAAGAATCCCCCTTAAAGCAGCTTGAATAATTCTTGCATAATGAAACCAGTAAAGTACAAACTGGAACAATACATCATTGTAGTGAATTATCACAGTGAATTAACCCAGTAGGTAATTATTTTCAAGATAAAGAAGCTGAGATTTAGAGAGTTCAAGTACATTTCCTGAGGGAAACAACCAGTATAAAACAAAGGTAGGATTAAAACCCAGGTCTTTGTGTTTTAACTTCACAAGTGTAGGGCTAACTGGCATTAGGAAACACCGGAGACAAGGAAAAACAAAAGGAATTAACTTCAGTATTTTAGGAAGAGGTAGTAAGAGACACACCTAGAGCAATGGATGAAGTAATGGAAATGATTTGTACCTATAAACAGAGGGATGTTTTATGGAGGTAGGGCTGAGGAGTAAGTAAAGAAGTAGAAACCAAAGGTGATACGAAATCTTTTTATCTTGGCTTATTGGAAAAACAGAGGTGCCATTAAGAGTACTAGTAGGGAAATCAGGTCAGGGGCTTATTTTTGTGGGGAAGAAAATACACTTAATTTTGGTCACTATTAGTTTTAAGTAAACATGTTTAAAAAGGGAATTGAAAATGTGGGCCTGGAGCTCAAAAAGAGGGATTCAGAAATTATTTTAAATAAGTGACTTCACTGAAGCCTTTATAAAACTCAGTAAATCATAATGTATTCAAGAAAAAAATCCAGTATTGTACAAGTACAAAACTTAAAAGATAAAGACTGTATTTAATCCTCAAAGAGATCACTTTAGATTTCTAATTTACTCTGGCAGTATTTATGGTGACAAATTTATTGGACCCAAATAACAAAATGAAGCAACAGAATCTGGTTATTTAATGCTATAGAGTCAGCAGTGTGCATGTACACATACACACGCACACGCAAACACATGTAGATGCACATGCACACAGACACAGACATACTCAAGCATTTATATCTTTAAAGGATATAATGTTTTAAATTGTACAGCAAAAATATATAGATATAACATAAAAAATGACTTGTTTTTATGCCTTGCATTTCTCCATGGAACTTAAAATCCTTTAACAGACATTATCTCATTGTTTTAAGAACTGTTATGAAACAATCTGACATTTATATAACACCATTCATACTCAATAATCCCAAAGGACTTTACAAACCCTGGAAGAATGACTCTGCTCATGTTCACCATGCAACCACTGAGGGATGGAGGTGGGATGGGTGGGTAGAGAAGTGCATAGGACTGTGGTAGACATTCTGTGGAACATCGCAGTAACATGATACAACCGAAAGCATAGAGACAAGCAGAAAAGATCCAAGGTAAGACATTGTATTACACGTGTTAAATTTGAGAGCAGTATTAATACCAAGTGGTCGCCCTTTCATTTTTGTATCTTATGAGAGTGATATATAGATATCTTCAAGGTAAAAAAAAAAAACAATGGAGTATCATCTGCTAAGTCAAGAACTCCATTTCTTTTTTCTTAACAGATTTTATTTACTTATTTATTTTTAAGTAATCTCTACACCCAATGTGGCGCTTGACCTTACAACCCTGAGATCAAGAGTCATATGCTTCACCGACTGAGCCAGCCAGGCAGCCCCAAGAACTCCATTTTCTATAGGGCTTTTTTGAGTGGGTAGTGGTCTGTTTTCCAACTGTCAAGCACATCCAGGCCAGGATACTAAATTGTTAGTGATTTAAAATGTTTTGAGGGAGCTGTATTTTTTAAAAGAAGATTTCTCCTCCCCTCTTTCCTTTCCTTTTTGAACTGAGACTAGGATGCTACAAAACAAACACTCAACTGGAAAAGCATAAAAATGGTTTTTTTTGTTTTGTTTTGAATTTATCAGGCGTATTAGGATTCTCCAGAAGAAGAGGACCAACAGGATGCATATATATATGTAGAAAGAGATTTATTGTAGGGAATTGGCTCACAAGATTATGAATTCTAAGAAGTCCTGGATCTGCAGTTGGTAAGCTAGAGATCCAATTTGAGTCTGAAGGTCTAAGAACCAGCAGAAGTGAGGGTTTAAATTTTAGTCTGAAAGCCAGAGGTTTGAAACCCAAGATGAGCTGATGTTTCAGTTTGATTCTGGAGGCAGGAAAAGACTGGCTCAAGGCAATCAGGCAGGAGGAGTTCTCTATTACCTTCTCAAGAAGGTCAGCCTTTTTATTCTATTTAAACCTTGAACTATTTGGATGAGAACCATCTATACTAGGGAGGGCAATCTACTTTACTCAGTCTACTGATTCAACTGTGAGTCTCATCCAGAAACACCTTCACAGACACACCCAAAATAATGTTTGACCAAATATCTGGGCACCCTGTGGCCCAGTAAAACTGACACAAAAAATTAACCATCAGTTCAAATTAAGGGCTTCTGTTCTTCCATGACAAAACTAACAGAATTCAGTTTTCTGAAGCATTTGAGGTCAATGTGATAAATCATTCAAAGAACTTATTGCCAGATACCTTACTTGGACAAGGAAATATGCCAACTAATGACTAAAGGTTATTGTAGTACCCCAGTGTTGTTTCCTTTAGTCACATTAGACATCAAGGGGACTATAGAAGATGAGTAGCACTTTGATTGGGCAAATGGGTGGAAGAAGAGGGAATTCAGGGAAAGAGCTGGACATCACAAAATACTGCAAAACCAACCTCTCAGCACCAAGCCATATGGTTGAGGGAATAGAGTCAGCTTTCCAGAGGAATGAGAACAATAAGCCTCAGAACTACACTGAGGCTTTGACTATAACTTTAGCCAGCTCATGGTAATATGGGGAGAACATCCTTATTAACTCTCCAAAAATACCCCTTGAGATCCTAGACCTGAAGATCATCTTTCAACACAGAGCTTTGGGTCAGTACAAAGTGATGCTGTTGCCACCAAAGTTACCATATATTTTAGATAATATACATTTTACATATTTAAACCTTACAATAAACAAATGAATATACCCAAGGAAACTGAGGCTAGGAAAGGCCAAGTACTGTAGATATGTTTTTGTTTGCCTCTAGTGTGTTTTTGGTCCCTTCTTCTAATAGATCCTGCCCCTGTTGACACAGTAACACATTATCAATCAGTCAGTGTCTGTCTCCTAGGAGCTGGGTGCTCTAGAAAGAACGTAGGGTGAGTTGTTTGATGATCGATCCTGGAAAGAGTCCAGGAGCTCCTGCATCCAAGGTCCCTGGTCTTCTCACTCATCTTGAAGCTTGGCCATTCAGCTATGTTCCATTTTGTGTGCTATCTCAATATCCCATCCTTTGGCTTAAATTTTAGTTGGTTGTGATCAAGACCCTTCAGAAATACACAGCTATGTTATATAGTTTCTCCAAGAGCAGACAGGTATCAGTGGAAGAGATAAGACTCAAACCTAGATTTGTCTGACTTCAAAGGCTATATATACTTTTAACCATGACACCTCACTGGTTTTCAAAAATTGGGATCCTCTAATGTTATCTGCCACCAAAAGGAATTATAGCAGTCTTCTGATTTTATATCTTGGCTTCTTTAGTAAATTTTTTGAAAAGAGTTAAGCTAACATGGAAAATCTTGTAAAATTACTCTATAAAATACAATTTCATTGCTGAAAGGGAAAATCTTTAGCAGGCATATCTGAGTTGGGTTGTTAGACTATTGTATAGAAGGGGCAACCAAAGGTATAAGAAAATGGTCCTTGAGCTGTGCGTTTTCTCAATCAGTGAGAAGAAGTGAGAATAAAACCTACAAGAACATTCCAGAAAAGCAGGCAAAAAGTAAAAAGTGCATAGACTTTCTGCTGGAGGTCGATAAAATGGAAAGACCCAAATGTTCAAAGTCTTCTAACTCCACAATTGTGTGAAATGGGCAAAACTAATCTCTCAGAGCCTCAGTTTTCTCATCTATAAAATGGGGACAGTAATGCCTATCTATGTAGAATCACTGTGTGAAGTTATATTATCTGTCTACCTATCTATCATCTTCAAAGTCTATGCCCAACAAGGGGCTTGAACTTATTACTCTGAGATTGAGAGTTGCATGGTCTACCAACTGAGCCAGCCAGATGCCCCCTGAAGTTAAATAATATAAATAAATCTTGTAGTGTAGAGGCTGGCACATGTATTTTTGAAATGTAGTTGCTATTATTGTTGTTGCAGTCATTAAACTGAGTCAGGTGATGGTGGTTAGTAGGCTGACAGGAGAAGGCTGTTAAGAAGAGTTTGGAGGGGCGCCTGGGTGGCTCAGTCGGTTGGGTGGCCGACTTCAGCTCAGGTCACGATCTCGCGGTCCGTGAGTTCGAGCCCCGCATCAGGCTCTGGGCTGATGGCCTGGAGCCTGCTTCCGATTCTGTGTCTCCCTCTCTCTCCGCCCCTCCCCCGTTCATGCTCTGTCTCAAAAATAAATAAAACGTTAAAAAAAAAATTAAAAAAAAAAATAAGAAGAGTTTGGAAATAACACATAGTTGGAAACCAAAAGGATAAAAGTATCTAGTGGACAGGAGTTTTTAATTCTTTATTAGGACCTCTTGCCTTTGTGTGTGTGTGTGTGTTTTATAATGTTTATTTATTTTTGAGAGAGATAGAGACAGAATGCGAGTGGGTTAGGGGCAGAGAGAGAGACACACAGAATCCAAAGCAGGCTCCAGGCTCCGAGCTGTCAGCACAGAGCCTGACGCGGGGCTTGAACTCACCAGCTGTGAGATCATGACCTGAGCTGAAATTGGACGCTCAACCTACTGAGCCACCCAGGCGCCCCGTGTGTGTGTTTTTAATATTGCATTTATTGTAAAATGTAATGCAAATACTAAAAAGTGCACAGATTTCAAATGTAGAGCTCAATGATGTATCACAAAATAAACAGCCAAGTCAGGAAATCAAACCCTGCTGGCCCTGTAGAAGTACCCCTGCTGCCCATCCCAGCTACTATCTAACCCTTCCTTCTGGGACAAAAGCAACCACCAAAATGTCCTTTGTGATAATCACATCCTTTCTTTTCTTTACCAAATACTACTTAAGTCTGCATGTTTTTTTTTTCATTTTATGTAAATGAATTAATATATATTTCTTTTGTGTGTAGTTATCGGTAATTAATTTTCATTGGTATATAGTCTTATATGAATATATTTACATTTTTTAATCATTCCACTGTTGATGGGTATTTGTGCTGTGTTTGTTTGTTTTGGCTGTTAGAGATAATGCTACCATGAACATTCTTGTACAGTGCATACATTTCTGATGACTAGGTACCAAAGAATGAGTAGAATCAGTGGGTCTCAGAGTATATGTATTTTTAACTTTAGCAAAAAACGCCTATGGTTTTCTAAAGTGGTTATATCAACTTACACTCTCAACACCAAAGGATCAGAGTCCCAATGTTCCACATTCTTAGTAACAATAGATATTGTCATTCTTCTGGAGAGTGCGTGTAATATTGGCTTCAATTTACATTTTCCTGAACATACATGAGGTTGAGCACATTTTTCTTAGGATTATTGGGCATTGGATATTTTCCTTTGTTAAGTGGCTATTGAAGTCTTTTGCTCATTTTTCTTTGAGTTATTTATCTTTCTCCTTGATTAATAACAGTTCCTTAGATCTTCTGGCTATCTTGTAAATATCTTTTCCCATTCCATGGTTTGCCTTTTCACTTACTTCAGGGTGTCTTTAATGAACAGAACATTTTTAATTTTAACATAGTAACATTTAGCAAACATTTGCTTTACAATTAGTTCTTTTTGTGTCCCAATCCTTAAATATCTACAGAAAGGTCATAAGGACATTCTCCTAAATTATATTCTAGAAGTTTTATTTTTATGCTTTTCCCATTTAGATTTATAGTCTATCTGGAATTGATTTTATGTATGGTGTAAGGGTTCAAGTATTTTTTTATCCTTAAATTAATAATCTAGTAGTTCCAGCACCATCACTAAAAAGACTCTCCTTTCCTCATTGCTTTGCAGGACCAACTTTCCAGGCTTCACATATCTGTCACTCATTGTACCAACCCTACACCATCTTAATTATGTAAATGTATAAGATATCAGATGACATATGCTTGTCACCATCTTGATCTCCCTTATGACTCTCTTAGCCACTTGGATTTCCCTATACATTTTAGAATCAGCTTATCAGGTTCTACAGAACCTGTTGGATTTTGATTAAAACTACACTGAAACTATAGAACCATCTGGAGAAAGTCAGTATCTTTACACTTCCTTTTTTTCTAAATGTTTTTACCTCAGATTCTTTATTATTAGACCAGCTAAGTTTTCCAGTAAATCTTCATGACTATAATGATGTTGAATAAAAGAAATTATAATGTGCATTTTATCATCATACCATTCTGCATATTTGCTATAGGTTGTTTTAGGTACGCTTTTAACAGCAGTCCTATTTCTAGTGTGCTAGAACTTTTTGCTAAAATCATGAACACTTGTTGAATTTTATTAAATACTCTTTCTCCTTCTATCAAAATGATAAAATGTTTTTCCCTTGATTCTATTAATGTGGTAAGTTACATCGGTTGATTTTTAATCTTAAACCAAATTTACATGCCTGGAATATATCCAATTTTATAAGAATGTATTATGCACTGAAAACATTGCTTCATTTGATAAATTAGTATTTTGCTTAGAATTTATGGAGTTTGGCCTATAATTATCTTTTCTTGAAATGTCTTTACCAGGTTTTCTTATACAGTCTTCATAAATAGAATAGTAAAGCATTCTGTTTTATTGTCTGGTAGAGTTTCTGTGAGATTGGTGTTATTTGTGAATCTTAAACTATGGACTTGGTTTCTCTAAGTTAGAAGTAACATTCTACTTCTAACTAAGAATCCTACCTCTTCTTAGGTTAGTCTTAGTAAGGTGCAATATTTATTAGTAGCATAAGTTTGTTTGTATTGTCTTGAAAGCATTTTAGTGTTCATGGGATCTGTAATTATGTTTTTTTTTAAATTGTTATTGATTATTTACACCTTTTTTTCCCTATCCAAGTTAATGAAGAGTTTAGCAATGTGATTAATCTTTTAAAAGAATGTGTTTGTCTTTGTCATCGCTATACTTACATGCATGCTTTCTACTGCACTAATTTCTGCTTTTATTTTTTATTATTTATTTCTTCTTTCTTTGGGTTTAATTTGCTTTTCTCTTTTCTAATTTCTTAAGAGGGGTAGTCACTCAGTTTTATCTTTGACTTTTTGAACAAAGTAAGTATATTTATTTTAAAGAGTATTTCTGATAATTTCAATTTCTAGAGTCCCTTCATAATTATTTCTATTGGTTGTTTCTGCCATTTCCCCCATTCTTCACTGGCTGTTAGCCCTGACATTCTTCCTTCACTTTCTTATTAGTTCTCCAATGTGTTAAAAAAAATTTTTTTTAAAGATTTTAAATATTTGTCTAGCTTTTCTAGTTGTTTTCGTTCAAATTACCTGGCCTACCTTTACCCAAATCAGAAGACTCCTAACACTGCTTCACTGCCTCAGGCACTCATGACTAAACCATATTTTGATTCCTACTTCATACTATATACAAAAAGTAACTCAAAGTAGATCATATACATCAATGTAAAATCTTACACCATAAAATTTCTAGAAGAACACATAGGGTAAGATCTTTGTGACCTAGGGCTAGGCAAAGATTTTTTAGATACAACATCAAAAATTCAATCCAAAAATGAAAAAGTGAACAAATTAGACCTCATCAAAATGGAAAAATTTTGTTTTTCAAAAGACACTGGTATGAGGACGAGAAAGAAGCGACTATTTGGAAGAAAATATTTGCAAAAGCATCTATCTGAAAAGACTTGTATCCAGTGTATGTAAAGAACTCAAAGTCCAATAGCAGGAAACACATAATAAAAATGGGCAAAAGATTTGAATAGATACTTCACCAAAAATACATATACAGATGGCAAATAAGCACATGAAAAGATGCTCAACATCATTATTAATTATTGCAAATTAAACCACAAGATAACACTACAAGCTATTAGAATGGCTAAAATTAAAGGGTGACTACACCAGTGTTAATAGGAATGGAGCGATAGGATATCTCATATACTATTTGTGGGAATGTAAAATGGGATGAGCTGTTTGGAAAACAGTATGGCAGTTTTCAAAAAGTTAAACATACACCTATCCTATGACCTAGCCATTTCAGTTCTACATCTTTGTCGAAGAGAAAAGTATGTGGCTATACAAAAACTTGTGGAGTATCTATATCATGGAATACTATTTAGTAATAAAAGGAATGTTACTGATAAACACAGCCGCATGGATAAATCTCAGAATACTTATACTGAGTGAAAGAAGCCAGACAAAAAAAGGGAACATACTGTACATGATTCTATTTAAATACAATTGTAGAAAATACAAACTGCTTTATAGTGATAGAAAGAACTTCAATAATTGCCTGGGGATTGAAAATGGGATTACTCAGGGGCATGAGAACATGCTGGACCTTGAAGAATATGTTCACTGTCTTGATTGTGGTGAAGGTTTCACAGATGTATACAAATGCCAAAACACATCAAATTGTTCACTTTAAGTTAGTGTTCAATAAAGCTGTTAAAAAATATTTTTTGTGTGTGTTCTAATTACTGTTTGTGAAGTCTGTCTTTTGACTGGGTCCTTTCTGACATCTACCCAATTTAAAGTGGTCCTCTAGTCACTGTATCAGATTGTCCTGTTACATATTATTTTCATAGCCCTTATTATCTGAAATTACTTTGTTCATTATATGTTCCTATGTGCTCTTCATTTGACCATAAATTCATGCTCAGAAAAATATATAATCTTGAGTTGTCTGCATTCTTATTTTCTTTTTCCCCTTATACATTATATATCATCCATTTAAACAAAAGTTAATTTCATTAATTCCTTCAGCAATTATTTGTTGAATGCCTCTATTTTGCCAGTCACCGTGTCAAGTACCAGGCATATGGAGATGAATCAGTTATGATTCCTGCCTTGCAGGGCAGTCTTCCAAATATTGCTCTACTTATTGCCCTTCATTTATTTTGCAGTGAAATCTTACTCATCTCTTAAAACCTGGCTCAGATAGTTGGTCAAGCTTTTCCTGACCAAATGGACTACTGCCTTTTTGGTTCTTCCTAAGCCTTTGTTTATATTATGTAACAACATCTGCTAATTTACTCCCTAAATTCATTTTCCCCTTTTACGTTTTAGTGGTAGAACCAAACCCCACCTTTCCCACCCTTGACACTAAGTTTTAGCTGGGCAGTCGGCCACCCAAATGTGGTTTAGCCTTTCTTACAGCTAGGTATGGGCATATGATTTCAGCATGCTACGATATGACTAAAACTGCTCTGTGCAACTTTTTTTTTTTTCTCTGTGCAACTTTTGAGTCATCTTCATCTTCAAGATGAAGCCACTTGTCTGGTACTTATTCCTTCCCCTTCCCTCCTGAAAGGCCAGATTCAATCATGTGAACAATGAAAACAGCCTAGGAGATGGCAGAAAAATAAGATGAAAGAAACCTGGGTCTTTCAATGTGCTGCCAACAATTAAGGGTTCACCCCTGGGCTGTTTTGCAGAAGAGAAATAATACCAAATATTATTTAGACACTGTATTTTTGCGTGTCTGTCTGCTTCTCTCTACTGCTCTCTTTTTAATAGCAACTTTTTGTGACTAATAAAACTAGCACTATTAATATTAACTTCCCTATGACACTCCTTCTACATAACAAGTAGTTACTTTCTCTGGATTGGAAGGATATCTGGGAAAGAACAAGTGACAAATGTCCAATACAACAAAATCAAATCAATTTTCTGGGTATCTACTATGTGTAAGGGACTAAAAAGTTATATTACTGGTTATTTTAATTTTTGTTCTCAAAAATTAAATCTAATCTCAGTCTAACAACTGTTTTCTATTTTACTGATTTCTGTCTTTATTATTACCTTCTTTAAGCTTCATTGGGTTAATTTTGCTTGGGTTTTTTTTTTTAGCTTCTTTACATGGGAAATGTTTCCAGTAATTTTCTTGTATTGTAATAGCCACATCAGTATATTCAAATATCAGTAATTTTAAAATCAATTGTTATTGTTAACAACTGCATTTTGTTGAAGCAGGTAGTCAATTTGAAAACAATCCTTTGAAATTTTCCTAACTTTCTTTATGGCCCACCATGTGGCCACTTTCCATAAAAATTTCAAGAGTGCTAGAAAAAAGTGTATTCTGAAGCTACTGAGGGTAACGCTCTGTTTATGTGCATGATATCAAGCATGTTAATTATATAGCACAAAACTGTCTATATTTTTATTAATTTATTATTTAAAAATTTATTATTTTTTAAAAAGATTTTAGTTAAAAAAAATTTTTTTTGTTATGTGTATTTATTTGGTGGGGGGAGAGGGGCAAGAGAGAGCCGGAGACACAGAATCCAAAGCAGGCTCAAGGCTCTGAGCTGTCAGCACAGAGCCCGACAGGGGGCTCGAACTCACAAGCATGAGATCATAACCTGAGCAGAAGTCAGACACTCAACCAACTGAGCCACCCAGGCACCCCTAAAATATTTTAGTTTTTTAAGTAATCTCTACTCCCCATGTGGGCTTGAACTCATGACCACAAGATCAAGAGTCACATAGTCCACTGACTGAGCTAGCCAGGCACCCCTCTATTTTTTTATAAGCTTATTTACTGAGAAAAATGTGTTAAAATCTCCCACTATGAAGGACTTGTTTACTTCTTCTTATAAGTCTTTCAATTTGGTTCACACATTTTGAGTCTGTGTTACGAGGTCCATTCATATTTAGGACTGTTACATCTTCCTGGAAAAGTGAAGATGTTGTTATTAAGTAGAGATCCTCTTTAACCATAATAATACATTTTGCCCTAAAAATGAGATTGTTCAATATATTTAAGATATTTCTCATGTAAGCAGGATATGACTGAATTTGTGTTTTTCAATCCAGTTTGATAGTGTTGGTCTTTTAGGTGAAGAGTTGGACTGTCCAGTTATTTCAATATAATTACTGATATATCTATATTTTATTTCATCTATCTTATTTTGCACTGATGCTTTTAATATTCTGTTCAGTTTACATGTCTTTTTCTTTTCTTTCTTGTTGCCTTTCAGGTTATATGCTTCCCTTTAATTCCATACTTTTCTCTACTATTTTGGAAGTTATGACCTTTTCTTGTCCTCTTAGTAGTTTTCCTAAATTATCAATGTGGATATTTAATGTGTTACAGTCTAAATTTAATTTGTATCTCTACTTTCTTCCAGAACAAGAATCCAGACAAGAATACTTTTCCAAACTCCTTTTACCTGTTTCCCAAACTTATGTGCTATTTTTTAAATGTATTTTTTAAAATTATTCTTGAGAGAGAGAGAGAGAGACAGAGAGAGAGAGATACAGAGAGACAGAGCATGAGCGGGGGAGGGACAGAAAGAGAGGGAGACACAGAATCCGAAGCAGGCTCCAGGCTCTGAGCTGTCAGCAGAGGCCGATACAGGGCTTGAACCCATGAGCCCTGAGATCATAACCTGAGCTGAAGTCACACGCTTAGCTGACTGAGCCAACGAGGTGCCCCACGGTTATGTATTTTAATTATTATCTTTATTTTTAACTCAATAAGACATTATTATTTTACTCATTCAGTATTTCTTTAGATATATATTTACTACTTTCTATGTTCCTTTCTCTTTGCAGTACAGATCTTCCATCTAAGCTCATCTATCTTTGGCCTGAAGTATGCCCTTTAGAGTTTCCTTTAGTGAAAGTATGCAGGTAGCTAAGTCTCTCAGTTTCTTTGAAGAAAATTCTCCTTCAATACACTACAGATAATATTCTGTCTTATGTCCGTGCTTGTTGCTGTTGAGAAATCAGCTCTTGCTTTTTTAAAGGTAATGTTTTTCTCTCTGGCTGCTTTTGAGGTCTCTTTGTGTTGAATACTCTGAATGTTATCATGGTGTGTGTAGGTATGGATTTATTCTTATTTATCCTCTTGTAGATTTCTTCATTTTACTTCCTTACCCTGTAAACTGATTTCATTAGTTACAGAAGATTTCAGCTATCAGCTCTTCCAAATATTGCCTCTACTTGTCCTTTGAATTCCTCCTAGAATTTGATTAGATTTATTAGATCTTTTTTTCTATTCTTCCAGGTTTCCTGTCTCTTTTTGGGCTGAAATCTATATTTTCCAATTTTACCTTTCTGTTTACTAGTACTCTTTTTAGCTATGTCTAATTTGCTATTAAACCTATTGGATTTAAAATGTTTATCTTGAGAGACAGAAGAGAGAGAGAGAGTGCACACATGTGTGAATGAGTGGGAGAGGGGCAGAGAGAGAGAGAATCCCAAGCAGACTCCATGCTGTCAGTGCAGAGCCCAATGTGGGGCTCAATCTCATGAACCGTGAGATCAGGACCTAAGCTGAAATCAAGTCGAATGCTTAAGCCACCTAGATGCCCCAAAACCTAAATATCAACTATTATATACTTTTGATTTCTAGGAGATTTCCTAAGTTAGATTTATTTATTTATTAAAAAAATTTTTTTTAATGTTTATTTTTGAGAGAGAGAGAGAGAGAGACGGAGGGAGAGAGAGCATGAGTGGGGGAGAGGCAGAGATAAAGAGGGAGACACAGAATCCGAAGCAGGCTCCAGGCTCTGAGCTGTCAGAACAGAGCCCAACACGGGGCTTGAACTCGGGAACTGGGAGATCATGACCGGAGCTGAGGTCGGATGCTTAACTGACTGAGCCACCCAGGTACCCCCTAAGTTAGTTTTAAAATCTGCTTGTTCCAGGGTGCTTGGCTGGCTCAGCTGGAAAGTGTGCAACTCTTGATCTTGGGGTCATGAGTTCAAGCTCCACATGGGGTGGAAAGATTACTTAAATAAAGCTTAAAAAAATAAAATAAAATCTGCTTGTTCTACATAGTACTTTTAAACTTTTCTTGAAATGTATTATATATACTTATTATTTTTTAAAGATTTTGAGTAATCTCTACACCCAACAAGGGGCTCAAACTCACAACCCTGAAATCAAGAGCTGCATGCGCCAGTGACTGAGCCAGCCAGGTGCCCCCTGTATGACATATACTTATTTAACATTTAGGATCTAAATAAAAACTGAAGAATTTGTGAGTCTGATTCTGTTGTCTCTTCTTTCTATTAGCTTTTTGTCAGGTACTTGTATTCTGAATCTGTGTGTTTTCGTTCAGAGCCACTCATTTTATTTTGAATTTTCTTTGAGCACAGTGAATGAAAGCAGGTTTCTCCTGAAAGGACTTATGTTTGTTTGTAACAGGCTTCTGGGAGCACTAAGGATCCAGGACTGTGTCCAGCTAAATTCTTGGCTGGGGGATTTTAACGCCACCCAGGCAGGGTGAATTGGGGCTCTAAACTGATGAGAAAGCTGCCATGTGTTTATGGTTCGTAGGAAATGCTCTTGTCCCCAAATGCTCAGCACCATGATTCAAGATAGGCAGTTTTCCTTGTAGTTCTTTCTTTGATGGGGATAAGATGCTTCTGCTTATTTTTATTTCTCCCTGCCACTAAGGATGAGAACCTTTGCGCTCCCAACTATATGGGATAGTTGAGAGACCTTGAGAAGATCTTAGGTTCTCTTTGTAAGACCTCAAAAAACAATTCTCTAGTTCAGTCAGTTTAGCAAATATCATTAGGGCTAAAGCTAGATCTAGTGCTCCACTTATTCTCTTAATTCACATCTTTACTTATTCCCTGGTGTGGCTCTTTCTTTCTTTCTTTCTTTCTTTCTTTCTTTCTTTCTTTCTTTCTTTCTTTCTTTCTTCTCTCTCTCTCTTTCCTTCCTTCCTTTCTATTCTTTCTTTCCTTCCTTTCTTTTCTTTTTTTTCTTTTCTTTCTTTCAGTTTGTTTGTTTGTTTGTTTGTTTGTTTGTTTATTGAGAGCAGAGGGAAAGAGAGAGAGGGAGAGAGAATCCTAACTAGGCTCCAAGCTGTCAGCACAGAGGCTGATGCAGGGCTGGGTCTCACGAACCATGAGATCATGGCCTGAGCCAAAATCAAGAGTCAGATGCTTAACTGACTGAACCACCACGGATGCCCCCCTGGTTTGGATATTTCTCATTTTATTTGGCTAGTTTCTTGTTTGTTTGTTTTGCAAGTTCACAGGATAATATGAGAAAATGTTTTTATGCTATATACAACATTTTTAGTTGTTTTCAGTGGGAGGATCAGTTTGGACTCAGTCTGCCATGTTGCCAGAAATTAACATTTTCTATAATATTTAAATTTTTTTGCCAGTCATTGCAAAATTTCATGTTTAGTCTTTGAAAAGACACAAGTATGACAATAATATGTTCTTTAAAAGGCTCTAGGTTTGAAGAAAGACTTTTAGAAACAATTATTCTCACCAAAACCAAAGTAGATTTTAATAGATACCAATTAAAATTTTACAGACTGTATCTACTCAAGGTTGGATCAAATTGAAGAACAGAGTTGTGGAAACAGCACTGGACTGGCAGCCAGAGGACTTAGGAGTTTGCTGTGTGATTTGGGTAAGCCCTTTTATTGGCTGGCCTTTGGCTCTCTATGTATATGATGGAAAGGTAGGGCTGGATGTGCCTTTCAGGACCAAAACTCTGATGACTGCACAGAAGTATTCACTGTAAATAGACCACACTAAAGATCAGAGTTTCTGATGCTCATGACATTTCTTAAGGCTAGGCCACTTTCACATTTTAAAAATACTGCAGCATGCTTTAAATAAGCATACTGTGAGACCATTAAAAAAATCAATATAAACTACTTTAAACTACTTTTGTACATCAAAATAGAGTCTTAAGGATTCTTAACATTTTGACATCTTTTCACATTCTGAGAACTTCTTTATTCTCTGTCCTTTCTGGCATTTCAAATTCTTTCATGTAGTTTTTAATATAATTTAGAGATTATCGTTTTTTGCATGAAAAATTATAAATACTTAAAACCTGCATCTGTACCATCTGCCAGGAGTTTATATGAAGAATTTTGAAAATATAGCCGCTCAAAACTGTCAGCATATTGCATTAATCGTTAAAAAAAAAAAATCAACCCAATACCACACAGATTAAACTGTCTAAAGTAAGTTTTAATGCAACACATTCACAGGTTTACACTCTAAAGTTGTGAAGAGATTATCTTTTTCAAATTTGATTAAGTGCTGCAAGATGTGGAAGAAACTCAGCACTCAAATGAATTATATGTTTGATGTCATTTTTGGCAAAACCTCATAAAGTGTCACATAAAAGAAAAACATCTTACTTAAAATAAGGTCTTGACAGCAGTCTGGAATAGTTAACAACTCCACTCCCAAATGAGAATGCTGGTTATAATCAAAATTTTAATGACGATATTAGTTCTCCCCTTGAGACAATCTAAATATCAAAACAAAACAAAACAAAAAATAACGTGCATGCATCCACACACCCCTCATGTCTTCCTTTTTAAAGGGGGAAAATTTGTAATTATTTTAGTTCATGATCTCAATATTGAGTATAATGTTTCCTTGCACATTATAAGATTTCTGCTACGAGGCAATGTCAATCAGTATGTTTTTGTTGTTTAGTATTAATTCATGAGAGGTATAAATAATGCCCATCAGCAATGGAAGTGGAGTCCCTGGGTGTCAGTGCCCTCACATCTTCTAAACCCTAGAGCTGAAAATGGTGGGAACCTTTTACCTTTCAATTACATTTATAGTCTTTACATCTATCGTCCTCTATATCCTACTCTCTGATATGAGAAAATTAAAAGGAAGAACACCCCTAAAATCAAGTTTTCCATTTAAGAGTTATCAGTCAATTTCACTTGGAAAGTCTTTTAAAAAGCATATTACAAACAAGATTATATTAAAAACAACTATGGAAAACATGATGCCACATGTACACGTGTTTCTGGCATGAAGATAAAAAAAGTCCAGAAAAACAAATATTACACAGTTAACCATGGTTGTCTTTGGCAGAAGTATCATGGGTGATCTTTTTTATCCTTTATGCTTTTCTACATTTCTGATATTTTTGCAAAGGATACGTTACTTTTATAAATGGAAGAAATAATATAGCTTTTTAAAAAATTGACAGTTATGGCCAAAGATTAATACTTACTATCAATTAACCTATTTTTACTGGATTAGGAATGGCATCAATATTAGTAACAGGAAGATAAAGTGCAGTTACTAAAAATATAGTTAAAGGCTCTTGTCAAACTTCCTATACTGGAATTACATCTACCAGCAGGCAGAAGTAATGTTCATTTAAAAACTATTTTTTTAAGTTGATTTATTTATTTTGAGAGAGAGAGAGTGTGTGAGCAGAGGAGGGGCAGAAAGAGAGGGGGAGAGAGAGAGAGAATTGTAAGCAGGCTCTGTGCGGTCAGCACAGAACCCGATACGGGGCTCGAACTCATGAACCGTGATGTTATGACCTGAGCCAAAACCAACAGTTGGACGCTTAACTGACTGAGCCACCCAGGTGCCCCAATAGGACAACCCAATTTTTTTCCCAGTGAGCTCTATGCCCACTGTGGGGCTTGAACTCATGACCCCGAGGATCAAGAGTCATATGCTCTACGGATGAGACAGCCAGGTGCTCCTCTCATTTAAAAACTATTTTAAGGGGCACCTGGCTGGTTCAGTCAGTAGGCATGTGAGTCTCCACCTCAGGGTTGTAAGTTTGAGCCCTATGTTGGGTGTAGAGATTGCTTAAAAACAAAATCATTAAAACCCCTGCTCATGGGCTGTCTCTCTTTCTCTCTCAAATAAAAAACAAAATAAAATAATTTTAAAAATTTTTAACAAAAAAACAAGAACAAAAACTATTTTAAGACAGTGAAGGACTGCAAAAAGATAGGCCTGACACAGTGGTTTATAAAAACAGCAGCCAATGAGTCCTAAATAACCATTAGGAAGACTGGTTAAAGTCTATTTTTCATTGCACATAAACATTAAATGTGCCCATTATGTATGATTCTCAAAGTAAGGCTCAACAAGATTTGCTAATGACAGCTAGTGAGAAAGTCTGAAATGGACTGTCCAAAAAAGAACAAAGTACTTTATGGACTCTCAAATTAGAGACGATCATCTCTTATTCACTCTACCAAAAGATTAAATTCTTGGTCTAAATGTGAGGGTATGTACATCTTTACATTTACTATATACCTTTAAAAATCTTTACTATTTTTTTTAGAAATTATATTAATGAAAGACATATTATTAAAAATATAGCATGCTTTCTGGCCCATGAAGGTAGTGGCATGTATTTAATACAATTTTATTTGAGAGACTGACTATCTTTGCTACAGAGGGAGTTTTATTTTTTTAGGACTTCTAAGAAATGAAGTATTTGACATAACTAAATATTTCAGAAAAGAGAATCTTATCTCTAATTGATTAAAATGATAATTTTATTTTTTTACCAATTAGGTTGGAATCATTACCCAATCTCTGTCTTACTAAACAATAAGTACCATCTAAACTTTTCTTAATTGAATGACCATCAATAATTTTAATACTGACATGCTCTCAAAGTATAATGAAATACTATTAATAGCAAATCCATAATATTCCATTACTATTAGTTCTTGTGCTTTCTTACTTGCTGTCAGGTGGTCAGCTATCACCTCTTGCAACTGCCAGAAAGAAAGTTCCTAGCTGTGCCTTTCTCTCTCACTTTTTTCTTTTTTTTAATTTTAAGTCCAGTAAAATAGTGGGCTAGCAAGACACAGGCCAGCCCCTACCCTGGCTTTTCTTTTGCTTGTTTGCTTGCTTGCTTGCTTACTCATTGATTGATTGATTGATTGATTGATTGATTCATTCATTCATTCATTTAATTCTTGAGGTTATACTTCATATACCATAAAATTTCCACCTTTAAAGGGTACTCTCCCTCACTGTTATTATTCTTTAATCTGTTTTGAACTTAGAACCCAATAATCAATTTGTTAGTGCCATGTACAAAGTAAGAATAAGTAGAATATTACTGATGGCTGGCCTGAGAGGCTTTCTATGGGTCAACTGCAAATATACTTTTACTCTTCTGTGTAAGTAACATTAAAAGTTGCACGCAGGGGATGCCTGGGTGGCTCGGTAGGTTTCAGCATTAGACTCCTCATTTCGGCTCAGGTCATGATCTCATGTTTGTGAGTTTGAGCCCCACATCAGGCTCCACGCTGACAGTGCAGAGCCTGCTTGGGATTCTCTCTCTCTCTCTCTCTCTCTCTCTCTCTGCCCCTCCCCTGCTCGTTCTCTCTAAGTAAATAAATAAACTTAAAAAAAAAATAGAAGCACACAGATTAAGAGTAGACTATGGGAAAAATAGGTCTGATACTTCTAGCCTCCAAGAAAAGAATGATGACTCAAGTACCTGAAGTAAGTTAACTGCTTTGGAAAAAAGTACCAGTTTGCTTAGGGAGAGGAATGGATTCTGCATGGCATTAGGCACAACGCAGAGCTAACATTCCAAAAGCACTTCTGATTCTTATAAAAACCAAGGTTAAGCTAGTTTAACATTCTGTGTTAGACAGATGAAAAGTAGTCAAAAACTATATACTTCTACAACCTATCAAGCCTGAGGGGCCCTAGTCGGACTTAATGCAGTGTTAAAAAGAGAGTCTGACAAAACTTAAAATGGCTCAGTGCAATTTGAGAGGTACAAAACACCCCAGGGATGTGTTCATGAAGAGGCTTTAAAATTCTTTCTTGATTTACAAGCTCAGATTGCCCTTCTTCCTCTAATTTCTGGCACCAGTCAGAAAACAGGTATTGTGTGCTTAGAACTTTGAAAAGAGGATCTGATACCTTAACTCTCAAAAAGTGATTTGAGAATATGTCCTAACCTGTATCTCTTATGTGATTATTTTCAGTTTGGTACTAGTTTTGATATGATAAAACTCAAAGAAACCTGGAAAAGACTTAGAGACATAATTTCATGGAAAGGATTATACAGTTTATTAAAGAACCTGATGGAGCCAACAGAGGAAAGCGACCCTATCTCCAATTGACTATCAATCTTATTCAAAATTGATACAAAACCCCTGTGCATAGGCTTGGATGACTCACAGTGGGACTTTAGAGAAACTCCCAGGCTGTAAACAGGATTGTCCTGCAGTACATCTCTTCTGACATTGCTGATGTCTAAAGTCAAATACTACATTCCTTGTTTACCTAACTTGGGGTGCTAGAACCTACTGCAAATTCTGTATTCAACTGAGAATATGATTTAACTATTTTGAATTTTAGAGTCAAATTTCACATTATCAAAACAATTCAAATTATACACTAAAATAATGGTTTTATTCCTCAATGTTCTGTTTCTTTCATTTAGTGAAACCTTTTATACATTATCTGAAGCCTTTAAATATATATAGATGGCAAGTTAATGGTAAAAATTATGAGTTATATTTATGTAATGCTGTTCTTATAATATTGAGGTATAATTATACGTTCTCTGACAATATCCTTGTGATATAAGGAATAGCAGGCTTTGAGCTTTTCTGGGAAGACTGAAGAGACAATGGATGGTCCTATATACATTTTTAATACATAGAGAAGCTTTGTTTTACATTGGTTTAAAACAGATTAATAGGTTGGCTCAATTGTAAGTGTATGTTTTCTTACTACAGCAGAGATGTTAAGAGATTTTGGGGCTATAGATCAATATTCTTGGGGGGGCAGCTTTGTTGGGGCATAATTGGTGTATAAAAGAGCTGCACTTGTTGGACATACACACTTTGATGGTTTTGGGCATGTGCCTATACCCATGGCACTATCACCGCAATTAGGTAACATCAAACAGCAATACATTCAGGACTGTTCAATTGTATGGGGCCTAAAGTATTTACTGATGTAAAGGCAACAAAAGTATTTTATCTTTTGCCATAATGTAATTGAAGGAGTTAATAAGAAGTAAATACTTAACAGTAAAACATTATAAAAATACGAATAGCATATTTTATCTTTAACTTATATAGAGAGAAATAGATGGGTCTTCGTTTTACAGTAACTTGCCGAAGGTGACAGAAGAGACTCAGAAGTACAACCATGGTTAGAATATAAATTCTTGTTTGTCTTATACCAATCTGGCTAAGGATCCAGTCCAAGAAATTGGGTAAAGATTATCAAACCAAAGGAATATTACTCTCTGATTAAAGATTTCCTAAGATGACAAAAGCCCAATAAAGTATCACATCTATTAGAACACCTGGCTAAATGCTAAATAGGATGCCTCCATTCACACAAGAAGGCCAGAACGGGGTAGATTAACACACAAGCATTAGAACACAAAGCTTTTTTGTTATGATGTTTTTTTTCACCAAGTGCTTTTAATCTGAGGATAATACACTAAATTCTAAAATGAAGTGGCAATAGTAAACAAGTGTTAGACTCGCCAGATAAATTCAGAAAATCAGGAAATAATACTACTGGATGTTTTACGTAAGAATGTAGTCAAGCTGGGGCGCCTAGGTGGCTCAGTCGGTTAAGCGTCCAACTTCGGCTCAGGTCATGATCTCGCGGTCCGTGAGTTTGAGCCCCATGTCGGGCTCTGTGCTGACAGCTCAGAGCCTGGAGCCTGTTTCAGATTCTGTGTCTCCCTCTCTCTCTGATCCTCCCCCGTTCATGCTCTCTCTCTATCTCAAAAATAAATAAACGTTTAAAAAAAAAAAAGAATATAGTCAAGCTCACACTTAAAACCTTTTTAACAAAGAATAGGATTATAGAAATGTAACTTAGAAAGCATATGAAAGAAATATTTATTTTGCAATTTTGATTTATGTTGTATTTATATATAGCTATATTGATTACAGGCTTTAACTGAAACTAACACAGTATTAAAATTCAAAATTTCCATTTGTAGGATTTCGATAGGACAAAATGAAACCAGAAATAGCTATATTTTTCTTCTTAAAATTTAAAATTATTTTTATACACCACTGTACATTTATTAAAGGTCTTCTCATTATTTAATTTACTTCTTACAAGAATCTTGAGGGGTACACAAAGCATTTTCTACATGGATTTATGACAAGAGAATGGAGTCACACAGGCTTAAATAACTTCACTGTTAGTAACTAGACTTAAAAGTTTTAATACTTTCCTGTTTATTTTTTGATGAGATATAATATTCTAAAGTATTCTTCTAACCTTTAGTGTTACATATAACAAGCACTTAGTATTACTATCAAAAATTACTATTAAAAATAACAAAATTGGGGCTCCTGGCTGGCTCAGTCAGTTCAGCAGCTGACTGTTGCTTTTGGCTCAGGTCATGATCTGATGGTTCATGAGTTTGAGCCCAGGGCACCAGCCTCTGTGCTGCTGGTGTGAAGGCTGCCTGGGATTCTCTCTCTTTCTCTCTCTCTCTCTGCCCCTCCCTCACTTGTGCGTGCATGAGCTCTCTCTCTCTCTCTCTCTCTCTCTCTGTCTCTCTCTGTCTCTCTCAGAAAATAAATGAAAAAACTTTAAACAAACACCAAAATTAATGTATTTTTAGACTCTCTATATTAGCAGATGTGGTACATGCATCCAGATGTAAATTCGTTTGGAAGATAGGTCTATATTACACAATAGTTTATACATCAAAATATTCAAAATGCTCTTTTTAATATGGATTATCTACTTCTAAGTTTGTTGGCAAATTAAATTTCTAGATATAGCATATAATATTCAAAAGACCAAACCATCCAGAGTTGCCATAATGCTCAGATAATTTAGTCCTGGATTAAAATAAAGTGTCTTATAAAAGCCAGATACGCAGGGGCTTTTATAATTCAGGGGCATTATATGCACGGGTGTGTGGGTGGCTCAGTCAGTTAAGCGTCTGACTCTTAATCTTGGCTCAGGTCATGATCTCACGGTTCATGAGGTCAAGCCCCATGTCAGGCTCTGTGCTGATAGTGAGAAGTCTGCTTAGGATTCTGTCTCTTCCTCTCTCGGTCTCTCCCCTGCTCATTCTCTCTCTCTTTCTCTCAAAATAAAATAAACTTAAAAAAAAAAAAAGCACCAGATATGCAGCCATATAGCCCAATCAAGAAATCTTTCTTGAATTGGTTCAGATGACGTATGAAGTTATAGAGCCAAAGTCAAATATCACTTTCAACTTCTTTTCACGTGATGATCTTACTATGAAAATGCTTATGAGAACTTTTGGATCTGTTACCAGAGTTTATATAGTTCTAACCATGGAATATCTTTCACCTGGGAAGATAGGCTAAGTTCTGACATATATTCAGGGAGGCTTAAAATTCACAAATCTTCCATAATAAATTAAAATAATTTTTTTTAATGTTTAATTTACTTTTGAGAGAGAGAGACAGCACGAGCGAGGAAGGGCAGGGAAGAGACACAGAATCTGAAGCAGGCTCCAAGCTCTGAGCTGTCAGCACAGAGCCTGATGTGGGGCCCGAACCCATGAACCGTGAGGTCACGACCTGAGACAAAGTTGGACGCTTAACTGACTGAGCCACCAGGCGCCTCTGTAATAAACATTTTTCTAACATTATACATACTAGTCAATTTAAAAAGATCAAGTAAGTTTAGAGGAAATACAATTCCAAGAAAAAGGTAATTTATAACACATCACAGATAGGGGCTAAAAGCAAATTTTGTTCAGCATTTTAACAAGATAGTGATAATACAAAATTGCTCCTAATAGCATTCTAAAATTATTAGAATCAAAATAAAAAGACTGACTTAGTGCCTAGATCTTGGTTTCTAAATACAATGGAAAACAAGAATTCCCTGAAGTGGTGGATTCCGGGCCTGGAGAAGGGAAACCACAAGATCAATTTGGGCTTCTAGTGCTAGAAAGTAAAAATGTTCTCAAAGTGGGAGCCAGTTGAAAAGACACAGGAGCCAACCTGAAGGAACTACTAATGACCAATTCTGGTACTATCTGAACAACAAAATAAATCATGATAGTTTGGGATTATAACACATAGAATA
The DNA here is from genome assembly GCF_027475565.1 of Acinonyx jubatus. Taxonomy (NCBI): domain Eukaryota; kingdom Metazoa; phylum Chordata; class Mammalia; order Carnivora; family Felidae; genus Acinonyx; species Acinonyx jubatus. The sequence goes on along the minus strand of NC_069380.1, from coordinate 130,464,158 downwards.
AAATAAATATTCACAAGTTCATATTGATATAAATAAGTGAATAGTGATATAAATAAGTAATAGAGAAAGAGAGCGAGAGAGATCTCTTTCTTAAAGAATTCCAAGTAATAAAAGTAGTAAGAAAAAGGAAAATAAAAAGTTACCATTAGAACACCACAGTAAATAACTGTTGCCTATAGGCAAGATCCACCAATGGATACTAAAATTAGCGGAGGTAAGCTTGGAAAGAAACAGAATAGTCTCACAGTATCTCCCCCCAAATACCTAAAATCTCAAAGGGAAAGAGTAACTTTAGAGTGTAGCAACTCAACAGACACCACTTTAAATTAGTCATCAAGGCAGTATTACCAGTAAAAAGACAACAGACAACTTTATAATGCACTGGGAAGGACATATCATTTCTGTGGCAATCTTGCCAAAAAAAAAAAAAAAAAAAAAAAAAAAAAAGCATAACCTTAATCTAATCACAAGACAACATCAGACAAACTCAAATGAGACATTCCCCAAAATATCTAACTAGGACTCCTCAAAGTGTCAAAGAAATGAAAGATAAGAAAAGATTGAGGAACTGTCATAGATCAGAGGATACTAAGGAGGAACATGATGACTCAATACAGTATGGAATTCTGGATGGAAAAACAGAACAGAAAAACAACGGTAGTGGGAAAATGGGTGAAATTCTTATCAGGTCTGTAGTTAGTTAACAGTCATGTATTAACATCAATTGCTTGGTTTTCACCATTGTACTATGGTTATATAAGACCTTCATGTTAAAGGTATATGGGAATTCTGTATTTGCAACTTATCTGGAAGTCTAAAATTATTTCAAAACAAAGCAATCAAAAATAAATAAAATGATCCACTTTTTGTAGAAGCTAGTTTTAAATGATATTCAGATTTAAGGAAACTCCAGGATATTTCTAGAAGATATAAGGGAAATTAAATTGAGAAAAGTAATTCCTAATATAATTCTCTAATTATGGCATAACAAAATGGTTTTATATGGCTTTCTCATCAACAGACTGAAATAAGCTCTAGAAGAAATCTTCTCTTTTGTGTTAAGAAATCATTCTAAGACTCAAACGTTTCTTTAATTGCATTTAATATTTTAAAGGCAGATAAATAATTTAAAAAGCACTACTTATATTTAATATAAGCCTTAACTATAAAGCACTATTGCAGTAATTATCTATTTCCAATTCTCTCACTCTGACTAGATCATGAACTTTAAAGGTAAGAACCTCCATCCATTGCCAACTTCATACCCCTAGTCCTGCATGGTTCTTGAGGAATGGGAGTACTAATAATTATTTGCTCAAAAATGAATTAAAATTTAAGTAAAAGATCTTTCTAGTTGAACGGAATTACTCTCATATATTTAAAATGCTTTTAATTATAAGGAACAATACTCTGAGAAAATTATGTCTAAACTTAAAAAATAGAGGCGCCTGGGTGGCTCGGTCGGTTCAGCGCCCGACTTCAGCTCAGGTCATGATCTCACAGTTCGTGAGTTCGAGCCGTGTGTCGGGTTCTGTGCTGACAGCTCAGAGCCTGGAGCCTGCTTCGGATTCTGCGTCTCCTTGTCTCTCTGCCCCTTCCCTGCTCATGCTCTGTCCCTCTCTGTCTCTCAAAAAAAATGAATAAACATTAAAAAAAAAATTAAGCTTAAAAATAAAATAACCTTCACTGTATTTCTTTCAAGTCGCAGTATTGCCAATATAGCTTGTTTCTGTTCAGGGTTATACTTTACCTACATGACCTGGTCACACATAAGTTTATCTTTTCTTTTCTTTTTAATTTTTTTTAACGTTTATTTTTTTGAGAGAGAGAGTGTGAGCAGGGGAGGGGCAGAGAGAGAGGTAGACGAAGATTTCCAAGCAGGCTCTAGGCTCTGAGCTGTCAGCACAGAGCCTGATGTGGGGTTCAAACTCATAAACTGCGAGCTCATGGCCTGAGCTGAAGTCGGATGCTTAACCTACTGAGCCACCCAGGTGCCCCTTTCCTTTCTTTTAAATAGAGCTTATAATTTGTGTCATCATGGGGAGTTAATTTTTTAATAGTTTCATTCAAATATATTTTGGTGACTTTGAATTCTTCATTAAGTACCTGCCTTTACTATAACAGTCATTGGGGGATATGGTGCAAATAATCTAAGAACTATGTCCTTTAGATAGTTATGTGGTTATTACCTGTGCTACTTAAAATAAATACTAATGCTGAGGTGCCTGGGTGGCTCAGTTGGTTAAGCATCCAATTCTTGATTTTGGCTCAAATCATGATCTCACAGTTCATGAGATTGAGCCCTGTGTTGGGCTCTACGCTGACATCGTGGAGCCTACTTGGGATTCTCCCTCTCTCCCTCCCTCCCTCCCTCCCTCCCTCTCTCCCTCTCTCCCTCTCCCTCTCTCTCTCTCTCTCTCTGCCTCTCCCTCTCCCTCTCCCTCTCACCCTCTGCATCTACCCCACTTGTGCTCTCTCTCAAAGTAAATAAACTTAAAATAAAGCCCTAACAGCTTCATAAAAATCATAGTAAAATTAAGAATATATTTAACCTGTATAAATAGAAGCGTATTATTTTGATTAATTTTTGATCAGCTTTATTGATAGTTTAGATTTTCAGTATCTTAACAAAAACAAACAAAAAACAAGAGTTTATATTTCATACTATTCAAACCAATGCACAAATATTTACACAAGTCCCAAATATCGGGCCTAAATGCTTTTTAAAAATGTTTTAAAGGGTATGCAATTATAAGAAATGAACATTCCATTCTTGTGCACTCCTAGACATGTGTTATGGCAACATTTAAGTTTTGCCTGAGGACAAGTCTCTGTTAGTTTTCATTAATCTTCTTAGAATACCAGTTATGATCATGTTTGACTGAATTTACTTCGTAGACAAAATCCTAAATGGAAATTTATTTTATTGGCTAAGTATTAAAAAAAAAAAAAAGCAAAACTTAGAAAGGAGGGAGGAGGGAAAGAGGACAAAAGGAAGGAAGGGGAGATGGAGGGAAGAGGGTAATGTTGTACAAGTGAAAATAAAAACCTGATAAATATCCTTACCTTCACTTTTTTTTTCTGCTTGTTTTGTTGCATTTTCTACTTTTTTTTGTTTTGCTGCTAACAGTTCCCGCTTTAACTGTCTTGCTTCTTTTCGGAGCTCGTCACTGTAAAGCAAAAACAGTTATATAAAGTACATAATACGTGGAAAGAAAAAATTGTTTAGCAAAAACAGGCATATTGTTTTTTACATACACTAAATCCCTAAAAAAACACAAAAAAATAATGTAATTCATTTTGTTTCTTACCTGTGTATTGTGCTATGGAAACAGAGCTATAGAGTATTTTAGAAGCTGTCATTTTTTAGAATAGCAATATAATATGAATTACCTATAAAATATACTCCCTATCAAGTATGTTAAACAGAAATAGATAAATGATAAATATCCCACTATTCTAATTCACTTGCCAATTTAGCATTCTAGTTCCAGTTTAATAATTCATGAAGATCCTGAATCAAAACAAAATTTTAATATAAATTCTACTTACTAAACTTGCACATACACAAAAAGATGTGGCTTTAAAACTTGGTGAATTCCTCAACTGGCACCAGTAGCTACCATTTATTAAGCAATTACATGCTAGGTGCGGTGCTAAAATGTTTTTAAACTCAGTTTTTTAAACTCAATTAATTTTTAACCCACTTAATACCATAATTTGGCAAAAAATTTCCTCTTCTGTGAAACCTACAAGGCTGAGGTATTCTGATGATTAGTACAATCATGTATTAAAGGTAAACTGGGATATAAATATTGACTTCACTACAAGTCACTAGGTGGCTAGCTTCTACAAAGCCAGTTTTAGGATATATTCAAATTCATGTGCTTATAAAAAATTAATTACCCATGACATGAACACTTAGGGTCACTAGTGGCCAGTCAAACTTTGAATGTCAGGCATCTACTCTATTTCAGTAAAAGCTAGAGTGGATAACAGACACTTAAAGAACCACTGTAAACCCAAGTAGGCAACAAATCTAGAAAAGGTCTCCAAAGACACCCAAGCCACAGTTTACCGGGATCTTAAATCTAAATACTTCAATACTGATTCAAACTTTGTGCTTCTTCCTGGTCCCCAAATCTCATACTTTATTTTTCTTTTAAAGCATGTCATATATTAGTTACCAAAGTAATAGTTCTTACAATGTGCACAACTCAATTCTTACTCCTCTTTTCTACATCAAACACAAATGGCTATAATTTGTATCTGCTTGGCCTCCAAGATCCTGAATTCTGAAAACTCCTTCTAATTAAAATCTACTACCTACTTGGGGTGCTTGGGTGGCTTGGTCGGTTAAACGTCCAAATTCAGCTCAGGTCATGATCTCAAATTTCCTGAGTTCGAGCTCCGTGTCAGGCTCTGTGCTGACAGCTCAGAGCCTGGAGCCTGCTTTGGATGCTATGTCTCCCTCTCTCTGTCTGCCCCTTCCCTGCTCTCTCTCTCAAAACAAGCAAACAAACATTAAAAAAATTTTTTTTAAATCTACTACCTACTTCCTCAGTTTTTCATTGCTATTGAACCTGTTCTCACTCAATATAATAATGAAAGCCAGCTTCTTCATAGTTCATGATCTGTCAGCCCTATTCTAACCCAACTGGCTCTCGATCCATTCTAGATGATACGGTCCGCTATTTCACTAATGTCCTCACCAGCACCTTTAATTTTCTTAACTTGTTTGTCCTTATGAATATGTGATAATTACCTAGAAGACCTTGTTCACAACATGTTCCTAGAGACAAACCTCCAAAGAATGTTATTTTGTTAGATGTGAGATGTTGCCTGGGAATTTGTCCTTGTAACAAGCTCTGGTTGATTCCAATACGCATTCAGGTTTGGGACCCAGTGCATTAGGACTGCCATATAGCACTTCTCTTCTCTTCTTTACAACTCCAAACACTCCTACTTCACTAATCCTTTCATTCAGCCAACAAACATACTCAAATTTCCCTGGACTCTGCTCCAATCAAGTGATGATTATCTTTACCACTGGACTCTTGGCCTGAAAGAACAGTTTATATATAGAGTCTACTTTCTCAGCCTCAGACTTCTTAATCTCTTGTAATCTATCCTTCTTATACTCTATTGAAACTGCTTCTGTATCAACCAAATTCAATGGTCTTTTCTCAGTCTTCCTTTTCCTCTTTGGCTTCTCTACCATTCAATATTAACCACTCCTTCCTTCTTGAAATTCTATCCTAATCAGACTATGTACCATTTTAGAGTATTGATTCTCCAATCCTTATTCTAATTACTCTTTCTTTTCTCAATCTATAATTCTTGGTATTTTTCCCATTTCTGTACCTTGTACAATGGCATTTTGTCTAATCTCATAACATTTGTCTAATCTCATAACATCAGATATCACTTTTATATAGGTTATTTCCAAATCTAGATGTTTTGCTCTGATTGTTTGGTCCTGCATTTTTAACTGTTACAAACCTTCCTGTACATTAGTACTGTCCAACAGAAATATAAGGTGAGACACATATGCAATTAAGTTTCCTAGCTGCCACATTAAAGAAATAGCAAAAGGAAACAGGTTAAATTAACAACTTGTTTTAACTCATTAACTTAGTATGTCCACAATATTATTATGTCAACATGCAACCAATATAAAAATATTAATACTGTATTTACTTTTTTTTTTTTTTTTGGTACTATATGTTCTAAATCTGGTGTGTATTTTATACTTACAGCACACCTCAGTTTAAACTAGCCACATTTCAAGGGCCCAGATCTAGATGGATAGTGGAGGCGAGACGCTGCAATGTTCAGACTTGAAGTCATCTCCTCCCTGCCCAAATCTGTTCCTTTTCCTGAAATCCCTGTTTGAATGTGGAACTATTTTCCTCCTAATGACCAGACTTTAAACTTCCTCTGGGACTGTTCCCCCGCCCTTTCACTGAATCACTGTCGGAGTATGTCATTTTCCAATCTCTCTCACGTATAATACTCCTCTTGACTCTCAACATCAATGCCCAGTTTAGGCTCTCATTATGTATTTCTCAGATAAATTACTTCCTATTTCTTGAAGTTATATGAGCACAGGGAATAGCAACCACATCTTTACTCCATCCACTAAATACCATCTTTTATTATACTAATTAAAAAAATTTTAATTTGGTAAGTAATACAGAAATTTAGATGATGTTTTCTGAATACTAAGGTCTTTGAGGAGAAGATTATTTTGAAAGTTGAAGAGGAAATGCTGCATGATGGCTAAACAAACTAGTTATGAGAGTCATTTGAAGTATGCGAAGAATGAGGCAATGACAGTATATACTGTTGCAGAGGAAGTAATGCACAGTTATCAAAAGGATTAACTTTGGATTCAGAAAGTCTTGATTTAAAAGCTAACTCTAACACTTATTATCTGAGTGGCCTAAGAACAATTATTTAACTTCTGTGAGACTCAGTTTCCTCAACTATAAAATGGGGGTAAGATATTTAAAATATTGGACAGACAATACATGTTCAACAAATGGTAGCTATTATTATTTAGATCAAGTTAAAACAGCATTACAGTTAAGGGTTGTTTGTGATGTAGGAATATTTCTTTATTATGTTATTTACTACAAATAAATGCTACCTCTACTACATATGGAGATCAACTCTTCATAATTTTTTTTTTAAATGTTTATTCATTTTTGAGAGACAGAGAGAGACAGAGCATGAGCAGGGAAGGGGCAGAGAGAGAGGGAGATGCAGAATCCGAAGCAGGCTCCAGGCTCTGAGCTGTCAGCACAGAGCCCGACGCGGGGCTTGAACTCATGAACTGTGAGATCATGACCTGAGCCGAAGTCAGGCGCTCAACCGACTGAGCCACCCAGGCGCCCCTTCATAATTTTTATAAAGGACAGTGAACGCATAATGCCAGCTTCTAAAAATCTATCCTTAAATAGTCAAAGACTTAGATGCACTGTTTAAGTAGCCATAATAACAGCTAGTGGCACCACGGTGGCGCAGTCAGTTAAGTGTCCGACTTCGTCTCAGGTCATGATCTCACGGTCCGTGAGTTCGAGCCCCACGTCAGGCTCTGTGCTGACAGCTCAGAGCCTGGAACCTGCTTTGGATTCTGTGTCTCCCTCTCTCTCTGCCCCTCCCTTGATCGTGCTCTGTCTCTCTCTCTGTCTCTCAAAAATAAACACTTAAAATTTTTTTTAAAAACTTTAATAACATATAAAGTGAATAATGAATAAAAACTAAAAAAGGACAAAGTAAGATAGAGAAGGGAAGGTCTATAAGATTATTAAAAATTGCTTCATTATACTAAATTTTTCAAGTGATTCAGAATTTACAACATTGTTAAAATCTTTCAGACTATTCAAATAACACTATCTGTTGGTACTTGAGGAATCCATAACTCTTAGAATGAAGTGCAAGTTTTTAAACTAGTCTTTAGGTCACAGTCTGTATATTCTCTACAATATAATCTTATCCATTGGTGCTAGAATATCTTTAAACTGTTAAAATGAGAACAAAAGTTGTAAGCCTGGAGTTTATGTCACCTGAATACTGCTAAACTATGGGCTTGCTTTAGAGTCCAGGCAGTATCTTTATGCCTTCAGAGCCTAGTTTCTGCTTGTATGGTAAAACAAATGGCTTCTGTAAGCTACTATTAACTCTGAGCTAATTGACTTTTTTCTCTAATAGGTATGTTTCTAATATGAATTCATTTGAATTTTAATATGGTTTATATTTTATGGTTTATATTATATTTTATTTTTGATAGGGAAAGAGTGTGACTGGGGGGAGGACAGAGAGAGAGAGGGACAGAGGATCCAAAACAGGCTCTGCACCGACAGCAAGGAGCCCAATGTGGGGCTTGAACTCATGAACTGTCAGACCATGACCTGAAGTGAAGTCAGATGCTCAACTGACTGAGCCACCCAGGTGCCCTGGAAGAGAGAATGTCTTTAAAACAAATCATCCCAATAAAATATAGCAGCCTAGAAATTATAGTAGCCTTTGTATATTTAGTAATAGCAAAGAAAGTACTAATTTCTTCAACAATTTCTGGAGCATCTAACATTTTTACGGTACCATTCTGAGTGATGGCACAGAAATCAAAGTGAATAAGGAGGGAAAGGAACCTAGTTAGCCAGATTCTTTAAACCAGTCACCTCCCTGGTTACCACTTAATCTCCTCAAGAACCTTTGATATAGGCATTTTACAGAAAGAAGTCTGAGGCCTGTGGAGATTAAATACTTAGCCTGAAGTCACACAGTCTATCAGTCACTGATAGAGGTAAAAACTAAAAATGGGATTGTCCATATTTTTTACATTATGGTACACTAATACCTTGAGAAAATCTCCAAGGAGCCTAAATTCCAACGAGGGACATAAATCTTGTACGTGAATAAATAATAACAGTACATAGTTGTTTGTTTTTTCTTTTAATATTTATTTATTTCTGAGACAGAGAGAGACAGAGCATGAGCGGGGGAGGGGCAGAGAGAGAGAGAGGGAGACACAGAAACCGAAGCAGGCTCCAGGCTCTGAACTGTGAGCACAGAGCCCGATGCGGGGCTCAAACTCACAAACCGTGAGATCATGACCTGAGCTGAAGTCGGATGCTTAACCAACTGAGCCACCCAGACTCACCCAGTTAACATGGTTAACTGCCATGACAAAGAAATGACTGAAGCATTTTTCAACTCAGAGAGGGAAACATTACAGTAAGCTAAATAAGGGATGGCTTCACAGAGGAGGCATCTGATCTGGGCCCAGAGAGATGAATAGGAGTTACCCATGTGGAGGTACAGTGAAGAGGCAGGTACTTAAGTAGTGTGTTTAAATGAAAACAGGGAGGTGGTGAAACACAGGGTGTATGCTAAAACATTAGGCTATAGAATAAATGATTTAAGGGGCTTGGAGCTAGTAACAAAAGATAGGGCTGGGAAAAGAATCTGCGACAGTCTAAATGCCAAGCATTCATGAGTGACCAGATGGGAATATTTTCCTTGAGTTTCTCTACAGCTTTGAGCTTCCCTTTTTTTTTTTTTTTTTATAACCAATTTCTCAACTGTTCTTGTTGCTTCACTTTACCTGCTTTCCACCTATTTTAATACTTTACTAGTAACCATGCACTACTAAACTGCTGTCTTAGAAAAAGTAACTTATGACCTCCTAATAAAAAATTTCCACAGCTTCCTATTGGATGCTAACTTAGACCTTCAGTAGAATCTCACTTTGTTGACCACCTTACCTCTGACCTTTTGGAATCTCAGACATAGTGTCATGCCAGATCTCCTCCTACCTTACTAATATTCCGTCTCTATTTCCACTGGCTTTTACTCTTCCACTTCCTGCTTCTCAAATGTAGGGGCTTCTCAGTAGCTTAGTCTCAACCCTCTTTCTTTTTCTCTTTTCTTTAGAAATCTCATCCACATTCAGGACTTCAATACCATCTATCTTAATGCATTCAGTGCATAAAGTCAAGATTGTTAGCCTGATGCTTTTTACATATTTCCACTTTCAAGCTTAAATCGTATTTCTAACTGCCAGATGGATACTTGCATTTGATATTCCACAAATACATCAGATTTACCATTTTAAAAGTCAGACTGATCATTTTGGTTTCTCAAAAACACCACCTTATTTCTGTCTTTCCTGTTTTTGAGCCACCAAAATGCTGGTTGTCAGGCCTACCTGCTAGTATTTCTCCTGTATCTTCTAAAGCTGAAGAGTAGTCACATCCTTCTTTTACAAAGTCTCTTCTTTTCTGTGGTCAGGGACAGGTGTTTGGATTTTCACAACTGCACGATCACAACAGTCCTCCTACCTGGTCTCTGTGCCTCTGGTTTGGCCATTCTTCCATTCATTTAGCACACTTATGCCAAACCTACGATTCTACTCCCCTGATCTTCACAATTCCCTAAATCCTACTGAATTGTGCACTAAGTTTCTTTCCCAAGCATGTGAACCCTCCCAAAAGCTACCTTCAAACTACTATTTCAACCTTATCTCTCACATATCCTCTACAGTTACTCTAAATCTTAGCCAGAAACATACTAGTCAAAATTACGTTGGCAAACTTTAAGATTCAGCACATGTACCCCTTTGTTCCTGCTATTTCCGTGACCTAAAATGGTCTTTCTTCCCTATCTCTGTCTACTCAAATCTTCCTCAGCTTTCAACACTTCATAGAAAAAGTGGACTTGATCACAGCGTTGGGGCAAGGCTGTCAACCTCACTGAGCCTTGGTTTTTTCTCATCTATAAATTGTGGCTATATTCAGCATATGTATTATAACAAGATTAGTACAAAGATTAAGGATGAGCACGAGTAAAAACACTATCAGCTGCTTAGAAGGCATGGTTTTTTAATGACAAAATATAATCCAAAAAACTCGTAACTGTCAAATTACATAAGCAATTTAAATAATTAAAACTAAATAATCAATAATTCTAAGTAAAATTTGATGGTAAAATGATACTAAGTGCTATGCTATTAAAGGTATCTACTCTAATGTGATTGATGGGTTTTTTTCCTTTTATTTTTTTAAAGTTTATTTATATTTTGAGAGAGAGAGACAGAGAGAGAGAGAGAGAGAACGCACACACAAGCAAGCAGGGGAGGGACAGAGAGAGAGAGAACGCAAACACAAGCAAGCAGGGGAGGGACAGAGAGAGAGAGAGAGAGAGACAGAGAGAGAAAGCACACACAAGTAAGCAGGGTAGGGACAGAGAGAGAAGCCCAAGCAGGCTCCACACTGGCAATGCAGAGCCAGACGTAGGGCTTGAACCCATGAACTGTGAGATCACGACCTGAGCCAAAACCAAGAGTCAGACACTTACCCCAGGTGCCCAGGTTTGTTCTTTTTAAAACTAATGTCCATTCCAAAGATTAAACAAAAAAACACTTCAGTAAAAACAGAGACATGTTTATCAGAAGACCTAGACCCAACATCATTATATGGCCACAAGAAAGCATCCTTCTTTGCCTCAGTTTTATCATCACCCAGTACATTCTGAGAAAGGTGTAAATTCATATTTCTGAAGTGCATAGTCGTAATTATAGTATAAACGTAAAAAATAATAATATTATACAGATCGTCTTGTTTCAACTTCTTTGTATTAAGGATCTTGACACCCATTATTTAAGGAAATAGTGAGATGCCAAACAGTCATTTTTGTCATAGATACAAAAAGTTGAAGTACAGAGACACTAAGAGATTTTTTTCAGTATTGCCCAAGTCAGTAATGGAACTGTAAACATGACACAGGCTTCTGATTCCTTATGTGGGATCTCACTTAGTTTGCTAACTATTCACTGGGTGAAAAGTACATGTAGATTGAATACCTTATTTTTTAGCCAAACGTTTTTTTTTATACAACAGAAGACACTATGAATAAGTAACTACACAGGAAAGTTTTTATAACTATAATATGCTTAAATTTTTATCAGACTGCTTATATTACTTTATATAAGTAGTTAAAAATCTTTCATTTTTATTTTATTTATTTTTTTAATATTTATTTATTTTTGAGAGAGAGATAGAGAGACAGAGAGAGACAGAGAGAAGCAGAGAGAGGGAGACACAGAATCTGTAGCAGGCTCCCGGCTCTGAGCTGTCAGCATGGAGCCCGATGTGGGGCTCGAACTCACAAACCGCAAGATCATGACCTGAGTCAAAGTCAGACGCGTAACTGACTGAGCCCCCCAGAGGCCCCGAAAATCTTGCTTTTTTAAAATTGTGCAGCTTTTAAACTTGAGATTGAAGATTTAAAATGGCAAAGAACAATTATCTTGCATAATTTTCAGCCAGTTTTTATTTTTTCCCAGATGCTTTTCTCATTTTCTCCAGTTTCCAGGAAGGTGCCTTAGGAAAATTTTGAATTATATCTGTTCTTTTTTCTTATGGCATGAGAAATATTATCTTAATATTAGGGTGATGACCTCAAACACTGACCTTTTCTAACATTCACCTTCAAAAAAAAAAAAAGGTAAGGTTATTAAGACCTGTTTGACAAGCTTTTGAAAAGAACTTGAGTCTACAAAAATGAAGTGGACAGTAAATGAATTTGTTTAGAGACCTTATTAAGCAAGCTGACAGCTAAACATATGTCCACTACAGATGACTGTTTCTTGGACCATACATGTAGTACTTGCAGTTAGCTTAAGCCTGCTATTTCCCAACATCTGATAAGAATTCATAACACATGGAAATGATTGCAAAGCAAACAGTACACCCTTCATGGTTTTTAGCCTGCTGCTTTAATCACAAAGATACTGAATCTGTTTGTAATGAAACAACAGCTTGGCTGTTGATGAAATCATAAAATAGCCATAATAGAAGCCTGTCACAGGTATTAAAACTATAAGTGTATGGCATGAGTTTTACATTTATGGTATCATCAGGAGGAACAGGGATGGAGGTTTACCATGTATCGGAATGTATACTATGTTGTAGTTTATACATGAATTTTGAAAATATGTAGATATATCCAGGAAATATCTAACCAAATTAAATATGGGAAACTTGTATGTTTAAAGCTCTGCTTTACCTATTACTAGCAGGATGGCCTTAGACAACTAAGTTAAGCAATCTAAGTCTCAGTTTCTGCATCTCAAAAGGTGAAAAGCAGTAAGGTTGTATGAAATGAATACAATTCCATGGAAATTGCCTACCATACTTAACATGACGCTGGGCCTAGAGTGTGTACTCAACATTGGTTTGCTTCTATTATTATTTATCTCACCCCCGCCACCGACACTATTTCTACTTTTACTATTTACAGAATGAATTACTGACAAAATGAGACCTCAGGCTAACTAAAGAGATTAAAACGACATATCCTTTTCTCAAGAATGCACAGATTTCAAAAACTTACTGATAAGTTTTTATGTCTGATGCACTGTTTGGATTAAATACCATATGCTACAAAAATGAAAAATGCAGCAGTTTCAAAACACTAAAAATTACAAAACTCACATATCTTAATTCTGGTCACTGAACACTTGGAACTGAATTGCTTATTTTCTTTCATTGTAATCTAGTTGAGAAGGTAGAGAATAAACAAGTCAACTTAGAAACGGCTATATACTTAACAAGTTCTATGAGGGAGGCTAATGGAGAACCTATAGTATTTTAGCCTAAATGATCTTAGAAGAAGATATCTATCAAAAGACAGGTTTGGGGTGCCTAACTGGCTCAGTCAGTTATGCATCTGACTTTTGATTTCGGCTCAGGTCATGATCTTGTACTCTGTGGGTCCAAGCCCTGCATCAGGCTCTTTGCTGGCAGTGTGGAGCTTGCTTGGGATTCTCTCTCTCTCTCCCTCTCTCTCTGCCCCTCCCCTACTCACACACTCTCTCTCTTTCTCATAATAAATAAATAAATAAATAAATCTTTTTAAAAAGATAAGGTTTAATCTGAGAGATAATGTTCTACATGTCCTTCATAATCTGTTGGACCAATACGTAGGAAGAGAAAGACTCCAATTTTGAAACAAGGAGGAGTCTAAATGCACCTGCACATAGCCTTAAGACTTAAAATTTTACTCATTTCATATGAAGGATCACATTTATTTCTACATAAAAAGTTTAGACATCTGATGTAGGCTGCCATTAATCTTTGTAAGATCTCTCTCAAATTTTAGAAAATTTTGTTCTTTTCCAAATCAGATTAAACAATGAATCCTGCACAAAATGATAAAATGTCCGTACTGGTAGGTGATATTGTTATTCTGTCTAAACACCAAGTAAGAAGTTCAGAATCAAACATGTTATTTTATAGCAAGACCTTGGCTTAGCCAATATTTCACAGAAGTGGAGTAAATTTGTTGTGGCAGAAATTCGGTCTTTAGCCATATGTCTATTCTCCAATCCAACTTTACGAATGATATTAACTGAATATGAAAAACATGAGATTTCCATTTCCAGTAAGGCTTCATACAAGGTAATCTGAAAATTCTCTTGCAATCAAATACCAAGAAGAGCTGAATAAAGTACATTTAAAAAATGTAATAAATGCATAACTTAGCTCTTTAAATATATAGCTTAGCTCACTAAAAACCAAGGGGTTGAAAAACAAGGAGAGGACTGAGAACTAGAGCAAGAGGCATTTCCCTTGTTACTGGGCCACTCTGAATTAAGTGGTCTCAGTAATCTAGGATTGGGTTTTAACTTGGGGTTTTAATCATGAGGACTGAAGTAGTACTCCTACACATAAATCTAAGGATTCTCTACTCATTGGAAAGGTGGAAATAAACACATCTACTAAACAAGCACAAGAAAACTATAAAACAGGTTGTCTGTCTCAGGTCCATGCAGGTAAGCAGGCTCTCAAACTAATGAATATTCTCAAAACATCTCAGGAGTATTTTTAATTAAAATTACCAGTGATCTATAGTACTTTAATGGGCCTGTTGGAACAAAAGGCAAATTTTCTCCGAAGGAAGAAATCCTCAATCATATTTCAAAGAACACTCAAGAGTTCTTAAAAAAAACAAACAACCTCCCAATAAAAAGACTTCACAATATCATTAATATAAATGGCATTGTGAGTGAGAATCAGAGGAACAACAAATAACAGAACCTGACCCTCAAAATTTCAGACTGCAAAAATAAAACAAGTATGTTTATTATATGGAGAGAATAAAAAATTGAATACAAAATCCACATCCATGACTGGAAAAAGAATCAAAACAACTTTCAGAAGGGATGAATAGCTAAAATTAAACTCAATGAACTATTGAATAGCTGAATAAAAGAGATTGAGTGAATTAGATATATCTGAAAACGCACCTAACACAAGATGCAAAACACAGAGGAAAAAAAAAATCAACAACTGTGGGCGGTTAGAAGAAATGGGAGACAAAGTGAGAAGGTCCATTACAGGTGGAATTGCAGAAAGAGAAAATAGAAACTGAAATTGAGATAATGTCTGAGAATTTTCCAAAACTGTTGAAAAATGTTAGTCTTTATGTTCAGGAAGCTCAATGAATTCAAGCAAGATAAATAAAAAGCAAATCCAAATGCAGACATATCATAGTCAAAATGCGGAACACCACAAATTAATCTAAAACAACTAGCATAATTAAGGATAAATCATTTAAAATTAAATACACCTTTTTCTTTGACAGAGAAAGTAGCCTGACATATTGTGAGAATAAAGCAGTCATACGCTCATGCAGCATAAGGCAAGAATGATATCTTTCATTGTTGTCATTAAAGTAAAGAACAAATAATGGCTGGATGCTTAAGCAAAAATGATTATGGATTAGTCCTAACTAGCTTAACTCTTTCAAGAATGTGAAAAAACAGGTCAAAGTTAAGGTTGGGATATATTTCTACCAACACACAAACAGGTTCTTACCCATTTTCTGGCCTATAATGCTGTCTTGGGTATAAAGCAGAGGACAAAACAATTATAGGTGTAGGATATAGGGGTGGATCCAGGGGGTAGCAGGAGTACTAGCAGCAGCAAGAATATAAAGATAGAGGGACATTTAGCTGACAGCACAACATGAGTCAACACCATGATGTGACTGCCAAAAAAGTATGCATGATCATGGGTCTGATTAAAAGAAGTACACTATTCCCAATATGCATGTTACACTTTTTGCAGTTGTTCCACAGCCCTTGGTATTGTTTTGTTTCATTCAGTCTTTATTCTCCCAGCTTTTTGGTTTACAGAGATTCTACTAATAAATATCCTCTAGCTCAGAGATTCTTTCCTCTGTGTCCAGTCTACTAATAAGCCCATTCAAAGGCATTCTTCACTTCTCTTACAGTGTTTTTAATCTCTAGTGTTTCCTTTTCATTCCTTCTCATCTTTTTGGTCTTCATCTCTCTGCTTATGTTGCCTATGTGTTCTTTCATGTGGTCTCCTTTATCCAGTAGAGGTCTTAGCATATTAATGATGGCTGTTTGAAATTCCCAGTCTGATAATTCTAACATCCTTGCTATATCTACTCTGATGCTTGCTCCGTCTCTTCAAACTGTGTCTTTTGCTTTTTGTTATGCCTTGTAATTTTTTCCTGGTCGCCATTCATGATGTACTAGGTGAAAGGAACTGCTGTAAATAGGCCTTTAGTAAAGTGGTGGGGAGGTGTGGGAGAAGGGGATGCCCTATAGTCCTATGGTTATGTATTAGTCTTTAGTGATCCTATGCCTCTGGACTGTGACTTCACAATTGTTTCTCAGGTTTGTTTTTCTGATTTGCTTTTGTTTTTGTTTCTTTCCCCCCATTAGGTGGGGCAGGATGGCTTGAGTGGGCTAGAGTTGCTATTTCCCTTTTCCCACAAGGAGGACTAGAGCTAAAGGAAGTTAGCTATTTCCTTTCCCCCAGGTAGTTAGGCTCTGATAATTCCCCAGAAGGTTAGGCTCTAGTTAACTACTTTCCCTTAAAGGCAAGGAAGAGGAACACGGTCTTCTGGTATATTTCAAAAAAAAAAAAAAAAAAAGTTCCTTTTACTCCCTCCCTGGAGGAAGCACTAAGGGATTTTTCTGTTATATTTACTGTAAAAACCTAGTTGAACTCTCAGGGGTAAATCTCACAATATTGTGGGGAGGCCCCCTTTGACTGTGTCTGTCCCCCTGGAGTTTTTAACTCTTAGGTTTGTCCACACTGAGCCTCCAGCAATTCATCAATGATGGTTCAGGTTTCTCATCCCAGCCCTGTTCCCATGGTAGTTTGTTCTGGTGCTCAGGTGAGCTGCAAATCCCTCTGTTCACCTGTCTTTCCAGTCTTGAAGGCAGCAGTTTGCCCTGTTTCCTCCCCTCTGGTGGTGATCCAAGGAGAGGAAAAAAGCAAGGTTAAAGAAGTAATTTTCTTAGAAGAGAATATATTTTTACTTTCCTTGAATTTAACATAAAAGTACTAAATGGAAGACTAAAAGAGTTTCTAAATTTTATACAAATGCTTCTTTGTGTCAAAAGATTTCCTAAGAAATCCTTCCATTTTATGAAAAAATGTCATAAAAACAGTAAGAGAGTGGAGTTCCTTTTTTTTTTTTTTTTAAATGACATGATTCAATTTTAGGCATACAGATTAACTTCCTTTCCTAAAGGTTGAGGAAATTAGTGTACTTAACATTTTTTCCACTTTTTCCTTCCTCCATTTTCCAATTTGGGTTAGTTATATTATTGTTTTCACATTGTCAGTGTTCATAGCATTTATATGCACAATTTTCAAGGTTGAATAGCCTTAGTTTTATATTTAAATGGATTTATTGTTCACCACCATCTCTTTTGCCGCAGTCCTGAGTTTAAGAGATATCTGGAATAATGTTCACTTACTGTCAATGATAGTTTTCTCTGGATGTAGGTGTGTTATTGTTTTGGGTTTCCTATTCTTGCTTGGGGATATACTGCCTTAATTTTTTATGAGTAGGCATCATTTTTACAAAAAACTAAGTCATTTAGAAAAAAAATTTAATGAGCTACACTTAGCTCATTAGTTAGATACACAGTATCTAACACTGTGATTCATTTTGTAGTGCAGGCTAAATAAATATAGGCATAAACTAAGGGAGAAATGGTATCAGAATACTAATCATGAGAACCATCAGAGAGATGTGTACAAGCTAGATACGAGGAGGAATTTTATGAGACATGTCATATGTAACACAGAATAAAAAGCACTAAGTAAACTGCAACAGGTGAAATAATATATACCTAAAAATGATGAGGTCATTTTTGTGAAGGTCATACTTACTAAATGACCAATAAGCATTATGTAAATTATTTATTAAAGACTTCCCACTTCCCACAGTATTCTTGCTTTGCTAAACTTGTTTCACTTACCTCAAAATGACTTCAGTATTATGTATAAGTATGAAGATGTGAACAAATGACTTTAAATATAGTACCTGGTATGGATTAAGTGAGGAAGAAAAGTGAGGCAGAAGTTTTTCTGGCATTCAGCTAGACTTTCATCAGCATGGATTAGAATTGTACAAATTGGCTTCCAGAGAACCATAAGGTTTTACAACAGTGTTTCACAAATGGAGTTGCACATGGATGGTCCTCTTAAATCACTGAAACTTCGTACATTTTAAGTTTAGGGACTGTTGACCCTGCCTTTCTTATCTAATACATGTAAAGACATTGAGGTCCCTCCTTCACCTGCAAACCCCTTTCAAATGGCTCCTGAACCATCTGTGATGAAGACAAAAAGTAAATCATGAGCTTCTATTCCACTTGAGCACGAGTCACTCTGTTTTAGGTCTATAATCAAGTCTAATCCAAGTGTAGTCTTTCTGAGAGTAACTACAAGATGGTGATGGTGATGATGATGATGATGATGATGATGATGATGATGATGGTTTTATTATTATACCTTATTTTTCTGATTTCAGACTCTCTTCTCACTCGCTGGGTGGGAGTTCCCAAGTTCCCCCAAAAGTACTTTGCTTGATTTTTCAAGATAGATAAGCCATTAGATAAATGGTGCTCTTGTTTACCTGACTTTGAAGACTACCCTTCGTAACTGCCTTGTCTAATTGGCAAGCTTAGACTCTTTTGGTACAGATGGTTTCCAAAATCAAGTTCACTGCAGCCTTTTGACCTGAGGACGAATTTGCTTGCCCTCAAGTCAGTTTCCAAACTCGAGGCAGGGTAATTTTTTAAAGCTCAAATTTGATCTCCTTGATTTCTTGCTACAGCACCCCTTAATTCTTCAAGTCCATACCCATTAACTTTATTACAAGGTTCTTCATGGTCTCAACTATGCTTTATTCTTTAGCTCTAGCTCTGATGCCTCACCCCTTGCATACATTCCACACATTCTAAAATCCTGTTAGTTCTTAGAATGTATCATAATCCTTGACACCTACTCCTCATGGCTTATAACACTCCTCTCTTCCACTTCCCTTCTACTCATGACTCACATTTATCCCTAAGATCTCAGCTTCCATGCCCTTTCTCTGCAGAGACTTCTGACTCCAAAACTGGTACACAAGCTCCCTATATTTATCTTCACTGTCACACTTACCATATCATATTTTTAACTGCCTGTTACTTCTTTGTAATCTCCATTAGTCCAATAAAATCAAGTCATTTTACTTTTATAACCCAAATAACTAGCACAGAATCTCACACATAAGCAGTAATTCAACACTCAGTAAATATGTCAAATAGTACACCTAACACTAAAAAAAATAATTCATTTCTTTTAAGCATTGGCAAAATGTATCAATGCTAAGTGTGTGAACACTTTAACTCAGTAATTTTAGGCTGCATTGTTAGGTGCCAAAAGTGTTCAAGCACCTGGAATAGGTGCAAGATAATGTGCTGACTCTTCACTACATCACTGTTATAATGGGAAATGTTGATTTAAAATCATTAGAATACATAATGCAGATTATATACTAAAGACAAAGTATTTTTTGATTTACAAAGAATCATGTGTTTGTGAATGTGTGCATACCTACACACAAAAACAAAAATAGGGGCACCTGGCTGGCTCAGTTG
Source organism: Acinonyx jubatus (assembly GCF_027475565.1). Taxonomy (NCBI): domain Eukaryota; kingdom Metazoa; phylum Chordata; class Mammalia; order Carnivora; family Felidae; genus Acinonyx; species Acinonyx jubatus. Next base: position 130,444,672 of record NC_069380.1, on the reverse strand, counting down.
AAAGAGTCATGCAACTCTTGATAATGATACTCAGGGTAATGAGTTCGAGCCCCACGTTGGGTGTAGACATAAACAAACAGACTTTTTTTTTTGTTCTTGTTAAAGAAAAGATTTGAAATGAGGTTTGCCAAAATGAATATGACGATTAGCTCTGTAGAGTGCAATACCATGTGATAATGATTTTAAGAACTCTTCATTCTGATTATGAAGATAAACCTATTTCTGTTTAGAAAAAGAAAAGTTTCTGTTGTTAGGGGGAATTATGTCAAATGATTTCCTCTGAATATCCTTGGTAGATATTATAATCCATTGTTCCTTCCATGATCTTCTTTAAAATTCAAAAAAAAAATATAACCAAGAAGTTAAATAAAAAATATTGTGACATCCAAGACACTTACTGCATGATTTTTACTGATTTTTGATTTCCACAATGGTCTCACTACGTAGTCTTAAAAATCTGAGAGTATTTTTAGTAACATATATTAAGTCAAGAACAGGAGAAAGGGTATGGCATATTTCCTTACACAACATTTAGATTTTTCTATTTGCAAGACAAATGAAATTTAACATAAGGTATACTCCAATTTGTACTAATAGGTCTATTACTACAATGATGGTATTGAGTCTTTAAGCAAAGGTTTCTTAAAATTTCCATTGCAATTTAATTATCCACCCCTATGGATAAATAAACTCGCTTTATGAATTTGATGAAACTACAAGCCCAGGACACTCAAAAACATTTTGCTCAGTCTTGATCTCACCTCTCACAACTAAACATTTGGAGCCTACCTGATATATGCTTCTGTTTCATGACTAAGCCACTCAGGATGTTTTGGAGAAAGAATATAAACTTTTACTTTTTTTTTTTTTTTAAATCTTCTTTTCTATTCTAAGGGTCATGGGGGCAGGGGATGGGGGAAGAAGTAAGGAAATAAGACAGTTAAGGTAGAAGAGAAAAGGTTTTACCATTTTTTCAGCAGTAAACAATAAACCTTTCAATTGAGGGAGAGGGGAAAAAAATAGTTTCTTTCCTTTCTAGCTACATAAATCACACAGTTCAGTATAAGAGTATTATGGATATGAAAGGCTCTAAGCCACAGCCGGAGCCATCAATTTGTGCTTCCTGACTTTTGTAAAAACTTTCACCTACATTGTGGCTAACAACTTGTTCTAAATTAAGCTACAGATTTTCTGCTTCTAGAACTGTCTGGCATTTAGCTGAAAACAAGTTGCATCCTTAGAGGCATTAGCAACTAGTTCTTAGAGCTGATTTATTCCCAGGGTATTGCTGCAGAAAAAGCCAGTTTTTCTTCCTGTGAGTATATGTACGACTTAACCTCTCTGTGGGTTTCCTACTCTCTTACCACCTGGCAGACAAATAGGACCAAAAAATTTGCCTGAACTGTGCTAGATCAGCCTTCAAGAAAATAAGGACAAGATGTGAGCCAGGAAAAGCACTTTGGAAAATACTTGCACCTAATAAAAACATATTTTTAATTTAGCTAATGTGAAATCCAAACCAGTTCAGTCCAAATGGAAAAGATGCTTTATTTGTATTTATGTGAGTTCTTAATTTAGTCTTGATTCATGCTTCATGAATAAAATTTTATAGAATAAGGGGCACATTTGGCTATGCATCCCTTTGCTTTTCGTTAAACCAATATGAGGTATGTGGCAAGATTCAATATTTGTCCTTAATTTTGTCAATAAGCTAGAATTTTCTTTTATGGAGTAAATTTATTAAAAAGTTATAATCACTAAAGTAATATGACTAGAATCTCACATGGTTACTTTTATTTTTTTTCTCTAGTCCAAAAAAATTCCAAGTACTGTGCTAATAAAATAAGCACATCCATACGTACTATCTCATTTAGTCCCTAGCCAACTGAGCAACTCCAGCTAAGGCCCAAGATATAGTAGAACAAAATGAACCACCCTCTTTGTACCCTGTCCAAATTCCTGATCCACACAATTATGTTTCTTGTTTTAGTCACTAAGATTTGGGGTGGTTTTACACAGCAAGAGATAACTGGAACAGGATAACACTACGATATGTAGTCATTTATATATTAATAACCTACCAAGAGCACTCATAAGTAAGAAACTAATGATATCTTTTGAAGAAATTCATGATTATTAGTCATTTCAAATGGTGCCCACAAAGAGTTGTGTCAAAGTATTTCGAGTTAAGACAACAGAAGTATTTACGTTCCTAGAGTTTACAGTATTCTGTTATATATGTAAAGTACACACTCAGAAAATCTATGGGAAATTTTAAGCCAGGAAATTTGACGCTGTTATATTAAACAACATTAATAACATTTGAATTCATTTAAATATCAACAAATGAATAAAACTGTTAAATTGGGATCATCTATTGAGGTCAACAATATAACGGTAGCTTAAGTACAACGCTTAAGTATGGCACAGCAGTTAAGTACATTGTTACCTTAAGAGAGACTACCTGAGTTGAAGTTTGCGGTTATTTTTTAGCTTTCAACCATGGCTCCTCAACTCAAAATGGATCTAAGAATACTAACTACTGATAGGGTTGTTCAGAGTGTTTAATAAATTAACACAGATGAGTGTGTACATAAGATATGCAAATAAGTACTTGTTATTATTGTTATATTTTAACTTTATCAACAATAAAATGTTGATACCACAGTCAAAATTAAGTAAATAATCACATTTTAAACTTCTGTACAAGGTCTTGATAAGAATAAGAAAATCCACATAAAGAGCTCTGTATAGTCCATGAGGCATAATAAGTACTCACAATAATAATAATAGAATCCTAATGGGAAAAATCTTAAATCTCTGGTTCTGCTTCTAGAATGTTGCCCTCTTATTGGTTGTATACACAGCACCTTCCTTACACAGACTTTTATATGAATAGTCTGCTTTCTTTTTAAAAATAAACTGAAGGGGCGCCTGGGTGGCTCAGTCGGTTAAGCATCTGACTCTTGATTTTCAGCTCATGTTATGATCTCACAGTTTGTGGGTTCGAGCCCCCTCATCAGGCTCTGTGCTGACAGTGCAGAGCCTGCTTGGGATTCTGTCTCCTCTCTCTGGCCCTCCCTCGCTTGCATACTCTCTCTCTCAAAAATAAATGAATAAACTTTAAATAGATAGACAGACAGATAGATAGATAAAAAATAAATAAATGAATAAATAAGCTCAAAACACTCATAGTTAACCTTACCATTCCTGATAGGTCTACTTCCTATTATGTTAGTGATATGTGCAATTCTACTCTGAATTCTAATCAGGTCTTGCTCTCAATTTTAACATGTTCTTTTCTTTGAGATACAAACTGTATCTTAAGTATATTTAGTTCAGTTAAGTTTTAGCAGATATATACACTGTGTAACCCAAATTCCTGGAATGTTTTCATCATCTCAGAAAGTTGCCTTGTATCTTTAGCACATAATCTCTGCTACTCCTGCTACCTCCTCACCCCTTGCTCACAACCACTGTTCTCTTCTCTATCACCATCTACTAGTTGCATATTCTAACAATTCATGTAAATGGAATCATACAGTATGTTCTTTGTGCCAGACTTCTTTCACTGAGCACAAAGTGTTTTCTAAGGTTCACAGAAATGACTACAGTATGTATCAGCAGTTTCTTTTTATTGCTGACTAATATTCTATCATATGACTATACATGGTTTATCGTTTTGTTTATGTAAATCTAGGTTGCTTCCTCTAGTTTTGGGCCATTATGAATACAACTATTATGAACCCGCATAGACCAGTCTTTTTGTGAATAAATCCTTTCATTTCTCTTTGATAAATACCTGGGCATGACAAATACTTAAGTGTGATGGGACACGGGTACTTGTATGCTTAACTCTATAAAAAAACTGTCCAATTGCTTGTCATATTTCATACTTTCACCAGAGATTGGTATTTAACAGTTCCAGTATACTACATCCTTGCTAAAGGATTTTTTTTTCCAGCTAGTCTAATGGGTGTTTTGGCAGTTTAATTTGTGTTTTCCTGTATATGATATTGAACATTTTTTTCATGAGCTTATCGGCCACCCATTTGTCTTCCTATAAAATGTCTGTTTGAGTCTTTACCACATCTTAAAAACTGTCTTCTTATTTTTGAATGGTAAGACTCTAAATATAAGTTTTTACCAAATTTACATGATGTACATGTTTTCTCCCAGTCTTTGGCCACCTACTCATTTTGTGTGTGTGTTGATGTCTTTTGATACACAGAAATTTTTAATTTTGTAGAATTCCTTGCTTTCTCTTTAAAGTTCAAGTAACACAGAAATGATGTAAAGTCCAATCACGATTCTAATAACAGTTTATTAAATCCAAAAAAGAAACCCAGAATGAGGCCCAAGATGAGTTTTTAGTAGGAAACCGAGATCTGTCACTGACTTCTGATCCAGGGTTTCTTCCATGACTCTGATATATCTGACCTCACTAAATGGTTTTTCCATTTTTGAGTTTTTTTAAATGACTTGTTAAGGCCACTTTGAATGAGTCCCTGACTTCCAGTATTTTAGCAATGTCACCTTATTTACGCAAATGTATTATTATCTTGAATGTTTTTTTTTTTTTCAAAGTCAACAAACTGGGTATTAACGTGGGAAAGGCACTAATATAGCCAGGTTGCCAAAAACTGCTAACCGGTCCTCTGTGGATATGATTCTTAGATTACCCAACAGTGGGACCCTGTCAGCAGTTCCACTTTTATAGGCTTTGTATTGCTGGATTTCTTAAACCTGAGAGCTGTCGGGTGAATTCCTGACTGAGCTTATCTTGCCCACACATAGGCATTTGTCTTTGTCTTTTTGTGAACACTGGTAGAACACTAGTCAGTGAGTAACTCTGGTGAAAAAGGAAGTACAGTCTTTATTAGGCAGTGATGAATGAATTGAATACTGAAATTTAAACTGGTAATAAATGGTGCTGCCTAGACTTTATTCTTTAAAACAATATTTTGCCCAGATGTTAACTTACTCAAACCTTAAATCAACCAAGAACTCACAACATCTCTAATCTGGTACCTTCTCAGAGAGAATGGAATGGAAAATGCATTGTCAACTGACACTTTTCTCTTTGCTATGAAAATATTACTATTCTTTATAGGCTTTTACACATTCATAGATTTTTTTTCAACATACTTATATTTTCAGCCTAAGCTAGTTGCATTAGCTCACAACATCTGGTCCATCACAAAGTATTACTGTATGGAGACCATTTACAGAAATAAAATTTAATGCAGATATGATTTTCAGAATTATAAAAAATAGTATTTATTATACAGAAAGGCTGTGAAAAGACAACTAAGAATAAGTCAGTTGCTACTGCTTCCAAAGATTCCTTCAAATCCTTAATCTTTAACTCAAACAATTTCTACTCCGTAAGACTACTAATGACTTAAGATGATTTCTTTTCTTCTGATGAACGTGATATCCCTGAGTGATCCAAGTCCCTAAATTCCTCCAGGAATTACTTTTGCAAATAGAGCAATAAGAGAACTTTCAAATTTCTTACCCCAAATGTCACCACTAAAAACAAAGATGAAAACTTGCTGAAAAACTAAATTTTATTAGAAGTACAGACTGAAATCTAAGTACCTCTTTTACATATACTAAATTTCTTTAAGACAAATATGAAAGTAACATAACAACTCTCAAAATATAAATACTGTAAATAGTTTTGAGAAAAATGAAAAACCAATTCTAGGTTTTAGAGCAAATGCTTTATAATATTTCCTCTAATAAGGACAACTATTTGCATTTACTTTTCAAAGTATACTCTACAAAACCTTTAATTAAAGCATAAATATATTAACATTTTAAAAAACTAAAACCATTGAACAAACCAATTGTGTCCCTATAAATATAAATGTTAGATGGTGAGTGCTAATGATATAACTGGCCCATCAAAGGACCCTTTTTTGCTTTTTTAAGAGATTGTGAGATACCTGCTAAGAAAAAATCATTAATGTTGGAGACTGCAATCATCTAAAAAGAAAAAAACACAAAATCTGCATCCAAAAAGAAGGATGTTGATGTTAATAATTCTCCCTAATCCAAGCTTCCTCCTGCTAGTTGAATTTACATTTGACCTGTTCATATTATGGATTTCTTACAAATAGCCATTTTTTTTCTTTGCTTATCTGTTGGAAGCCTAAAACGATACTGCATTAAATTGGGAAAGCATTTTCTCCTATAAAAGCAAGGGAGAGGGAAAACGTCTGAATAATAAAGGTTACTCCTAGTTATTCATGCTTCCATATGCTTATCTTTCTTGTCCTATTAAGTAAACAGGAAAACCTAAAAAAGCTTTCTGAAGAATCCTTTTGTATTCAACCAAATATTATTTATGAAATGGTCATGATGGATACATTACTTAAGTAGGTACAGTGTTACCATATTATCCTTAATGCTCACTGTGTAGGCTTGCTTTGGTCATTATTCAATAAACATTTATCTCTGTAAGGTCAAAAGAAGATGTTCTACTTGTTTGAGCCTAATAGCGCTTGGTTTTGATTCATAAATAGAGTACAACTATATCTTACACATTTCTTATATTACTTTCAAGGAAGGGAGTAAATTAATTGAAACCTCCTCATTTTAAACACAGAACTAATGGAACCTTGCTCTATATCAGCATTATCTGTATAAGGTGAAACACTTATAGACCAACCTGACTATTATGCCAACATGTTCAGAGAAAGATATATATCTTCTAGATGCAAACACAGAAGTCTCTGAGAATGTTGCTTTCACTCATTGCTAACAGAATACTACTTAAAACATTCTCTTGCAATAATTACTAAGGAGTTAAAATGTTCTGCTCTCTTGTTCTCAAATCAGTTTTTTCAAATATGACAACAACAATAAATCTCTTTTTCAAAAGGCCAAGAATTGCTAATTATTATACCATTAATACTGAAGTTACCAAGCATTTATTCAAGATAGCAAAAGTTTAAACATGACCACACTAACTATAAACTTGGCTCAGAGCACCAGTGATCTCATATCAGCCTGTAGGCACTGCAGGGGAGGAAAGAATAGAAAAACTAAACACCACAATTCTAAATGTAGTAAACTAGATTCTTTTTTCTTGACAAGCCTCTTAAAAGCAAACAAACAAACAAATCTCCAAAACTTCAATTCCTAGGTACAATGAATGGTTTTCTTATAGAAGAATCAGCATGTTTGTCTTTCACAGGTATTATAAAAAAAATCACTGGGCTCTAAGAAAGGAGACTACCAAAGCCATGGATAGTTTATGACCCTATGTTAGAACAGTGATGGGTGTTCATGAGAATAACACATAAAAGTCAACATCAGTGCTGAAAATTGGAATATTAATAGTGTTACAGCCATAAGAAGAGCTATTTCTAAGATGTGTCTTATTTTATCCTAAAGCACAGAACATTGAGTCTATTAATCTCTATCCAAGATCAACATTATAAAGCAAACATTTTATGAAAACCTAGTTTTAGTACATCTCAACCATGAGCTTTTATAAAACAGCTGCTATGTGTAAGGTGTTTATTGCATAAGGCACTGAAATCAAAATTGTGTCAGTAGTTCTCACGCCCATTCAGGTAGCTGCTGTCAAAACATACAAACAAACAAACCGAAAATAACAAGTGTTGGCAAGGATGTAGAGAAATCATCACCCTTATGTACTATTGGTGGCAATGTAAAATGGTGCAGCACTATGGAAAACTATCAGTATGGTGATTCTTCAAAAAATTAAAAGAATTACCTTATCAATCAGCAATTCCACTTGTGGGTATATGTCCAAAAGAACTAAAAGTAGGATCTCAAAGAGATATTTGCACACTTGTGTTAACAACATTATTCACAATAGCTAAAATGTGGAAGCAACCCAAGTGTCCATCAGTGATGAACTGATGAACAAAATGTGGTACATAAACATGGTGGAATATTATTCAGTCTTTAAAAAGAACAAAACTGACACATTCTATAACATGGATGAACCCTGAGGACTTGATGCAAAGTGAAATAAGCCCATCACAAAAAGACACATACTGTATGACTACTTATCTGAGGTATCTACAATAGTCAAATTCATAGAAACAAAGTATAATCATGGCTGTCTGGAACTAATATGGAAAGGAAAATGGGGGCTATTAGTGGATAAAGAATTTTAGTTTTGCAAGATGAAAAATTGCAGAGATTGGCTGTACAACATGAATATACTTAACACTACTGAACCATACATTTAAAATGTATAGGATGGTAAATTTTATGTTATCTGTATTTTACCACAAATTAAAAAAAAATTTTTTTAAATAGATTTCCGGGGGGGGGGGGGGGGCGGAAACAGAAATTGTGTCAGTACTTTGCATATGATAGTGCTCAATACATGCTAAGTAAATTAAATTTTTTAGAACTGAATTATAGTTGACATACAATGTTATATTAGTTTTAGGTATACAACATAATGATTCAACAAATCTATATGTTATGCTATGCTCGCCACAAGTATAGTTACCATCTCTCACCATATAATGCTAACATAATACCACTGACTGTATTCCCCACACTGCACTTTTCATCCCCATGACTTATGCATTCCATAACTGGATCTCTCCCACTCTCCTTCACCTATTTGCCCATCTCTCCCCACCTCGCCCTCCCTCCCCCAAGCCATCAGTTTGTTCTCTGTATTTATGGGTCTATTTCTGCTTTTTGTTTTCTTCTTTGTTTCTTTCCTTCTTTCCTTCTTTCTTTCTTTCTTTCTTTCTTTCTTTCTTTCTTTCTTTCTTTCTTTTTCTTTCTTTCTTTCTTGTTTATTTATTTTGAGAGAGAGAGCCCACTAGGAGGGGAGGGGCAGAGAGAGGGAGACCGAGAATCTCAAGCAGGCTCTGCGCTTTCACTGCAGAGCCTAATGCAGGGCTCAAACTTATGAACGTGAGTTCATGACCTGAGCCAAAATCAAGAGTCAGACACTTACCTGACTGAGCCACCCAGAGCACCTCTTACTTGTTTTTTAGATTCCACACATAAGCCAAATCATATGGTATTTGTCTTTCTCTGTCTGACATATTTCACTTAGCAAAATACCCTCTAGGTCCATCCATGTTGTTGCAAATGGCAAGATCTCATTGTTTCTTTGTTTTCAAGTTTATTTTGAGTGAGAGAGAATGCAGGAGTGTAGGAGGGGCAGAGGGGGGGAGAGAGTGAGAGAGAGAATCCCAAGCAGGTTCCACGCTGTCAGTGCAAAGCTGGATGCAGGGCTTGAACTCACGAACCATGAGATCATGACCCAAGCCGAAGTAAAGTAATATTCCACTACACACACACACACACACACACACACACACACACACACACACACACTACTCTTCTTTATCCTTTAATCTAATTGATGGACACTCAGGCTATTATAAATAGCAGCTATTGTAAATAATGCTGCAGTAAACATAGGAGTATATAGGTCTTTCTGAATTACTGTTTTTGTTTTCTTGAGGTAAATACCCAATAGTGGAACTACTGGATCATATGTTAATTCTATTTTTAATTTTTTGAGGAACCACCATACTATTTCTATAGTGGCTGCTCCAATACATTCCTGTCAACAGTGCAGGAGGATTTCTTTTTTCCACGTCTTCACCAATACTTGTTATTTCTTGACTTTTTGATTCTAGTCATTCTGACAGGTGTGAGGTGGTATCTCCTTGTGTTTTTGATTTCTATTTCCATCAGGATTAGTGGTACTGAGCATCATTTCATGTGTCTGGTGGCCATTAGTGTGGCTTCTTTGCAAAAATGTCTATTCAGGTCCTCTGCCCATTTTTTAATGGCATTTTTTGTTGTTGTTGTTGTTGTTTTGTTTGTTTGTTTGGTGTTGAGTTGTATGAGTTCTTTATATATTTTGGGATATTAACCCCTTGGCAGATATATCATTTGCAAGTATATTCTCCCATTTCTGTTGTTTCTGTTGTTTCTGTCCCTGGTCTGTTGTTTAGAAAGTTTTTCATTATTGTTCAACCCAAATCTGCCTCCTAGTAACTTTCATTCATTTATCCTGGTTCTGTCTTTAGGAGCCCTAGAGAGGACAGAAACAATCTAGTTCTTTCATATTGCCCCCTTTAATATAAAGGGCTTAGACACAATTCCATAATAGCATAGTCGCTACTTTCTTGTTGCGGGTCCATGAGCCCATTTCCCTGAAGCACGGGCAATAGAACCCATATAATTCTATGTTATCTTCTCTTAAAGTAGACTTCAAAAAGAGCTGATTAAAAGCTTTCAAAGGAATGTGAATTCATTTGAAATCATTTATAATTTTAAGTCTTCTTTCTATTGAAAATTGCAAGCCTTTCATTTCATAACTAAAAGCGATTTACTTCTTAAATCATGTGCAGCCAGACCATGAAACTCCATTTGGCTCTTCTGTCCTTCTCCCAGGTAGCTCTCAGACATCTAACAAATGCTGTTACCAAAGTCCTTTGGGCTGAAGGTTATGACAGAAGTATAATATCTTATTAATAGCCATTTAATTTTCACTTATGTTGGAGATTTTAGCTCTTCAGTACTTACACAATCTAAAGTGATTGCTACATTTTTAGTCACTGTGATCATTCAGTTCATTTACATACACATAAACATGAACTAATACTAGGCATCAGTTAGCAGCAGCTACAAAATTACTGAAGCAATAACCAATTAGTTATGTTTTCACGTCTAAGGAAATCTCTTGTGTTTTAGTACTAGTGAAAATTTATTTCAGGAAATAATAAAAGTAATTTAGGTAAAGTATTATGGTTTTAAAACTACACCAATAGGTTATGCTCTCTAAATTACAATGATAGGCTATGGCATGCACTGAAATAATTGTTGGTAAACTTTTTTGAAGAGTTTGGTTTTAAGGAATTGATTGAAATTTATTATTAGCTATAAAAGGGCTGGAATTCACCTGAAAAGGGAAAAGAAAATAAGAATAAATGTGATTGAATTTTCAACAAAGTATAGAATAAATGACCATGCAGTGCCTTGGACTTAGTAAGTGTTCAAAAAATCTTGAATTGAAATGAGCCTACCTTTTTGCTCTGTATATTTTGTTTACTGTTTAGATGAAATCACATAAATAAGTTTGATATTTCTCAAAAATTTTCCAATACATTTTATTTAAAAAAGAAAAATCTATATAGGTGCCTGACTGGGTACAACTACACTTCCATTTTGACTTTCCAGTACTGTAGAAAATTCTGTTAATGTTCAGAAAGAGGGAAGCAAATAATTTCCTTCTTGAAACATCTATGACTTCCCCCAAATCAAAATATATCAGTTCCTTTCATTTTCAACCTAGAAAACAAGCTTTTTTTCCCTTAGAATTCTTTCTACTGTATGCACATTTGCCAAAATATTTACATAGTATTAAGTTTTACTGGGCTGGAGGGTGAAAAGAAGACTTATTTTTGGATACTGCCAATCTCCTGGGAATTCTGTCCTTAGCAGAATCTGTTTGAGACTAAAATTCCAAATGAAATGCCTTAAAAAAAAAACAAACCCACCTGAAGTAATTAGAAGTGAGATGCTAAAATGAATATTTTCTCATATATGTAGCAAAACTTTGATTCTATTCCTTCTTGCATAGAAACCATCTCTAATTTTTCCATCTTGAATTTGGAATCCCTTATCTCTGAGTTTCCTGATATATAGTAGTGGTCTACTCAGAATCACAAAATAAATGAAAACAGCAGAGGTGTTAAAACCTTGGCAAGCCTCAGAATTCTTGCTGAACAAGTAAAGCTAATGTCTGGCAATAACAGTTACTTGCTTCCTTTTTAATGACATATACAACTGACAATCAGCTGACCAGGATTTTCCAAGGAACATCATCTCATAAAAATACAGATTCATCAAAGAATCCCAATTCAAGACCTTAAAAGATTAAACTTCCTCACATTAACATTAATGCTAATGTTCTCATGTTAATGATCCCTTTAAAGTAAACCTTTACAAAGGACTTAAATATTGACACCTAGGCTTTAATGGCAAAGGCATTGTGAGGAAAAATCCAGAATTTGAAAACTACTAGAACTTATCACCTGATGTGCTAAAGAGTTGTAGATTTGATTTTGTTGGCTGTTGGGAGCCATCAAAAAAATGCGAACAAGTTGGGGGGCAGGTTGACATGAATAGAACGATGTTTCAGGAAAATCACTTCATCAGCAAAATAAAGGCCAGATTGAGGACTAAAAGAAGGGAAACCCGTTATATTAGAACATTACAAGGCAGGGATCAGCAATATTTCTGTAGAGGACCAGAGAGTAAATATTTTAGGTTTTGTTGACCACATGGTCATCATGGCAACTACTTAACTGTGCCACTGTGGTATAAAAGCAGCAATAGACAAAATGTAAACAAAACAAGCGTGTCTCTGTTCTACTGAAACTTTCAAAAGCAGGTGATTAAAAAACAGGTGGCAGGATGTATCTGGTTTATAGGCTTTTGTCTGTCAATCCCAATTCTAAGTCAAAAACAAAAAGTAGAACTTGGCAAATACAGTAGCAATGAAGATGTGAAGAAACAGATTTTAAAGATTTAAGTGCAAGATCTGGTAGGTTTTGGTGAGTGACTACATATAGACATTACAGAAATAAGAGGCTAGGATGACTTCCAAATTTCTAGCTTAAGCAACTAGGTGGCTAAGAACATAGTCACTGACAGAAGGAATCTAAAATGGGGAGTAATTTTGGTAAGAACGGTGATAATTTCTGTTTTGGACGTATTGAATTAGAAATTCCTGTGGGACATCTAATTTAGACAATCTTAAAGTGAGGGACTGTAATAGAGACAGTAAAGTATAGTTTGCTTTTCCACCTCCACACTGTATCAATCATCACATCCTGTCAATTCTTCCTTATAAAATTCTCAAATTCCTTTTTTATTCCCCATTTCCAATGCCTTGGTTAGTCCTTTATGACCTGGGCTATTGAAATAGTTTCAGAATGGGTTTCTAGACATCAAGCCTTGGGCCCTCTAATATACTGTCTATACTATGGCCAAAGGAACCGTTCTAAAATGTGAATCTAATCATTGTCGAGCCCATGTGTAAAACTTTCAAAAGCTTCCTGACAGTGCATAAGCCCTTTAATGATCTAACTTCTCTATCCGTTTGCTGTTTACAGGCAATGACAAGTAATCATAGTAGGTCTCTTTTGCTGTTATTTCGTGCATACTGTTACCTTCAGCTAAACAAACCTGCTTTATAGAAAGACTTGTGGAAATTATGTCCGAATATTAACAGCTCTATATATAGCTGGTGAAAACTATTTTTTTCTTTTTTACCTTTTGTTTTCTAAAATGTACTGAATATATATATATATATATATATATATATATATATATATATATATATTTTTTTTTTTTTTTTTTTTTTTTAATGAAAAGGGAAAGAAAAGTTCAAAACACACACGGGAACAACAGACTCCCTTTCCTGCCAACTCTTTCTGATCAGTCCTTAAGAAGCCTTCGTCTTCACATTTATTATCCCTTGAGGACACCGCTCACCCAAGTGCAGCAGTTATCCTTCCCCTATTTGGTTTCTGCTGCTGGTCTTCCTGAGCATTCTGCAGAGCTCAGCACACTTGTTCCTACCTCAGTGACTCTCAAACAGATTAGGAGATTTGGCTCTGGAGAGGGCAAGCTGGAAGAGCTATGCCCCAGGCAAGGAGCTCATCTGTAGCAGTTTCCTCCCAAGACAGCCCTTAGAGATTAGGTTTAAGAGAGTTTATAATTTGTACTTCTGGCCACAGATGATCTTGCACAGGCAGGTACCATGGCCCTTATAAGAAGTGTTAGGAAGGGGCGCTTGGGTGGCTCAGTCAGTTAAGCATCTGACTTCAGCTCAGGTCATGATCTCACGGTTTGTGAGTTTGAGCCCTGTGTCGGGCTCTGTGCTGACAGCTCAGAGCCTGGAGCCTGCTTTGGATTCTGTGCCTCCCTCTCTCTCTGCCCCTCCCCTGTGCATGCTCTGTCCTCTCAGTCTCGCAAAAATACATAAAATGTTTAAAAAATTAAAAAAAAAAAAAAGAAGTGTCAGGAAGTCTCTTTGATTCCATCCTCTTTGGGCACTTAATCAGCTGCCATGTCTAGCTGTCATTTCTTTTACAGCCAACTTTCCCATCATCTCTTTTCTATGTTCTTGTCAAGTGCTTTAATCTCTCCCTTGTATTAACTGCCCAGATTCCTAACTGATCTTTTTGCCTCCAGTCTTCCACCACTGTAATCCATCTTATTAATGACCTCTTGAATAGACCTCTGGAGAAACATGAGTAGACCTGTGAAGAAAGCTGAAACAGTCTGCCTCAGATCTCCATACTTGAGTGCAACACTTCTTTTCCCATTACTTGCCTATAGAGATAGAGATAGTTGGGCCTCTCCCAGATCCCTCACCAGGTCCCATGCTTTCCTGTTGCCTGGTACTTTCTCAAATCACCTCCAAAAAGCAATAGCATCCTTCTCCCTGTTTTTATCCTACTAAGTTTTAAGGCTTAAATGCTACCTACTCTGTTATACTTTCCTTGTTCATAAAAGTCAACTTGAATTCCTTTAATACTGCCTTTATTATACATACTTACTCCCCAATTTCTGTCCCCACCCCATCCCACCCCTTTCTTATACTGTAGCTTTTTAACCCTCACCTTCTTCACTCTTGGAATCTTCACAGAGGCCACCATAATTCAGTGCACAGGGGTGAATACTGAATGAATGTTTCTTCTCGACATATATTTTAAGGACTGATTGTCCTCACATCTCTAACTCATCCACAGAGCTTGGTGTAGAAAACCCTCACATTTGTTATCAGAAGTTTTATGAATAGAGAAATAGTTTTTTCTTTCATGGTCTAACCTTGCATTGTTTTGAAAGATTATTTTGCTATCAAAGAAGAGAAAGACCAGGCAGTTTTCCAGTTTGTCTTGAGTCAAGTTTTCATAGTATGATTCATTTTTTTTCCAGAAATACCCTAAGTACATAAAACCATAATCAAACCTGAACATAAAAATAATTCTAAATCCAAACACAGATGATTTTACACATTTGGTCAATTTAGATTACGATACTTGTGTTCCTTTTCTTTGATGCAAAAAAGTGAATAGCTTACTAGGTTACTCTAAGATTCAAAGTTATAAATTTCAGCTTTGATACTTATGGGGAGATAGGCTTTCCAGAACATGTGTAAGTAAAGAGGCAGAGGACACCTGGGTATTAACTCTGCTTTCTCCCACTGGATGAGAAAGTGTCCTTGCTGACACTGAGTTTGGTACAAGAACCAGGGAAGTCTGTTAATTATAAACATTCCCTTAAAAGGAAGCCCAGAGATTGTTGGTTCAAGTTCTGGAATAGTGATGAAAACAGAATAGTCCACAGATTACTAGTTCTCTTAGAATAGTAAATATAAAAGTGTAGTGACACAAGAAATGAACTTTCCTGATTCATGGTCCCTATCTTGCATGTATACTGTTGTGAGCAGGTACTGATTGTTCATAGAGGTCATGGCAGTAAAGAGCAGCTATGCTAAGATGTGCTGTATCTGCTTCTGCCCTGACTTTACTTCTGATACAATATTGGATCTGTGGTTAATTAAATTGGGAACTACAGTTAAAAAGTACACATGTGTATGTATGATCGTGTGCATGTTTTCCTCCTGTCAATCCATAACCAGCCTAAAACACTGTACTTGACTGAGAGAACTAACATGGCAAAGGCAATCTAATCATGTTAAGTAATGCTAATTACTCGGGAGTAAATCGGTTATATAATCAATACTGATTGTGAGAATGCTCATTTGAACTCTTGATAAGGACACAAAATGTAGGTAATTCAAGAATCTCTAGGGAAAATGTAGTGTTAGTAAGGTGCCTTTTAAGAGATACTTCAGTGTCTTAGAAATGATACCTCAAGAGAGAAAAAAGGCTGAAAATGCCTTCCAAAGGAAATACCGTTAAACGTTTTCAGCTTCAAAAACACTTCAAAAGGAAATGGGTTTCTAGGACCAGGAATAACTACTTCAGATTTCATATTTTGGAACAGGTTCAGCAAAATTATACACTAAATTAATAAGTTGTAAATTTGTAAAACTCTAAATAAGAAAGAGGCCTATAAGCAGTTTTTGATTTGTTTGTTTTTAATGTCCAAAATGGAAAAAAAGAGTAGTAAAATGGATTTCACTAAGCCTGGACTTCTTTCTTGTTGGGTTAAGGACAAGCCAGTTTGCTATATAATAAGACATAAAACTAATGCTAGATATTAAACACAAGTTCACTGAAACCTTTTCTCATTTCCTTATGAAAAAGAAACTAATTAAAATATTTTTATGAATTCTGAAACCAAATTTGGCACTTCAGTAGCCAATGTAAGCACTGGAGTCACATTAAAAACTTATCAGGGTACAAAAGTTCTTTTTAAAAGTTAGCTAACATAAAGTAAGCTATTGAAAATTTTAACATCTTTAAATCCCAGTCCCCAACACCAAAAAAGTAGTTACATGTGATAAAGATTACAACTGTACTAAAGGTGTTAGAATTCCTTCTGGAAAGAAAGTGAGCCTCTGATATATCTACTTGTATGCAAAAAATAAATTTCTAAACCTTAAAAGCTAAATCTCATTCCATAAATGGAGAAGGAGGGCTAATTTTCTGAGGGTTTCTCATTTGTACCTGGAAGAGTCTTGAGCTTGAATGACTTGTGAACCGCAATTACGCACACCCACAAATGACCTACTGCAGACATTGAGTATTTGTTTGTAACATTTGGTGGGTATGAAATGGCAAGCACAAAAGCCATCCTTTTGAAACTTTTCCTGGTGTATGGAAAATCTTAGTTTCTCATTTATGTAAACCAGTCCTGTAACTCAGATAAATACAACTTTTTTAGAATAGAAACATTACAGCAGCCTTGCTTTTCCTTAGCTAAACTTAGAGCATTCAATGATGGGCACATTTTCTGGGCTCCACCTTCTGCAAACAAATTTAAAAGTATTGAAAAGCAACCAAGGCTTTACATCACAGAATAACAGATTTAGGAATGAAGACTGGAGAAATGTTACAAACAGTACTGTTACCCTGTTGGGTGATTTAAACAGTAAGATCTATTGTCTCCTTCTAGCCTAAATTTTAAATGTGGATTTTGTCAAAGGTTACTTCTAACTTAGATCAAATTAAGCTTGATGTGAATGGGCCAACTCACTCCCAACCACATAATAAAAGTAGGAAAATGATTTGCCCTTTTTTTTTTTAAAGGTCACAAGCCTGGGACCTCAGCAAACAGTAGTATTATTAAAGGGAAAACTCCATGTGGTTCCAAGAATGGCAAAAACATCTTCACAGAGGAAACTCTTGATTAGCAATTGAATTTAAGTAAAAAAGTTAACAGTTAAAGTGAAATCTAAAAACAGAATATTTCACATAATCCTCTGCAGAAACACAGCAAACAATCAGTGCTATTTGTGTCTGACTGCTGGAGATTCACTCCTTTTCTCTTTCCTGTCCATTGTCCTCTAAAGCCACCAGTGAACATTAGGTCACCTCAAAAGTGTAGGCCTTGTAAACACAGGGAAAAAAGTCAAACCGCAGCAATATTAAATGTAAGTCATTTGCTGAGGGTTCATTAGATACCATTATTATTTATAAAGGAGATATGAATAATATCTCAGCTGAGTGCCTTGTATGTGATAATTAAACAGTATCCAAATATTTGTTAAACTGGATATAGGATATAATTTATAAACTAGTTTACTTCTTCATTAAATACCTTGCTCTTGAGTTAAGAAATTTAATATCTGTTTTATCATCAAAATTAAATCAGCAAATTTTAGCGGTACCTGGGTGGTTCAGTCGGTTAAGTGTCTGACTTCAGCTCAGGTCAAGATCTCAGGGTCTATGAGTTCCAGCCCCACATCGGGCTCTGTGCTGACGGCTCAGAGCCTGGAGCCTGCTTTGGATCCTGTGTCTTCCTCCTTCTCTACCCCTCCCCCACCCCCCAATCTCAAAAATAAATAAAGATTTAAAAAAAAATTAAAAATTAGCAAAATTTAAATCTTTGGGTTTCACTGACCACATTTCAACAGTCCCAAGAATTAAGATAGGCTTACAAAGAAACGAGATACAGAAGCAGTATATATCATGACAAGAACCAAGTCTTTTTTCATTAGGCAAGAAACCACAGGCAAGAATACAGTGGTTTCTCTCATAAAAAATAATCAAAAAACTAAAAAGACAAACAACAAAAAAAACCCCCACATAAAATATAAAGATATCCTATAAAATAAGTCACCTGAGAAGTATGATTAATTTTGGTGGAGGCTATAATTCCACAGAAGTTTAGAGGGAAAAATAAATTATTGAGACTGGATCTTCCATATAATGAAAGAATATTAAATTAAAATTTAAGTTATACCAAAAACTTGACCATCACTTTGTGGCAAATGATTCCTTCTAATAGAAATGAATCCACATTATTTATATTTAGCAAAATAACATCATAGGGAAATATATAGCTATTTCCACTGCTAATTTACATAAGGGAAAGTGGAAAAGTTTGCTGTTTCCACATCCCAAGCCAATTATATAATTATTTTTGCCAAACATTCAGCAATCTACAGAGTTTGAATGTATAAGATATCCACAGCCAGGATTACATCTGTTTTATGGACATGTCTGTAATGGGAAGGAGGAATAGAGATTTAGCCTATAATCCTCTAAAAATGTTATTTAGACTTTTACTTTACATAGAAAATAATCATTCATTTATTTAGTAACTTTTTGAAAAGTAAAATTTCCAATTATAATTTTGGAAGATGTTTACTATTTAAAGACACTCAATACATACTGAAGAGTTTGAGTGGAAATATCCTATTGTTAGAAAAGTGTCTTCAGTCTATTACTATACACCTGAAAGGATACCTTTATATTTTTCAAAACAAATAAATTATACTTATAAATCTAAAAATATTAAGAATATATATTTATTATAATGCTCTCCATTTCTGTTTTGTTAATTCAAATTTCAAAAGATACGTCTCAGTACTGTTGAGAAGGAAACCCATGCAGCCTCCAGAAACCGTCAGTTGTTTGGGTGGTGGGAGCCAGGGCACTCCCAGAATTACGAACTCTTTTCCTGTTCTACAAGCGAATCCAAGGACAATCTTTAGAAACAATTCTTGCTTCACCAAATATGAAACTTGCTTTTGGAGATGGCTCAGGGGAAAGGATTAAGAGCTTAGGTGTACGCAAGTCTGAAAAACAGCATAGTATAAGCATATGAATGGGAAACTTTGGATCCTAGGTATAGAATACATATGTGTCCTTGGAGTTTACAAAGACACACTTTAGTTTCAATCAAAACAAGTAAGAGAAAATACAAGAAAGGACATACATCAGTAAAAATAAAGTTAAGATAAATGCTTGGAAATCTCTCCACTTTCCTTTTGAACGTGTAACTGCAATGAGCATTACCTTTTGGCCAAACTGAGAAGGGTGATTATCATCTAGTCTAACTTACAGTGAAAGGTGTTTCATAGAACTCCAAAAACCAAATTATAAACATGAGGTTAAAACAAAATATGAAATTATTCCAGATCTTTTGTAGGGTCCTAGCAAATTACATCAAAGTTCTCTTGGTTAAAAAAAAGAAAATTTCCTTTTGTGTTTATGACATGTAGAAGAACACTGAGATAGTACAAGGAGACAAAATGTCAGAGCTTTATAGAAGGGTTCATTTAAAGTTCATATCAGAAAAGAACAGAGTTATGTTGCTGGTTACAAAGATGACCAAAGAAACTGAACTTATTACCCTTTTATGCAAACAGATGTAAATCATCAAATTTTGAAATTTTCCGAAGAGTTAATTTGGTGTTACTTTTTTTGTTTAGAATGTACAATTTGAATATTAATGATAGAACATGATTTCTTTAAAAAAAGGGGGGAGGGACAAATTTTGAGATTACTTCCAAAAAAAAATTCACAGTTGATTTCCCCCCCATCTCCTTTTTAGTGATAGTGTACAAATCCAGGTAATGTTATTCCTATTCTAACAGAATAATGACATTGAGTGTGATTGATTAAAAGCATAAATGCTCCTGTTGGTACCCAAAGTATGGTTAAAGCTACTTTTATATTCAACAGAAGTTCTGGCAAATAAGCTCAGAAAAGATAGAAGCATTCAATAGCTTGTGTGTTCTGGCTAAATGATGGATTTAACTTTAGCAAAGACTAATTTTTACTCTATTCAGAGACTCAGTATTTCCTTCCTACACTGTGAGGCAAAGATGGTGACTAGCTTCTTTTTTTTTTTTTTTAACGTTTATTTATTTTTGAGACAGAGAGAGACAGAGCATGAACAGGGGAGGGTCAGAGAGAGAGAGGGAGACACAGAAGCTGAAACAGGCTCCAGGCTCTGAGCTGTCAGCACAGAGCCCGACGCGGGGCTCGAACTCACGGACTGCGAGATCATGACCTGAGCCGAAGTCAGACACTTAACCGACCGAGCCACCCAGGTGCCCCCTAGCTTCTTATTCTTAGCACAAAGCCCTGGGTGAAGAACGTAAGAAAAAGAGAATAAAAACTATGATTCTGTCACAGAGTTAGTATCCTTCAAACAGATCCAAATTCCAAAAAATATATGAACTGAAAGCAAAAGGTAACAGAAAGCGGTGCAAACGGTTGCTTAACGTTAAGACAAGCCAAGTTGTACTATCATTTAACCCTGAAGACCAAAACAATCTGGCAACCCTTTTATATCACACTGAAGATACTCCTCAAGGCCATTTAAACTGCAGAAGGAATCATCACAATAGCACAGAGTGATCAGTAAGAGAATCCAGTTACAGAATATATAGATGGAAGCTCTCTTCTATTATTGCTATGAAAGCAATTCAAAGTATACTTTGCAAACTGAAGTGGTATAAACAAGATATCCAAAGAACTGTCTCTGAGGGTCTTCAAACTAAAATATGGGTCATCTGTTTGGTCTGGCTTAAGTATGAACTGATTTAAAAGCAGTGAGATGATCTTGAATGGAGTTTTCAAATATCCAGAATTAATGGAATACATACATAAATCTGTATAATACAAAATAATAATTTGCAAACATACAGGCTTACTCTATGCCAGGTACTCTTCTAAAAGCTTTATATATATTAACTCACATCCTCACACAAATACTATTATTAGTTTACTTTACAAGTATAGCCGAGGAAATTACTTACTTTAGATCTCTAGAGCTCACAGCTAGGCAGAGCCAGATTTGATTAGTTCTAGAGTCTGTACTCTGTGCTCTTAAATCACTACACAAGCATTCTCAAAGTGTGGTTTGTGGACCCTGGAAAACCCTGAAACTACTTCAAGAGAGTCCATAAAGTGAAACTGTTTTAATAATAATACTAGGACGTGATTTGCCCTTTTCACGGTTTTGACATTTGTACTCATGGTGCAAAAGCAACAGCGGGTAAGACTGTTGAAACTGTAGCATGAATCAAGACAGTGGCAGCACACTGTGTAGACAGAAGTCATTGTATTCATCACTGCCAGGTAAAGTAAAGAACAAACACATTTAAGCCAGCTTCACTTAAGAATATCCTTGATGAAGTAATAAAAATTATTAATTTTATGAAATTTCAACCTTATACACAATATTTTGTGTGTTGAAAATGAAGTATGCATAAAACACTTTCACTGCATACACAAGTATGGTAGTTATTTTGAGGAAAAACATGCAATTATTTGAACTGTGAACTAAAACAGGTTTTTTTGTTTTTATTGTTGTTGTTTTGTTTTAATAGTCCATCACTTTTATTTGAAAGAACAACTGACAAACTTTCGTTATTGTGATCTGGGGACACAGTGGTCCTCAAAATTCTTGTTGACAAACGATAAAAAGTTGAGCATTCACAGAAAAGAACAGAATTTTGGAAAATTCAAAACACCACCATGAGACTGACCAAAGATTGGAAGACTCTGGAGATGAGTGATGATATTAATAAATATGATTTTTTTTTATATTGTATGGCAAAGTGTATTGACATTTGGAAGATCTGCATAACTCCATGGACCAATACTTTCCACATGACCAATGCAAAATGTTACAAAATCATGCATGGTAAAACACCCATTCAAAGTGCACAATAAACCAATGGATAATGTATAATCTTTTAATGTATAAAAGATCATGAAGAGTTACTTGATTTCACGTTGCATTTACCAGTAAGACATTAATATTTGTTGAGTTTTGGTACAGTATCAAAGAAGAATAACCATAATTGTCTGAAAAGGCTATTAAATACTCTGTCTCCTTAAAGTACATATCTGTGTGAGGTCATATTTTCCTCATGTAATCTAGCAACAAAGTTCATAAGAAAAGAATGAATGAGAAAGAAGATATGGGAATCCAGCTGCCTTCTTTTAGGCCAGTCATTAAAGAGATTGGCAAAAATGTAAAACAATACCATTCTTCTCATTAAAAATTTGTTATTTGGATAAGAATATTTTTTTCTAAAATATGTGTTATGTTAAAATATAATGGAGTTTAATTGTTAAAGTATATTAATAAGTATTTTACAATTTTTCTCAATATTAATTTCTAGTAAAGTAAATATTGATATATATAACCTCCCCCAAAACAAGCTCTTTGGGGTCCTCAGTGATTTTTAAGAGTGTAAAGGTCCTGAGACACCTGGGTGGCTCAGTTGGTTGAGCATCCAACTTCAGCTTAGGTCATGATGTCATGGTTCGTGAGTTCAAGCCCATGTTAGGCTTTGTGCTAACAGTTCAGAGCCCGGAGCCCGCTTCAGATTCTTTGTTTCCCCCTCTCTCTGCCTCTCCCCTGCGCACACTGTCTCTCTCTCTCTCTCTCTCTCTCTCTCAAAATATTTAAACATTAAAAAAAATTAAGAAAAAAAAAGTGTAAAGGGTCCTGAGTTCAAAAAGTTTGAGAACTACTGCACAGAGCTACACCGTCTCTCTTCTGCACGTGTGTGTGTGTGTGTGTGTGTGTGTGTGTGTGTGTGTACATGTACATGTGGTAGAGGCAGGGGGGATGGGAGGAACAGTAGCCCTTGGATGCTTCCATATTCACTAATCTTCTGGAGCTTTGTTTTCCTTCTGAAGCAGGATTCCCTGCTTCCCTCCTGGGAAGAGAATGTACTGACCACAAACAAAAATAATCTTGGAAGTTATAATTCTATAATTCAGCAAAGTGTTATTTAGCATTAAAAAAAAAGTAGTATTTTGATTACGCAGAAAATAGTTGTAATAAATTAGAAAGCTCTGAGGGTCAAATGGCCAGCAAATCTATTTGAGTACTCCTGAAAGTTACAAGAACATAAAATTAAATGTGTGATTCACAGACCATATTTATAATGTAAGGCAAATGCTGATATAAACACAACATAATGTAGTATCACTTACTCAAATCCCACCCATTCTTAAAGATCTAGCTGAAATATAAGCTTCTTAAAATATGCCTTAATCAGGGGTGCCTGGGGGGCTCAGCCGTTGAGCATCCAACTTTGGCTCAGGTCATGACCTTGCAGTCTGAGTTTAAGCCCCGTATTGAGCTTGCTGTTTTCAGAGCAGAGCCTGCTTTGGATCTTCTGTTCCCCTCTCTCTCTGTCCCTCCCCCACTCCCATTCATGCTTTCTCTCTCTCTCAAAAATAAAACATTAAAAAATAAGTGAATAAACTTATTAAAATCATTCTCCTTCCCCAGACCTGTCTTTGAAATTAGTGTCAGGATACCGTTAGCAATCACATATATGTGGCTTTATGTGCAATTCTAATGGCATTTTGTAGATTTTACACAATACACATTTTGTATGTGTAAACAAACATAGGCTACATATTTATTTCTTGATAACTTTTTTGCCCCCTAGTGGCATTCCAGTATTTCCCAATGTAATTTCCCAAATTGGGGAAAACCAATTATTAGTTACAGCCTGTTTCTATAGGAAAATTTTCTTAAATTCTAAATAACACACAAATAAAATTGCAAACATGATCCCTTTATGAGTCAGTAAGTACCCTGACATTCAGCCAATAATTCTAAAATTGGAAAATGATTGAATTTCCTGGATCTAACAAATAATCTAACCAAAAAAAAAGACTAAAACATGAGTCATAAAGGTATAGATGAGGCCTGTTTTTAAAAAACTCAAATCAAGAAAATCAATTTTATAAGAAATGACATTAAAAGCCTAATTACACTTTTGTAATCAAATCTGTCTTAAATCAATAGAAAAATAATAAAAACCACACTTACATTTTGCATAATCACTGTCATTATCATTTGCATGATCATAGATTTGACATTCACTTATTCCTTTAACAATGGTTGAATGGTTACCATATAACAGATGACCATTGGCAGAAGCTCTGACCAAGTCTCTAGGTGGTTTCCTGGCCTTTTTCTTGCCTTGTATCCTTTTTATTAACTGTTCAGTGAGTGGAAGAAAAATAATGTGAATTTAATAGCTGCTTCCATGATTTAAAATGTTGTTGTAGACTGGTGAGTGGTTTGGAAGCTTTGAGAGGGAAGTAAAGGGAAAAGCATGCCAGATTCACATTTAGACTCATTGACACTACCTAAGTTGACAGAAGCAAACAATTTGTCACTTATCCTCTAAAAGCGTTATCTGCAAAATGAGGAAATTGAGAGGCAGTTGATAGGGATCTTCCAACTTTAAACTTTCATTCATTCTTTTTAGATACTGTGAACATTTGGTGTAGGAAGACCAAGTGGGACAGGAGATTAAAGGTTACCTAATGGGAAAATCAAAGTGTAAATGACTCATCCTAGCTATTTTAAAAATGTATTATACATTAATCATTTTTTCTTAAATAAACTCAAATAGTTAAATGAACAGTATTCAGCAAGAATCACTTGAAGGATTCTGAAAATATATTAGAGAATATCATTCTAAGTATGAAGTATCTTGAAAACAGAAACAAATATTATAGCTGATGTAATTTTAATCACTATTATTTACTGAATGCCTTCCAACTAACTCATCATCATACAATCATCTGGTGAAATAGGTATTTTTTATTCCTGTTTTATAGGAAAAAACTGAGGCCAGATAAACAATTCACCAAAGGACACTTAAAGAATGGCCCAGCTGGGTTTACAACCTGGGTTTCTGACTCCAAAGCAGTACTCTTCCCACTACAATAATGTAATGCATTTTGATTCCTACAAATGAGTCTCTTTTTTATATAGTCAAGCTCCAATTACTAATGGTAATGAGAGTAGGAACAACATGGAAGAAGAAATCCCATATAAACATGGGATAACAGATTATGCCATGGATAAATTCCAGTAAAATAAATTCTGGGCTAGGTGAGATTCTCCATCAGATGGCTTCTCAGGCATCCTAACAGTGTCTCAAATTTAAGTCATATTCTCAACTCACTGAAGCTTTAACAGGTTATCTAATCCATTTTCCCACTCATTATAGAAACTTACAATTTATGCTACATGAATGATAGAGTAATCACAAAGAGTAGGCATATAATTTAAAGTAATAATATAGGGAATCTTCTAAGGAAAGGATTTAAAGACTTGTTTTTTGTTTTTTTTAACTTTCTATTTTGTCTCATTGAGTTTGTTTAAAAGAAAAATGCACTGAAAATTCAAAAAGCCATTTTCACCCTGGCTAAAAATGCTTTCTTAAAGATGAGAAAAATTGGCTCCAGAGAAAAATATACTGATTTTTCATTTCCATGTACTTTTTCTGTTCTTAGGTTGAGACAACAAAATTGCCACACACACACACACACACACACACACACACGCACACACACATTAAAAATGATCTGAAGAATATTAAGTAGGACAAGTCCAAGAAACTTTACCAACTAAAAATTTATTCTTGGATATTCAAGAGGAAACTGAGAAAGAATTCTAAGTATTATACAAGATAAAACTGAAAGTAAAAGACATGAAACAGTTATATTATAGCCTATTGCAAATAAGTAGCAAGAAACAACATTAGAAATAACTATTAACTTACTAATTAAAATAATTCATGAAGTATACAGTCAGAACTTAGTACTCGTCTTTTAGGTTTTCAAAAATGGGATAATTTAAAAAAAAATCTCATCAATTAAGGAAATTTGTAAGTTACCAGGTATAATTTAAACATTAAAATGCAAGACTAAAGTGCCATAAAAAATATTGGGGTCAATCACAGAACATTCCAAACAACCCTAGTAGAATACACATTCTTTTCAAGTGCACATGTAACATGCACCAAGATACACCATATTATGGTCCAAAAAACAAGTCTCAATAAATGTAAAATAACTGAAATTGTACAGAATATGTCCTTTGACCACAATAAAATTAATTAGGACATCAGTAACAGAAAAATATCTGGAAAATTCCTGAATATTTGGAAAATAAACAGCACACTTCTAAATGACCTATAGGTCAAAGAACCCACAAGGAAAATAGGAAAAATGTTGAACTGAATGAAATTCAAAGCAAAATCCTATCGGTATAGGTTTAACCAGAGAAACAGAAGCAGTAGAATATACTGTGTATATATATCCAGTAAAGAGTTGGCTTGTGCAGTTGTAGGGGCTAGTTGGTCTAAAATCCAAAAATGTGGATCAAACATCTGAGCAAACAGGCCATCGAGAAGGACAAGCTGGATCTCTACACAGCACAAGCTAAAACTGCTATCCACAGATGGAATTTCTTCTTCAGAGAATTCTCAGCTCTGTTCTTTGGTCTTTCAACTGATTCAATCAGGCCCCCAGATTAAGTTGGATAATCTGTTTACTTAAAAGCCACTAATTATGAACTTGAATCACATCTATAGACAACCTTCACAGCAACACCTATATTTAGGTTTGATTAAACAACTAGGGTCTACAGCTTAGCCAAGTTGATGCATAAAATTGACTATCATAACAACAACAAAATTGGTGAGATGCAGAGAGAGTCATGCTTAGAGCTTTAAATGCTTCCATTAGAGAAGAAGAAAGTCCAAAATTAACTATGAAAACTTCCAGCATAAGAAGCTAAAAAAACCAAAACAATGACAGCCTCCACTACCACCACAACAAAAAAAAAACAGATAAAAAGAAGAAAAAGGACAAGAGAAGAAGCAAATTAAACAAAATAACTAGAAAGAAGGAAGTTGGAGGACTACTTGATTTTAAGACTTACTATTATAGAACTGGTAAATACATATCTCCAAGGCTTTTAATGACATTTCAGATGTGCCAATTTAGAAAATCCCCAGCTCCAACTCCTCCCTGCTTATCATGCTCTAGATATAACTTTCTGGAAGTCAAGAACTGGATGCCCCCTTGAAGGTAGAAGGTAGTTCCATCCTTTCATTTTCCAGAAAAAAACACCCAAGGCCAAATACTTGTGCTCAAGGACTAGAACCCTGGTTTCCAAAACCCCTTCCCAGAGCTCTTCCCATTACAATGTACGGTCTCCAAGTTGTCTTACAGGTCACTAAAACTCTGCCACACCTAGGCCACTGTGCTGTAGTAACCATTGGGAAAAGCTACCACCTACCTGTCTGCTCATTTTCTTTTACTTCTTAAGTTTATCCACAGGCTTGCACAAGAAGCAATTTTATGTTAATTAGAAAAGGGCACACCCTGTTGGGGAACCTCCTAGGAAATAAACATCTTTTCTAGGCTGAAAGATTAGAAAAGGGCACCCATTCCCTGAGGCTGATGTGGCCCCCTCCAGTGCAGGCGGCCTGGAAGTGGCACTCCACCTAGATTCCAACCCAAGTTCACATTCCATGGTGAAGTCCTCTGCACAACTATCTGCAGTAGCTAGCTTATTTATCATTCACCAATTTAGCAAATGCAGAAAATCAAGTAATGTCATTCCATAAAAATACTCCATTCATCGAGTCAAATATTAAAAAACTTAGAAAGAATCATATCTTAAAACTCTTAAGCTATATCTTAACTCTTGGCATACCAAGGTTCTAGTATTGGAAATAATTCAAGCAGAACTATAGTGTTAAAAGTAGACAGGAAAATTTTATTGCCAGTACTATTTTATTTTATTTTATTTCATTTTATTTTTTGCCAGTACTTCATATTAAAAAGTGATATTTTATGTTTGTTTTGTTTAGTAAGATTTGAAGTGTTTCTCTAAGTGCTATATTAAAAATCACATAGAAGGAAAATTATAGCAACATGTTTTCCTAAGCAATAAATGTCATCACTGAATTTTCAGCAAGGACATTTATCTTTCTAAAATAAAACTGTTGGATACACTAACTAAAGTTAGAATTTTATCTTTTAAATTTGTTTTCTTAAGTGAACATGTCCATAATCAAATTTGTAGACACATGCTATTTTTGTTTTATGCAGTTGTCATTAAGTTTTTAGTATAAACAGGATGTTCTCAAAAATAATACTTCCATTTTTTAATGAACATTCAAAGTGAAACAAATGAAATAAGATAGTAATTAACAATTTAAGTAAAATGTAATAAATTAGCAAACTCATTATCTTAGAAGAGACTGTTTCTTTTACTTACAAAATTACTCCCATAATCTACTTACTCCATTTTACGGTCTTGCGGTTGGCAGTATAAACGTGCCTGAAAACAAACCTTCAGGAAAACTAATTAACCTCATCTGACTCAACACCATTTTACTTGGATTTCCTATGCATTTAGAGCACCTAGTCTGTCTGCACCATTTTGTACTTTTTAATGTATTATTTTCTTAAGTAATTTTATGTGTCCAATGTTTTACACAGCATGATTTAGGCAATAATCACATCTGATGTAAAGCACATTCTCTGAAGTCAAGAGAGAGGATGTGGGAGGTGGGAGAGCCAGCATATTCATGAAGGGCAGTAGTGTCTAATTTTCTTTCTAGGTATACTTGGCTTGTGTCCCCAAACTGTCACCATGGACTGGGTTCATCTCTTCTATTTCAGTGGTGTCATACCTCTTAAAAACATACATCCCCTTAGATACTGTGGTTGTTATATTTGCTCAATAACCACTGTCAATTACCTGGCATTAATTTTTCATTTGATTTTGGAATATGGCCTGATTGGAAGGAGCTACCAGAAAGTGAGCTGTTCTAAGGCTGTTAAATCAGAAGGCTGGATTGTGTGGCACCAAAGGCACTTAAAATTTTTTTTAATGTTTATTCATTTTTGAGAGAGAGAGAGAGAGAGAGAGAGAACAGGGGAGGGGCAGAGAGAGAGACACACAGAATCCAAAGCAGGCTCCAGGCTCTGAGCTGTCAGCACAGAGCCCATCGCAGGGCTTGAACCCACAAACCACGAGATCATAACCTGAACCGAAGTCAGACGCTTAACCGACTGAGACACCCAAGGGCCCCTCAAAGGCACTTTAAACTCTATAATCATAGGCCATCAATGGCATCATGTTTTAGAAGCAGTCTCGTATGCATTATTTCATCTGACATGACTGACCACAACCCTATTAAGACAGGAAGGGCAGGTATCAATCACATTTTATAGGTGAGGAAACATTTAGAAATGCTGACATGGGGCGCCTGGGTGGCGCAGTCGGTTAAGCGTCCGACTTCAGCCAGGTCACGATCTCGCGGTCCGTGAGTTCAAGCCCCGCGTCAGGCTCTGGGCTGATGGCTCAGAGCCTGGAGCCTGTTTCCAATTCTGTGTCTCCCTCTCTCTCTGCCCCTCCCCCATTCATGCTCTGTCTCTCTCTGTCCCCAAAAAAAATAAATAAAAAAACGTTGGAAAAAAAAAAAATTAAAAAAAAAAAAAAAAGAAATGCTGACTTGTTCACATCTCATTTAGAATAAATGATTGTGTAATCCGCAACTGTTATTAAATTTAAATAATGTTAATTATATAAAAATTTTATTATAGTGCTAGAAATAAAAATTTTTCTTAAAAAAAATTTTTTTTTAATGTTTCTCTATTTTTAAGGGCGGTGGGTGAGAAGGGGCAGAGAAAAGGAGACAGAGGATCCTGAGTCGGCTCCACCCTGACAGCAGAGAGCCCGATGTAGGGACTGAACTCATGAACCTAGAGATATGACCAGAGCTGAAGTTGAAGGCTTAACCGACTGAGCCACCCAGGCACCCCTAAAATTTCTCATTTTGTCACTAGGTAGATTCATTCCTCTCCCTAAACTACCACCTCATTTACTATAGGGATTTAGTGTTCACTTGCAAATCATAGAAAGTAAAACATAATTGTCTAATACAGTAACCCCACCAAACCCTCCTACTCATATATCTCCTGTCCAAAAATGTAGAAATCCATTATTCACCCAACCTTGAATCTTTCAAATTGGTTTACTCTAGGTGAACTTGTACACTTGAATAAACACAGAAATCAAGCAAAATAAGTTATATTTGCACTTTACTATCCTGGAAGGTATCTTATGATCTGGTCCCAACCTATCTTTCCAGCTTTATTTCCAACGATATCCTCTCCTCTATTCACATAAATTGTTCCTCACTTTTCTCAGTTTCCTCTACTGGAAATTCCCTTCCCCACCCATTTCCTCTTATTCAAACTTTACCCCTTCTTCAAGGCCTAGTATTAATGCTATCTACTTTGCATACATGCAGACTTCCTGATCCGTAATATCAAAATTAATCTCTCCCTTCTCCATGAAGCTACTGTACTTTCTCTGAACTTCTGCTTTATATAGAGTTCATTGTGTACAGATGACTATCTGTTTGGTTCAGCTGAGAGCTTTTTTTGTAGGCAGGGGGAGTATCTTTCTTTATCTTTCTATCCACCACGTGCATATTGTAGATATTTGGAAGAATGTTTGCTGAATGCAAATTACCTTGCACACAGAACGACTGTCTTGGTCTGGGTTTTCACTGTAACTTATCTGCACTTGGACTATTAAGGCAGCCTTTGGTTGATCTCCTCAACCTGTAGTCTTGTCTCCTTCCAGTTTATTTTCCACGCTACTACCACAATGATCTCTCTAAGACAAAAAGCTAATCATGTCACTTTACAATTTTAAAACTTTTATATTGTTTCCCACCATCTAAAGGACAAAGTCCAGTTTCTAAATATGCCATACAAGGCCCATCTTGATCTGGCCCCAGTTTACTCCTCTAAAACTTTCTACCATAATTCCTGCAGATGTCTGTCCCTGTATACCTAACTTCCCACAACTATCAGGATATCAAACTCTCACCAATCCCTTTGCATGTACTGTCTGTATCCTGGCCCACCATTCTTTATGCCTCATCTCAGGGGAAGTATAAAATGGCAGTTAAGTGAACTATATCTGTGTTTAAATCCTGGATTGTCCATTGCTTGGAGAGTAATCTTGGATGAGTTAAACTTTGCAAATACAGCTGAAGGAAGATTAGAAAGGTGTCTGGCCTCACCATTCTCCCCTTAGTCTCTTTGCAAAACCACTCTATTCATATGCTTTGGTGGGCAACTCTGGCATTTTGTGTAAAATACAAAACTAAGAGCCAGTATTAGACTCTAAGCCCTAGGGTTCCTTGTAGGTAGATGTAATTAATCAAGTTCCAGATTGAAAAACAGATAAGCTTTAACCTTGTTTTCCTAGCTCCTTATTCACTATATATTAAAATGTGATGTAATAATACATAGAAATTTTAAATCCTTGTCTGCAATGGTGGTCCATGTCAGCAAGGATGCACATTTAACATATTTTCATATATTGCTTGCCTCATATATCTTCGGTGAAATATCTGCTCAGATCTTTTGTCCATTTCTTAAATTGGTTTGTTTTCTTATTGTTGAGTTTTCAGAATTCTTTATATATTTTGGATATAAGTCTTTTATTAGATATATAATTTGCAACTATTGCTTCCCAGTCTGTGGCTTGTCTTTTCATCCCTTAAAAGCATCTTTTTCAAAACCAAAATTTTTAATTTTGATATAGTCCAATTTATTAGTGCACTTCATGTCTTTTTGTATCTAAAACTCATTAACATAACCAAGTCCATAAAGATATTCTCCTATGTTTTCTTTTAGAAGCTTAATAGTTTTACTTTTAAGCCCATGATCCTTTTTTTTTTCTTTTTAAAGTAAGCTTCACACCCATTGTGGAGCTCAACGTGGGGCTTGAACTCATGACCCTAAGATCAAGAGTTAGATGCTTAACTGAGCCACCCAGGAGCCCCAGTGTCAATGATCCATTTTGAGTTAATTTTTGTATACAGTGTGAGGTAGGTATCAATGTTCATTTTTTTGCACATAGACTTTCAGTTGCTCTAACACCATTTGTTAAAAAGATTATCATTTCTTAATCAAACTGTCTTTGTACTTTTGTCAAGTTATCAGTTGACTATATATGTGAGTCTCTTTCTGGGCTCTGTATTCTGTTCCATTGATACCTCTCTGTATCCATTAGCCATCTATTTTTTTCCTCTGTAAGATTTAATAGGTATGTAATGTTCTAGAGGGTTATAACCAGCATATATTTAAGTATCCCTAGTCCAAGGTATCATAGCTCCAAATAAGAATTGCTTTCTGTTCTAAGAATCTGAAACAGAAAGGTAACAGCAACATCAAAAAGCGAACTGAACAGAACCCGGCTGATGTGAAGCGGAACAAGAATGTTGTAACAGGCGATAATACCCTAGCTAGGCAACTGCTCTGCCTGGAAACAGAGTTTTCAACCTTAAACAACCCAGATGAGGTGAATCCTTTGGCATAACCTATTTCCATGTCAGATTCATAGCTTTGTAAGGGGTTCAATTGTTTCTATTTTGTTTTAACCTGGCTTAGGTGCCAGATATTAATCAAAAATTCAGCAGCCACAGTGTTCTAAAAAAGAACCATTCACAGGTACATACAGTATGAACTTACAGACATTCTTCAAATGTTACTCTAGAAACTTTTAGCCAAAACAAAGCAAAATTAATTTTCTCATACAGAAACATTCCTTTTATACTTTTTTGTTGGAATAGAGTATTTTATCAGTATTTTGTGAAAATTATGTTAATAAGAGCCTTTCCACATTATAAAAGGCTCTCTATTATCTTAAGACTTTAAGACTCCAGGAATCAAAGTGATGCAGACATCCTTCCATCCTAGAGCCACAGCACAAAAGACCCAAAGCAGTGGTGCTGCAATCCTACCATCCTTAGGTTGCAACCCCCTCTGGAGGCCAGGCTGTTAGGCGCTTCATTTTTGTTGCAGGCTGGGCTTACGTACTGTAACAGGTGTTATGTCCCCTTATTCCTACTTAAAATTGTTGCTATTCACTGGCACAGCTTAGAAGCAAAGCTAGCTAGGTTAGAAGAAAGGACTCTCATTTTGTCTCTCTAGAAGAGCATAACCTTGTCTTCTGCAGACATCCGAGCCTAACATTGTAAGAGACAGATAATCTAGATCCAGACTTGCTTTTTAACCTTATTTACTTGTATTCACCTATGCTCCCAACATACAGGAAAAGGTTAAGTGATATGTGTATTTTCATCACTGATTCATTTGCTACAAAAACTACGAGCAAAACCTTTAAATATTGGCTAAAATGTAAAGACATTTTGTTCCAAAATTCTTTCCATACTACCCAGCAGAGGTTAAAACAATAAAATGCAGAAAGCATAATTTTTAAAACTCCAGTGGAATACTGGTAAATCCTACCTGAGAATATAATAGTGAACATAACGCCAAACAATTAAGGCTGGCTAATAACTTTGCAATGTTATCCTGGTCTTCAATTTCTGGGCCACTCTCCAGAAGCATCAGGATCAGACATTCTTACCTTCTATCACACTAAATGTACTTTCACAGGTCAGCTACATATCCTTTTTTCTAGGTGACTGGGCAAGTACATACCTAGTACATCTAAAACCAAGTCTTACCACACAGCAGCAGGATATAAAATAAAAGGACTACGACACTCTAGCCTTTGTATGAGGCCTACATGATATCTTTCTAAACTCTTGGAAGCCAAGCCAAGGGTTTTTCTTTTTAACTCCCTTTAACAAAGACTGTCTTTAAGATATTTCACGTTACTGTCAGTCTTGTGAACAAATAAGCATATCTGGAAATTTTCTATTAATTTGTAATGATTAATAAGACTAAAAAAGTAAGTGCTTATCTAAAAGGAAGAAAAATTAACAGGAAGTCATTATATAATTTTTGAAGTAAGAAAACATCCTTTTTCACAGAACCAAGAAAATCAAATATGCAGCAAAGAACAAGTCTAATTTCCTATCTGTTAAGAGACAGTGTATGTGTGTGTGTGTGTGTGTGTGTATAAGTGAAAATATAAATTAAAGAGAAAGGATTTGGTACTTAAGCTCATATGCCAATTAATCTACCTTTAGCCACAAGAAAAGTGCTTTTCAGTAGGAAGAGAGACCTACCCATGATCATGTAATAAATTTGAGACTGTTTAAATAAGATAATTCTTTAAAGAAGCAGCTAAGTCAATACCATAAATTTGAAAACAGAATGCAGACTAGTTGACATGACAAAATTAGCAGTTAGCAATAGCAGGAAAATACATTAAGGATATTTAAAATAAAGGAAAAATTTAAGTGAGTGAAAGTAACAAATCAAATATAAAATAATATTAAAAATCTAGTAAGCTACTTGTATACTTCAAAATAATAATGGAAATCCTATTTATAACATTCACATAGGTGCATTTAGTTTTTACTTATTTTTTTAATGTTTATTTATTTATTTTTTTATTTGATAGAGAACACAAGCATGGGAAGGGGCAGAGAGAGAGGGAGAAAGGATATAAAGTGGGCTCTGCACTGACAACAGCAAGCCCAATGCGGGGCTCGAACTCACAAACCACAAGAATATGACCTGAGCCAAAGTCGGACGCTCAACTAACTGAGCCATCCTGGTGCCCCCATGTAGGTGCACTTAAATAATAAACACATTGAAATCAACATGAATACACATATATATTGAATGAACTAATAATACACAGAGTGTAGCAATATCTAAACAATAAGACTAAGGAGAGAAGAGGGATCAAATATTACTAACATATCAAAGTTGGCAAAAAGGTAGGAAAGAACTGTAATGAATTCTGTGAGATTCCTCTCCAAAGTAGGTCATTACCAAATAATTTATATTGTGTCTACTTTTAAAAAGACAAGCTTAAATAAAGGCAAAGATTCAATAAGGTGAACAAAAGAGAACAAAATCCACTCATTTAGATTAATGTTGATGAAACACTAAGGCAGTGGTTCTTAAAAAAAGTTATAGAACTTGTAGAAAACTGATTTTGGCTGGCAGAACGGACCCTCTTACTTTATCTTCCTAGAATAGAGTGACCTTGTCTTATACAAACATCTGAGCCTAGCACTGAAAAAAGACAAATAATCTGGATCCAAACTTAATTTTTAACCTTATTTACCTTTATTCACCTATGCTCCCAACATTTAGGAAAAGGTTAAGTAACATGTATATTTTCATCACTAATTATTTGGCTACAAAAACTATGAGAAAATCACATGCTAGACTTGCTGAATGATTTTTTCTTTGTTTTGTGTTTTTGTTTTTTGAGGGGGGTGGGTCCTACCACATGCATTTTGTAAAAGCCAAACAAAGTTTAAAAATTTGTCTTTAGGTTATTCGAATACGCACTCTTGGTAGGCATGGAGGGAGTTATTTAATTTAATTAATTATTAATTAATTTAAGTTTATTTACTTAGAGAAAGAGAGAGCATCAGTCGGGGAGGAGAGAGAGAGGAAGAGTAAGAATCCCAAGCAGGTTTGCACTGGCAGCGCAGAGCCCAATGTGGGGTTCGACCTCATGAACCATGGTATCATGACCTAAGCCAAAACCAAAAGTCAAAGGCTCGACCTACTGAGCCACAAAGGCACCCCTGGAGGGAGTTATTTTAAATAGTGTGGTCTGTAAAGATGTTAGTTTGAGCAAAGAACTGCATGAAGAGAAGGAATGGTTACTAAGACTATCTTAGAGAGGAAACTTTCAAGCTGAGGTAACTCAGAGTGCACAGGCCTGAAAAAGGAATGAGCTTGGCATGTCTGTGAAACAGCAAGAAGGACAGTATGCTGCCTTTGAAGTGAGCCACTAGAGTAAGGTAAATAGCTTGGCCAAAGTGTGTAAGAAAGCCGAGGGTGTGAGGACCAGAGCACAGAGTACAGGGGTTGCCTTTTTTAGAAAGCAGCATAGAAATTCCGATGCAGATGGGTAGATTGGTGGCGGGCAAATGAGGACTTTCTCTCACTGGTTCAGTTTCCGTAATGAAATAAGAAGCAAGGTGATCAGCCAAAAGTGAGAAGAGTAGTGAAGCTGTTGGGTGTCAATAATTAATATGATTCTCCTCTAGGAACAACAAGAAAACCAACTAAGAAACCTATTAAAAACAATGAAGCAGCTATTCATTTCCTCTCTGCCTACATCCCCATATTAGGGAATCTACCCTACTCCTACCCCTGGAAGAAATAGCCTTATTCTATCAGTTAGGTTCAGGTTCTGCTACACTTAATAGAAACTCCAATAACATGACTTAGATAACTTGAAGGTTCTTTTATCCCACACAGAAAAACTCCAGAGATAGGCAATCCAAGTCGGAATTGTGGTTCCATGAGGATTTTAAGGCCCCAGGCTCTTTCAATCTCTCTGTTTTGCTAAGGCTAGCCCCCTCCCTCTTTCCTTTAGAAAAGACTGCCTGAGAGTCAGATACACTTCTGTTTCATTTCATCAGCAAGAATTCGGTCACAAGGCCTTGCCTGGCTACAAAGAGGTATGGTGAATGTCGTCTGATGAGGTGGTCAAGAGTCCATCTAAATATTTGGGTTCTCATTACTAAATAAGTAGGGTAGTGGAAGATGGAGGGACATAGCATCTCTGTCACACCTGCATATCTCATGGCTTTCTAAGAGCCCCTCCACCATCAGTGTCCCCACCAATGACATAACTCAATGGATGGCTAACCCAAGCCAAGGCAGTAAGATTCTCTCTCTCTGGGAAGTCAGGCTTTGGGACACAGAAATCTAAGCAATTACTTCTGAAGGGCTGAACTGCAGGAGACAACAGGCAAGAGCCCTACTGAGAAAACACAAGATTGTAGAAGAGAACAAATGAACAGACAAAAGGAGAGTTGAGAACGCAGAAGGAGAGAAACATAAGTTTGTGACAACAGCCATTCCTGTCAGGCCTGTATGCAATTCTTTTATTTGGATTCTATGCAACTCTTCTATTCTTTTATGCAGAAATCCCTTTAGTTTATTTATATGTAAAATCACTTTATAGAAAAATATGAGTTTTTGAGTAGGTTTCTATTCCCCACAACCAAAGGATCCTTAAGATAGCTAATAAAAAAATTATGATTTAATATTATGTGCACATGAAGTATTTCTGTATCTTTGGTGAAACTTGTGGAAGATACTCATCATGTTCTTCTGCACCCCTTTTGGACAGATGGGTAAGATAGAATTTCCTTTAGAATTTTGTATTTTTTAAAAAGCATATAATAATTAGAAATTGATATCCTTCTTTTTTAAATTCAGATAATGGCAGTTAAGTAATGTTTGTCTTTTTCTGTCCTACCAGGAAGACAATGACTAGATTTATTACACAATTACAAGTATTTATAGCAATTCCTGGTTAGAGGACAAAGCCTGGAGGAGATTTCATTATTGTTTCTAAGCATTTACTGCTCTACCTTGTAAAACGTTTCTATTTCACCACAGAGCCACCAGGCTTGGCCACATCACTTGTTCTCACCAACAAAATGGTGAGGTGATAGATGCCACATCTAAGTAGAAGCTTTAAGAGTTAGCATACGATTCCATTGTCCCTCTTTTTCCTCTGCCATGCCTCTCGGCCAGAGGCTTTTCCTTCATCCTGGACCCTTCAATGTAAGTGATATGCAGCAGATCCACAGATCATGCCAGGATGTAGCCAGAACAAAAGAACAAACATTAGTTTTAACCCACTGAGATTTTGGGATTGTTTGTTATCATAGCATAACCTAACTTAAGCTGACTAATAAAAGAAGCAATTCAGTGTGTTTATGGGCAGGACACTGAGGTAGATCAGAAAGGACAAAAGGACAAAAATGTCTGAGGGGACCACTAGGGACATCCAGGATTCCTGTCTCAATACCTATCACCACCACTCAGCCAGTTATCTAAGCCACAAGCCTAGGAGTCATCTGGAATATATCTTTCTCCTTTGGGTCTCCTATATCCAAATCTTTTGCTTCCTTATCATCTAAATCCATCCCCATAGATACTACTTTAGTGGGTTAACCCTTATTACCTCTTCCTTGGACTAATAATCTACTAATGTGTCTTTGTGTTTTGATCTCCTTCTTCCAGCCCATCCCCTACACTTATGTAGAATAATATTTCTAACATGATGTCATACCTTTGCTAGAAACATTCGATGTGAGAGTTTCACTTCAGCTGGACACAAGTAAGCTGGCCCCGGCCAACTGTTCTCTGGGCTCTGGAGGGGCTGTCAGACCATTAACAGGTTCAAGCACCAACTTTGCCACTTTCTACACACAAATCACTTAACCTCTTTAAGTGCAGTGGTTTTTGTTTGTTTGTTTGTTTGTTTTTGTAAAACAGGAATCATAATAAAGACTATATCTTGCAGCTTTGTTGTAGAGGTTAAATTCGAGAAATAAATTGATTTGGCAAATCAGTGGTCTGGTCACACTGTAGAACAAGAAATATTTGTGGAATAACAGAACGATTCTCTGGCTCCAGCACCTATGAACACTTCACAGCCCTTATCTGTTCATACAGCTGTCTCTACTAGACACTAAGCAACTTGTGAAGAAACGTGGACTTACTAATCTGAGCATCCTGGGACCTAGCACAGTGCTTGGTACAAAGGAGAAACTCAAAATAATGTGCAAAAGTGAAGCCATACCTGAAAGGTGGTAAAATGTCTGAACACTTTGGGGGGAAAGGGTACAAAGAGTAAAACTAGAGAAAAAAAAGACGAGAGGAAAAAATAAAATCACTAACTCTAAGTTTCCCTCAGGCCCTTGTGCACCTTCATGTGTTTTTAACTTTGTGCTAAACAAAGATCTCTCTGCATCTTGAATGGCCTCTTTCTTCTGTATTTTGCCAATTTAATTGATAGGTGAATTCACAATGTATAGACAAAGAAAGTAGGAAAGCAATGAATTTCACAACTCTTCAATGTGACTAGATTTGTTCCAGGGTAGAGAATACTTCCTCAAATGCTTGAATAACTTAAGAAATGTTTTTCTGCACATAATCTCAACGCTACATTTCAAATGTACAACTCCGTTCTCCAAAAACAAGTGATACTACCAGATCAATAGAATGTAACTCTCAGGCATAATACAAATCAATACATTCTAAAGAGATGCAAATGCTTTTTCTCCATTTTGACAGGAGAATCTCCCCCATGTGGGCATTTCACTGCTTCCTGTCTTCCATTTGAAATCTAATTGTAAAAACAGTAGGGTTGTCAAATTTCTGAAGTATATAATTGAAGTTCAAGGATTTTGTTTGTTTGTTTTATTTTGAAGGTGATTCCTTGGATATGGATTAAGGTTCTCAATGAACTAACTGGGCATTTTAAAAGTGTTTTTTTTAGTTCAAACAGCCCAAGAAACAGTTTTGTTCAAAATATCCAAAAATCCTTGCTATAAAGACCCAAACAGAAGAAAAGTAGAAGCTTGCCAGAAATGCCAAATGATGGTATGGTTTGCATTATAATTTTTACTATTCCAAAATTTTAAATGTAACAGATAAAGGCAGTAAAATAAACCATCTAGTCTACATTGGGGTATTATACAACACTAATTTCAAGGATTGGACTTAATGCTAAAATGTTATTTCTTTCCAATAGTGGCTCCAAAAAATGGTTTATCTTTCTAGCATTAGGGTATAATTTATGAAATTGATGATATTTGTCCATTCTTGATCTACAAAAATGGCAATTGGACATTCAACTCTTTTTTTCAATGTTAATTTATTTTTGAGAGAGAGAGAGAGACAGAGTGTGAGTGGGGAG
Source organism: Acinonyx jubatus (assembly GCF_027475565.1). Classification (NCBI taxonomy): domain Eukaryota; kingdom Metazoa; phylum Chordata; class Mammalia; order Carnivora; family Felidae; genus Acinonyx; species Acinonyx jubatus. Next base: position 130,404,715 of record NC_069380.1, on the reverse strand, counting down.
AGGGGCAGAGAGAGAGAGAGAGTGAGAGAGAGAGAGACAGAATCCCATCAGCACAGAGCCTGATGCAGGGCTCAAATCCACGAGCCATGAGATCATGACCTGAGCAGAAGTCGGACGCTTAACCGACTGAGCCACCCTAGTGCCCCACATTCAACTATTTTTTGACCTGGTATTTTGAATTTTCCCAGAAATATATATTGCCTACCTAACATCCATAATAATTTGTAGACACGTCTATTAGGGCACTCGACATACTAAATTGTAATTAATTGTTTATAATTGCACTCATATACTATATTTTGAACATGTGCCTTTATTTTCATGTTCCTGGAGTCTAGCACTGTCTGGCACATAGCAGTTCTTGCAGCATCTGGCTACAACAGTAACATATGTTTGAGAGTAGAATGACTGCTTAGGAAAGAACATATACAAAATAAAAAGCAAGTTCTAGTACAAGTTAGCATGCAAACTTCATTAAAATTGGGACTGCTCCATAGCTTGGTCATCTGCTATTCCATACCAAAGAGATAATACCTGCAAATTTTCTTTATTCAGAGACCAAGTTACCCACGGTATATATCTCGCATTTCTTTCTCTTCCTCTTTGTAAATATCTGCTTCAGTAGACATCTCAGAGCAAACGAAGGTAAACAGAAGCAGAAATGGTCTAAATGGTTAATGCAGTCCTTGCTTGTAAATGTTCTGTAGAACAGAAGAGGGGGACTTCTCAGAGATGATGATTCTAATGGTTAAAAAAGGGTTGTTAAAAGGTCTGCGGATTTCAATCTGTTATTGTATTATCTTTTAAAATTTGTACTATAATTTAAAAATGCATACTATCTTCTAAATGTTTGAAATTTAAACTTGGTATTATCTTTTTGAATCTGGACTTCCTGTGACTGATCATATTGAGACTCAGATCCCCAAGGCTGAGAGAAAGCTCACAAATGTTTTTGAGAAGCTAGAAACAATGGGAAGTTAAGAAATCCTAGTAACATATGTCAAACCCAACAAAGAGAGACTGGAGAGGCTACAATTGGCACCATCTAATTTGGGTGTTCACCCAGGCCTCGGGGAGTATACTCAGGAGGTATTTACGACTATATTACCCCTTGCCTCGTAACTTAAAGTTCAATCCAACTCATTAGGTCTTCCATCCCAACTTCAATATCCATATCTAAATTCCTGGTACTATCATAATAATGATATTTCATATTCAGTCAACCTAACATAAGTCATAACTAAAACACAAATACGACTTAACTTTACCAATAAGAGAGTTGTTTTAAGACAAAGGTCAACTAAATATCATGGGTCAACAGAACACAGCTGATCAAACCAGAACCTGTTCAAACATCAAAACTAATACCACTCTGGTTAACCTTGAAATATTTCTATCAAATGTTTAATGATTATAATTTGAGGGTATGTGTCAGTATTTGTTTGATTCATATTTCAATGTAATGAAAATAATTTAGAAGAGTAATCACAATATAATTACATTTGATAGAAATTACACAAAGACAGAATTTCTATAATGATTATAATCATCACAACAAACCAACGATTTCTAACTATTTGGTCTGCTTGTTACGTCTGATTTTATCCTTTGGTCTTTTATTATGAATCCCTACACGGATGCTAAAAAATAGGGCAGACAGCTGAATTTGGTTTATAGGATTAACTTGCAGCAGTTGAGCTCCACCTACAGGCAAAAAAATAATTCTTTACAGTCAACTTTAAAATAGGACGTTCCAAAAGACCAGCGCCAATTAAGCCCAAACTTAAAATTAACCTTAGGTGCTCAGTAGAATAATCTGGAGTGCTTTTTTTTAATTATTATTTATTTTATTTTATTTTATTATTATTTTTTTTTCCTAGAGTGCTTTTTTAACCTTAGGATGCCGTACCAAAATTTCTGACAGACTTAGTCAGAGGTGGGGCCTATTCCTAGGCCTGTACTGAAAAGGCTGAAAGACACTGATTTAAATCTTTACCAGCACATATCTTTTTAAAACATCAGAAATACTTAAATATCATATTTTATTCCTTATAAAATTATTTCAGTCCCAGAATATTGACCCTTTATTTTTTTAACATAACACTAACTTGAGAGTTAAACTATAGTGAAGCTGCTATAACTAACTAATAATTTTGGACTTTTTTTGTACACAAAATAAGTGTTCATGAGACAAATGTGGAAATTTCTAAGTAAGAGTGAAAAACTGTATTTTCCCTTTGAAATCCTGTACTGTCTTCTCTATCCCGACCTCCTTATTTTTCTTTTATTTCTCTTTGAGGGCAGGAGAGGTAAGATGAAGGAGGGAGAGAGGAGGATGTCAATATTGAAAATCTGGGGGAAGAGGGGAACAGTTAAAAATAGATGTTTTGGTGTTTTCACTATTTATTAAGGCATATTTTGCCAAATAAGCTTTATTTAGTACTTAAAGAAAAGTCAGCTCTGCTAAATTATAAGTTATATTAATTACAGGGTGTATAAATATTGCAACTTGTATTAAAGCCAGGAGAATTGAGGACTTAAGCACTTAAGCATAACAACTATTTGTTTCACCTGTTAAAAATTCAAAATGCATTTTTTGTCACATTATAAGCCTAACCTGTACCATATTCATAGTTCTTAAAAATTAGAAAATGCATGTTTTGAATGAAAATGAGAGAGAAAAAGCATCCTTGATTGTATGTATAATCTGACTTAAGGTTACAGACTTGATATGATATATAAGCTCATATATGGTCACTAAAACATTGTCAATAGTTGCCCAATGTTAATCTACTATATTTAAGTACGATTTCTGAATATAAGGGTTTATTACCATCAGTGGAGATTGCTGACAATTACTTTTCAGGTTACATGAAGGAAAAAATTGAGGAACCGAAGCAGTGCCAATAGGGAAATGCCTTTTATTTTTAAGTTTTTCTATATGAAGTGGAGAAACATAGCAGAAAAATAAGAATGTTGCTGGGGTTCCTGGGAGGCTCAGTCAGCTAAGCATCCAACTCTTGGTTTTGGCTCAGGTCATGATCTCACAGTGCTATGAGTTCCAGCCCCACGTCGGGCTCTGTGCTGACAGTGTGGAGCCTGCTTGGGATTCTCTCTTTCTCTCTCTCTGCCCCTCCCCTGCTCACTCTCTCTGTCTCTCTCTCAAAATAAATACACTTAAAAAAAAAATAAGAATGTTGTTTATATGTAGTTACACCCATCTTATCCCCAAATGTAGGCGATCCAAAGAAAACATTTTTAAGGCAGTATTATTTAAAATGTATACCATAAAGTTGAATAATAAAATCACAAAGGAGAGTTTTTCAGTTAAGTTGAATTTCAGAATATAGTGTTGAGTCACAAAATTTAACAACTCTTCACTATCAGACATTTGCTGAAATTTCTTTTCTGACAGAGATTAGGAGGGGTATATGGTATAAATCAGAGTTGAAAAGATAGTTAAGAATTTTTTCAGGCCCGCACACTTTCATAACCAGTTGTGACATATTTTACTCACCTAAATCTAAGGACTTGGCTTTTCATTCTATATGTTACTCTACTGCTTGCATTGGTATTAGACAAACACGGCCTTCTGCATCTAACTAATATATTGCTTGCCCCACATATAGAAATTTGTAGGGGCTTTTAAAGAAGAGATTAGAGAGAAAATGAAGAGGAATTTGACTCGAGGGACCACTGCTGTAAGTACTTTAAAACTGTATTTTAGGCCCCCAAACAGGCTAACACACAACTGGCATATCTATCAAACATTATGAAAATAGTGTTCTAAAAAAGAAGTGGAAGAGAGGACTCAATGCTAATTTAGAGCGAAGGAGAGAAAGACAACTGACACCAGGAAGCACCATAACTGACTCACCTGCGGGTAACCAACTTCTTCACTTCTCCCTCTCCAGTGGACTTCACATTTGCACCGGTGTCCTTTTTTAATTTTTTTGCAATCCTTTCTCTCATCAGATTCTTCCCATCACCATCAATATATTCATCATGCTCTGCACCTTCATATTCTCCATCCTGTAGAAATTGAAATGCAGTATTTGCTAGGCATCCCACATCCCCTCACACCAGCAGAGATCCATCTCCGACTGTCCACATTGCATTCTAAGCCAGTTTTGTTTTTTTATTTTAAATTAGTAAGGACTTGAAGCATTTGCTACAGGCGGGAATACCCGTATGGTCTGCTGTAGGCCAACTACATCAGTATGGGATACCTGAGTAAGGAGTGTTTGCTCCCTTCACACACAGCCCCTCCATGCAGCACAGGCCGTGCTCCCTCTGTATCACCCAGGGTATTGTGTTGTCCACATTCCTGTTCTTTCCCAGGGGAAGTGTAACTTCTGCAGGCAGTTGGCCAGCATACCGACCTCAACCAGAGATTAATTCAAGTAGATGAGGAGAAGGTGGAGAAGCTTAGATTTCTTACTATAATTGAAGTCACAGCAATTACTCCCCTTCTCAGAATCCTCCAGGGGACCCTCAACTCACTCAGGACCCTGTACAGTCTGTACTCCCTGACACAATCTCCTACAACTCCAGGCCAGCAACACCAGTCAGCTTTAGCGCTGGCGTTCTCTCCATTCAGAAACACCCAAATTCTATGTACCTGCACTGCTTGCTCTTACACCTCCTTTAGGTCTTTTTTTATAATCAGCTTTAATAGCCAATACAATTAATAAAGATCGCTATAGTCTTGAACGAGAATCTTCTGAATTGGGTACATTAAGGAATACTGCTATAAATGACTGATCTAAGCATTTTCCCAGACGCTGTGTAGGATACCCACGCATCAACATTTAAACTTTTGTTTAAAAATTTTTTTTTTTTATGTTTACATATTTTTGAGAGAGTGAGAGACAGACTGTGAGCAGAGAAGGGGCAGAGAGGGAGACACAGAATCTGAAGCAGGATCCAAGCTCTGAGCTGTCAGAACAGAGCCCGACGCGGGGCTCAAACTCACGAACCGTGAGATCATGACCTAAGCTGAAGTCGGACACTTAATCAACTGAGCCACCCAGGCACCCCAACATTTAAACTTTTAACACAATGAAATAAAATCAATGACATCTGAATTTTGAGTATTCTAGTAGTGAGAGGGAGAAAAATGGGCTAGAAATTCATATATGTATGATTTCAGTTTGTAGGGAAATACACATCTACATGCACACTTGGAAGGAAATACTTCAATCAAAATAAATGATTTAGTTTTCAGATCTTTAAAATTTTTTTAATTGTTCAAACTATATTTATAGTAAGATTAATACTCACATTAGCTGAATCTCCTGCTGCATCACCTTTTTCGCTACAAAAAAATGAAAGCAAGTAAAGTTTACCTTCAAAATGAAACTAATAAAATTATTCACTAATCAAAATTTAGAATATTTTGCTGGGATTAACAGTTCAAAATATAGGAATTTCAGAATGGCATTGTAGAGCAAACAGAAACATTCTAAAAGAGATTCATTTTTACAAAATGAATAATAAGTATGCCCGATTAGCACATATACAAATTCACTAGAATTAACAGAAAAAAGCAAATAACAACCAATAGTGATATTTTTATGAACAGAGGAGTTGAGAAAACAATTTCTTCCATTGGCTTGACATATTCTGGCTGAAAAGGCCAAATCCTTAAACTACCAGGATATTAAAAGATTTTTTTGAAATAGAATTTTGTAACACAAGCTAAATTCAGTACAATAGTGTTTTAATCCCCATTTGAGACATTGTCCCAATATCATGTGCAGTTGTATTTAACAGTAATACATCCTCCCTTCTCAGAGAGAAGCAACAAAGATAGAGAGTTTTCTGTTAACTCCTAAAATATGTCAGAAAAAAATACTCAATGAATTGGTCTAAAATACAGTGACTTCACAAAACTTTTCAACTCTGATTTGTCTACTCATCATACCAACTGGTACAAAATGCTTCAAAGCAACTTTGAATTAAACATTAAACTTAAAAAAAAAAAAAAAAGCAAACAGTTTCCTATTCAAACTATCCCAAGATTTAAAAGTTTAGCACTTAATTTTAAATTTAATTAGTTCAACAGAGATAGATAGTAAGATGAATGTAAGAGGCCAGTGTGCTTCCCTCCATTATGCTAGAACCTCTACTATCTCCATCACCAAAATGCTTTTGTTTTTTGTCTGAGTGGAAAAAACTGGATTTAAGAGAACAGAGCATTTTGTCACAAAAGCAGCGAGAAAATATCTGAGCCAGAAAATAAGGATTTGAGATCACATTGGTAGCATACTAACCTTCCAACAGCTGGCACAGAACTGAGATGGGGATCATCCTTAAGCAAGTCATGACTACTTTTGCTTTTTCCCTTCATGCTCTAGGAAGAAATATATGATATAATCATAAGTGAGGAAGAAATAAAATAGTCTTCCAAAAGGGCAAGTTAACAAATTTACATAAAATCTAGTACTGCTATAATGTGGCTAGCAAATTCAAATATATGTTCCTGAAATTTTCAGCATAAATTAAAGCTTTATAAGTAAGAAGCTAACTCTTGCATTGACAGAAAATATTATTTTAAAAACACCTTTTCTTCCAAAAAATGATACATCCTTCAAAATAAGTTACCACAGAACTGCACATATACATGTATTGTTTCTCTGAAGAACCCGATCACATTCTCTGACCTTTAGCACAGAACCAGAGTTAATAGTTGAAAAATAAAGATCTCATAGGCCACTTAATCTAGTCTCTCACCCAAAGCAGGAATCTCCTTGACATCACTGCTGACTAGTTAACCAGTATCTCAACACCTGAAAGGAGCTTACAACCACACCACACACACACACACACACACACACACACACCACCCTTTTTAAATTCTTCTAGTCTTCTCTTCTTGGACAGTTCTCTTTCTAATTGGAGGGGAAAAAAATCCACGTGCAATTTCTAACCATCCAACCAGTCCTAGTTTTACCTTCTAGAACTAAAACAAACTACAAGCAATGTCTGCTATTAGGTATAGTGAATAGAGTACAGTTTAAATACAAAGAGAATGGTAGGTATAATAATGACCCCCTACAGATGTCCACATCCTAGTCCTCAAAGCCTGTGAATATGTTACCTGACATGGCAAAAGGGACTTTGTGGATAAATTAAGGATTCTGAGATGGGGAGATTATCCTGGTTTATCAGGGTGCATCCAATGTAATCACAAGAGTCCTTACAAGTGAAAGAGGGAGGCAGGAGAGTCCATCCCATAATGATAAAGCATGAGAAAGACTCTACGGGCTATTGTTGGCTTTGAAGCTAGAGGAAGCGGCCACAAGCCAAGGAATGCAAATGAGCTCTAAAGGTGGAAAAGTGAAGGGAAGAGATTCTTCCCAGAACCTCCAGAAGGAAGGAAGCCCTGCCAATACCCCAGTATGTAGCCCAGGGAAACCTGTTTTGGACCTGTGACCCCAGAAATGTACCATATAAAATCTGTTTTGCTTCAGACCACTAAATTGATAGTCATTAGTTACAGCAGAAATATGAGATGAATACAAATGTACTAACATCTTTTTAAAACTAGTTAAGTATAAACAACTAGGACAAGTAAAGTTTAATACAATTTAATCAGGCCAGAACAGTTTGTAAATTAGACTGTTCAACATTTCTGACAACTTCTGTGCAAAAGGCCTGGCAGCAGTCTTCATGCTGTGTGTACCCCCAGATCCAAGCTTTTGGGAGACTTTAATTTCTTGGAATAAATGAGAATAGGACAAAGCATTCTTATTTTATTCTCAAAAGTGGTATATTTGTCCATCCATGTAACTTTTTATGGGTGAGAAAAAGAGTCTTTTTATAACTTGGGATTTGAGGTAAAAATGTTAGCATATCTTGCAGTGAGCGAAATGCTATGTGTATCACTGTGAATGTGGCACAGTTTACTCACTATTTTTTAAATCTAGCTATTGAGATACCTTTATAATGAAACTACCACTTAACTTGCCTCATTGAAAACTGCTTGTTTGATTGTAGACTTTCACATGAAAAATAGTTTCTGACATCTGTTTTTAAATTAGACACAAAGATTTGGGAGTAAACTTTAAACCAGTACGGACAGTTGAATAAAACTATTATTTAAGAAAGCAAAACAAAGGCAGGGATCCTCCAGATAAAAACTCTCCAAATGTTTGAAGCCTAGGACCACATTTTCACTTAGTTTTTACATCTTCAAAGTATATCCAGCTCGTCAAGCATTCTCCATGTGCAATGGTTTTTGGCTTCATCTTCATCCTCCGCAAGATCCTCCCTTCCTCTGAATGCATCTGGTTTGTCAGTATCCTTCTTAAATGTGTTCTGAACTGAACAAAATGCTGCAAATGTGATCCCCCCAATGCAAAGAATGTTAAATTCCTTATTCAGAGATCTTACTCTTCATAATTCAACTAGGACTTATGGCCTATAAAGTCTTATACCTATTCAGCTGATTGCATTAAGTTCAAGTACAGAATTTACATGTACTCCTATTCCACTTTAACTTCCTACTTCAAATAATCATGCACAGGTTGACAACAAAGCACTCTTTGGGCAGAAGTATTCAATCAACTATAAACCCATCTGACTATAATATCTCCCAGATCACATTTCCTCGTGTTGTCCACAAGACTCTGACAGTATGCTTTCCAGAACTCAAGATACGTTATTATGGCATCCTCCTATCATGCAATCCTATCAAAAAGGAAATGAAGTCAGTCTGGCAAGTCACTTAACTAGAGTCTCAGTTTCCTCATCTATAAAGGAAGGAAGTTGGACTAGATCCCTTTGAGCTGTAAAATTCTATTATTCTAAAAGAGATTTTATCAGGTAGTAGAAAGATACTGAAATAAATAATGAAGGAAAGCTAACCCATGTGGGAGAGGTACTTTGTCAGGAATAAATGAGTGGGGTGAAGTTGTCTCTGTAATCCCACACTGATAATCCATAAACCAGAGGGGTTCTATCTTATTTCTACTTTCACATAAAGTAAAACCCCAAAGCCCCAGTTCAGACTTCAGCATTATTAACTTGTGATGTTAGACAGGTTCTGGAATAAAGCTTAACACACTGTGGAGTCAATGAACTTGATAAGCAAATGAATAATGAAACAATTATTTTCAAGACTTCTAGAAATATTTAATTTCATCCATCCAGTGAAACTGAAAATTGTTCTTGGTCATTGTAAAAGACACTTACTTGACTTTGGTTCTAATTATTACATACATTTAAAAACAGTAAGTCTTACTTTTATCTATTGGTCATACTTTTCCAATATTCAGGCTAGCATTCATTTTTCTTAGCAAGGTCTCATTTAACCCCAAAGGTAAACTGTATTGGAACAGTTCTCAAAGTCTGAAGAACCGTACAAAAGGAAAATATATAAAATCTACTTCCATTTTTTTTTTTTTTTTGGCTCTAGAGTTTGTCTCATGCCCTCTAGAGAATTTCCTTTCCTCTAAGTCAACAACCTCCCATGATTTTTTATTGTTGTTGTATTTTCTCAAACTAAACTTATTCATGTCTCCATTATATAAACAGACCAAATAGCTAAATTTGGTAAGCCAAAGATTCTGCACAGTGTGCCGAGACCCATTCACATGTGGAGAATGGGTTGTTGGTGGGTCATGATGTACAGGATGCCTTCAAGGCTGCTCAAGCTACGATCCAGGAGCCCCAGGGAGTGCTCAGTAAGAGCACTAGGGCAGTTGTGTGGAGTTACGGCTTCCAACCCCAAATTGTTGGTGAAGTTTTTTGCCAACCCAACCCTCTAGACTGCTTTAACATGAGGGCAGCAGCGTCTGAATAATACAATCATATTAGAGACTGTTGGATATTGTTTAGCTCTCTGAGAATATAATACAGATTATAATATAGAGTATACTGTTTAAGACATTTGACTTTCAAAAACATTTTCCAAGACTGCATATTGTATCAAAGTAATGACTACCCACGTCCTTATTTCACAATCTAAATGGTTCAGAGTATTTTCATGTTACAAGGAGGAGATGTAAGGCTCGGAGAGACTAAGTAAAGGTCACAAAGTATCAGTGGAAAGCAAAGTGCCAATATAAGTGTGTATGATCCCAAATCCATGCTATCTCTACTCCAACCTACTGTCACTCAAAGATGACACAGTTTACCATCAAAGAGCCCACAGCCCAGAACTCTACACACTTAATATAGAAGAAAGAAAAGGGTATAATGTTTGAGTAGTATACAGTGAGAACATAGTCACATATTTCTTGTGTAATAAAACAAAATGGATGTTATTAAAAGGAAAATGTTAACTGTCACAAGAGAAGCAAACGTTAGATCAGAAAAAGAAACAATTAAGAAAAGACATTTAGAAAGATGGTATTTTAGGTGTTGAAAATAAGTGTGACTTTGACATCCAGAATGGGATAGGACTTCAGGCAGGTGAAAAACGTGAACAAAGACACACAGAAAAGAAAATACAAAACATTTATGTAGAACAGCAAATAGTTCAGGTCTGCTAACAGTGTTTCCTACATTTCCCTGATAAGAATTCCAGGGAATTCATTAAAAGTACAGCTTCTCAGGCCCCTTCCTTGGAGATTCTGATTCAGTAGGTCTGAAATGGGGTGTAGGAATGTAATTTTTAATTTTTAAGGAAGTATTGGACCTATTTTCCAGTGGTTTTAAATGGTTTAGGAAGTATTAGACAAGGGCGCCTGGGTGGTTCAGTCAGTTAAGCGTCTGACTCTTGATTTCAGCTCAGGTCATGATCTCAGTGTTGGTGAGATTGAGTCCCGCATGGAGCTCTGGGCAGTGCAGAGCCTGCTTAAGATTCTCTCTCTCTCTGTCTCTCTGCCCCTCCGCTGCTTGCGATCTCTCTCTCTCCCTCAAAGTAAATAAATAAACATTAAAAAAAAAAAAAAAAAAAAGAAGAAGAAGAAGAAGAAGTATTAGACCAAAGGGCAGAATTGGTAAAGGGGGATCATGGCCTTACTTCTAGAGTTAACAGAGTGTAACTGTGACATCTTAAGGGGTTTCAGGGTTTCAGGAAGACTGTTCTGAGTGAAAGAGAATAAAGAGTAAGAACTTGGGAGACCAGTCTATAGACTAAGGCAGCAGCCCAGGCTAGAAATGAAGGCCTGAATGAGGGTAGTAGCAAAAAAAATTAAAAGGAAAAATAGATTTAAGATATGTTATGGATGAAAAGTTGGTAGAATACTACAACAAACTGGTTTTGCAGAGAAAAAAGTAAGAAAAACACCGGAATCTAAAATTTTTCTTTAGAGGATACTGATACCAGGGAGTGGAAAAAGAAGTCACAGAACAGGGAGAAGTCTGGAAAACAAAGATAATGAACTAAGCCTTGGCTAGGGCTTGGGTTACTAGTAAGATATTCAAATAGAGAGAGATGGCCAGTAGGCAGCTGGTGAAAAGAAGAATAAGCCAACTAAAAGATACAGATTTGAGGGTCAGAAACAAACATTTGATAATTTTATCACACAGCACAGAGTCAGATGAGAGAAATATGATGACACAATACTAGGCCTATACTATTCATTTGATAATGGACTGTGGTTTGCAATTTTCTTGGCAAAAAGGAACGAATTTAGTCTTTCCACTGTGTGAAGTGTTTTTCAGGTTTGAGAGCAAACATAAAGGGCAAGACAACACTATCTGTGGTGTTCTCCTTTTGCATTTCAACCTTGTAGCAAACACAAATTGCTTTTATCAAGTTCACGATATTCAGTGTAAATTAAACATTTTGTTTGTTTTACTTTGTACAATAATAGTAAGCAGCAGCAGCAGAAGATATGCTTTAAACATGTAACACATACTGTTGTTACAAATAGAAAAAATTCAAACTAATTTCCCAGTAAAGTCAATCCTAAACTTACTGAACAAAACTTACTTCAGACTAGAAATTTAATTTGACAAAAAGAATGATAGAAGAACTCCTTTCTCCTACCCTGGCTCTGTCTCCAAGGCTGCTCAGCCTGATGTCCAGGACCCTGTGGGAGTTAGGCAACAGCAGGGGGCCAGCTGCACTGAGCTGCCTTCCACCCCAGAATGCTGTGCCACCAGTGCAATTTCCCAGCAGCCTTCTAGATGGCTTCGGCTGGGAGGAGGCAGCTTCTGAGCACTTGAATCGTATTAGAGACTTAAATGGCTATAGAAACCTAAGACCAAAACTCTGATTTTACTACCTCTTAATTACATTGGTCTTGCACAGTGACCTAGCCTTTCTGAGTACTGATTTCTTTGCTTAAATAGGAATAATATCTATATCACATGGCCATTTTAGAGATTACATAAAATAAATATTTATTTATAGTGGAGCTAAATCTAGTGGAGTCAAATGACGGAGAAGACACTCCAGACAAAACGAGAAACAGGAGTGGGGGTATTGTGGGGAAGGCATGGGTATGTAAGGAAACTTGACATCTTCAGAAAACATCAGTGAAAGGGACTCCTGGCAACTTCCAGATCTGACATTTGTGGTTTTGTCCATTTACAAATATACCCACAGGATCATGACATGAAGTATATCTTTCATTTTAATAAGGCACAAATTTGAATCATGAATAATGCAAAACTAGTGCTCTGACATCTAAAGAAGATAACTTCAGACATACTGGGGTGCCAGAGTGATCAATGATACTGAACAGGCCTAAAGAAAGGAGGTTTTCATATAAAGATGTATTTAACTTTGACACCTGAAGTAGAGATGTTTCCTAGAGAAAAAATCAAGAATGTGGGATAATAGCCCAGAAATAATATTGGGCTGTGTTCCTAGAGTTCAGAATTATTAGCATACAGGTGGTAGCTGAATCCATGGTATCAAACATATCACTCAAGGACACTGAAGACAGCAAGACAAAAATTATGACCAGAACATTTCTCTTTTTTTAATTTTTTTTTTGATGTTTATTTATCTTTGAGAGAGAGAGGTGTGTGTGAGCATGAGCAGTGGAGGGGCAGAGAGAAAGGGGAGAGGATCTAAAGTGATGAGGGAAGTATATGGATAAAGAATTAAAAACAAGGGTAAAAATAATGTGCTTTTAAATCAATGCTGTCATTACTGTTGGTTAGAAATAGGTAACTATTTCTAAGCAAATAAGGCAGTGCTAAGTTATAGAATTTTAATTACTATGATAAAACTTTGAACCTAATCCTTTAGGTTTCCGTGTTCACTAATCTTCTTTCTTTCTTTTTAAACACTGCAAAAAGGTAATCTATTTACAGAAGAGTGGTTTAAAGGCATTATGGTTTTCTTTACAAACAGATGTAAGAACAGGAATTGTCCACTTTTTAAAAACTCTGCATTTCAACCCTCCACTATTATTATAATGTACCAAACTGCTGTATCAAAGGCAGTCCTCCCTCCCCTTCCTTCCATCCTTCCCATCCCTCCCCAATTTGATTCTCTAAATAAATTTCCATAATTTCTTCATCATCCGTGGGAAGACATACCAGAATCTTTGGGAGTACAAACCCCTGAGGATGATTTTCTTGGAGTATATTTAACAGATTCACTGCTCTAAATAATGGCAAGGCACCATAGGTGTTCACAATGTATACTGTGATAAAAGTGATATTCAGGAAAATGATACTTATAGGCCTAATGGAAGCACTGGTAGGGTCAAAGGCCGGGAGGCAATATATAATCCAAATACATGTATCTTATACTGAGGCAGACATAGGTTCAAATCCCAGCTCTAGCTACTTACTAGTTGTGTGAGCAAATTATAATCTATCTATACCTTAATTTATTTATGGGTGAAATGGGGATAATGATAATATGTATCTTAAAGGGCTGTGATGAGAATTAATGACATTAATAATATATAGATAGATAATATTAAAATGAATGTATGACCTTGGTCCGTCACTATTTATTATAACAATGATCATAATCATTATCATCTAGCAAATCATTTAAATAGCAATTAAAATCTGAATCACAAAGTTGAGTCATTCTTTAACTCTAGTTCTGACTGATTAAAAAAAAAAAAAGCCAAGTTAAAAAACCCCACGAAATTACAATTTTAAGAGGGCATATCATCTCAGGAGTTGTAAATATTACTAACAACAGGTCATTTTACAAATCAGTTCGACGAACACTTCCTGACTGTGTACTATGAAAAACATGCTGTGCCACATGTAGCAGGAGATACAAAAATACCTTTTATAATTCAGAACAAAGGGCAACTTAGCGTTGTACCTGACTAACTCGATTTACTTCCTCCTCTTCTTCTTCAGCTTCCTCTCCAAATGAAAGTAAACTAAAATTTCTTATCAAAAAAAAAAAAAAAGGAAAAAAGAAAATTAAGAAAAAATTAAACAAAACTTATTGCATTTTCAAAGCAATAGAATAGAATATACAAGAAGAAACACATTTTGACCATTCAGCAGTATCTAATATGACTTAGGATTCAGCAGAAATCTACTAAGGATCTGTATTTTCAGCATAATGTTAAGGCATTGGCTTCAGACCATAGATACTTCACATATTAGATGAAACTAATGACTAAAATCCATCCTGAGCACGACCATTAAGTATACTCAGTCAAGCATGACAGAAATAATTAAGCTTTTTTATATATATAAATATTGGTTAACAAAATGGAGATTTCTGAAAAACTAACAAATATATAGCCCCAAGAGCACTACAAATGGGAAGCAATTAATCTAGCATCTTCCAAAATAGGTCTTAAAATTTAAAAACTGATAAAAGTTATGCAAATTGTCAAATAAAAAAAATATAAGCAATAATCTTAACAAAAAAAGAGCCCATGGGGAAGAAGAAACTGTCTTCTCTGAGGCTTCAAATTAAAGACATCTCAAGGAAGATAAATAATAAGTTATTAAAACTCTCTCTCAAGTATTGGAAAAATAAAAGATTTGGCAACAAAGAGGAATTTTCTTTCAAAACCTAGATGCAATCAATGACTACCAAATCATCCCTAAGATATTTGCTATGAATTAAAAACAAACAAGAAACAAAAACACATAGCTTTCAGGCTTGTTGCCAAGATAAATAATAGTGATGAAATACTGTATCTGAATATGGTGACAGTGACATTTCACTCAGAGATAAACTACTCAAAATAAATGAATCAAAAAATAGGACAGCAAATATGTAGCTATATAAGAATTTATTTTGCCACAAGACATCAACTGCTTATTAAAGTGGCTCATATTTGACAGTTTATAAAAGTGACTTAACTTATTTTGTAGGATGTCACAAAAAGAAACAAATATGTATTGAATACCCATACCACTGGGTGTTTTCAAATTCCTCTTCTTGTTTTATCTTCATAACAACCAGGTGTTGTAATTATAATCTCCATTTTACAAGATGGGGAAACTGGGGCTCAGAAATATTAACACACTTTGCTTCTTATAAACTGAGGCAGGATTACACTTAGAACTGTCTGAATCTATCACTTAGGAATAAAATAAAATAACTAATATGGACGCTGGAAATCACTAAAAGATTAAGCTGAGATCTGACTCTCTGATATCTATTTTTATAAAATAGACAAAACTAATAATGTGAAAAATACTGTTGACAAAATACTGAAACTTATTTACTCCAACACAGGAGCGAAAAATTATGTAACCATGCAGTCATTATATCATTCATACTTTACTTTCCAAGTTCTTTATACTGAGCATATATTAATTGAAAAATTAGTAAAAAAAACAAAAATTCTCAACTCATTTATATAAATAATTGCTATAGTGATCATAAATATTTATCTGTTTATTAATACAGATTTCATATAGACAGCTGACACAATACTTCTTCAGATTAAGTTCAAGTTATATACAGTTTTTAAATATAAGAAATGAATTTTTAGGAAAAACCGCGTAATTCAGATATCTTCCTGGCCCACACTGGCCTCTCCCTTCACTAGTAGACAGTTGTTACAAAAGGAAATAAAATGAATTAAATGAATTCTTCAGCTTTTCAATCTGAAGAAAAATGTTTCTATTATGATTACTTTGTGCCTTTGGGCTTCAATTTCTTTACTTCCTCCTCTGGTTTCTCTTTTTTTGGCTTTTTTATTTCTCTGGGAATGATGTCATCAAAAGGATTAAACAAAACCTATGAAAAAATATTTTGAAAACATTATTCCATTTTTTAAAACTTCACAAAAAATTAAGACCAATATTTAATTATGTTGACATTAGCATTTATATTTTTTGCTCATATAACTATTATAAGTCTAATATATATACTACATAAAGTGCTTCCACTTACATGGTCTCATTGTATTCTCTCAATAATCTTATGTGCAATTAAGTAGAGTGTATTTTATCCTTATTTTATAAAGAGGAAAAATATTCAAGAAACCTTAATATCTAGGTAAGGAAGACAAACTCAAGGGTTTTGACCCCAAAGCAAATGCTCTTAAGGACCTTGCTTCCTCAATGAAGGATCACTCTTAAATTACTTAGGAAGTTACTTCATTCAGCTAAATAAGTCTAATTCCTCTAACTTTCCACTGTAAATCAAGCTTTTCATGCATTGGATTATCAGCTAAAGTCTCATCCTTAAAGTCAAACCTTCAATTAAAAAAAAAAAAAATTCTTAATCAGAAATTGCACCTAAATTACACAGATAAAATCTGAGTTGTACTATTGATTTAGTATAAAGTCTCCATCCATTAGTTTAAAATACTAATAATCAGTTTCTTTTAAATGATCAATTAAGCACTGTATCTTAGAAATCATGCTCCTACCTCACAACTTCTTATTTTATGTGGATTGCGTGGTCTTTCTTCCTCATCAACGTCTACTTCTGTTAGCCGTAGCATGTTATATACTGTATCCCCTGTAACCTATCAGATAAGAAAACTGCAAACTATTATAATTATTCTTTGAATTTTTCTTAACGTTTATTTATTTTTGAGAGACAGAGAGGACAGAGCGTGAGTGGGGGAGGGGCAGAGAGAAAGGGAGACACAGAACCCGAAGCAAGCTCCAGGCTTTGAGCTGTCAGCACAGACCCCAACATGGGGCTCGAACCCACCTACCGCGAGATCATGACCTGAGCCAAAGTTGGACCTTAACTGAGCCACCCAGGCGCCCCTATATTCATCTTTGAAATAAAGGAAGACTTCTGAAAATATTTTTTTCAATAACTAAAAGGAAATTTCATATTTTTATATAGGAGCATATGTAGTAATAATGCAAATAAAGCAATTTCATCTTAATATTAAGGGGGAAAAGGAGAAATGGAGTTCAATCCCTTGCTAACATTTTTATGAAATTTCCTATGTGTATATATATATATACATATATATATATATAATATCAGTTTTCATTAAAAATAAAAATATAATGCCAGGTAACCTCCTACTGAATGACAACTTTTCATTAAAAAAAATAATAAATTTAGATTTTAGAATTGGGCAGAACAAGCAAATAAGAACACGTGGAAGTACTTTACAGATATTATCTTGTTTAATCCTCATAAACATCCTAAATACAGGTCCTTATACTCCTTATCTAGAGAAGAACATTGAGATTCAAAGAAGTTACACAGCGACAGTGTTGGCCTTTCTGAATTCTCATCACTCAGCTATACTTTGTCTCCAGTGCGAAAGGTATATAATAGCAATTGTAAAAAGTGGTTCACAATGACAACCTAAATCTCATTTTATTATATGCTGTTACTTTTTTTTTTTAATAACAGGAAGGAAAATCGTTGAACATCAGATAACCTGTGCTGGAGTGGTTCAAATGTGCCAATGCTTATTTCTTAAGCTACGTTGTTAAGTTTTAAGCAACAATATTGTACTACATGTTTTCAGCATGAGTCCTTACATTCAACATTTCTCAGGAGTTTTAAAGCAATACCAGTTTTCCAGTTGTACTCAGTTTGTTTTTTCCTCTTCATCATCAGAAAATCCAGTTTCATCTAGGCTGTGGGGAAACCATTCCTACTGAACCAGCAGAGGGAGCTGATACACTAGGGATGTGTAATATGCCTAAGACTTAACACATGTGGGAATGTGGGAATTAGAAGAGAAAGTGAGAAAACAAAACGGTCAGAATCCTCCTTTAAACAAAATGGTTCAAAATTCTACGGAAATGATATTCCCTCATATGATGCTAAACGTAAGCAGGATTAAATAGCTCCTATTCAAAGTAGTATTTCAGGTAAAAAGTTTTAATGTTAACACAATTTCCACTTTAAACTTTAAGGAAAACTTAAAACTACTAAATCTTGTTACCTAGATAATGCCTAGGTTTCTAAGAATGTAGAAATAATATCAGCTGAGTGATGCAGTAGCTAATACCATCGGTATGTTTTAGAAAAAGGAAAATTTTAAAGTTATAATCAATGACTTATTTGAAACATACACACATAAAGTTCAGATGGTCCTTCATAGTTCACTATAAAAGGGATATATTCCACCATTTTTAGAAATAATAAAAAAATAACCCAGGGAATATTTTTATGAGGGCAACTCCTAGATAAGTTGGCCATATGTATCATAGAAGCTGAAGATAACTGGACACAAACCTTTCCAAAAATGGTGTGCTTATTGTTAAGTTCATCTGCTCGACCCAGTGTAAAGAAGAATTGGCTGCCATTATCATGAGGACCAGCATTTGCCATGGCAACCAGCCCTCTCCGATTAAAACGTAACCGTGAGTGGAATTCATCCTGAAGCATTAAAAAAAAAAAAAAAAAAAAAAAAAAGTTTAGTGAATGATCTCAGTTATAAGGACCTTCATAGTCAGTAAACAAGGTTCTATACAACTTCTAATCAAAAATGCTAAAGTTTTATTTAACTGATTTTCAAGTATAAGCAAATCCAGTATTTATTCCCTCGATGCTATTAAACTTGACTTCACTAGCCTGGAAGTATCTTCTAAATATACACAACCACAAATTTAGCCTATTTTATGGGAAAGCTGCCCATATTTACACAGAAGAAGACATTCAAAGGGTAAGTGATTTCAAACTCATTCCCCTATTCTTCACATCCCTCAAAGTAATCTAACTTTTTAGAACCTTCTATTTTTTTCTCCAAAAAAACCTACCTTTGAATCACGGCAGAGTCTTCAACTACTGCCCTTCCCCACTCTGTTCTAAAGGTCATGAAAAAATTGCTTTCTTCTTGGTTTTTAATTCAAGGAAACTACTATAAATTGTTTTACTCTGTTTTTTACAGGTCTTTGTTAAATCTTTTCTGAACAAGCACTGGTCCCATTTGCCAGTTTTCCAAAGAGCAAGAGCAAGCCTTTCTAAGGTGAATTTCTTGCTATGGGAGGGCTCCATAACCTACATTAGTCTCTCCGTTAACAGAATTCCATTCCAGGCCTGATGCTAGACTCATTTATAATATAGCCATGTTATGTAATCAATGCTTTTCAGAAAGAAAGTTATTTTTCCTTAATAAATAATTGTCAAAGATTTGAACTCAAAGAGTTCTAACTCTGTATACCCCATGAAAAATGACCTAACTAAAAAACTTAACAAGGTAACCATATTACCTGGACATAATAGGCAAAAATCTCAATTTAGAAGGAAATTGTCAAAAAGAGCTATTCTGTTACACTGAATAACAGAATAAAGGAATGCTTCCTACTAGATGGAAGCTCCAAAATCCGGAGACATCTCAATTTGGTAAAATACAAAATAGTTTTATAGTGACATTTGAGACTTTTTGATTATAACCATTCCTCATTTTCTAAGGCCATTATCATCTGGAAATTAAAGCAAACAGTTCAAGTGTTGTTCTCAAGAATCACACAGTGACCCAGTAAAAAATTAAAAGAAACTCCAGACCCTCTATCTCATTAGTAAAAACATGATGTCTTCAAAAATTCTCTTACTTTAAGAACCAATGATGTTTACTCATTCAAAGAACATGATATTAGCACCATCAGATAAAAAAAACAACATTTAGTGTTTACTTGAACCCTCTGTGATTTTAATACCTTAACTAGGACATTAACTCATTTTTTCTTTTTAGTTCTGTGTTGGCAGTTAACAAATCAATCACCTATTCTTTTTTAAATTTTTTTAAATGTTTATTCATTTCTGAGAAAGAGAAAGAGAAAGAGAGAGAGAGAGAGAGAGAGAGAGAGAGAGAGAAAGAGCTCGCACGCACACGCACAAGCAGGGGAGGGGCAGAGAGAGAGAGATGGAGACACGGAATCTGAAGCAGGCTCCAGGGTCTGAGCTGTCAGCACAGAGCCTGCCTGCTGCGGGGCTCAGAACTCACAAGCTGAGCCGTAAGATCATGACCTGAGCCAAAGTCAGATGCTTAACAGACTGAGCCACCCAGGTGCCCCATCACTGACCTATTTTTGATTAATACACTTTTTTCTAACACTTTTTATGTTAATTCTTTCTTCTGTCCCTTTGTGATTTCCTGTTGTGTAATGCATTTTCCACTACAGGGGTCTACTGTGCACAATTAAGAATGAATTCTGCATTGGACCAAATTGTGTCTCCCCAGAATTCATAGGTTGAAGCTGTAACCCCCAGTGTGACTGTATTAGAGACAGGGCCTATGAAGAGATAATAAAGGATAAATGATGTCATAAGTGTGAAGCCCTAATCCAATAGCGGTGATGTCCTTATAAAAAGAGGAAGAGACACCAGAGCTCACTCTCTCTACCATGTAAAGACACAGCGAGCAGGTGGCCGTTGACAAGCCAGGAAGAGAACCTTCCCCAGAAATTGAATGCCAGCCAGCTGATCCGTACTTCCTAGCCTCCAGAACTGTGACAAACAAATTCCTGTTGTTTAAGTCACCCTGTCAGTGGTATTTTGTTGTAACAGTCCAAGCAGATTAATATAAATTCCATACAGTATTAAATAAAATATTTTAAAATAAAATGGCATATGAAATGTTCTAAAACCTTTTTACATTTACAAAGTTGTAGATATCAGATACAGTCAGCTATCAAGAATTATGTTACGTAGTCTTTTTTTCTGACTCACATTTTCCTCACTACCACCATTAGCTCTACCTGAATTCAATCTAGCAAAAAAGTCAGCAATAAGACAATTCTGAAAGAATGCTTGATAGGGTAGTGCTGCTCTTATCCCTTATAATCCCAAACATGTGATAAATACCAGATTTTGTGCAGTAATGTGAAATGTAGTTTTTTGACCAGGGGCACAGTGATTTTCAATTAAGGAATCCAAATTGATTTGCAAATAAATAACAATAAAAATTCAATCTCACCTTGAATGGGGCTCCATAGATAGACTCTCCACCAGTCCCTGTGCCAGTAGGATCTCCCCCTTGGACTATGAAACCAGGTACAACTCTATGAAAAATGGTGTTGTCATAATATGCTGAAAGAAATTTAAAATAATTTAGCAAAGTCTAAAGTGAAGTATATAGCTATCAGAGTTAATATAATTAGAGTCACAAGATTCCCCCCCCCCCCCAGAATGCTAAATAGGCTCCTAAACCCAAACCTTTTCTTCCCTTATTATAAAATGCCTACTCAAAACAGCACAATTTCTACAAAAAAGCATGACTGTTGTTGTGTTGTACTTATTTCCAGGAGTCTCTCAAATTGCATTACAGTTTATACATAAATATATTATTTGGAAGCTTTTAATATACAAGAGAGATCACATATGATCTCCTAATAGTACTTATTATCGGGAACCTAGAATCACGAGAGAGACTTCACCAAGGAAAACAAATTGCATGTAGGAGAAGCATGGCATCTCGGTGAGGTAAATCATGAGCAAAGAAGTTGTTGAGAGCAAAATGGCAAAAATTAGGGTTTGACTGAATCAGGGAGTTTATATTAAGAAGTAGCAACAATGGACAATATGAATAAGAAAAGATTCTCAATATCATCAGTCATTAGGGAAATGCTAATCAAAACCACAATGAATACCACATCACACCCACTAGGATGGCTATCATCCAAAGGAAAGGAAAAATAGCAAGTGTTAGTGAGGAGGTGGTGAAACTGGAGCCTTGTACATTGCATGTTGGGTTGTAAAACGATACAGGCACTGTGGAAAAGGTTGATGGCTCTACAAAATTTAAACACAGAATTATCCATCAATCTTACTTCTACGAATACATCCACCCCCCAAATTGAAAACAGGTACTAAACAAATACTTGTATATGAATGTTCCCAGCAGTGCCGTTCCCAACTGCAAAAGGAAGAAACAATCCAGATGTCCATCAATGAGTGAATGAATAAACAAGATGAGGTATTTACATACAGTGGAAGATCACTCAGCCAAAGAAGGGAGTGAAATACCGATATGCACTACAACATAGATGAAGCTCAAAACTATGCTATGTGAAAGAAGCCACACACAAAAAGTCATATATTATATGATTCCATTTATATGAAACATCCACAATAGGTAAATCCATAGAGATGGAAAACAGATTGGTGGTTGTCAGGGGAGGAGAGAGGGGAGAGAAGTGGAAGTGATTGCTTAATGAGTAGTTTTCTTTTGGGATAATAAAACTGTTTTGGAACTAGACAGAGGTGCTGGTTGTGTAACATAGCAAATATACTAAATATCATTGAATTGTCTTTGAAATGATTACTTTCATGTTATGTACATTTCACCTCTTTTATAAAAGATCCCTGAATGAAAGGAAAAAAAAATTATTTTTATCTCACCCAAACTAGTTTTGAACTTATATTAACTAATCAGGTGAGTACAAGAGGAAAATTTATGTAGAATATAGGTGTAGCCCTGAAGTACAGACTCTATTATTGTTGTTAAATCAAACAAACAAAACCCAACTAGCAACACACTAGACTGAGGTGGAGTCATTTGAGTGTAGGCTTAGCTCAGTCACACACTGAGGCTCGCAAAGAGAAAGATGGGAAAAGCAGAATTTCCTGAAAGCTTCGCTGAGCCTGCAGAACTGCCTGACATCAGTTTTCTTGTCGTCGTACAGGATTATGAATGTCTTTATTATGTAAATAACATTGAAAGGAGTCTTTTCCTACTTGCACCTGAACACAGCCTAAGTCATATAATGACAAATACAAATCAAGTGCCTACCGTGGGCCAGGCACTGTACTGAAAAATTACTGATAGAATTCATGAGGTACCTATACATAGATACTCAGTGACACTTCATGAGTCAAAACAAGAATGTGGTTTATCATAATTCATAAAGTACTGTAATATAGTGGCTTGCAGGCACCCTCATAATTATTTACATTTGCAAGATATAACTGGATATAAAATCCATATTTTAAAAAATCTAATATGTAATCTAACAACTGTATCCAGTATAGAGGATAGATAGGAAGAAGTAGACAGGAGAAACAACTGATTTTTTCAAACCCTTCTCCCAGTGAAGTTGTTGGGCTGTGTGCACAAGAGGTCTCCAGTGCAAACAAGTGCTCCTTGGTTACAAATAGAAACTAAAAACTAAGAGGTCTAAAAGTATCTCTCCTATACCCTTAAGTAACCATTTATTCAGGTTAAGGCTGCATGCAGCATGCAGGAGGAGTTCTGAGTCTTGGCTTTTGCTAGCTGCTACCTTAAACTCCATTTATTTTTTCCCCTCTTTTTATTTTTTTATATTTATTTCGAGAGAAACAGAAATAATGCGAGTGGGGAAGGGGCAGGGAGAAGGAGAGAGAAAGAATCCCAAAGAGCGTCCGCACAGCTAGCGCAAAGCCCAACTCTAGGATCAAACTCACAGAATTGTGAGATCACGACCTCAGCCTAAACCAAAACCAACAGTAGCATGCTTAACTGACTGAGAGCCACACAGATGCCCCTCTTTTTTTCCCTCTGTTTAAATCACTGGGATACAATTGACATTTAACATCACATTGGTTTCAGGTGGACAACATAATGATTCACTATTTGCATATATTGTGAAATAATCACCATAATAAGTCTTATAGTTAACATCCATCACCTCACATAGTAACAAATTCCTTTTTCTTGCAATGAGAACTTTTAAGATCTACTTTCTCGGCAACTTCCAAATATGCAATACAGCATTATTAACTATCCTCCACATGCTGTACACATAATTTTCTCATTATAAAATTAATATTATAAATTAATTCACTGTGTTCTGAAGATTAAATAAGATAATGTGGAGGCAATCTATAAACTTTCAAGTTCAACACAAATGTGAGGTCAAACTTTAATATTTTCGTTTAAATTCTATTTCGTTTAAATATGCAACAAGCCCCAGTTTACATCAGAAAATGACAATAATCCTTTAGGTCCATAATATGCAACCAATCAACTTTTTTTTTTTATGAGATCTGCTTTTTCAAAATATCAAACTCCCAGTATAGAGAATGGACTGGAAGGAAGTGACAAGGCTGGAGGGACAGGGAGCAACTATTGTCCCAAGAGTAAACCATGACTGTGACTTCTACTGAGAGGCACATACTTAAGAATTCTCTACAGTAAGACTCAGAAATCTATTAGATGTGAGGGAAGGGAGATATGAAAGAGATCTTTATTATTTGTGCTTTCCAATTTTAAAATAACCCATCTTACTCCTTTTTCCTATTAAATCTTTTAGTGATATTGGCTTTTTACTTTAAGCTTTTCCTTTTTATATTCCTAATTATATTCCTGTTGGATGAATGAAATTATAATACCATATATACTGAGTAGGAATTTTCTATAATTACACCATAATTTTATAATCTACCATGGCTAAAATTTCAAAATTCTACAAAATCTCCATATCCATCATTTCTATTTCCATGTAACTTATTCATATCACTGCTGACAATGCATTTATGGTTGTCTTTATAGTTTACTATGTACTATAATAGATTTTGTGGCATGCAATAATGTTTATTTGACTTTCTTCTTAAATGTTTTTATGTATCATTTCCATAAGTATTGTGAAGAAAGTGATTTTCTCATTTCATTATGTCTGGTAATATCTTCCTAAATTTTCTCCACTATTGAAGAAAGACATTTTCATGTATCTTAAATATGAAATAAAGTTCCTATTTGGCCTCTGTGGTTCCGGTATTTGCCATTATAGTTTTTATTTCTGGCTGTACAATGTATGGGTATCATGGTACACTTTATCTAATTATATTTCTGCCGAGTACCATATAGAAATTTACATTTGCACTTTTAAGTGATTTATGTGTATTTTTCTAGAATCTGGTGTTTGTGTTTAATTTTATAAACATTATCATTAATAACTTTTTATTTATAACTCCTTTTGTTTCCTGTCTGCCCTGTTTATTTTGGCCTCTTAGGATTTTTTTAAACAAATATTTTAGTTTTTTAGAGATATTTCTGTTAACCTCTTAATTTATACTTATATTGGTCACTTCTAAAGAATAGGAGGTAAGGGATAAAGATAACTGATAAAGAATAGACCTTTTTTTAACTTTTTTTAAATTATTATTTTAGAGAGAGAGAGAGAGAGAGAAAGCACAAGTGGAGAAGAAAGGCCGAAGGAAAGCGAAGAATCTCAAGCAAGCTCTGCTTGGAGCCTGGAACCCAATGTGGGGCTCAATCCATGACCCTGGGATCATGACCCAAACTGAAATCAAGAGTCAGATGCTCAACCAACGGAGCCACTCAAACACCCCAAGAATAGATCTTAAAGAGTAAATCTGAGGTAAAATAGAAATAAAGAAATTAATAGTTACATAAAGCATAAAAAATTTGATTTTCTTAACTACTTCTCTTTCTGCTTCCCACTTTGTTTTGCCAACCTAAAATTTTACTCCTTCCTCATACTTCAGAGGAACCAACAAAACTATCAAAAGCAACAAGCTTCCCTTTCCTTCTTTTTTAACCTATTTTTTAAAAATTTCACTCACCTTTAAATATTCACCTAACTATTCCACAAAACCTGAAATCCAAGAGTAAGGCTGTGTAATTCTAGATCTTTCATTTCTATAAACACTAAAGACATCCCCCAGACACCAGAATGACAAATTCTGTATGTGGAGTCTAAAAAAGTTAAACTCATAGAACTGGAGAGTAAAATGGTGGTTGCCAGGTGCTGGCAGGTGGGAGAAATCGGGATATGTTGGTCAAAAGGGATAAATTTTCAAATATAAAACGAATAACTTCTGGGGATTCAATGTACAACATGGTGAGTATAGTTAATAATACTGTATTGTATACTTGCAGTTTGCTAAGAAAAAAGATCTCAAGTGTTCTCACTACACACACACACACACACACACACACACATACTCATAACTGTGAGGTGACGGATACGTTACTTAACTTGATTGTGATAATCATTCCAGTGTATATGTATAGTACACACTTGTACACCTTTTAAAAAATCATGTACAACCTAAATATATACAATTTTTATTTGTCTATAATACCTCAATAAAGCTGGGGGGAAAAAAAAGACTAAGAACTTCCGCTATGAACAGCATTTTAGTTGGGAGCCATATCTGGCTCCACCTTCCCAAGTTTGTACTTACTTCTTTTTTAATTCTGGAAATCATCCCTTTTTGAAAAAAATACTGATATGAATGCTAAAAGATCTTGACATATCATGACTTGTTTAAGTAACAGAATTAGTGAATTAAATGAGGTTCTCCAAATTATATTTTAAAAACTTGACTTTATTTGGGGATATCTTCATTTCAGTTAGCCTTCTCAGGCTTCTTGTTAGCCTTTGCAGTAATAATTCTCTCTCTCACCTGTTCAATTAAGAGAATTGCTGTAGTTATTTTTCTTATGATTTTTCTATTCTCTTTCTCCACGTATTCTTCTATAGAGGGGAATAATTTTTGTTGTTCCAATTAAGTTTCATCATGACCTAACTTAAGAACTTTATTTCTTCTTCATTGTCATATTATATCCAGATGTTTTCTGTTTCTTCCATTCACCTGGTCATGGATTGTTAATTACCATTCATTCTTTCTAATGTTTTTGTACTTCCAGTCTTCCCCTGTAAAATTTGAGCTTTTGAGTCTTCAAAACTTCTTTCCAGAAACAAGTCTGACTTTTCTGTGTCTACTGTGTTTCTCGACTCTGTTGATAGTAATTTGAGGATTCTCTGACTGTACTACCTGTCTGACTCAATTTCCTTCCTGCCTGCCATAGCAATTATTAATAATGGTCTTCACAGATGTCCTTCTCTTTTTCTTTTTTTTGGGGGAGGAGGCTCTGGGTATTTTTATACCTTAAATCTTCCCCTGATAATTATCTATTTGTGTAATTATTATCTATTTGGAGAGCTCTAGCTGTACCCTTTTACTGGTTATATTGAATTATCTTTCACACCCTGCCTTTGACTCAAAATGCTGTTTTCTGATACCTAATTAACCTTGTCTGTCTCTACAAATCAGGTATAACTTAGAAAGACAATGATTTGCCACCACAGGAGATATTTAAAACCATATGCAAAATATCGTCAAAGCCAAGTTGCAAAAATGTTTAGAATGTTTAGTTCTATAAGGGAATATTCTGAAGGAGAAAACACTCAAGTGGATATAATTCTGCAAAGTTTACTGAAAGAAAAATAGTCAAATTGTGACTCAGTCTAAAAACAGACTAGAGACATCTATAATGACATCACTGAATCCCGGATAGAAGGCTTCGTGGAGAAAGCAGAATTTTGGACAGAGGTTAAAAAGTGGGTAGACTTGTAAACAGTAAGGAAGGAAAGAAAAAGTATTCCAAAAAGAAGACTGAGGACATGAAGGAGGTATGTGGATATGTGGACAAGAAGGAACTGCTCAGGAAATAAAATAATAGTCAACTGAAACCATATAGTTATTTAGTGCAATGAAACCAAGTTGAAAAGCTAGGAAGCTAAGCTGTCTGAGGATTCAAATACCAGATGAATAAATAAAAGGGTAAAGAGATTAGATAGAAAGACCAGGTAAAAGACAATCAAAATCATGCAGGTGAAAGTCAAGGCAGTGTGGTTTAGCTATAGCTGACAGAGGAAGATTGGAGTAGAAAAGTCCACTAGTCATTTTGACATGTAAATTACAGCTAAGAAAAGAGGAAATGGCTGGAATTCTAAATCTGACAGTCATTTGGAGAGAAGTAACAACTGAAGAGTAAAGACAGTGGAGAACTAGGGGCAATCATAGGGAGTACTCTTATTTAGAGGATGAAAGAAAGAAGTACAGAACAGGCAAGAAGATCAAAAAGGATCAAAGTTTTATTTGGTGAGATAAATTTCTCTGCTAAAGATATAAAGATTTATTTGAAAGACAATCTTTATCTCCTCTATCCATTTCCTGACACAACAGCTCAACACCATATCATTCATACCCACTCCTATCGCTCATTACCACTATTTAACAGCAGACTTCAGTGTTGTGGAAAGATACACTTTTACCTTCCAAACAAAGCTGAATGAAATTTCTGCAAGCTTTGGGAGCTTCTTTTGACCACAACTCTATGTCAATATCTCCAGCTGTAGTTTTCAATAAAACCTATGGAAAGAATATAACATCATTATATTAAATTATCATTTTGGTTTGATAATCAGTTGAATTGCTGCTCAAAATGAAGCATCCATTAATGAATTTTCAATTTTAAAGTTAAAATTTTAAAAACTTGCTGGGCTTTTCTTGTTATACTAAAAAAAATTATAACACGGATATCACAGTCTTTTCAACAAGTGGTACTGAAAAAACTGGACAGCTACATGCAAAAGAATGACACTGGACCACTTTTCTTATACCATACATAAAAATAAATTCAAAATGGATTAAAGACCTAAATGTGAGACTTGAAGCCATAAAACTCCTAGAAGAAAAGGCAGACAGTAATTTCTTTGACATGAACATTAGCAACATTTTCCTAGATATGTCTCCTCAGGCAAGAGCAACAAAAGCAAAAAATAAACTACTGGGATTATACCAAAATAAAAGCTTCTGCACAGCAAAGGTAACAATCAGCAAAATGAAAAGACAACCTAATGAATGTGAGAAGATATTTGCAAATGATATATATGATAAGGGGTTAATATAAAGAGTATAAAGAACTTATACAACTCAATACCAAAAAAAAAAAAAAACCAAATAACACGATTAAAAATGGGTAGAGGACCTGAATAAACATTTTTCCAAAGAAGACATACAGATGGCTAACAGACACATGAAATGATGCTCAACATCACTACCAATGTAAATAGTCAACGAAATGCAAATCAAAACCACAATGAGATATCACCTTAGACATGTCAGAATAGTTAGAATCAGAAAGACAAGAAATTACAAATGTTGTCAAGGATGTGGAGGAAAAGGAATCCTCATGCACTGTTGATGGGAATGCAAACTGGTGCAGCCACTGTGGAAAGCAGTACAGAGGTTACTTAAAAAATTAAAAATAGAATTACCATATAATTAACTCCACTACTGGGTATTTACCCTAAGAAAATAAAAACACTGATTGAAAAGATATATGCACCCCTGTGTTTATAGCAGCATTATTTACAATAGCCAAGATATGGATGCAACTCAAGTGTCCGTCCATAGATGAATGGATAAAGAAGTGGAATATATATAAATATACAGATATATAGATATAGATATAGATATATATAGTATGTGTATATATACACACACATATATATATGTGTGTGTATATATACATATATACACACACATATATATAGTATGTGTATATATACACACACATATATACACACACATATATATGTGTGTGTATATGTATATATACACACTGTATATACATATACATATATATACATATATATACACATATATATACATATATACACACACACACACACATATATACACACACACACATACACAATAGAATATTAGCCATAAAAAGAATGAAATCTTGCCATTTGCAGCAACATGGATGGACATAGATGTTTAAATAATACTAAGTGAAACAAGTCAGACACAATAAGACAAATACCATGTTTTCACATGTATGTGGAATTTAAGAAACAAAGAAAAAAGACAAACTGCAGACTCTTAAAAACTAAGAACAAACTGGTGGTTGTCATAGGGGAGGTGGGGTTGAGACAGATAAAGGAGATTAAGAGTACATTTACTTTGATGACAGTGAAAATTGTACAGAATTATTGAATCCTTATACTGTTCACCTGTAACTAATATAACACTGTATGTTAACTATATTTCAGTAAAAATATTCATTCAGTACAAGTCATTATACATTTATATCTTTCCTTTTTTTTTTTTTTTAATGTTTGTTTACTTTTGAGAGAGAGAGAGAGGCAGAATGCAAGTTGGGGAGGGGCAGGGAGAGGGAAACACAGAATCCGAAGCAGGCTTCAGGCTCAGAGCTGTCAGCCCAGAACCCACGGGGCTCGAAGTCATGAACTACAAGATCATGACCTGAGCTGACGTCAGACATTTAACTGACTGAGCCATCCAGGCGCCCCTACATTTATATCTTCCAAACAGCAATTTCAGAAATAATTTAAGATTGAAGAAAAAGCAGCATATACCTTTATTAATCAGAAAAACTTATTCATTTAAAAATCAGTCATTTAAACTTGCTTTAATTAAGAAAGCTTCTTGCAGCTTTCCTTCCAATAAAATTGGTATAGCAAATTAAGAAACTAAAGAACAATGAATCTATGAAATTGTGACACTATGAGACAATTTTACAATTTTCTTTTTATATACCAACACTCTACTTGCTCGTTCAAAATCATGCAATTCCTAATTTAAAACAAAACATTCCTAATCTAATTCTGGGTTGTATATGTTACTAAAATGGTACGTCTTAAAATCATCATCTACAGTACATGGAATCCGTTCAAAGTCTCCTTTCTACCAGCTCATGAAGGTAAGGCCTTCTAACTTGGCATGGCATGAAACTATGTGCAAAATAAATACTCTATCATGACAAACCAACCCAGCTGGTTTCTCAGTTTCTTGGAAGGTATATATTTGGGATGCAAACTGAGTTGGCTGAACAACTCCCTAGACTGTATCTATAACAGTGGGTAATACCTTCTGGTTTTCCATGAAAACTGGTGTCCATCCCAATCTTAAAAGTACAGAATATCTCAAAAGGCAATATCCTGTCCTACCTATTATCCCCTTGTATACTTGAAATAAAATGCTACTGTTAAAGGGACCCTTGACATGTCTTCCCTTCCTTGCAACTCTAATACAGTGATCTCCAACTTTTTCAGAGTGTGCATCCCTATTAGCGAAGAGGAAAAAGGAAGTGGGAAGGGAGGTAAGGAATTGGAACACAGAGTTCCCAAATAAGTACATTTAAATACATGTAGTACTATATTACTCTAGTACTGAAAGAGTCACAGAAGATAAACATTTCAAAGCATTACATAAAAACAGTATTTTAAAATATTTCTTAATCTTCTTTACCAGTGGTATAATGAAACTTAAAGAAAAAAAAAATAACAGCTTTACTGACATATAATTCACATACCAAACAATTCACCCTTTTAAAGCATTTGTTAGTATAATCCAGACATTTGCCACCACCACAATCTAATTCCAGAACATTTCCTCACCTGAAAAAGAAACCCTGTAACCCATTAGCAGTCACTCCCTACTTCTTCCTACTCATAGGCCCTGACAAACACTAATCTTTCTGTATCTATGAATTTGTCTATTGAATATTTCATATAAATGGAATCATACAATGTGTGGCTTTTGGTATTTGGCTTCTTTCACTTAACATAATGTTGCTTTCAAATTGTAGAGGTCCATCTTCCTGTTCTACTCACTTTGTTTTAAATGTCTTGAAAATGACAATGGCTTTATATTCTTACTGATAAATATGCCAAGGCACAATATACACTTAAGACAAAGTTCTTCATTAACAATAAATAGAAATCCGTATTTCAAATAATTTTCATAATAATTTCTAATTTTTTACATACTTCCCATGTTGAGGCATCAGGTCTACCATTTTCTTGTGGTTTGCTTATGTTTACATTATTAATATTACTTTCAATATGAAATCTGTGAGGGCTGGTCTAGTTAATCCAGATTAACAATGAAATGTAATCCATTTAGCATGATATTAGGAAAAATTACATCATGACATATAAAAAGTGACTAAGTAAATGAATATATATGTTCCTTTTTATATATAAAAGATTACATTTAGGGGCGCCTGGGTGGCTCAGTCAGTTAGGCGTCCAACTTTGGCTCAGGTCATGATCTCACAGTTTGTGGGTTTGAGCCCCATGTTGGGCTCTGTGCCGACAGCTCGGAGCCTGGAGCCTGCTTCAGATTCTCTGTCTCCCTCTCTCTCTGCTCCTCCCCCACTTATGCTGTCTCTCTCTGTCTCTCAAAAATAA
Organism: Acinonyx jubatus; assembly: GCF_027475565.1. Classification (NCBI taxonomy): domain Eukaryota; kingdom Metazoa; phylum Chordata; class Mammalia; order Carnivora; family Felidae; genus Acinonyx; species Acinonyx jubatus. Next base: position 130,372,477 of record NC_069380.1, on the reverse strand, counting down.
AATTAAAACATTTAAAAAATATTTTAAAAAAGATTACATTTACACAAAGGAAATGATAAATGCAAGCAGAAGAATGTAGCTTTTCTCTTTGCATCTCATGATGGTTTTGCACAGTCCCTGAAGTGTGCACTCACTGGTTTAAGAAACCAGTTACTCTAAAGAATAAACTAATGCACACCATCCCTCCCTTTACAGGTTCTGGAGTCAGCTGCTCAAATTCCAGTACTGACTGACCCTTGCACTTACAAAGGGTAAGGAAGTTTTTTACTTTGGACATGCTATCTAACATATCTGTGACTCAACTTTATTATCTAAAATAGGAACAATAATATCCTCATAGGTTTTTTGTGAGAACAAAATGATTTATTACACATAGACTGCTTAGAACATTACCTGAAAAATAGTAAATGTTCAAAAAATGGTAGCTACTATTGTTGTAATTATTCTTCTGTAATATTTTTGGCCACAGTCAACTTACACCCAGTAAAAAGAATGCATACACAGTTGGGCTACCTTGTTTACCAGAGTTTCTTACTCTTTCCACTGATAAGCTACTGAATTTATAAAGAAGGCACATGGCTCCTTCCTCCATACATTTCTTTTGGCCATCACTATTTTGTCAAGTATTGGTGTTCCCTTTCTTAAAGATTCAAAATAAGGCAATAATTTGATAATAAAATGTTTCTTTTTTTAAATTTTAATGTTTATTTATTTTTGAAAGAGAGAGAGCACAAGCGGGAAAGGGGCAGAAAGAGAGGGAGACACGGAATCAGAAGCAGCCTCCAGGCTCTGAGCTGTCACAGCACAGAGCCCAAGGCAGGGCTCGAACTCATGAACCATGAGATCATGGAGCCACAATAAATGTTTATTCTTAAGAAACGTTTTATTGGGGCGCCTGGGTGGCTCAGTCGGCTAAGTGTCCAACTTCATTGTGGCTCAGGTCATGAGCCACAGGATCATGAGCTCCCAGTGCCATAGGATCAAGCCCTTAGTGGGGCTCTGTGCTGGGTGTGGGGATTAGGATTCTCTCTCTCCCTCTCCCTGCCCCTCTCCCACTCACTCATGTGCTCTCTCTCTTTCCCTCTCTCTCTCAAAAAAAGAGAATATTAATATGCAATTTAAATTAAGTGATCATAATACATAGAAATTTCATCTTGAGTGTATAAAGACATTTCTATCAAGTGGTACATTTCTGTGTGTCATCTTCAGAGGCCAGAGTTACAACAAAACACAGCACAACTTATAAACAACCACTGATATGATAAGTCAATTACTTCCCAGGTTGATACTATGCTCTTTGAAGGGAGGAACTTTGTCCCATTTATTCTGAATATCTCTTAATCCTTTTAGTACCTAATGTAGCATTAGACAGCATAAGCACTAAACAAACATTCACTGAGAAAACATATTGTTATATCTGTTTAAATTCCTTCCAGGCCCAAATTCTTGCCATGTGCTCTCTATGGTACAGAACTCTGAAGCTTCAATGTCCTCAACTGGCCTTATGTTAAAAAAAAAAAAAAAAATCCCCAACTGTGTTTGAAGGAAACTTTGGCTATGCCTGATGTTCTCTGTAAGCCCAATTCTGTTTCAGAAGGACAGTATTTTTTTTTTTTTTTTTTTTTTTTTTTTTTTAGTTTAGTTTGAGAGAAAGAAAGTAAGAGAGAATTCCAAGCAAGCGTCACACTCAGTATGGAGACTGACAAGGGGCTCAGTCTCACAACTGTGATATCATGACCTGAGCCAAAACCAAGAGTCAGACAATCAACTGAGCCACCCAAGTGCTCTCAGGACAGTATTTATCAGTTTGCATGTACTTATTTACATGATTATTTGCTGAATGTACATTTCACTCAACTGACTCCATATTAGAGACAATGCTGGTTTTCCTTTCCCTTGTATTCCTAAAACCTAGCATAGAGGTTGGCATGTGCTAGTTGCTAAAGAAATATTTGTTGAATAAAAGATCTCCTGTTCAGGCATGTATCTTTGTTAAAGGTCTTCCTCTTTATGACCATGTCAAATCTTCCTTCCAGAGTAAAACAACTAAATCTTCCCTTGATCAGCAGCAATATAACCTCAAAGTCACTGATGCTTAATACTTTAACTTAAGAGAAATAAAATATTAATCCATCCATTCATTGAGTCACTACATATTTGAACTCCTCCTACCATGTGTCAAGCACCATTCTAGATGTCAGTCCCTGCCATCATAGTGCTTGCATTCTATGGGGAGGAGAATGGGAGGCAGAGGACACAATAAACAATAACTAGTAAGTACACAGAAAAAACTGAAGAGGGAAAGGGCAGGGAATGTTGGAATGCAGGACATGAATGGAGTTTGTGATTTTATAGAGTAAACAGAAAAGTCCTCTCTGCCAAGGTGACATTTGAGCAGGCCTGAGTGTACTAAAGAAAGGAATAATAAGTGTGAAAGCCCTGACTAGCAGGATGGGCAATATTTTTATTCTCTACTAGTGTTTATTAACTGAGGGTGATATCACCCTCAAAAAACATCTGGAAATATGACGAGGTAGGTATTCTGAGTTTTCACAATGATGTGAGATACAGATGAGGAGTAAGGAGAAGTTCACACAGCAAAGAATTAAAAGAATGGCCCATCTCAAAACACCCACTAAAATTCTTGGTGGGGATATCAATTAGAGCATTATTGTTTTTGTTTTCATATTGCCTTATTATATTACAAAATGTTGATCAACAAAAGACTGCATAAATTATGATATAGTCATGCAACAGAATCGTATCTGATGTAAATTTAGTTTATCCTAATTCAACTATGTGCTTTAAAGTTAAAAAAAAAAATGTTTATTTATTTTTGCGACAGATAGCGAGCACAAGCAGGATAGGAGCAGAGAGAGACAGACAGAATCTGAAGCAGGCTCCAGGCTCTGAATTGTCAGCACGGAGCCTGACATTGGGCTCAACTCAAGTACTGTGAGATCATGACCTGAGCCCAGTCAAAGGTTTAACCGACTGAGCAATACAGACACTCCTCAACTAAGTACTTTCAGTCCCACTATTTTCTCCACTATGTTGGTCCATCGCATTTCATATGTGGTGAGACTAGCTCACAGTTTAAGAATCCCAGTGATACTTATTCCATTATTGACTCCTCTGCCTCATACTGCATATAAAAATCTTTGATGGGAACTGACATACCTTGACCATTAAATCAATCAGGAAATCATTCTCCCATTCTAATGTGGGAACATTTCTCATTCTCTACTTTCATGTTTTAAGACCAGCTCAAAAGATACCTCCTCCACGAAGCTTTTCTCTTCTTCCTCAGTGGCTCATTTTTTAGTACTTACGGTAGCACTAGACTTCCTCTCTCCATAAGCATGCCTATTGGACTTATCAGGTTTTTCTTTACCTGCTTACCTCCCAAACAAAACCATAAGCTTTTCTAGGGCAACAACAAGACCTTACCCATCCATCTTTGTGTCCCCAGCACCTAGTACAGTGCCTGGTGACTACTAGGCATTCAATACATGATTATAGAATGAATGGAGAAAGAGCGATTTACAAGTTAAGAAAAACAAAAATCACAATTTTAAATATACCTAGGTTTCTACCTAAGGCCCTAGAAAACGCCCTAGAATGTGTTAGGCTGAAGCAAGAAATGTGGCCAGACACTGGAGAAATCTCCATTTGAGGACTTTTCTCAAAGTATTTGCCGAGAGGTGTCAGTAGGTGGTTTTCGGTGCAATCCTGTCCAGAGGCAGGAGTAACGGACAAGACATTTTGTGATTTTTCCAACCCTAACGCCCCAAAACTCCCTTAATGGGTGAGGTATCACTTTGGGGAGCCCAGGTACCGTAGATGAGGCTCTCACCTTCCCATTCGTGGGAGGCTCCTGGATGTAGATGTTGCTCATGCTGCTCAGGGCTCAGGGCTCCGCTCCTAATTGGGAGTGAGAACGGAGAGCCGATCACTAAAGCAGTCCACCTATCAGTGGCACGCTTCCTTCAATCGGGTGGTCGCAGAAAGCTCCAGTTTGTCAATGTCCCAAAATGAGCGGCACCAAGCACTACCTTTTCCCAAAACTAGTCCCTCACGGACGCCGCCATGTTGCTCCTGGGCCTGAGCACCGCTAATCCTGAGAAGGGGGGTTCCAATGGCCTCCAGGAAACGAAAAAATATTATTAAGCACCTGCAGGTTAACTAAATTTGTGTTACACTTTTACAAAAGGATATATAAATGTTGGTGTTGTTTACTTCAGTACATGTATGTGCAGGTTTCATTCATCTCCACCCCCGGGGCTGGCAGCAATGGTTCGGACCATGTGTGTTCTGTAATATGACTCCCCCGGAAACTGCATCATCGTTACTTTGTTCCGCTATCGCCAGAGGCCTCCCCGACTGGCAGGGAAGTCCGGCTGCGTCGGTCGGAGGAAGAGGCCGCCCTCGCCGTTTGTGGTCCTCGCGGCAGGCGGGAGGCGAGCGTACTCTCGAAAGCCTACGGCTCCTGCGACCCCTCTTACCAGCGCAATGGCAGTCCCAGGTGAAGACGGACGGCAGGGCCCCTGGGTCTAGGCGAGGAAAGGAGCGGGTAGGGTAGGTTGGGGTGCGCTGGGGGTAGGGAGTAGCGCCCATGGGGATTTAGGCGGAGGCGTTAAAATTAACAGGTTCGTTTGTTCCACACGAAAAAGTTTACACTCCAGAGATAATCTCTGAAGGGAAGAAGGAAGACAGAAACTATCTCCCCCGCCCCAGCCAGGCTCCGGCTGTGCTGGAAGGCTTACAGGGAAAGTGTGTGGTGGGGGGAGGTGGGGGAGGAGGGGCAGCAACTGTAGGCCTAGGAGGTAGCCGAGAAAAACTGACCTAACTTTGGGATGGCTCGAAAATAGAATTGAGGTGCAAGCACTTGACGGACCCCAGGAGCCAAGAGGCACTGTTTGTAGTGGAAGTCCCGGGGACCAAATTGGCTTCCAGGGTTCTCCTCTCCCTTCCTATTGTATGGAGTTCCTGTGTGGCCGTGGACCAGTCGCTCTCCCACTCTGGGCCTCATTTCGTGCATTTGGAAAAGAAGATTTATTCCTCGATGTCTGTGGGTTCTTCCAGCGCGCAGATTCTGTGTCCACTGACTACCGACGTAAAAACAGTGCACCCTGCGAAAGAAGTGCTTTAGAGGTTTCCCCGTCCACAACTACCCGCTTGCTTGGAAGTCCTGGTCGGGGAGGGCACCTCCTTACATCAGCTCTGCGACGGTGTGTTCGGAAGAACACTGGTTGTAGGAGATATTTTGAGAATTACACCGCCACCCCACCCGCTCAAGCACACACAACTTGGAGGTTCACAGTGCACTTCAGGGTGTGAAAGGCTCTGAGAAGGGCTGTGGTTCAGAACCCCCTTTGTTTTCACCTGCCCTTCCCAGTATTATCTGACGGCGTTTGTTCGGTGGCAGCCTTCCCTGAAGTGTATTTTACAGATAACTGTTACAGGAATATTGCACTTTTGTTAGCACTGCAGTTTGGGGAGGAGAGGGGTTGTGTGAGAGAGGAAAGATACACTCATTCATCCACACCACCGTGACTATTAAGGGCGTGCTAGGCATTGGGAATACAGTGGGGAACAGGACAGTGGCTCCTCACACAGAACTTAGAATTTAGCAGTGAAGAGAAAGTACCAGAAAGTCGGACAAATGCATGGCAGGGAAAATACAGAGCCTTCAGGAGCACGTTGTAAGGGCACCTACGGAGACAGAAGGGCTTTACAGAGGATGTGGCATTTAGGATGAGCCTTAAAGGATTCCAGGAGGGTTGGATTGATGGGAGGGGAAGTTGCAGCCAGAGGGATATGTAAGTGAAAAGGAGATAATAGATGCTCCCAATAGATGGAACTCCTAATACAAATGGGAGAGAAGTGAGAAATTAACTGGAGAGTTAATGACAGTAGCTAATATTTACTGATGTATCAGATGTGTCAATAGCATTTACTATGTATCAAATGTGTCACACACTGTGTCAAGTTTATCTCATTTAACATTCATGTCCACAGTGTGAGATAAGTATTAATATTTCCATTTTATAGATGAGGATACTGAGGGACAAAGAAATTAAGTGTTTGCTTGTTCAGGGATATCTTGTAGGTAAGCAGTCTGACTCTTCTAGTCCCCATGCACTTACTCATCTTGCCATGTAGGATAATTTACAAGGTGGTTTCCAGCTCTTAAAGGACCTTGGAAGCCATGACAGATAGTTTGGATATTTTCCCAAGGATTATGGGAAGCCATTTCAGCATTTTTAAACCGATTCATATTTCGGAAAGAACATTTTGGCTGCACAGTGGATTGGAAGGATGATAGTTTGGAGTTAAAGTCACCAATTAAATTCTGGTAAGTTATGATACTTCACGTGTGGTGTCAGGAAGGGAGAGAAGCCCATAGATTGGAGACACATTTTTGCTGGTAGAATCACGGGGAATCAGTGACTGATTCAGGGTAGGTAAGACAGGAAGTGAGGTCTACTTGGGTTTTACTGTTAGGCAGTTGGGTGAGACTCTTTACTAATATAGGCAACACCTGAGAAGGAGCAGGTTTTAGAGGGATGATGATAATTTCAATTTGGGCTCTGTGTTGAGGTGTAGTCAGCATACAAATTGAAACATCTAATAGTGAGAGATAGAATTTGTAGCTTAGGAAAGAAGCCAGAATGTCATCCACACATGAAGCAGGCGTTAAGACCATTGTCAGTGACTATGTTAGCAGTGTAGAATGTGAAGGGAAGCTCTGTGGCTGAAGCCTGGAGAATATCATCATGGAAGGAACTAGCAGAGAAAGGCCATTCTACCGAGTAGCTTGTCTGGGCATCCTGATAATTTAAGTCAGCGCTGGTGATCTTTGAACCGCACAGCTGCATCTAGAGTTGACCTCTCGCTGCTGGTTTTATTACTTGAGCAAGCGTTTTGAGCGCCCAGATGGTATAGACACTTAAGGGGACACAGTATCACAGCTTGTGATACTCATAAAACTAGTTATGAAAATAGGCAACTTAAGAAAGGAAAAAAGTGATTTTTTAAAAGTCCCTATTGAAATTGCTCTAAACCTAACCCAGTGTTATAGACAGGTTAACTTGCTTCCAATTCATAGTGATGCTCCAAAGTGTAATAATCTTAAATTGTGTCATTAAGCTGGATAGCAAGACATGGATAAACTGTTTAAACCTAGCAAAAATTGAGATAATAGGCATGACAGCACTGTAAGAGCACAATGCAAGTACCATTAGAAAATACAGATACAGAAAATGTTAAGATAATTTCTTGGATGATCGATCCAGATAGTGTATTAAAGAAAAATAGGGCTCAAGGACAGGTATTATGTTATGCTCTTTTATTTTTAGGTATAATGCTCATATGGATTCAGCATGGCATTTCTTGGGTGGTCTTGCTAGTGATTACTACAAAATACGACTATAAAGTGATGAGGCTACTTTCCACAAATGAGTATCAGCCTCTTCTATTTTATGGTCGCCTACTTCAGCTGTTTTTCCACAGCATTAAGCGTAAGCACACACCATTATGTAGGCAACACAATGAAATGTGCACTTTCTTAGGGAAATCATAGACTCTTAGTTGTCATTTTAAAAGTGACATTTAAATACAGGTTCCAGTGAAGTTTACTTTCTTTTAACAATTGCTTTTCCCATTCACTTTCAGTTGTTGAAATTAGTTCTGACATCCATTTTAATGATGCTCCATTCCCCAGTGAGAGTTGACCTGGCTCAAGGGGCAATGTATGTTGTTGATGTGGTTGGCACAAAAACTCTTTTTCTCTCATTCAGTAAAATCTATATAGCCAAGGTAGGGAATTTTCTGTAGCCAAATTAACAATACATCTGGCATATCAAAGTGAGTCCAATTTTTAAAACACATTACTATAACATCTTAGTAAGAGAAGAGTTCTGAATTACAATGCATCCAGTTTCTTTTCACTTCTAAAACTACACTACACATAGTTTCTTTTCTCTCTAGTCTGTGCTGCCCATTGCTGCTGAGATAATTTTCCGAAACCATATATCTGATCCTGTCTTTCCTAGGGGCCAAGAATTTAGTTCTTGTCCCCAACTGTGAATGTTGTGTTTCTCTTCAAGCAACCTAATCTTTGCAAGGCTCATTGTCCTTGGGTATGTAGTGAAGGGGTTGATGACCGAGCTTTCTCTCGCTTCTAAACTGTTGTGATGCCAGAGGTGCCCATCTCTGCTGGAGTGAAGTGCACACTCCTCAGCATGGCCAAATCACTCTTGCTCCTCTTTCCTCCTACCCTTCCTCTGAAGCATTCTACAGTCTTCTGACTTGGTCAGCTATTCCCAGAACCTCTCGTGTACCGTGCTGCCTACATGCTTTTGTTATCACTGTCCCTCCTTTGCTGTCCATAGGTACCTGTGGGAAGCCTTCTCAGTCTCTCAGCTGAAAGTCTTGCCTGCCAGTTCTTCCTGCTTACCAGTAGAGTTTTGTGTTTTTTACAGTGGCATATTCTAGCATGTATTATAGCTGTGGATGTATTGTCCTAGATAAGCTAGTATATTGTATTTCCTTTAGTGTAGGGACTTCATTCATCTTTATGGCTTCTCTAACATTCATTTCAGAGATAAGCCCATAATAAATAATAATAATTGGATAATAATTTAGAGGGTTGTTCACTAGAATTGTTGCTGAGCAGAATCTGGTACTAAAGTTAACAGACTAAACAGTAATTGTGATTCTGTTTCATTAGTTATTCAAATGTTCATGTCTCTTAAACTAATAATACCTATACCTTTTTTTCCTTCATGGGTTATTTATATTTTGAGGCAAGTGGATGAAAGCATTTTATACACTGACTTAAGTGGTAGCTCTTTCATGTCAGTAGTTTATTTATTTTTATTTTAGAGAGAGAGAGTTTGGCAGAGGGAGAGAGAAAAAGAATCTTAAGTAGGCTCCTTGCTGGGCATGGATTCTGACACAGGGCTTGATCCCATAACCCTGGAATCATGACCTGAGCTGAAACCGAGAGTCAGAGGCTCGACCAGCTGAACCACCCAGGCAGTCCCCTGTCAGTAGTTTAAAATAAGCAATTATTTGATTTACTTTCATCTCTCCTTTTGAGTATCAAATGATTCTGAAGGCATTTTTAACTAAAGATGAGGACATCTGCTCTTTCAAAATGTTTACATCAAGGATCCTCTTTTTTTTTTTTTTTTAATTAATTTATTTTGAGAGAGAGAGAGAGTGCACACGAGTGGGTCAGAGAGAAGAGAGAGAGAATCCCAGGCAGGCTTCATGTTGTTAGTGCAGAGCCCAACAGGAGCCATGAATCATGATTTGAGCTGAAGTCAAGGGTCAGACACTTAACTCACTGAGCCACTAAGGCTTAGGAGATCCATCAAGGATCTCCTTTAACCCATTTTTTAAATTCACAGAGAATTAAAATAAAATATTTCAGGATCCCAAAGAAAGGATTATATCTATGAATTCTTAATATAAAGCATCAGAAAAAATTTAAATATTTGGAGTTTTACTTTGCATTCAATTTTAGCAGACATATATGGGTATTTGTGTCTATGTGGTATATACAACCTAGCTACAATTTGAATTTTAAAAGCAGAATAAATTGAAGTTATCTTTAAGAGTTCCCAAATTATGATAGAACTATAATGGAGTAACCAAATATAAAACTTAAAGCTTAAAAGGAACTAATCTAATCTAATTGAATCTAGATAATTAAAAATGAAAGGAATGGACAGAAGTGATTGCAATTGCTAATTGCATCACTTAAAGGGATAGTTAGTCCCTTTAGCTATTTACTTTTAAATTTAAATGATTATAGAAAACATTTTAATGTAAATAAAACTTTGACAGGCTTCCCCAAATCTAAAATACACAGTAAGAGAAAAATATAATACTAAGTTCCAAACATTACTGTTAAAGTTCCCAGTGAGTAAGTTAACTTAGCAACATAGGTGATGTGAAATTTCAACAAAAAAATTTAGATCAGTATGATGTCTTGCCCTACCTCTGGGGGCCACTGAATAACCAGAGGCATCTGTTAGGGACACTACCACAAGCATCCCTTTTGCTTACATACTCCTATTTTCTCCCTCTGGTCTTTGTCCCTGGTTTTTAGTCTTCTCTAACCTCTCCCTTTTCACAGAGTGTTTCTTTTTTTCCCTCTATGCTAACTGCTTTACTAAGGTATAATTTACATGTTAAAATAAAATGCACATTACAAATGTATAGCTTGAAGAATTTTATATCCATATCAAGATTTTAAATATTTTCATCACCCTGGAAAGGTCCCTCTGCCTCTGTCATTTTTCCCTTCCCTTGCCTAAATAATCATTATTTTTATTTCAGTTGTCCTTCTTTTATTCCTGTTCTTCCATTGCCTGTGATTCCTCAGATGAGCCAGTAACACTGCAGACACTATCTAGTTTCGTAGCTGGCAACTGGGAGCAACAGAAGTTACTGATTCCCAAGTGCTGAAGTATTTTCTTCAGTTTCTAACCTCAAAGCAGCAAGCATTTGTTGAGGACATCTAGGGAATCCGCACCATGCCTGGCAGTGAGTTGTATATAGAATTGTCTGGCATGCTCTGGAATCTAGAGAAATTGGCATTCTCTACTCTTTAAGTTACTGGGAGGTAAAAGGCCAACTGGTTACCCATGCCCTTCCTTGCCACTCAAGTTGTTTGACAATTTTCTAGATCCGTAGTAATCCCTTGCTAGTATTTAACAAATAAGGAAATCAATACCTCTTAAATTTGTTCCTAAAACCATCAGTTAATAAAATTTTTTTGTAAATCTGTAATGTAGCTTTCCTGAAGAATTTATAGGTACAGTCTGCCTTTGTCAACGAATACTTGCACAACAGCACCTCTTCTTAGTGTTGGGTTTGTTTGAGGGAGGTTTTTGGTTTGGCTTTTGAGAGGGTAATCAACCCACATGTTTCAGATTAAAAAAAAAAACATTTTTTAACATTTATTCATTTTTGAGACAGAGAGAGATGGTATGTGAGTGGGGGAGGGGCAGAGAGGGAGACACAGAATTTGAAGGAGGCTCCAGGCTCTGAGCTGTCAGCACAGAGCCTGATGTGGGGCTCAGACTCATGAACCTTGAGATCATGACCTGAGCAGAAGTGAGATGCTTAACTGACTGAGCCACCCAGGGACCCTCACATGCTTCAGATTTTAAAAGTACCAAAAGGTGGATAGTGACATATTTCTCACCCTTTTTTACCCCTGGAGGCAGTTCCCCATTTCTCAGGTACCTAATATATATCCTTACAGAGAGATTTTTTTGTATATCTCCATCCATCTGTTAATAAAATCTATACATAATTTGATATTTTATCTAATCTCCTTTCATACAAATGACAACATACCATGAGCACTGTTCTGTACCTTGCTTTTTTCTTTATATCTTAGAGACCATCAAATATCATTAAGTAAAGACCAACCATAATTTATTTATGTCTAAATTATTTCTACTCTTTTACTGTTACAAATGATGCTGTGGTGAATAGCTTTGTGCATAAGTCAGTATGTATTTGTGCAAGTAAATTGAGAAGATTAATCTCCCAGTGTGGAAGTGCTAGGTCAAAGTAGCACTTTGTATGTATAAATGTATAAATGTACATTTATAGTTCTGATAGATTTTGTCAGCTTGCTTTCCATAGAGGTGGTATTGAATTACATTACTATCCAGTACTGTATTAGAGTGTGTCTCCCCCAAACTCTCTTCAGCCCTTTCAATCTTTGCTATTCTGATAAGTGAAAATAGAATCTCAGTATAGATTTTAATGTACATTCCACGAATTATGAATAAGGCTAAGGATCTCCATGTTTCCAACTTGTTTCTGTTTCTTTGAGCATTCTGTTCAGCTCCTTGGCTGAGTTTTTTTCCTGTTGGCTATTGGTCTTGTTCATAATGATTTTCTGGGTTTTATAAGGTAAGGATAATTTCCCTTTTTTGGTGCTATGAGTTGCAGATATTTCTTCCTCTATTTTTATGTGTCTTTTGAGTTTGTTTTTGTTGGTCTTTGCCAATTTTTTTTTTTTTTTAATGTGGGCAATTTTACAAGACTTTATTGGTGGTCTTGGGACTGTAGGTTATGATTACATAGGAACATTTTGAGGGAGCCAGGCTCTATTGCTCTGAATAGCATTAGCAAACCTTAAAGAGGAATGGAACAAAAAACAGCATGAGAACCTAAGATGGGGAAATGGATAACTTCTGATTGAAGTAATAAGGGCCTTTCAGTATGGCCTTCCTATTCACTTTGACTCCAATCTGGAGCACCATTGTATCAGCAGAGTTCTTGTTCCAAACAGTAGAAACTGACTAGTTAATTGAAGCAGAAAGGAAAGATACCAGGGAGCTCACAGAATCTAAGCAAATGCTAGATAACAATTCTTGGAAAATAGACAAGACCAAGGACATCCATAGCCAAGATCCTGCACAGTCCCAGACCTGATTAGGACTGCTGCTCTCTGTTACATCACTGCCTCTAGAAACTGGATCTTGACAGGAGAATGAATGAACTGTCCCCACTTCATTGTGTTACTTGTCCCAGACATCTTTGTCAGAGGCATCAGATTTGTGTCCTAGGTAAAAGCATTCAGTTGGCCCAGTAGTCATGAAAATTATGGACAAATAAAGCTTGAAACTTTCATTTAACCAAAAACTGGTGAGAACATAGTTGATATGGAGTTACTTTATTTAGAATTCTGGCATTTTCCTTTCATGTAAAAGTTAAAACTTTGTTAAAGAAGATGACCTTCTCTGAAAAGTTTCATAGTTTGTTCATTCTAAAAATATGAGATAGAGTTAGTCATAAATAAGCTAATCTCTCATAAGTACTGAGATGAGATCATTTCAGATCTGTCCATTACAACATTTTTAGTTTGTTGTGGGAATGGTAATGGTGCATTTAGAACAGTTTTGTCCTGTCTATTCAGCGTCTTTGGTTTCTATGGAAACAGACTTAACATTGACCCGGATACTCTGGGCTTTTTTTCTAACAGGCAATTATTTCATAATGAAAGAGCCTCAGATTTTATTATTAATCCAGTCTTATTCCACAGTTCTGCTGCAGTGCAGCACATGTGTTCCCACTCTATGCAGTAAAATCCACAAGGTTTATGAGAAAAAATGAGATTGGGGCACAACACTCAAGAACTTCATCAGTGATACATAAAAAATGATAGAAACCTAATAAAAACAGCACAGTTTTGCACATGTTAATTGGTTAAAAGGCACATAAATACTACAATTAATAGGGTACTATACCTTCTAAAAGACCTGAAGTTTGCTGTGAAAATGCAGTTCATAAGAATCAGGGCTTGTAAATTGTTCTGAAGGAATGGTAGGAAGAGGATGACATGATTGGATCAAAGTTATTTTACCAGATGTGGATGGGCACTGCTCACAGCACCCATACTGAACTAAGGTCACTAGAAATGGTTTGGGTTATGTCCTTGTGTGTGTTTTGTATATTACTATGAGTCTCAGAGCAATGGGGTACCAGTTTGTGCATTCACATAGTGTTTTTCTTGGACAAAAGTCACATTATGCTCAAATTGTGCTGTCTTACATCACTTGCATTGGAACAAGTTTATGTTTTTAAAAGAAGCATTGTAGCAGACCTGAGTGTATTTTACTAGAATAACTCAATAATGTATATTTTAACGATTGGGAATAGGGAAAAATGACTGATGTTTTGACTTCATAACAGTAAAGAAATGGTTCAAAAATGATCTTTCTTTTATAATTAGCACTGTTTTATATTTACATTCTATGTACTTTTTTAGTAAATTTGGATTATGTCTCCATATGAAAGATTAAGGAGTTAGATGCCTTTCATTAAGATAATAGAGCAATTCTTTCCTTGCCCTCTGGCTGATGGAAGCCCTTATTGGAGATTAAAAGCAGTTTCAACTCTCTCTCTCTCCCCCCCCCCATATATATATTTCACCCATAAAAAGGAATGGCATTCTGATAATGTGTTACAACATGGATGGTCTTGAAAACATTATACTAAGTAAAATAAGTCAGACACAAAAGGACAAATACTGTATGATTCCACTTACATGAGATTCCTAGAGTAAGTAAATTTATAGAGGAAAAAAGTTAGTGTTTAGGATGTTGTACAGCATTATGAATGTACTTAATGCCACTGAATTATATACTCAAAAATGTTTAAGGTGATAAATTTTATGTATATTTTATTATAAAAAAATCAATTTTAATTTATGTCTTCTCTCTTATTTAGATCTTCAACATTTCTTGTGTGTACCACTAATTATACAGAAATACTCTAAATATTTCTAAAAACTGATCAGACTGAATATGTGACTGATAGTTTTCTCTTGTCAAAATTTGAGTAGTGCATTTGGATGTTTCTTATAATACCTATCAATTAAAGTATTTTTCTGGATTTTTACTAATTCCTTTAATAAAGCCAGTTTGTTTTTCTTCTAAGGGAGAGCAGAAAAACATTTTTTATCCCAAATATTCATATATGTATGTGTGTGTGTGTATAAATATATATATGTATATACATGTATATAAATATACTATATATAGTAACTAATATATGTAATAGAATATATAATAAAAATATTAGCACATATGATAGTATATAGGGAATATGTATATGTACACACATATGTAGTTAATTATTTTACATTTGAGGGACAGGCTGAAATACTCAGGAATTTCTTGCTCAGTGTTAGAGAATTCTTGGAATGTTTAAGCTCTTGACTATAACACTGTATTTCTGTTAAATTAGAGAAAAATATATTCTGGAGTTATTTTTAAAATACTGTCAAAGAAAGTAATTTGAGTAAATTGGATTTTCCAGTGATTCCTAATGATGACAATTGAATAGTGTTAACTAAGCTGGGTCAAGAATATTTTTTTCTTTTTTTTAAAGAAATTCTACAACAAGTGGTTTCTTAGCTTTTTCATGGGATGGAATTCTTATGTTTCTACCTTTTATATGTCTGCTAAAATGTTATCCAATTATATTTCAGGTTGCAACAAGGACAGTGTCCGGGCAGGCTGTAAAAAATGTGGCTATCGTAAGTACATTAAAAAATAACGTTGTGAAGAGTGAATCATTGCCTCCTTGGGCAATGTGATTTGGCATCCTGATTTCAGGGCCTTGATTTCATCTTAGTTCTTTAGCCCTGTTATTCAGGCCAGATTTGCAGATGATTCAGAAATTCTCCTAAATAGTTACTTTCTTCCCTGCTGTAGACTGAGTGACAGGTGGCTATGTATCTGTTGACTAGCAAAGATATGAAGTACAAGTGGAGTAGTAGATTTAGGGGCATGCAGAAAGTATATTCCCCCCCCAGAAAGTACATGTATACTTATTCTTTTACTGTTTGTTCTTCTAGATACTGGGTGAAGAGGGGAAGCAATGAAAATTATTTTCTTTATGAGGATAATATTAGTCCCAGAATTTCTGCTCACCGGCAAAAACTTGATTTAAACAATCATAAATGTCTATTATGACTAATGAAATGGGATAGAAAATTAAACTTTAACGTGCAGTTATATAGTCTAAATTTATAATTATGTACCTTAAATACCATTTCTTTAGTTAAATGTAACAATTCTTAAAGGTTTGATAACAGCTATAACAGTAGCATTTGCTATTTTTGTTTTCTTTAAAAAAAAATTTTTTAATGTTTATTTCTGAGAGAGACACAGTATGAGCAGGGGAGGGGCAGAGAGAGAGGGAGACACAGAATCTGAAGGAGGCTCCAGGCTCCAAGCTGTGAGCACAGAAACCGATGTGGGGCTTGAACTCACAAGCAGGGAGATCATGAGCTGAGCCAAAGTCTGACAATCGACTGAGCCACCTAGGCACCCCAGCATTTGCTGTTTTCTCACTTGTTTGGATACCATGCAAGTGAGCCTGGATTAGGGTTATTGATCCATACAAAATGTATCCATCTATTTATTTATTAATTTAGAAGTATAGTTATATTTGATGCACAATGTTACATGAGCTTCAGATGTACAGTCTTATTAAAAAAATAAAGGTGATTAAAAAAATTTTTCCATGTAAGAACATGTGATAAAAGAACCCTCGGCATAAATCTCCATTAAGAGGGCTCATAATGAAAGCATGCTGGGAGAACCAAGTCACATGCCTCCAAGGGAAGGCTGAGATGTGGCTCAAGGGAATCTTGCTCAGTTAGCAAATGTGGATACATAAGTACACATATCCTTGACATAAATAAAAACTCCTGAAGAATATACTTGCATGCAAGAAATAAGTGCAGTGAAATCTTTTCTGTGTTTTAGGCTTGTTTATATTTATTTCTGCTTTGTATCCTTTCTTTAAATCTTTGCTAATTTCTGTATTTCATTTTTATTTTTAAATTAAAAAAGTTTTTATTTGAGAGAGAAAGCTCATGAGGCAGAGAAGGGCAGAGGGAGAGAGAGAGAGAGAGAGAGAGAGAGAGAGAGAGAGAGAGAGAGAATCCCAAGCAGGTTCCATACTCAGAGTGGAGCCTATTGCAGGGCTCAGTCCCAGGACCACGAGATCATCACTTGAGCCGAAATCAAGAGTCAGACGCTTAACCAACTGAGCCACCCAGGCGCCCCCTCCATATTTTATGTCTTGATTCAAGACTTAGGAATGTGCTCATCCATGCTCTCTCTCTCCTTCCCTCTCCTCTCTCTCTCTGTCTCTCTCACTCTCCCCCCTCCTCTCCCCCCCACCTCTCTTTCTCTCTCTCTGTCTCTCTACATATATACATATATGTATATGTATATAGCATATACCTATATGCTGTATTATGTACTTAAAAATCTAGAATGAATTTCCCAATCTCTCTACTAATGCTAGTTTATCTCCTTGAACTACTTTTAGCTTAAGACTTATAGGAAAATAATCAAAATAATGTCTTGGAAATATAACGTTGATCTAGTCTTCTTATTGCTTTTTTATTTTACACAATGATGGAAGTATCTGTAGTAACTAGAATTTTTTTTAGAGAAGCCAAGTAAGCAAATAGCTTTGACAGTCTTTCTAAGTTTAGTTCCTATAGTTATTATTTTAATCTATGATTTTAGTGATAAAGTTATTAAATAGCTTTTCATTTATCTCTTTTGCAAAACTTTAGTAATCCTTCCCTTCTGTGTTAAATTTACATCTTATACCTGTTAAAGATGAAGGTCTTCTCAATTTGCATGCCTTTCTGATAGAAATTACATTTTAAAAATTATCTGTTATTTGTAGGCCAGAATCTTTGTATTGATTGTAGATGTAAGAGAACAGTCCACAGAACTCTGAAATGTTTTTAATACCTTAAAATATGCATATTCATCATTTAGTTACAAAGGAGTATTGTCTCTCTATTGTTGTGAGACTAATGGTTTAGGTTGTACAGTTTTTAAATTTTATTTATTTTGAGACAGAAAAAGCGTGAGTGGGGGGAAGGGCAGAGAGATGGGGATTGGGGAGAGAATCCCAAGCAGGCTCCATGCTGCCAGCGCAAAGCCCAACATGGGGCTCTAACTCACAAAACCATGAGATCATGACTTGAGCTGAAACCAAGAGCTGGACGCTTAACCAACTGAGCCACCAAGGTGCCCAGGATGTACAAAACAATTTAATACTCGACTGAAGAAGATTTTATTGTGTCCGTATGTTTCAGTAATGGCTATATAGTTTTAAAAAGTTTCAAGTTAAGGATGAATCTGTTACTAAATAACATGGATGTTGGTTTTTCATGGCAAAGTTTCCTCAACAAAATTAGAAGAATTGTTTATTTCTATGATGAGTTTTTATATGAATACTTTTGAAGTTGGCAACTTCTAAATACTTAAAAGCTACCAGAACACTAAGCTTTTGTCATGGAATAAATGTCTCAATTATGATAGTTCTCAGAAAATACACCTTTAAAAAGTTCAGGATAGGATACTTCAGTAATTGAGCATTTGCTCATAGTAGCAAGAAATAAAAACACACCTAAATACCTTTAATGTTTATTTAACCTAAAATGCTAATCTACTGATATACATTCATGACCTTGTCTTTGCCTATGAGTCTGCTAATTATTGTTTCACATAGTCTTTTAAGTGCAAATTATATCTGAAATGCATTTCCTACTTTGTATAGTTTGTTTCTTCCAAGATAAGCAAGCAGCAATAATGAGAAAGAAATTTGAGTCCAGAATCACTTTATCATTAGTTCTCAACTAGGGTTAATACTGCCCTCCTGGAAATCTGTGGCCTTTTTTTTTTTTTTTTTTTTTTTTTTAAATTTGCCCCTATGTGCTTGTGGTTGGGTAACAGTATGATCTTTAGTATGTATGATTTATGGTTTATAAACATCCTGGGATGTGTAAGGTAGTCCTGGACAGTGAAGAATTGTCTGGCTCAAAATGGCCATGGCACCCCCTTTGAGAAGCAGGTACCTTTTCTCATTGTTTTAGATTGTTTCTCAATCTTGTACAGTCTTGATGCCAGTACCTAATTTGAAAACTACTCAAACTACTCTTTAAAAATAATCCATTTAAATCAAGTGTTTCCAAAAGTACAACTTTGTTTTATGGAAACAACCTCTCTTTTTTGCTCCACATTTGTATTTTTCGCCTACATGATTTTATATAAGCAAACTTTGGAACAATAACAAACTCTTAGTGGAATAAAATATCAACAGGTAAAGTAAAATATCTAGGCATGAGCTAAGGAAAAAGTGACCAAGAAGGTACAATACTAGAAGAGGGAGTGGGCAGCAACAGATATACCAAAAGAGTAAAGATTTTCAAAGTTGAGGGAAAATTGTCAGATGTAACCATTAGGATTTGTAAGAATTTGTTTGAAAATTGTTCATTGAATTTACCAGGTAGAATGCTTCTTTGACTGTGGGAAGATCAGTTTAAGTAGAGTGGTAGGTCATGAAGCAAACTATGTAGATTCAGGCCTGAATTGCGATGGATAAAAAAATGGAGAGCTTGTATGTATAGTCTCCTGTTTCAGGAAATTTGCATAAGTAAAGTAAGGAACTCAGTCTTCATGAGCTACTATAACAAAATACCACAGGCCCAGTAGCTTATAAACAGAAATATATTGCTCATAGGAGGCTGTAAGTCAAAGTTCAGGGTGCCAGCAAGTTTTCCAGGTCATAGACTTTTCATTTTTTACTTGCACAGTGGAAAGGACTAGAGAGTTCCTTGGAGATCTTTTATAAGACACTAATCCCATTCATGAGAGTACTACTCTCAGAAACCTAATCACCTCCCAAAGGTCCCATCAACTAATACCATCCCCTTTGGGAGTTAGATTTCAACATATGAATTTTGAGGGGATACAAACATTCAGGTCATAACAGGAACATATTGAATACAGTTGACCCTTGAACATCATGGGTTTGAACTGCACAGGTGTAGTTTTATATAGGTTTGTTGTTGTTGTTGTTTTAGATAGAATACAGTAGTAGAACATGAACTACCACATGTCTCCTTCTCCCCACCTGCACTTAGCCAATCTAGGTCATAGAATGATACTCATTTCTTGCTTCTCTACCTAGGAAGCAAGGTGGTCCACACCACCTCCTTCCACACAGGAAGGTAGAGAACTAGGGAAGGCAAAACACCAGTACCCTTCTCTCTAGGTCACTTGCTTCACCCAGTCCCCTACATGTGATTATAGTGCAGTTTCTGCTTGTGGAAAATGGCTGTGAAGGCGTAAGCTGCCAGTTCCCCAGCAATATTAGATCCCCTCCTCAGAAAACGTTCAGCACCCTGGACAGTGCCCCCACCCCACTGAGACCCAGGCTTCTCTGTCTGATACTGTCCCCTCCCTGGGGCCCTCCCTGGTGTTCTCCCACACCCCTTGGTGGGAGGTGAGGTATTGGGTGGGTTATTATGTGGTTTTTGGTTACTTAAGTGAAAATCCCTCCCCAGAGCGTGTTTCTTTCACCTCTCCATTCAAGACCTCAGTCAACTGAGCTCCCCACAGGTAGTAGGATGGAGAATGCCAAGAGCAGACAAGAGCCCTGCTGTTCCACCTTTTCCTGCAAATTTCCTCCATCTTCACTTTGTTTTTCTCCATTTGGCGACTTTCTTACTTTTCAATCACATAAAATCCAGTAGTTAAGTTTGGGGGGAACCATAAGTTATATGTGGATTTTTAGTTGCCTGGGGATCAGCATTCCAGAATCAACTGTAATTCCTAGAAGGGAATTTGGGATAAATGGAGGGTTTTATATTTAAGATAAAAGATGTGTATAGAGACTAAAGGGATATTATAGGAGATGTTGCAGATACTGGAGACAGGAGAAGATGGAGCAATTTCCTCTAAGAGTTAAAATAAGGATAACTTTTTTTTTTTTTTTTTTTTTAGTGCTTTATTTATTTTTGAGAGAGAGAGACAGAATGTGAGCAGGGAAAGGGAGAGAGGGAGGGAGAAACAGAATCGGAAGCAGGTTCCAGGCTCTCAGCTGTCAGCACAGAGCCCAATGCTGGGGCTCAAACTCCCGAACCGCGAGATCATGACCTGAGCCAAAGTCGGACGCTTAACCAAATGAGCCACCCAGGCGCCCCATCAAGGATAACTCATAAGTTTGAAGGAAACTAGGTGAGAATAAGTATGGATATTTTCAGGTATGGAAACAGAAAGTAGAAGGAGACTTTGGTAATCTCAGTTTTCTTGGTAAGTTAGGAGGTGCAGTTGTCTGTTTGGGAAGGGGCATTGAGTGAGACAGGAAAGTGGTTGAACAATGATTTAAGTCAGGCATAAGTTTAGAAAAGTCACTGAGGGGAATAAGAGAAGAACTTGACCAGGGACAAACACAAAAATGAAATGCTTTGTGTTTTGCTAATGTCCATGTATGTGTGATTGTACTTAAGCATTGCTTGACTGCTCAGGGACAGGCACAACCTCAAGAAAGGTTAGCTTTGAGCCAGAGTATTTGTTTTACAGTGAGGTATGGCAGAAGAAGAACATGAATGAGTCAAAGAAAAAACATGTAATGGTGTTTGGAAAGTCAGGAATGAGAAGTTTGACAGATTAGAAGAAAATGAAGGGACTGAGTGAGTTAAGGTCTTAATTTTCTAAAACAGATATCATATGATTTCACTCATATGTGGAAATTGAGAAAGTTGACAGAATAACATAGGGGAAAGGAAGGAAAAATAAGATAAAAACAGAGAGGGAGGCAAACCATAAGAGACTCTTAAATACAGAGAACAAACTGAGGGTTGATGGGGGTTGGGGGAGTAGGTTAAAAGGTGGGTTAAATGGGCATTAAGAAAGGCACTTTTTGGGATGAGCACTGAGTATCATATGTAAGAGATCAATCATGGGGTTCTATTCCTGAAGCCGAGACCACACTGTATGCTAACTTACTTGAGAATAAGAAAATAAAAATTAAAAATAAGTAAAAATTTAAAAAGATACAAGAACACTGAGAAAAGGGGAGGATATTAAATGCTCATTTTCCACAGTAGGAAGTCAATTAATTATGCCTGAGCTGAAAAATCAAGAGGCAGCAGTTATTAAGAGAAATGTGTTATTTAGGGAAATAGAATAGTTAAATTAAAAAAAAAATTAACTAGAAGAGGAGAAAGTGATTTTGTTTGGTAAGGGGCAAATGGCAGGTCAGAAATGTGGCTTTTTATAGAAGTTTGTAAAAATGTGTATTTATGCACATTATAACTTTGCACATAGATATATATGTGATAAATGTAATAGTTAAAAAATTCTTGTGCTCTACCTAGTTGATTCTCTACTCTTGGAAATGCTAAGCTCTAACTCTCTTTGGAATTGACAGCTTCCATGTCAACAATTACCTAAAAGAAGGTGACAGCAAATAGGTTTGTTTGTTTTTTTCCTTTGAGAAGTAAATGTAGTAAGAGTGACATAAATAAAAAGTAGATGGAATAAAGTGTTGACAGAAAAAAAAATTCTAAACACATCTATGCATGGGTGTAAGGGAATAAGAAAGCTAGAAGGATAAAAGCTTATAGTCAGTATAATAGTGGAGTTGAAAACTTACGAGATGGAACACTTCAGGTGATGACAAGGAGCGTAGTTGTGGCCTTGGCATGTAAAATGGCAAGGAACTATGAGGCCATGCACCACTCTAGCCTGTTCGCGTAGGTTTGTGGGAGGGCCTAGGGTGAAGAACCCAAGTCTGAGCCAGATTCCAAAGACTTCAGTAGATGGGCTATTAAACAGCAACAGAGAGCTGCATGGGAGATTAGAGGACTGCTATATTGAGAAACAGTATTAAGGAGCCTGGAGGATACTAATAATACCGAGATAAGCTGTGGAAAAGTGTTCTCAGGGAAGAGCCAAATGTCCTTTAAAACAAGTGGGAGAGGGAACAAACTGTGAAGAGGTGACACAATTTGTCCACTAAAGATTGCATGTTTCAGAAGCTGTCATAAAAGGATTGGGGGAGGGGCACCTGGGTGGCTCAGTCAGTTGGGCATCCGACTTCGGCTCAGGTCATGCTCTCCTGGTGAGTTTGAGCCCCGTGTCGGGCTCTGTGCTGACAGCTCAGAGCCTGGAGCCTGCTTCAGATTCTCTGTCCCCCTCCCTCTCTCGCTGCCCCACCCCCGCTTGTGCTCTGTCTCTCTCTGTCTTTCAAAGATGAATAAACATAAAAAAATAAAATAAAATAAAAAAGATGGAGGAGAAGGGGGTGATGATTGTAGGTCAGGGGAGCAGTAACAGCAATATGAGGGTAAGGCTTCAAGGAAGATAAATAGATTCAGAAGCCTTCATTTTTGGGTATCATAATGATAGGGATATGAAGCTTAGTGGAATTAGTTATGTTTAATAATTGAGAAGTTTATGATACAACCTTTATGTTCTCTATAATCATAGAGGTACTTAAAAATTATACCCTCAGAAGTTATTAGGCAAAAAAAAAAAAAAAAAAATAAGATGGAGAAGATTTGAGCAACAGAATAGACATAGCACTCTATTCAACAGAGTGATATATATTCTTTTAAAATGCATACCAAATCATTTCATGAATTTACTGCATGATAGTCCACAAAAGTAATCTCAGCAAATACCAAATAACTGATATCATACAGACCCTACTTTCTGATAACAGTGTAATATCTTTATAAATCAACAAAAACTTAATTTGAAAACTCCATATGTTTGGAAACTGAAAAGAATACTTACAAATGATTCATTTGAAAGGAAATCCTAATGAAGGAAACTTATTTCCAGCAGTATGGCAGACAGGATCCTTTTGCAAGCAGTTAAGAAACTTGTATAAAATGTGCAGTACATATTTTAGATACAACAGTGTTCTAGGAAGAAAATAATTAGAGAATGGTCAGAGGACAATAATCAAAGGAAAGCAGAAACTCTAAGAGGTAAGACTTGAGAGTATTTCCTGAGCCCAGTGTTCTTGAACTTGGGTTTTCATGGGTTTGCAGAGTGCAGGGGATAAAAGCAAGGCCCAGGGTCCTAAGATTGGGACTCTAATACGAGATGTTCTTGAATAAATCTAGAACTCCAAGAGAGAACTAGAAATAAACTCTAGCACAGAGTTATGGTGAATCATTAGTGTGTTGTGGAATCAATTGCATGGTTACTGTTAGCACTTTTTTGTTGTTTTTATTTTTGTTTGCTTTTTGTTTTGGGATATCACATGTAGTACTCAGGTCACTTTTTGTTTCATATTTGTGTATTAGTGTGTATTTGTATTTGGGTGTATATATCAATACACTTAGTTTTACTGTTATTTTTTACCATCAGTGAATCATAGTAAAAAAAAAAAAAAGGAAAGTGGCTGCCTTAGAGAAACAATGTCGTGTGCAGAAAATACATGTACAGCTACTCATTTCAGCATTATTTATAATAGCAAAGTACTGAAAGCAAACTAAGATTCTAGCAGTAGTAGAGAAGATAAATAAATCGTATTCTTATATAATGGAACATTATTCATGAGATAAAATGAGATAGTTACATATACTTATGTTAATATAGGTAAATCACAAAATATAATATTGAGTGGCAAACACTAGTTGCAGATTGGTAGGTAAGTATAATTGAGTTTATGTGAAATAAATAATCAGATATGCTGTTTTGGAAAGATAAATATAACTTCAGTATGCCAATTCTGAAGAAAGAATAGAATGGGATTAGGACAGGGTTCTAAGGAATGGTGCAAGGCCCCCAATTTTGTGTGTGTGCACGCACATATGTGCAAACACTTGCCATTAAGAAAAAAAACACTCTAATTGAATAACAAAATGTTAACATGTGAGTGGATAGGCACTTGGATATTGGTTATATAATTTCCTGTACTTTTCTGGTATTTGTACTGTTTGATTTTTTTTTTTTTAAGTTGTATCATGTCATAAATACGTAACTGTTGTAGTTTTCTTGTAGGGATCAGCTTTAGGAGGTGAATGATGTCAGAATGAAAATTGTTTTTCAAAATTAAATTTTTAAGTGTTCTTTAGAAAAACACAGTCAATTATACTGTCATGACACCTTTAATTAGATGAAAGCTATGTAGTTGCTATGCAATTAAGTACATAGGGAAAACAGGAAAAATTTCTCTGAGTGGTGTATTCAGAAAAAGCAAACTACTACTCACTGATTAAAAGTTGAAACTAAACATTATACTATTAAAATTGTAACTTGTTTAACCCTGAGGCAACAAAATAAAAATATATAATAAAAATATAATGAGTATCTTTAGGTATCTTTTATTTTGTCATTTACATTTTTGTTTGTTTTACTTAGCTGGTCATCTGACATTTGAATGCCGCAATTTTCTCCGAGTAGACCCCAAAAGGGACATAGTTTTGGATGTGAGCAGCACAAGTAGTGAAGAGAGTGATGAAGAGAATGAAGAACTGAATAAATTGCAGGCATTACAAGAAAAAAGTAAGTAATACTTTTCTTTCCCTACATCCTTTAAAAATGTTTCTAAATGTTCTGCTTTATTATGTAATGTTTATTTATTGTTCTGTTATACTTATCATTAAGATACTTTGTGTATATATGTAAGAGGCACTGCATAGGTAAGGATAGGCTTTGGATGTTGTAAGTACTTTGCCCCAAATCAAACAGCAGATCAGTGTTAGAACCAGGAGGCACATCAATTTCTCATTCCACAAAGCAGGTTTTGTTATTGTTGTTTTTCCATCACACTAAGATGTGTCACATGGTATAAAGAATCTGATTTAAGACTTGGTTTCTAGACCCATTTGGCCATTTTTTAGCAAGTGACTTTCAACAAGTTGTTTAACCCCTGTGAACCTTAATTTCCTTGTAGGATAACACAAGAGATCAGTTTGTCAAATCACACTAATTCAAATCAGAGATATTAGCCAGTACCAAGCTTTACTAAGAATTTCAAGTACATAAATGATCATGAAGCATAGGGAAAACTGCAGAAATTCTAGGGCCACCAGCACAGCTCCCTGGGTATTTTCTTTCTTTCTCCTTCACAACCCATTCTGGCCAAGATTAACATGAGGTTTCTTCATTACACAAAAGAAAGTCATTTAATCATGAAACATGTCAATGTTATGTCCATATAGTTACATTTTCCAGTGAGCCCTGCCGCATAAATCCATAGATTCCAGGATTATATATCATAAACTATCTTAGATCCAGTACATCATGCTATAAGTAGTCTATAAATAAGGATTCTCTTGCCAACAACTTGATTGTGGACTTCTAGCTTTTAGAACTGTGAGAAAAAGCACAACCCTCCACCTTCCACTCCCAAAGGTATTCTCTAGCTAGCAAACACCATTAATTTGTTTCCAGGAGGTCTGTCATTAGCATGTTTACAAAGAGATTTGACCAGGTTACCTTCTTTTTTTGTTGGGGGCATGCTCCTCTCTCCTCACAGAAGGAGTAGATTGTATACCTGCTGTTTAATCATTTCTTTCCCATCTTGTATATAAAATGGCCTATCCTTGAAGTGGGGCTTTTAGGGATACGGTGTAATGCTGTATGTGGAAATACACCGTGGACTTCAAAATGATATATGGTAGATGTCACACAATCAAAATGCAGCTTGTTTGAATATGGCTTTAGGCATAGAATGAGAGATACAAAAAGTTAAAATCTTACTTTAGATTATCAGAGAACAATAAACAAAAAACACCTTAAAACTTCTTAAGCTTTCCATATTATATCTAGTGAAGGTAAATGAAAAGTCAAATGCCAGGGTACTAGGACAAGCTGAGAAGGCAGAAGAGGGAGAGAGTCTCAAAGAGGATCACTAAGGCTGAGTATATACAGCTTCAAGTAAAAGTAGCTGCTTGAGTATATATACTTGATTTTATTCCCTACTGAAACACCACTGAAATGATAATGGAAGAATTTAAAAAAAACATAAATGCACAAAGACAAAATGAGGTAGGAAGCAATAGTAACACAGTTATGAAAAGCAGTTGGGTTTAGTGACAATGGACTGCGTACTTGAGAAAGTTCGGTCCTTTGATAATAGGAAATCTGAGGAGTAACTTGATAGCGCACATTTTAAAACTTCCAGACATCTTGATAATGAGTATCCTTAGGTACCTCTGTGAGGATGTCAGTAAAGCTAAAAACAGAGGAATTGGTTAAAAATCTGAAGTAATTCCCTTCAGTTACCTTTCCCTACTCTGTGAAGCCAGATGGCTTCCCTCCATTACCTCAGTAGGCTATTGCAGCTCTGTTTTCTAGACAGGTAAAACAAAGGGTCTTTAAACTGAGATATACCAAACACATATGAAAACAGTAAGTTAAAGGTGAGAACCTTCCAGCCATCTTCACCTGTTTGGTTCCCAGACATGTATCACCCATGCAGAAGATCAGAAGATCTATCTCTGGGAGATCTGACCAGTCTAAGAAAAAAGAAATAAAGATAATGACCAAAGACATGACATAGTCACATTATCAGTTAAGTTGAGATTTCCATGCTTTGCTTGCTCAAAGCTTCAGCTTTTTAGACAATCATCAAGCACTAAATTTCTGAGGAAAGACTCTCAAGTGAAATATAGATACTAAAACCAACCAATGAACAAAAAAAGTCAGCTTGAAGGATACACAGGCTGTGAAAGGAGAAAAAAACAGAAATCATTAATATCCAGTTTTATAGAAAGATAAGATATAGCACCCATGAAACAGAATAAGATACTATAAAAAGAACAAATCAGCAAAAGAACTTTTGGAAATTAAAAAAGAAGCAGACATAAAGAACTTAACAGAGATGGAAGATAAATCTAACAAGCAAAACAAGGGAAGGAAAAAAATAGTTAAGACAATTGAAGAATCAGTCTAGGAAATACTTCATTCACATGAGTCCCAGATAGAGAATACAGAAGGAATTTCCAGGAACTGAAGGACATTAGTTTCCAGATGAAAGGGTTCAACCAGTACTAAGCACAGTGTTAAAATTAGACTCACATAAAGGCACACTGTTACAAAATTTCATATCATAGGAAATGAGAATATAATTGAAATTTCCAGAGTCAAGGATAAAACAAGTCATAGGTAAAAAATCAGGAGTCAGAATAACTTTGTTCTTCTCTAGAGTGATACTGGAAGCTAGATGTGGATAATGCTTTCAGATTTTTGAAGGAAAGTTGTATCCAAATTAGAATGATATACCCAACCAAATTATCAACCAAGTGTGGAATAGAATAAAGGCATTGGCAGACATTCAAAATGAAAAAAAAAAAAAAATTATCTCTCACATACCCTTTCTGAGAGCACTGATTCCAGAGGTTTCTACCAAAGTAAGGGAATATACCCTAAGAAAGAAGACTTTATAGGAAGTAGAGGAGATAGGAAGGGAGTCCCTAGGTCACTTGTAAAGGAGATCTCAGGAAGACAGGCACCAGGCATAGAGAGCAGGCTGAAGGAGCAAAGCTGAAGATTCTAGGAGAGAAAGCCCAAGATTGCCAATTCCACAAGGACAGCTTCTACCCCATCCATCTACACTGCTGTGTCTAAAAACAAAAAACAAACAGAAACCGCCACCCCCCAAATCCCAAAACCAAACAAAAACAAAAACTTGAGAATTCGTAATCCTCTTAGAAAACACATAATTTAAACCTAGTTTTACAGAAAAGGAACTGAAGACAGATGACTCCCAAGTGACTAACATCACAGTGAAGCCAGCACCGTGATCTCTGTTTCTTGCCTACTGGTCCTATACTGTTTACACTGTAGTGTGCTGCTCTCCTACCGTGGAGATTATCCAGTCTTTTGGTTCTTCACTTTTTTTCCTTCACCATATGAATCTTGAAGGATAAAGTACACTGTCATCATGAATAGAGGTTTATTCTAGAGGTGATTTTTCAATATGAACACCTGGGACAAATCTACCCTGGCAGGAAAGGGAGGGAGTTAACATACCATAATCACCAGGAAGGGATAAAACTTCCTTGTTCGAATCAGCTTTCCCTTACTTTCAGGCTGAAAATGACTGACTCAATGTAGATTTTCTTTCTTAAAAAGGTACACTTGCCTATGGTCACTTAGAGGCTCAGAACTTGTTTCCCAGTATCATGACTCCCACTCAGGAGAGTGCTCATTCCTGTATATCATGCAGATTTCAGTAATAAAGTATTATAAAAGGGATCCAGGTGGCTCAGTCAGTTAAGTCCGACTTCAGCTCAGGTCATGATTTCACCATTCGTGAGTTCAAGCCCCACATTGGGCTCTGTGCTGACAGCTCAGAGCCTGGAGCCTGCTTCAGATTCTGTGTCTTCCTCCCTCTGACCTTCCTCCATTCATGTTCCGTGTGTCTCTCTCTCTCTCTCTCTCTCTCTCTCTCTCTCAAAAATAAATAAACATTAAACATTTTTTAAGGGGATGCAAATTTATTTCATGGTTATCTAGTGGAAGCCCAGTGCCCCCCTGCCCCCAACTCCTGCCACTCAAATAAACAATAAATTGGTTCCTAAATACAGGGAAGAAGGGAGTGTAGAGGTTGTGGTTCTTAGTTTCATTGATAACTTTCTGTTACTGCTCAGGATGTCTGATGGGGTCAGGGTAAAACACTGACCTATTGATTGTGAGTTCTCATGCCATATCCTTTAGTACTCCTGAGGGTTCCTTGAATCCTGCCTTGGTTCTTCAAGATGGGGGAGCTCTTGTACCAACTATCTTGACTAAGTTTTGTGTGTGTGTGTGTGTGTGTGTGTGTGTGTGTGCTTTTTCTTTTTGTTTTTGTTTTTAATGACAATAAAAATAGTGAGCCAGGAGAAAGCTAAGAATTTTTAATGTGCTTACATTAATTAGTTGTTCTGCTTTCATGAAACAGAGACATAAAGGGGAGGAGAGATAAATGTCACCAAAAAATAAAACCCAAAATTTATTTTTGTATGTTATGTTCTTTTTTACTTCTGTTTGTATTTATTTCTATTATATTGTATATTTTTCAATGCATTTTATATACTTAGGGAATTAAAAGAAAATAATCTTTCATTTAAAACAAAGAAAATAGTCTAAATGACAAATATATCAATTTTTTGACACAAATTAGAAAATGTGAGAGCAGGGCTTGACATGGATGGGTACAATCATTGCAGTTTTATTGTAATCAACAACCTGGAACCTGTACAGCGTTCTAAAATTGTGTTACCAGTGCTGTGAATAGGGAAAGATTGAACAATCAGTGTCTGATGAGGATTATACAATCTTATTGACTCACAATGTGTGTATGTGTATGTTTATGTGTGAAAATGCTTACTGTCTAGTGACACTACAATACTCTAGGAAACTTGTTAAGGTTTTATACTGTGTTTTAAACTTGCTGAGAAACTTTCCTTTGGAATTGTATATGATAGTAGCAAATATTTGAAGACCTGTTTATATTAGAATATACAGAAAGTCAAGGTAAATTTTTACTATTTACAAAGGACCCAAGAAGTTCAAGAGTATGGATTTTTTTTCTCATTCTATTTTACCTAGTGTTATTTAATATTAATTAGCTATTTACCTGTAATTAGGAGGTATTCCTCTACTCATACATCCCTTAATATTTTATGATATTCTTTTATTTCAGTCCAGAAAATAAATATATTTTGACAAATTTGGAGGTTTGGGGTTATTTTGATGGTTTGGTTTGGTTAAGAAAGTTTTGTGGAAAAAAAAAATAAATTAAATAAATAAATAAATAAATAAATAAATAAATAAATAAAAGAAAGTTTTATGTCATGGGTGCCTAGGTGTGGCTCAGTCGGTTGAGCATCCAACTTTGCCTCAGGTCATGATGTCACTGTTCCTGAGTTCAAGCCCCACGTTGAGCTCTCTGCTGTTAGTGCAAAGCCTGCTTCAGACCCTCACACCCTCTCTCTCAAAAATAAATACACATGAAAAAAGTTTTATGTTAAATTCATACTTGATATCATTTAAAGATGGTTGATACTGAACACTGCCCAGGAAAAAAATGCCAAAATGAGATATTTGCCTATTACCATAATTGTATTTGTTATTTCCTTTAGTAACTGCTGGAATCAGATTCAAGTAAATGACTTACACTGGTGGTTTCAGGGTTCATAAAGATAGGGCTTACATGAATCCATGGGGTAAGTGAAATAAACCTCTGTTTGGCTCAAAATGTACTTTTTATAAGAAAACTACAAAAGATATTTGCAAAGTAGTTGATTAGAAGTCACAGCAGTGATTGGGAAATT
The DNA here is from genome assembly GCF_027475565.1 of Acinonyx jubatus. Taxonomy (NCBI): domain Eukaryota; kingdom Metazoa; phylum Chordata; class Mammalia; order Carnivora; family Felidae; genus Acinonyx; species Acinonyx jubatus. The sequence continues at coordinate 130,341,831 of NC_069380.1, read as the reverse complement.
TAGATGAATGGATCTAGGTTGGGAACTATCTAGTCAAGTATTTAAAAGCAGCTGGAGTAGCTACAAACCTGGTGACATATGCAGACAAAAATCTGGTCTCTGACCCTGCAGGTACTACTGGACGTTTTTTTCTTATTATTACAGAGTTGTCTCTAAACACAGGATCATATCCTCCGACTTCTGTATGTCACACAAGAGACTGACACTCTTGATGATCGTTAAAAAATTTAAGTGCTAAGGAGGCTTTTGCCTTCAATTTTTTACTCCAGTGTTTGTATCTTTTACCAAGAAATTCCTGTTTTGCAGAAACTCAAATTCTTTTCCCTATGCCTGTGTACATTTCAATATCCTGTCTCAGAAAGACCTTCAATAAATAGAGGTGGAATAGTTTTAAGAATGGTAGTATAGAAACACTGAACTGTCTAAACCAAACTTTCATCTTCAGTGCTTGAATTCTCATACACTATTATCGTAAGCACTGCTAGTTCCTAAGGGTAGTAGCCAGGAAAAAAGATGTCTTAAATTCTGGGATTGTTTTGTTTTTATTAGAAGTAATTTCTCTATATAATCTAGTCAGTGGACTCCTTATCCATCATTCCTAAATGGAAGAGGTTATTTTTCCCATAGCTACATATTTGCTTTGTTTCTTATAACTTTGGGAAGGGGCATGTTTACAGTAGTCATTCTGAGCTTATTATAGCTACAAAGAAAAAAAAAATCTCGAGCTAAAGCTAAAGTGACTAATATCAGATCAAGTCAATTTCAAAACAAAGAATGTTTCTAGAGTTAAAGAGGGTTGCTTTAAAATGATAAAAGTGTTAATGAAGAGGACATATGAATACTAAGTGTTTATGAATACTAAGTGGTTATGCACCTAATAACAAATTTAAACTATATGAGACAAACCCTGATAGAACTACCACGGAAAATCCTTGTGGATAAACAAATTCACAATTACAGTTGTAGATGTCAGTCAGTATGCCTCTCTCAATAATTGATGGAACAGGTAGACAGTAAATCAGAAAGGATATAAGCCTTGAATAACACTGTCAGCCAACTTGACCTTTATAATATTTATAGAACACCTCACCCATCAACTGCAGAGTACACATTTTTTTCAGGTTCACACAGAATGTCTAGCTAGATAGACCTTATTCTGTGTTATAAAACAAGCCTTGATAGATTTTAAAGGGTTCACATTATGCAAAATATATTCTCTAGCCACAAGGAAATTAAATTAGAAATATAGTGACAGCTTCCTGGAAAATTCACTCAATATATGTAACCTAACACTTCTAAATAACCCACTGGGTCAAAGAAAAAATGCAAAAGGAAATTACAAAGTATTTTGAACTGAATGAATAAAAACACAATATTTATGGGATGCTCATAAAACAGTACCTAAAGGAAATTATAACACTAACTTCCTGTATTAGAAGGAAGAAATATCTCAAATTTATGACTTCACCTCTGCTTTAACACACTAGAAAAAGAAAAGTGAATGAAACCCAAAGTAAGCAGAAGAAAGATAATAAAAAAAGATTGGAGATGAAATCACTGAAATGGAAAATAGGAAAACAATAGAGAAAATTAGTAAAACCAAAAGCTGGTTCTTTGAGATCTATAAAATTGAAAAATTGCTATCCAAACTGATCAGGTAAAAATCAAAACAAAAAAAATCAAAACAAAAACAAACAAAAGAAACAAAAACAAAACAAAGAAACAATACCAGAAATGAAATAAGTGATAATACTACAGATTATACAGATAGTAAAATAAGGGAATATTGTGGAAAACCTTATGCCAATAAGTTGAACAACTTAGATAAAATAGACAATTAGTTGAAACATACAAACTATAAAAACTCTCTCAAAAAATGAACTGAATAGCCTGCATCTTTTAAAGAAGTTAAATAGTTAGCTTAAAAACTTTCAACAAAGCAAACTCCATAGCTGAATGACTTCTCTCCTAATTCTTCCAGATGTTGAAGGAGAAATAATGCCATTTCTACATAAGATCTTAAAAATTGAATATGGTGGAGAACTTTCCAACTCAATTTTTAAGACCAGCATTCCTCTGAGAAACTACAAGAAAAGTAGAGATTCCTATAAACACAGGCACAAACAGAATTTTAAGCAATTTTAGGCAATTAAAAGAACTTTAGCAAATCAAATCCAACAATATGTGAAAATGATAATATAACCAAGTGAAGTTTATCCCAATAGTATAAGATTTGTGTCACGTTCAAAAACAAGACAATGTAATTCATCATTTTTAACAGCTCTTTACAAAAGAACACATAGATGATAATTACAGTATTTTAAATAATTCAAAGAAGTCCACTGTCTATTTCTGATAGTTTGATAGTAAACTAGGAAAAGAAGGGAACTTTATCAACTTCATAAAGGACATCAAAAAAAAAAAAAAAAAACTGGAAGATTACATAATACCTAATGGTAAAAGACTGAATGTTTCCATAACATAAGGAACAAAGCAAAGATGTCTTCTCTTCCCACTTCTACTCAACTTCACCACTTTGTGGTGAAGATTCTAGCCACTACTCAACTTTGTGGTGAAGATTAAGCCAAGAAAAAGAAATCAAAGGCATCCAGATTGGAAAACAAAGAGTGAAAACTATTTGCAGATGACATAGTTGTCTAGGTAGAAATCCTGTGAAATCTACCAAAGAAAACTTCTGGAACCTAATAACCTAAGAATGAAGTTTAGCAAAGTTGTAGAATATAAGATCAGTCAATGGGCAAAAAATCAATTGTATTTCTGTATTGTAACAATAAACAATCAGAAACTGAAATGTTAAAAATACCTTTTATAATAGCATTAAAAATATGAAATATTTAGGGATAAACTGACTAAAAGATGCACAAGACTGAAGCATATAAAACATTGCTGAGGGAAATTAATGAATGAATCAAAAGATATACCATATTCATGGAATAGATTAAATATTTTTAAGATGTCATTTCTCCCCCCTTGATTTATAGATTCAAACTAAACACAATCAAAATTCTAGCAGGCTGTTTTAGAAACTGACAAGCCAATTTTATAATTTTACAAGCCAATGATAATATCTTCCAGAATTGTAGTATAGTATCACAACAAGGATTCTGACATTGGTAGAGTCAAGATACAGAATATTTGCATCACTCATATCGCCTTTTTAATCTTTATTTTTTATTTATTTTTTCATATTGCCTTTTTAAAAGCCACACCCACTTCTCTCTTGCCCTTACTACCTTCTTAATTTCTGGCAACCAAAAATTTGCCATTTCAGTAATATTGTAATTTCAAAAATGTTTTATGAATGGATTCATATAGTATATAATCTTTTTAGATTTTTTTCAGCTAGCTGTAATTCTCTAGAGATTCACTGAGGTTGCTGCATATTTCAATAGTTTGTTTCTTTTAATTATCGAGTAGTGTTTTATCACATAGATATCCCATAGTTTGTTTAACTCTTCACCCACTGAAAGATATCTGACTTGTGTACCATTAGGGGCTATTACAAATAAAGCTGCTATTAACAGGATTTGGGTGAACAGAAATCTTCATTTCTATGAAATGAATACCCAGAAGTACAATTGTTGGGTTTTATGATATTTGTATCTTTAGTTTCTTAATAAACTGCCAGACTGTTTTTCAGAGTGGCTATACTATTTTACTTCCCTACCAAAAATGTATGAATGACCCAGTTTCTCTGCAGCCTCACCAGAATTTGATATTGTCTTTTTTTTTTTTTTTTTTTTAAAGTATTCTAATAGGGGCACCTGGGTGACTCAGTCAGTTAAGCATCCAACCTAGATTTCGGCTCAGGTCATGATCTCAGGGTTCTTGAGCTGGAGATCACGTCCGGCTCCATGCTGACAGCCCAGAGCCTGCTTGGGAGTCTTTCTCCCTCTCTGTCTGTCCCTCCCCTGTTCATGCTCTCCCTCCAATAACAAATAAACTTAAAAAAAAAAATTTCAGCATTCTGATAGGTGTGAAGTTATATCTCAATGTGATTTTAACTTACATTTCCCTGGTTGCTAATGATGTTAAACATCATCTCATTACTGTTGAATCCTTTATGTACTCTAGATTCTAGTCCTTTGTTGGATATCTGGTTTGCAAATACTTTCTCTTAATATGTTGCTTATCTTTCCATCCTCTTAATAGGTCTTGAACAGTGTAATAGTTTTTAATTTTCATAAAGTCCAATTTCTCAATTTTTCCTTTTTAGATTACTTTTGGTGTCAAAGATAAGAACTCTTCCTATCTTTAGATCCCAAAGATGGTCCCCTTTACTTTTTTTTACAAGCTATCATACCACCCCCCAGGTAGTACATGTATGGTATTCCTTGGATACTCCCAGCTATCCCAAAACAAGAAAGGACAAAAAACAAATGGTTAAACTGGTTAGACTCTCCACCAGTTTATAAGAAAAAGGCAATTCCATCAATAGCCTTAAATCCAGGAACTCCCTACTGTCTTAACGCTTTTCTAGAGAGAAAAACAACCTTAGTTTGACAATAGCTAGGCTTCCAGTAGTCTGTGAGTCTTTAGCATGTGAAAATCTTTTTGAAAACTTACCTTTTGACTCTACCTCCTCCAAGTCCATGGTATATAATAACCATTCATTCTTGACAACCCCAGTGCAGCTCTCTCTGCCCACGGTCCTATCCCCATGCTTTAAAATCACCTTTTGCACTCTCCCCAAAAAGTTTTGTAGTCTTACATTTTCACTTTAAGTCCGTGATTCATTTTGAGTCGATTTTTGTAGAAGATGAGATATTTAGGACAAGTTTTATTATTTTGCTTAAGATAAGCAATTATTAGGGCGCCTGGGTGGCTCGGTCGGTTAAGCGTCTAACTTCGGCTCAGGTCATGATCTCACGGTTTGTGAGCTCGAGCCCCACATCAGGCTCTGTGCTGTCAGTTCAGAGCCTGCAGCTTGCTTTGGATTCTGTGTCTCCCTCTCTGTCTCTGCCCCTCCCCCACTATTGCTCTGTCTCTCAAAAAATGAATAAGCGTTAAAAAAAAAAAAAAAAGATAAGCAATTATTCTAGCACTCTTTGTTGGAAGGCTATCTTTCCTCCATTGAATTGCTGTTGTACTTTTTCCAAAAACCAGGTGGTCATATTTGTGTGGGTTTGTTTCTGAGTTCTCTCTTCTGTTCCCTTGATCTATGTGTCTGTTCTTCCACCACCGCCAACAGTCTTGATTAATGGTAGCTATATAATATGTCCTGAAATTGAGTAGACTTATTCTTCCCACTTTATTCTTTTCCAGAAATATTTTAACTACTGTCTATTCTTCCCATATAGATTTTTAGAATAATTCTATGTCTAGAAAGAAATCTTGCTGAGATTTTGACACGAATGGCATTAAACATGTATATCAGTTTAGGGAGAATAGGTATCTTTACTATGTTGAGTCTCCAATCCAAGAACTTAGTCTGTCTCTCCATTTATGTAGGTCTTTGACTTGTTTACATAGATTACTGTGTAGTTTTTGTGAGAAATAAGCCCCCTGACCCAATCAAAGGAGGGATGCAGAGACTGAGCACAGTGAAGAGAGGCTTCTTCTTGCGAGAGTGGGTGTCTGGTGGACAGGCACAACTGGGTGGTTACAGCAGGCAATTTATCTCCTAAATGGTGTATTTTGAATTTTGTTTCTGTGTATTTATTACCAGTGTGTAGAAAGGCAATACCTTTGAGTCTATTTCTCTTATATCCTTGCTGAACTCAATTATTTCATTTTTTATAGATTCCTTGATATTTTTTATGTAAACCATCATATCATCTACAAATGGGAATGGTTTTATTTTTCTCCTTTAATCAATAAGTCTTTATTTCTTGTTTTTTTTTCTTTTGTTGTTGTTTTATTGCCATACCTAAAACTTATAGTACTGTATTGAGAAAGAGTGGTGAGAGATGACTTTCTTACCTGGATTCTAATCCTAGAGGGCAAAAGCACTTAAACTTTCACCATTAAGTGTAATGTTAGTTGTAAGTTTTATGTAGTTGCCTTTTATCAAGTTGAGAAAGATTCTCTCTATTCCCATTTTTTTTACAGTTTTTATTATAGAATGGTTGTCAGATTTTGCCAATTCTTCATTGATCAGTATGATATTATGATTTTTCCTTAGCTTGTTAATATGGTAGATTATATTAATTGATTTTTGAAAATTGAACCAGCCTTGTATCCATGAATTCTATTTGCTTATATTTTGTTAAGGATTTTTCCATCTGTATTCATGAAAGATGTTGGTCTGTAGTTTTCTTGCTTTGTACTATTTTAGTCTAATTTTGAAATCAGAAGAAGAGTTACATAGAGTATTGATAAAATTTCCTTCTCTTCTATTTTTGGATAAAGTTGCATAAGATTTGTATGAAAGTAGTGTTTATTTTTCTTTAAATGTTTGGTAGAGTTCTTCAGTGAAGTTATCTGGGCCTGAAGATTTTTTTTAGAAGTTTTAAAGTTAGATATTCAATTTCCTCAATAGTTAAAGGGTTATTGAAATTATCTACTTCCGTTAGGTGAGTTGTGGCATTTTGTTTTTTGAGAAAGGGGTCCATACTATCCAAGTTGTCACATTTATTTTTGTAGGGTGTTCATAGCTTTCATTTATCTTTTTGATGTATATAGGGTCTGTAGTGGTAACCCTTTTTTCATTTCTGATATTGATGATTTGTGTCTTTTTTTCTTTCACATTTTTCCTAGAGATTTGTCAATTTTATTGAACCAGCTACTTGTTTCATTCTTTTTCTCTAATTTTTTTGTTCTGTTTTCAATTTTATTAATTCTTGTGCTTTATTATTTTTCTTCCTTGTACTTGCTTTGGATTTATTTAGCTTTTTCCCCCTAGGCTCTTGAGATCAAAGTTAAGATATAATCAATTTGAAACTTTTCTTCATTTCTATCCTAAGCATTTAGTGCTATAAATTTTCCTCACAGCACTGCTTTAGCTGTGTTACACAAATTTTTATATATATCAGTTTCATTCAGTTAAGTGTGTTTTGTTTTCCTTGAGACTTCCTCTTTGCCCAGTGGATTATTTAAAAGTGTTGTTTTGTTTCCAACTGTTTAGAAATTGCCCTGTTATCTGTTACTGATTTCTCATTTGATTCCATTAAGGACAGAGACATAACTCTGTATGAGTTCAGTTCTTTTAAGTTTGTTAAGATTTGTTTTATGACACAGGATATATTCTGTCTTGGTCTATGTTCTGTAGGTACTTGAAAAAAATGTGTATTCTACTCTTGTTGGGTAGAGTGATTTTAAATCTTGTTTAGATTCTATTGTTTGATGGTTGTGGAGTTCTTCTGCATTCTTGCTGACTTTATGTGTAGTATCTATTAATTGTTGACAGAATTGTAGATTTGTCTGTTTCTCCTTTAAGGTCTCTCAGTTTTGCTTCATGTATTTTTTAGCTCTATTGTTTGGTGCATACACATTTAGGATATGTCTTATTAGTGAGTTGAAACTTTTATCATTATTTTGGCCCTTTCTCTCACTGGTAATTTTCTTTTTTCTGAAGTCTATTTTATCTGATCTTAATACAGTCACTCTAGCTTTCCTTTGATAATGCTTGTTTGGCATATCCATTTCTATCCTTTTATTTTCAGTGTGTCTATATCTTTTTCTTTGAAGTGGGAGTCTTGTAGGCAGTGTATAGGTGAATCATATTTTTCAATCAACTTTACCAACCACTTTCTTTTAATTGGTATTTTTTTACATTAATGTAATTTTTTATATGTTAGAGCTAATCCTACCACTTTTTATTTGTTTTCTGTTCACTCTGTTTTTCATTCTTCTTTTTTCATTCTTGTTTTTTTTTTCCTCTGCCTTCCTGTGGATTACTACTTGAACATTTTTTAGTTTTATCTGTAGTGTCACTGGAACACCTATAGAATTGCATATAATTTTTCTGTAGTGTCAAAGACACATTGTGTCCTTAGTGGTTGTTTTTTTTTTAATTTTTCTATGATATTTTACATGGCATTTTTAGTGGTTGCTCTAGGTATTAGATTATATATACATAATTTACCACAATCTACTGGTATTGTCTTTTTACCAGGACAAGCAGAGTAGAAACCGTGCCTCCCTTTATGTCCCTTTACCCTCTTTCCTTTACAATACACTTGTCGTAAATATATTCTCTACATACATTTAAAACCTCATGAAACAATGGTGTAGTTTTTGCTTCCACAATCAAACATAATTTAGGAACTCAAGAGAAGGAAAGCCTGTTGTACTCAGGTTTTTGCTTATTCTATTCTTTCTTCTTGATGTTCCAGTGTTCCTTCTTTTATCATTTCCTTATCATTTAAGGAATTTTCTTTAGCCATTCTTCTAGGGTCTGTCTGCTGGTGATGAATCCTTTTACTTTTTCCTTATCTGAGAATGTCTTAATTTCTCCTTCATTCCTGAATAATATTTTTACTGGGTAGAGGATTCCAGGTTGACATTTCTTTCAGCATTTAAAAAATGGCCACTTCTTTCTGTCTTCCATGCTTTCTAATAAGAAATCTGCTTTCATTCTAATTGTTTCATTCATATAAGTAATACATTATTTTTCTCTGGCTGTTTTCAAGATTTTTTTTTCATTAGTTTTCAAAAGTTTAATTTTCATATCTGGATATGGATTTCAAGTACTTTGTAAGCCCCTCCTTCTTTATACTTTTTATGTCTCCAGTGACACAAATATTGTATCTTGTGTTACTATCCCACAGATCCCCAAGTCTCATACCTTTTCTTTAAATCTGTTTCTTCTCCATTGCTCAGATTGGGTGATTTCTATTGTTCTGTTTTCCCATTCAGTGATATTTCTATTCAGTGTGTTTTGCATTCTGCTATTGAGCCCATCCACTGAGTGTTTTAATTCCATTTATTGTCATTTTAGTTCTAAAATTTTTATTTGGTTCTTTGGATTTTGTCCCATTTTGGGGGGCTTTCATATTTTTTTCACTTCTTTCAAGCATTTTGTTTCTTAGAAACATTTTTATGATGACTATTTAAAATCTTTTTTAGATTATTTTAAAAATAATCTCATTGTGGTGGTGTTATATTGATTGTTTCATTTTTCATTCAATTTAGGATCTCTGGACTTTGATGAGTTCTTTTCAACCAAAATTTGGACATGTTTATATTGTATTATGAAACGTTGGCTTTCCTTAAACCTTGTCTTTTATATGATTTTCTTTGGTACCACCCCAGAAGAGAAAGTGACTTTTTATTGCCAGGGGGAGACAGAGGTTCTGTTTCCCCACTTAGGTTCTGCCAACACTCAAAGTGGTCATGGCTTCTTGTTACTGCTGGGTGAGGGGATGAGTTCCAGCCTCCCCATTGGTATCCCATGGTGGGAGTGGTCTTGTTACTTACTACTGGGTGATGATGAGTGCCCCGACTTTCTTAGATATATTCTGACATCATTTCAGCATAGATGGGAGGGGTACCTCATTACTACTGGCTGGCAGCAGAAGTCAAGGCTTCCCAAGTGGTCTTTATTGACACTATTAGTGGAGATCTCTTTACTGGGTAGTGATAAAGGTCCTGGTTACCTACTTAGACTACTCATGCTGAGGAATTGGGAGATCTTATCACAGCTTGATAAGGGGGAATGTCTAGGTTCCTCACTCAGAGTCTGCTGACATGGGTGGGGGTTGTGCCAGTTTTTTCTGTGATGTTCAGCTTGAGTAAGGGCAGTTGTTACCTACAACCTATCTGTCACTAGGTTGTCTCTGTTTTGGTCTTTAGGCTAGAGAAATCTTTTTATCTGTACCTGTATTGACATTGCCAAAGCTGCCAGCTTTTTCAGCTCCAAGTCTGGGCTAAAGGAAGCAAGAATTCCACAGAACTCACTCCCGTGTCTTTCTCTGGATTTCAAGATCCATAGCTAGTCTGTCTTGTTTCTACTTTAAAGTTGTTGTTGTTTTTAAGTTTACTTATTTATTTTGAGAGAGAGAGCACAAGCAGGGGAGGAGCAGAAAGAGAGAGAATCCCAAGCAGGCTTCGCACTGCTAGCTCATAGCCTGACAGGTGGCTCAAATCCATGAACTGTGAGATCATGACCTGAGCCGAATTCAAGAGTTGGGCACTCAACCGACTGATCCACCCAGGGACCCCTACTTTTCAGTTTTTATGTTTGTTTTTACAATGTCTGGTATTTTTAGTTGAACTTACTGGGAGAAATAGGAAAAGTACACTTGCTCCTCTTCCCAGAAGCAGAAGTCCAACTTACTTTTTTTCTGTGCAACTGATTTTTGACAAATATGAAATAAGTTGCAAAATATTATACATGCCACTGTATTTATATGCCATATAAAATATCACTTATCCATCTTTCAAAAAAGAGAAAAACTTGGGACTTATTTGTAACTATTTTGTATAAGTGATTGTATGTGCATATTTGGTTGTATAGAGAGCAAGCTTAACAGAAAACACACCAAATTGTGTATTTCAGAAACGAGTTAGAGAGTAGTATATATTCTTTCCTTCTAGGGTACCAATGACATAAATATTATTAGATTTCTTTACAGTCCTGTGATCTTAACATCCTAGAATACCATAATCCTCATTTTGTTTGAAAAAGAAAAATTTAAACACCTGTATTTGAAGGGTACCAGGTTAGCTCAGTCAGTATATCATGCAACTCTTGATCTCAGGGTTATGGGTTCAAGCCCCATCAGGCTAGGCATGGAGCCTACTTTAAAAAAAAAAAAAAAAGGCTGTATTTGATTGTATTGTTTTGTTTTTTAAGACCTGATATAGTACCCACCAAACTGTTGACATTGATTCGGTGTAGGAATTAGCAGTGGAGTACTTGAATTTTTTATTTAATGTACCTAGTAGTAGTTGAAATTTTTATAAAAAGCATGTAATATTTTTATAAGCTTCTCAATAAATAAAAATAATTAGTGGACCTTGAGGGTATTAAGCTAAGTGAAATAAGTCAGAGAAGGACAAGTACTATATGATTTCACTTATATGTGAAATCTAAAAAAGAAACAAACACATAAAAAAGCCAAGCTCAGAGATAAAGGAAAAAGATTTGTGGTTGTTAGAGGCAGGTAATAAGGCTGGTCAAGGAGTACCGGGGTGCCTGGCTGGCTCAGTGGATAGAATATGGACACTTGATCTCATGGTTGTAGGTTTGAGTCTCATGTTGGGTGGAGAGATTATTTAAAAACAAAATATTTAAAAAATAGGGGCGCCTGGGTGGCGCAGTCGGTTAGGCGTCCGACTTCAGCTCAGGTCACGATCTCGCGGTCCGTGAGTTCGAGCCCCGCGTCAGGCTCTGGGCTGATGGCTCAGAGCCTGGAGCCTGTTTCCGATTCTGTGTCTCCCTCTCTCTCTGCCCCTCCCCCGTTCATGCTCTGTCTCTCTCTGTCCCAAAAATAAATAAACGTTAAAAAAAAATTTTTTTTAATAAAAAATAATAAAAAATAAATAAAAGAGGTACAAACTTCCAGTTATAAATAAGTCATGGGGTTGTAATGTATAGCATGTTGACTGTAGTTAATAGTACTGTATTGTATGTTTGAAAGTTGCTAAGAGGGTAGATCCTAAAAGTCCTCATCACAAGAAAAAAATGTTGTTGGTATGTATGTAACATGGTGACAGATGTTAACTCGACTTACAGCAAATATTTTGGAATGTGTACAAATATCAAACCATTATGTTGTATGCCTGAAAATAAACAATGTTATATGTCAATTTATACCTCAATTTGAAAAACAAGAAAGGAGAAACTGTTACAAGAGAAGTGCAGTATCCTAACCAATAAAATTCATCAACCAGTAACCAAAGTGGAAAAACTGTATACATACCATATTAGTGTGCAGATTCATGGTGTCCTGATTCTTTCCCCTCAATACACAGGAGTAAATGAAGAAGAGGAGAAGAAAAAAGCAAAAAGCAAAGAGAAAATCAAGTTGAAAAAAAAAAGAAAAAGGTATTTTTTTAACATCATTGTTTTTTAAAAGCAGGACTGTGAATCCCAGATGGATTATAAAATTTAATATTTTGTGTGTAGTCCAGTTAATTTAACACTAATTCTTTCCTTAATGGGGATCAGATATTCAGTTGTTTCAGTAAAATAACAGTCCTTGAGGAATCAAAACTAAAGTCAATACTCAGCCACCTTGAATTTTTTTTCTTGGAGCAAATTAAGGTATAAATAAATAATAGCTCCCCCCCCTTCTTTTATGTATTCTATTTGTGTTCTAGAATTTAGAGTTTAAAACATCAGCCACACTTTTAATTGGATGATGTCTAAATTCTTTACATATATATTTTGTCCTCATATGTATAAAGTTGGGGCTTAAGTATTTGTATTCTCAAAATATCATTGCAGTGGCTACAAAGTTATTAATAGGATTTACGTACCCACTTATTCTAAAAATTCATTCAGGTCTTTCAGAACCCACATCAGCCACCAATGAATTTTTAGTATCAGCTCTTTTAACAACTAACTGGTTAAAGCAATTGATCACAAGAATTAAGAAGCAGCTTCTTATATGGTTAACAAGTACAGTTTCATATATACTAGAATAAACATATATATACAGATATCTTTTAAGGTATTTGACAATAATAATGTCTGACTAGGACCCTAGTTCTCTAATAGAGTAAGTTCTGAAAATCAGGTGTTACTTCATAGAGCATTTAATACATACCTTTCAACACCTCAGCTACTTCATAATTTAGAAAAGTTCATTTTCTCTCAAGTGTTGGGAGCCAAATAATATTTAACATAAAAGCTAATAGGAAGATAGAGGTCAGTGTCTTTTATAGTCGGACTAATGTATTGTTGAATCATTTGCATTAGCACAGCAAGGATTGTGTATAGACAAAATGAAATTATCTGTTTTCTTCCAAATTCTAAGATACTTGTTTTATTGTAACAGATTATTTATTTGAGCCTCTCTACTTTGGGTCTCACAGACCTCAGACAGGGCCTGAAATTAAATGAACTTTTCTAGTCATACTCAGCAGAGATTTTACCACCTCTTGGAGTTGTTATGTGCAAGTCTAACACCGGGCCTTAAAAATTAAAATCCAGGACCAAAAAGCCAAAGAAAAATGTACAAACAAGCTCTACTCAGAATCCAGAGGTCAAGTAGGGTCTTTAAAACAGGAAAACAGGCAAGAGTTGACAATAACAGAGATGAAGAGGGAATAAGAGAATACATGAGAAAATAAGACCAGGAAACAGCCAGAAGTCTAAGTAAGACAAAATGGAGAAAGAAATACAGCATTACAGAAATGAGGGAAAACTCGGAGTTTCTAAACAAGAAATTCAGTCCAGTAATTCATGAGAATCACTGACAGACACAGACTTGAAGTCTCATGCATTTATTTCTTGCTTACTGTAGGTCTGTGTCAGGTTTTCTTAGTTTGGGCTTTAACTTCTAACGGTTAGCTCACTACTACCTTTTTAGAAAGCTGTCTTTTTTGGGGCGCCTGAGTGACTCAGTCGGTTAAGCAACTGACTTCAGCTCAGGTCATGATCTTGCAGTTTGTGCGTTTGAGCCCCTCATTGGTCTCTGGGCTGACAGCTCAGAGCCTGGAACCTGCTTCCAATTCTGTGTCTCCCTCTTTCTCTGCCACTCCCCTGCTCACGCTCTTTCAAAACTGAATAAACATTAAAAACAAAAAAAAAAGTGTATTTTTATTTTTTATTTTTAATTGACTCAGTTTCTGTCTTCTGACACATTTAGAGTTCGGGTGTGGGGAGATTGTTGTATACCTACTTATATAAGATCTTAAGAGATGGCTTTTCTGTTTTTTGTTACTTTTCTCTTTTTTAATACTAGAGGAAGGAATTGCGTAGTTTTTTTCCAAATCTAGTATTAGAGGAATATTAGAAAAATAAAGAATAATGATAAATCATCTTCATTTACTTGTATGCGTTTAAAACATCTCTTTTTGTAACTAGTGAAAATTACTTTGGAATGCAAGTGCTCATCTGTATCACTTGAACAGGAATTTAACAGAAGTCCTTTTATTTAGCTAATTTTCAGCTTTCACCCATTTTTACCAAGGTACAAATATAGCCCTTTTTACATAATTGCATCCTTTTTAGCTCTTTTAAGAGAATATGCTAACAAGTTATTGTGTATGTAAATGAATTGTATATATGATAAAGGCTTGGTAAATACCACTTTGTTTACCTTATAAGATTTTGAAGGGTACAACAGGATGAAAAGCTGAAAATCACAGAAAAATTATTGCATCCTTACTGAGTTTAAAACTTAATACTAGAGTTGAGCAAAATAGAGTTATTTGTTTTGTCAGCTTCTATGACCAAGGAGCAAAAATTCTGAAGTCTGTATTTTAAGAGAATACAAATATATAAAGCACATTTCAAGTTTCTTTGTTTATACCCCACTTTGCTCCAAGAATGATTTCAGGCAGTTAAATCCCATTTCAATTTAGCTATTAGCCATAAATGCAGTTATCAGTCAGTATCTATTATTGCCCATAGGTCTTATTCATCCAGTTCCACTGAAGAGGACACTTCAAAACAAAAGAAACAAAAATATCAGAAGAAAGAAAAGAAAAAAGAAAAAAAGAATAAGTCAAAAAGGGGGAAACACCACAAAAAGGAAAAAAAGAAGAGAAAAAAGGAAAAGCATTCTTCCACCCCTAATCCTTCTGAGATCTGCAAAAAGTAACTGAATCTTCAGCCTAAGCCATTAAATTTTAAAATTTGGTTTTAGAAATTATTTGACCTTCCTTGGAATTTGCTATATAATCATGCTTTGCAATAAATCACAGCCTTTTCCATATAGACATTTTTTTCGTATATGGGACCATTGTCTTCTGGCAATAGATTTTTAATGTGCTGACTATAAAGTATTGAATCAGTCTTATTACTTGATAGCCACACCCCAAATATAGATATTTATACATACAAAACACATCATTTTTGGTATTCATGACTGTGTCTGACTAGTGTTGTTACTTTATAAGTTGATTGTAAATGGCTTTACTCCAGTCAACACAGGTAATCTACCTAGCAGTTAATGAGTATTGCTCAATCAAGTGTCCACCTTCCAGTGATAAAATGAGGTAGGGGATAATGCTTTGCTCTTGACTCTGAAAAATTTAATAGCTTTATTTCCTATGGTAATGTATAAAGATAGTGAAGTTTTTCACTGTCATTTTTAAATCTTGAACTTTTTTGGATGTCATAGGAAATGAAGCTGCTTCACTGGTCTTAACTAGGACATTTTAAGCAAATGGTGTTGGCAAGAAGATAATGAAAATACTTATAAGGAAGTTTTACTGTTACATGAAATGCAGAGTGTCTAGTACCTGCCTCTTCTGTTATTGTAACAATTAAAATTCTCTTCCTCTTTTAAAAAGACAAGCGTAGTCCAGCCTCTCAGAGTCTTGCAGAGATGATGCTGTGTTGGGTAGAATATTTAGGATAGACTCCTGGGTTGTTTTACAAATGTGCCATATTGGCATCTCTTAAAGTGATACCTCAAACACAGAACTTTTTAATTAGGAGGATGACAGCTAAATCATTATTAGAACTGATTTTTATTGTATTCTGTATGTAAATTTTATGAAGCTTGTTTCTATGAGTAATGTGGAAATTTTTTATAAATGTGAACATATATATTTATTTGTCTAAAATAATTTGTAGTTTTGAAGCAGGTTTCACACTGAATTTATGGTTTCAAAAATGACCAGTTTGGGGTGTTTCTCTCTTTTACTTCATTCTTAGACCTTAAGAGCAGTGACAAAAATTTAGGGTTAAGAATTTTATTCTGTACTTTTTAAAATATAAGAGCCAGGGAGTTGCATCATGAAAGCCTTTATATAACAATGAAAATTTTATATGAGTAAGCATTTTCAAGCATGTATCAGTAGATATAAATGTTTCTTACACTTAATTTCACAATGATCAGTGTTACTTACTTTGCTTGATATTTGGATATCCCTTACGCCCAGTGAGTTAAGCACTTAGCAGCATCAAACATCAATCACTTATCATGGCACAGCACCAAAGATTGCATGTACTCACTGTGGTGCAGTTATAAATTTTCAGATTACTAACCTACAGACATGGCTTCAGGCAAATTCATTATGGTGAAACCAGGTAAGTACATGTAACCTCACAAGCTGGAAAAATGTACTGATTCTTTCTTCATCCAGCTCCCCTTGCTCACATGACCTCACTCACACTGGGGGAGCTCACAGCTCCTCGTAATATCTGCTTACCATGCTGGGATCTAGGGAAGCTACACCCACATCCCTCTTCTAGCTTTATAGCTGAGGAAGCTTTCACTCTTCTAGCTTTTCCATCACCTAATTTCGTCATATGGCCTCTTCAGAAAGAAACTCTTTTGTTTAAATAGTTTAGTCAGGTGTTGAGAGAGAAACATAGAGTTATTAAGTTATTACATTTTTAACTGTTTGGCCTTTGCTGTATTTTCAGTATTTTTTTAGCTGTATTTTCTGAAAATACGGTTCTTTCATTATAATGAAAAAAATAAAAAACTTAAAAATGATAGGAAAATGCTGCATGCACAAGGATGGCCTCATCCCATTTTAACATGGTTAAAAATGCTAATAATTATAGTGAAACAAAAGTAATCTAAAGTTATTTGTGAGTTTTATTTCTGTTAATCATAGAGATTATAAATTGGCTCATTAGATTTGTTTTCTGAATGGGAACACAATTGATAATGGTCCAAAAGGGTTACATAAAATTCAGCACCATTAACTAATACAGTGTGCAAATTAAAAAATTTTATTGCTCAGTAATTTTGTCCCCTAGATACATTCTTGGAATTATTCTTGAGTAAATTCCCCATATTATGAGAATAGTTTATAAAACCTGTCATCTGAATAAAATTTATTTCTTTTTACTGGTTTTCTTGTTCAATGATCTTGTTGAGATTGGATACAAATCTCACTAATAAATTTTAGGAGAAAATTAGTGAGATTTTCTGAGGCAGTATGTACGTAGCAGAAAGAAAACTGAACTTAATAGTAAAAATCCAAAAAGTCCTGGCATTTCTAACTACCTTCGTGACTTTCAACTAAATTATATAGCTTCTCTGGGCCTTGGTGTATTTGATCTGTAATATATTATACCCAATTATCTCTGAGAACCCTTCCAGTCCTTAATGTATATGATTATCAATATGTTAGTATAATTCAAGTAATATTATTCATTTTAGAAATTGCTGTAGGTAGGCAGGTAGCATTCTGTATTGGTAAAGGTTGAATTTATTAATATACCTGTTAAACACATTCAGCTTCTTTAAGCAGGTAATTGATATTTGGTTTACATTCTTAGCAACCAGTGTATGTCTTTTTCATCAGATGCATATAGATTTTATGTTTAGATTTGTATCTGTAACCTGATTGTCTAAATACTCAGGCTATTGCTTTTGGGCTGATGGATCCACTCCCCACAAAATTCCCTGTTTCTTTTCTCCGTATCCTCTTTTGACGAAAATCTCTCAGAGGTATCCCTAGTTCTTGCCCCTAATGTACATCTGTTCACATCTTTGGTTCTCTGAGGCCAAAACATCAATAAATAAGGAATAAAACAATTTTATGTGTCTATATTTATGGTTCACTCCGTCTAAAATTATATAACCCTAGGTCACTTTCATTTTAACTAGATTGAAGAGTTATTAATAATGTTGATAAAAATGTCATTGCCTCCTTTCTTCAGCAAACATTGACTGAGTGCCTGGCATAGCAAACGCTCTGCTAAGTACTGGGGATACAGAGATTAATAAGACTCACTTGCTTCCCTGAAGGGGTTCATAGTTTAGTTGGTGGGAGAAACAACAGAACACATCAGTGTATAATAAATCCAGTGATTGACCTGAACATGCGTTCATAAAAACACAGAAGGATACTTAACTTAGTCTGGAGAAGTGAGAAAAGGCTACCTAAAGAAATGATGGCTGACTTGGATTTTGATGGAGACTTAAGATAGAACTCATGGCAGTTACGGACGAGTGGGTACCGTGAACAAAGATCACAGTAAAAAAAACTTGTGTGTGTGTCAAGAATTACAAGCATTATGTAAGGCAGGATGTGGTAAGAATTGAGACTACCATTCTAGGTTCTCAGGAACAAGAGAACGAAGTCTTATGTTCCGTGTTTGGAAGCTTGAACTTTAATCTGTAAGCAATGAGACACCATGAGAGAGTTTTAAGGAAAGATACGGCCTTTATTGGGGTTTGGTTTCATCCACTTCGAAATCCTATTAAACAATTTTTTTCAAAGATGAAATTGCTCTCATAAGAAGACCACATAGAAAATAATTTGAGCCTCTTATGTCCTGTTATTTCTACTCTTCTTCTAGACCCACTTTTCTTTCTAAGATTTGATTATTACCAAAAATTCCAGTGACTTAAGTCTTCTAAAAACACATAAAGCTACTGTGTTCTTTATCAGACACGTCCCCAGAATTACATGCATAAGTACATACTTTGAAATGTGTTTTACATTTTTAGATTATTTGTGACTGATTTAAATTCTGTCACTAGGTTAGTGACACCCAAATAAATCATCTAAAGTATATTTTTCATTGTATAGACTCGGCTGTGATTTGATAAGATGTCTTGCTTAATATTTTGTCTCAATGTGTGAAGCACCAACTGCTTCAAAGCAACAGAGACACATACCAATTGGTCCACTGGTTGAGCCCTGTGGCTCTCCCTCAGGTGACCTGGCTTGGCAGGGACTATAACTAGTACCAGTGCTGAGATTCAATCTCCCTGGGCAGTTGGCAACCAAGGAGAGTACGCTTCTTAAGCCAGCACAATTGTAATCACACAAAACCCAGGGTCTTCTGACCATCATTTGTTGCCTCCCAACTTTTTTAAAAATGTGCAGAATGCCAGAGAATTGGGATGCCTTTCCAGGGGCACAAGTCAGGACACATCCAGCCACGGCCAGCTCCTGTATGTCTCACAGGTCAAGAGGAGTTTGGGAGACCGTGAGCGTTGTGCTGGCCTTGACCAATTTGTCTGCTTCTTGTTTCATTCATGGCTTCTGCGTTTGCCCTTGAACAACAAAAGTAGAACTGTACCCCTGCCTTAACTAAACTTTCTCAACCTAGGTTTTTACTTGAGGCAACATCTATAGTACTATGATTATTATTTGTGTATCAAGATAGCCAAAATGAAATCAACATAGGCAGCAGATGTGTCAATAATGATCTGGAACTATGTTCTCAGTATAGCCCCATGTAGCTATTTAAATTTGGATTAATTAAATAAAATAAAAGGTATCCTTCATTTGCTCTAGAGACATCTTAAGTGCCCAGTTGCCACAGATGACTGGTGGCTACTATGAGCAGGGCAGACACAGAACATTTCCATCATCACAGAAACTTCTGCTGCACAGTGCTGGTCCAGAAGATATCCCCAGTTCTTGGTAAAATTTTTGACAGCCTAATTGTCCCAAGTTTCTAACCCTTAGCCTTGCATGCCCAAGTGCAATAGGGCTTTCCTTTTTTTTTTTTTTTTTTCCCCCTCTCAGACCAGAGAAGCTGTGTCTGACACACTGTGAAAGGCTAGTCTTCCAACTCCATAACTTTACACCGCACAGTACATGTGTTCAGCAGAGCCAGCTGAAAATTAATCCTTTTTTCTTAGTGCATTCCTTCAGACACCAGGCCTGTGTTCTTACAATAGAAATCATACTTATGCATAAAAAATCTTTTAAGACAATTGTAATTTGCAGAAACTGTAGTTTTATTTCTAGATGTCTATGTGGTATTATTGCAGTAGCTTAGGTGGAACCAGAGGACTTGTGTGTTTGATAACTTTCATTATAGAAGTTCCTTAGGAACTCTATCAGTGAAGGATTCGTGTTACGGTTATCCCTTGGTAAGCTGAAAATATTTATTATTAAGATCATATATTGTGACATACTCTGTTCTCGAATGTTAGCTTTTATAAAAGCAATACATTCATTGTGCGCCCCACAAACCCTCTGAAAAAGGCAAGGGGTTCATGTCTAAGAGACTTAAAAACATGCCACCTCTATTTTACAAGACCATTCCCTCCGAGATTTACGTATCCAGTACCATCTCATGAAACGAACTGCCGCTAAGTATCCAAAGACTTGTGTAATGTTGCTAATGTGACATAAATTTCCCATTGTTCCACACTGGCATAGGTTTGCTTGTCTTTGTTATCTTAAGTTCCTTAATTTCTCCAGAAGTGTTAGCATAATTTCATGTACTGCAGGAACATCTTAATTAGCAAATAAAAGTAAACTTCTCTGCACATGATCAGAAACCTTAGTGGGTTTTTAATAAATTAACTGAAAAATCAAAAGCGCAGCTGCGTCTTGCTTTGTGCATGATGAATTTTTGAGAAGTATTATTATGAACTGTATTTGAAATGCATTCTTTATTTTTATTTGCTCTGTCCCTCCAGTGAGCTTTTACAGCACAGGCTTTTTAATAATACACAGTGCTGATTTGTGTCATCTCCATCGGTGGCTCTTGATTCATGTCATCAGCTTCATAGGATGTTTCAATTGTCGAATTTGATGCTGCATTTGAATTGGGGGCATTGGCTTTCCTGTTTGGGTTGCCTGCACAACACAAAACAAAATGAAATAATTACTTGGAATTATGACATAAAATTTGGCTTTTTAAAATGTGTGCTTGGAAAATACATTTTGTAGCAATATTGAAGCTATGTCTTGAAAACACTAGGTGGATGGGTGAGAACCGAATCATTTCAAAGCTGCTTCTGAGCATTTCCTTCTGAAAGTCAAATTAGGGAAATATTCAGTGACAGAAGAATTTCATTTCCGTGCTTATCTTTCTTCCTCTGTGTTTCCATGGAGGAAATTACACATTTGAGAAGAAGGCAACCATTTCTGCGTTGCTTAATAAAAGTGTGACTATCCCTCTGCATAAAGTGAACAAAACTGTACTAAAGCTAATCACAATAATTTGCACCACTCTTAAGGCTTTGCTATCATAATCAATTTAGATGTAATCTTTAAAAAGAACACATTTGTGCCACAATCTCATTCACTCATTCTGTGTCAATATCAATCCAAAATGTACAAGGGTAGAGGAATATAGACCTCTGATCATCACAAAAACTGAAGCTGATAGCAAAGAAATGGATTATTTTCCAAAAATGATTGTTAGAAAAGTAGCTGTATCATATAGTTAACCAAAATGTGCAAATTTAAATAATGTATGAATATGTAGAAGTAGTAGATAAATCCCAGATGTCACTAATGCCCTCCTTTTGCTGAATTCCCAGCCCAGTTCATAGTCCACATCTTATTTGACCGGCCAGCAGCATTTTCTTTCCTTGGCCTCCAGGATACCACCCTGGACTCACCTCCTCTGTCTGTATTGCTCCTTCTCGGTCTTTTGTTGGTCCCTTTTCTTCTCCCAGGTCTCTTAGGTGTGCCTCAGGGCTCAGCTTTTGGGTTCCTATCACTGTCTCCCTCCCTAATTAGTCTCATTTGGAAAAATCTGCTCTAAACTTCCCTAAGAGGAAGCAGGACCCACTGGCCAAAAGTTTCCACTCTTAGAAACAGCTACTTCCTCTACTTTTCACCACTTAACGTGAAATCTAAGCCTCAGTTTTCAGCCTGGCTCTGCCTATTTATAAGTAATTGTATAGACTGCCTTCCAGGCCCCATCCAAATATCCCCCATATAGGTTGATTGCAGAGTTCATCACTTATAGGGCAGTATTATTTACAAGTTGTGAAGAATGATGTCTCACTCCAGCTCCCAGATCATGCCCCTAGAACTGAAACGTGGATGGTATTGTCCTCTGAGCTAATATTAAAAGTACCGGAAGTTTAAAGTACAGGGCCTAAAATTGTTCAATAGATGGCTTTATGTCATTACTTCTGAAGCTTTTGGGTGGTAAAATAAATTAATGTTCTACTTCTAAACATTCAGTCATAATGTTTCGGCCATATGATTTGATTTTTAAGTTGATTTGTTGTAGGCGCAACATTTTCTAGCCTGGTAAGGAGCTCTGTGCCCAATCAGGAATTGAAGCTGTTAAATGAGCAGGGAAGGTTGCTTGAAAATCTAAGAAACCGATAAATTTGACTTGACTATTACTTGCAAAGTGGGGCTTCAAAAAATACTAGATGAAAATTTAACTACTAAGTACTTAAGTAATGGAATTTATTCTCTAAGGGGGGGTGTTGAAACTTTTCCTCATATAACATTTGAAAAACAGAATATTTGTAGTTTCATTTTTCATTTGCGTGGTCCTATTTGAATCTTCAGGATTCTCGCAGGTAAAGATAAAAGATCAAGGATGTAAGATGTAAATTAGCTTCATATTACCTGGGTGGCTTCTGTACCTTATGTAGGCATTTCTTTAAATGTAATCTAAAATTGTAATATTTTATTGGAGTTGCTGGAAGTGTGAACTGAATGTTGCTTAACTCCAGTCCTTCACCTTTCCTAAGCTTTTTACATACTTATATTAATAATATTTCAGAAAGATTTTCAAGGTGTTTTTATCTACCTTATCACATAGTTTTTGTTTTTGTCTTTTTTTTATGGGAAATAGTTCACAGTTATTTCCTAACTTAAGGGTTCTATCTAAGAACCCCTTTGTCCGGGGTTCTCTGTAAGTCATCTCCGTTCCGACAGCTCTAGTTTCCATTATGTATCTTCTGGCCACCATTGAAAAAGTTTATCTAACCTGTCTACTCCCCTCGGAGATTTAATGGCTTGCAAAATAAATTCCGGTGTTACAGATTTTTCTTCATCTAGGACTTGTAAAGGTACCCATTCTCCAGCCCTGACTCCTTATTTCCTCAGCTCCTGGATCCTCCTAAGCAGTGTAGGGTACAAAGACTGTTTCTTAGATTGGCGTCTTAAGGCAAGGCACTTACCCTCACAGAAGCAATTTGCTTCACAAACAAAAGGTTTATTACAAACACCATACCAATATTCTTTGAAGCAGGAACTTTGATACGCAAGTTAACCCTGATGTTCACTCTCTTCCCCCAAAGATGCTTTCAATGTGTGTCGTTCCAGTAAGTTAGAATAACTAGACACAGAGAAAAACAACTGCAGTGAGTAGCTGCAGTGATAACAGAGTCCAGCTAGTTACATCTCTTTGGAATCGTTTTAGAAGAGAATGTGGGAAATCCTCGGCAACCTCCTTTTCCTAGTTTTGCTTTGATAAATAGAAGCTAATTTCTGAACCAACAAAGTAGGGATAAAATCAGCTACCTTTTTTTCTGTCCCAGGGTTACAACATGGATTCGATTTTCAATAAGTAATCTGTAAATCCACTGAGCTTACAAATTGAGGGATTTGTTACAGATAAAAGGTTTTTCTTATTTAATTCCTCCTTTTCTTTACTGAGTGCAGACTGTGAAGCTCCAACATGTCTGTTCTTTCGTGGGTTGACATTACTTGTTCTTCCTGCTGTTCGTGTCCCATTTTAATTAGTATGTGTGTGTGTGTGTGTGTGTGTGTGTGTGTGTGTGTGTGTGGTCATCCCATGTAAATCTCAACCTTCCTTTAAGGCTCTACTTCTCAGACTAGCATTTAAATTAAAGCTTTGACCTTTACCAAAATTCATATCCAATTCATCAATCTTTCCACGTATCCTCATCACAAACTATGCCAATCTATTTCTTCTGGTAACAGTTAAATTGTGCATTCATTTTCAGATTCATTCCTCAGGAATCCATTTATCTTGCAACTCTTCTATGAACTCTGCCCTTGCCTGCCATTTCAAAATATCAAAAGAATGCTGGGGACCCCCTCAGGTCTTCATCCCTTGGCTCTCTGGTAGAATCCTAATTAAGTTTTTCTGCAGCTATCTGCCTACGGCCCCCTAGCTCCTGTGTCGCTGTTCTCAGTCCTTCTAGTTCCTAATTAGCGGCTCACTTTATTACTAAGTGGAAAATCTACACATCCC
This sequence comes from Acinonyx jubatus, assembly GCF_027475565.1. Taxonomy (NCBI): domain Eukaryota; kingdom Metazoa; phylum Chordata; class Mammalia; order Carnivora; family Felidae; genus Acinonyx; species Acinonyx jubatus. Next base: position 130,317,899 of record NC_069380.1, on the reverse strand, counting down.
ACTCATCCCACGGCTCCTCCTAGTGAAAACATGCAGCCTTAAATCTGCACCCTGAGTGTTTTTGATTTGCAAGAGGATGTTTTCCCTTCTGACTGAATCTGAAGCATAGGGCTGAATCTGAACTTAATGGTGAAGTAGGCAAAACTTGCTTAGTGACCTCCTGATCTATTGTCCTTTCCTGCCACCAATGCCCTGCTTCTCCTCAAGGATGAATCGGTATCTCCAGTAAATACAGTTAAATATGCACTGTAAAAGTTAGAATCTTTTACACCTGGGCGTCTGGGTGGTTCAGTCGGTTAAGCATCTGACTCTTGGTTTCGACCCAGGTCATGACCTCATCGTTCGTGAGTTCGAGCCCCACATTGGACTCTGCGCTGACAGGGTGGACTCTACTTGAGATTCTCTTTCTCCTTCTCTCTCTGCCCTTCCCCTGCTTGCTCTCTCTCTCTCTCTCTCTCTCTCTCTAAGTAAATAAACATTTAAAAAAAGAAAGCTAGAATCTCAGACTTGCCCTTTTGCTTTGCCCCTCCATCAATGAGTGAAGGCAGTTCTATCCAGAAATGTTTTTTCCTGTCCTATTTTTTTTCCACAATGGACCTTTTCCCCCCTCTTTTTCTTTTCTGCATTATTAAATTTTGCCAACCATTGATGACTAACATAACTCACAAATAAATTTAGCTGATATTTAAAATCCGTTAAATGAAATTTTCATGAATGACTGGCTTCTATTTTGTTTATTGGTTCCAACATTAGTCAAGATTGCCTAACCTTGAGCCCTGGGGAGGACCCACAAATGCTAAATGTGGCAGTAGCTGTGCTGAGCAATGTGGTTTTCTACATTCTAGGAACAAAAGCAGCCATAGGACTTTACAGGCTTATTATTTTAGGTAGAAAGTTCCCTTTAGGAGACACGGCATCTTTTTCTGCCATTGAGTTCAAATTAGCCCATCTTCTACTAAAATCTCAATGAGTTCTGAAAGCCTTTCTGAAACAAAGAATGGTGTTACAAAATAATTTGGTATCCTAATTAATAAGAGTTTTGAGCAGAATTTTGTTGAAGGGGAGTTAAGACTACAAAGAAAAATAGCTCCCAAAGTTATCTGTAAATTTAGTACAAGGGCATCTGGGTAGCTCAGTCAGTTGAGTGTCTAACTCTTGATTTCAGCTCAGGTCATAATCTCACGGTTCATGGAACCAAGCCCCAGGTTGGGCTCTGTGCTGACAGCACAGAGCCTCCTTGGGATTCTCTCTTTCCCTCTCTCTCTGCCCCTCCCCCTGCTCCTAACATGCTTTCTTTCTCTCTCTCTCAAAAATAAATAAACTTAAAAAAAATTACAACATCCCTCAAAATATCACTTGATTTTTAAAAGTTTGACAATGTTGAGGTGCACCTGGGTGGCTCAGTTGGTTAAGCATCTGACTCTTGGTTTCTGCTCAGGTTATGATGTCACAGTTTGTGAGTTCAAGCCCCAGAGTTGGGCTCTGCACTGCCAGCTTGGAGCCTGCTTGGAATTCTCTTTCTCTCTCTCTGTCTCTCTCCCTCTCGGTCCCTCTCCCATTCTCTCTCTCTCTCTCTCTCTCTCTCTCTCTCTCTCTCTCTCTCTCAAAATAAATAAACTTAAAAAAAATTTGGCAGTGTGATTCAACATTACAAGAGTAGCCAAGAAACTTTGATGAAGAAGCATGTTGGGAGGGAGGAGAAAGGCTTGCTTGGTCAGATATTAAAATAAAACTGTATCATTACAATAACTTTTAAGGTATATCATTAGCTTAAGAATAACCAGATTGATAAATTTAACAGAGCAGAAAGTCTAAAAACAGATCACAGTATATATAAGAATTCAGCTTATGACATTTTATTTTTTAAGTTTATTTATTTAGAAAGAGAGAGTTGGGGAGGGACAGAGAGAGAGGGAGAGAGAGAATCACAAACAGGCTCCATGCTGTCATCGCAGAGCCTCACATGGGACTTGATCCCACGAACTGCAAGATGGTGACCTGAGCCAAAATCAAGTCAGCTGTTCAACCAAGTGAGTCACCCAGTGCCCCCAGTTTATGACATTTCAAATTGGCAAGAGAAAGATGGATTATCCAATAAACATTTGGACAATTGGCTCGTTATTTGCAAAATAAAAAGGCAGATACTTACCTCATACTTTACACCAAAATTAAAATTCCAGGATTATTAAAAATTTAAATGTAGAAACAAATGAATAAATGTATTAGAAGAAAATACAATTGCATATCTTTATATCTTATAGTGGCGGTGAGAAGTTTATTTTTTTTTTTAGATTTTTAAAAATGTTATTATTTTTCAAGTAATCTCTATACCCAACATGGGGCTCAAACTCACAACCCTAAGAACAAGAGTAGCATGCTGTACTGACTGAGCCTGCCAGGTGTCCCCAGAGGTGAGAACTTTGTAAGTATGAAACTAAAGGGAGAAATTACAAAAGGAAAAACTTCTATAAATGAAAACTTGTCACACACAAAATTACAAGGGAAACAACTGTGAAAACATTTGTAATATATTTGTAAAAGAGTTTAGTTACTGTGTGTAAAGTTCTTATAAAGCAGTGAAAAATGTACATTCCCATGGAAAACATGCATATGAGCAACAATATGCCACAAAAGAAATGACAGGGGCACCTGGCTGGCTCCATCAGAAAAGCCATGTGACTCTTGGTCTCAAGGTCATGAGTTCAAGCCCCACACTGCAGGTGTAGAGATTACTGTAAAAACCCTTTTAAAAAAAGAAAGAAAGGCAAACATTAAAATGTCCATTCTCACTCCTAATTAGATAAAAACATTGTATTATTTTTTCAATGAAATTAGTAAAATGTGTATCTTTTGAAATAATAATACACATGAAATAGTACTTTTCTGTATAGCAGTTAGGAACTTGTATCCACAGCTTTCAGTATGTGTCCAGCCTTTGGTCAGCAACCCCACTCTCAAGGATTTATGCTAAGAAAATACTTAGGGGCACCTGGGTGTCTTAGTCCGTTGGGCCACCGACTTTGGCTCAGGTCATGATCTCATGGTCTGTGTGTTCGAGCCCTGCATTGGGCTCTGTGCTGACAGCTCAGAGCCTGGAGCCTGCTTCAGATTCTGTGTCTCCCTCTCTCTCCTCCTCCCCCCATGTGCTATCAAAAATAAATAAACATTAAAAAAAAAAAAAGAAAAAGAAAAAGAAAACACTTGGATGTTCAATTTATGTGTGTAATGAAAAAAATGGAAGCTAGTTCAAAGTCAATAATGAACTATGATACACTCAGATTTTGGTTTCTAAATACTGTTCCTAACAAAATGAATCAGGCTTTTTTGGAGAAATAAAAGATTCCAGGGCTGGAACAGGAGTACAGGCTGCCCTGGAACATTTTGTGACAGAAGGCAAAAAAGTGCTCAAAAAATTATGGATACATTTCAAAAGGACAAAGGACCCAATTTAAAGGGGCTCCTGGAGGCCAAATCTGAGACAATGTAAGGATCAGAGTAACTAATGACAGTAATAGAATATTTTAAAATAAAGGATTTGAGTCCATACTGATCTTAACAGTTACATGAATGGGTAAATAAATAGGGGAGGAGGGAGAGTTCTTCCTTGCAGGAGAATAACAACTAACCAATGTCAAAGGAATAAGAATGATGGGGTCAGAAAATCACCATTTTGCAATTATTGTAATAATCTGAAATTATTTTGCAATTTTGAATGAAAAAATTCAGTCAAGAACCACCTATGAGTGGATAAAAATTTGAGGAAGAACAGAACATTTTCAGTCTTTAGGTACCTCCCCACAAAGTACTTAGTAATTAAAAGGGAAAAATAGTGACTTTATAATGTATTAATCCAGCAAATACAACCTTAACCAATGAATCAAAGTTAGCATCACTCATAATGGGACAAACGAATGTTATGTGATGCCCTGATATGACGCCCTGGGAATATGACTTCTGTGGTATTCCTGTTGAAATGTATTATCTCTCTCCAATCATGAGAAAATACCAGACAAATTGAAAGGTAGTGTACAGGATAACTGGCTTTTTCTTTTCTTTTCTTTTTTTAATGTTTATTTTTGAGAGAGAGAGTGCGTGCAGGGGAGGGGCAGAGAGAGACACACACAGAGAATCCGAAGCAGACTCCAGGCTCAGCCGACAGCACAGAGCCCCATGCAGGGCTCAAACCCATGAATTGTGAGATCATGACCTGAGCTGAAGTCAGACGCTCAACCGACTGAGCCACCCAGATGCCCTGGCTTTTGCTTTCAAAAATGTCAAGATCACGAAAGACAATGGTTGAAGACTGAAGAAGGCTAAAGAAACTAATTACAAGATAGATCCTAGATAAGAAAAGCATAGCTATTAAGGATATTGGCAAAACTTGAATATGAGTTGCAGATTAGATAATATTACTGTATTGATGTTACATTTCCTGAGTTTGATAAACATACTCTCACTACGTAAGAAAAAATCCTGTTCTTAGGAAATACTTAACGAAATGCTTACGGTTAAAAGGAATGATATCTGCAAATTATTCTCAAATGGCTCGGAAAATATGCATTGAGAGAAAATCAGTGATAAAGAAAATAAGGCAAAATAGTAACATTAAGTAAATCCGAGGAAAGGTATACAACCTTCTCTATACTTTTCCTGTGATTTTTCTGGAAGTGTGAAATTATATCAAAATAAAAGAATAAAAAATCATAGCACTCCATCAGGATTTTAAAATGGAACTACTAAAACTGATGGCAAAGGTATTTATGTATTGGCAAAGATGTCACTATTGTTCAGTGAAAACAAATAGCATAAGAATCATTCTCCGCCATTTTGTCGTGTATGTGGATCTATAGATGGGTACAAAAAGTCCTGAAAGATACTCAACACGGTGTTAGTGACGCTTATCTCTGTGTGATGGAATCATGGAAGACACTGTGTGTTTCTCTATATTTTCTAGTTTTCCTTCAATGAAAGTGATCTGAAAGAAAGGTTTTGTTTCCAGGTGAGTCATCTAAGAAGAAGAAATATAGCAGACCATTCAGAGCCAGTCTGAGCCATATTTCTCTCACAGGCAGAAAAAACGATTATATGATCTTCAAATGTGCTTTCTCAGTATTCCATACGTAATTTATGTTTTTCTTCTAGACCACTGTGCCTAACTAATGATTTGCTCACTCTTTTTCAATTAAATCGCCTGCCTTTACAAAAGAGACCACCGGATACAGCCTTGGAGCTGTCCGTTGTCTCTAAACATTATTTTTTATGTGCCAAGCCGCTCTGCGAACATCTGCCCTTTTAATTTCCATCCAAACTTCTGCTTCCAATGACCCCTCTTCTCAGGCCTCCACCCACCTCCGCAACCCAAGAGTATCTATCTATCAGTGGAAACTCAAACTGCAGAATGGATGTGCTTACTCTTCCTGAAGCAACGATTTTCTTCAGCTATGAGAATAAGAAGGGGTTATTATTAGAGTAGAACAAACTGTGGCATTCAGCCAAGTTGGAAAATCCCATAAATTTTAAAAATAAATATAAGAACTTAAAATAATTGCAAGCTCATAGGCCTAAGGCAAGCCTTTCCACGCCAGCCCCTGGAATTCTGGAGGTACACGTTCCCCTCTACTCTACCTTTAAGGATTCTCCAGCAGAAAAGTTTGAGAAGCAGGGATCTAGAAGATTCACCCCTTTAATTGCTTCTCTATTAGCCATGAATTCTTTCCCATCTTAGGAAATGAGCCCTCGCCCTCAACGTGTCTACTCAGAAAGATGCCCTTCACACAGCCATCTTCTCAGAACTGTACATCCCCTACAGTGCACCTGAAAAGCAACGGGATTCTCTTCAACACTGGCATCTGAAACACACATAACTCAAAACACACACACACAAAGAGAAGGAAATGATTATGGGACACAATTTAAAGGGCAATCAATTTCTTAGCAATAGTACCTCTGCACAAAGTGAGCCCTGGAGGTAGCCCAATTATTCTCTACAGTCACTACCACAGACCTGTTTTCTTCAGGATCAATTCAAGAGGTATAAAGCCTTACATTGTATACATTAAAAAGAATAAAACCCAAAAAATAAAGACACACCAAGGAAAAATCTTGACGAAATAGCCTAAGATTAGACTCTTTTAGACTCAGATTATTGTCACTTACAGAAACAAAAAAGTCCAGTGCCCTGAGCCGGTTTTAGAATGTGCACAAAAACATTATTCCCTGTAGGTCATTCAAATTGCCTGTAATGAAAACAGTCTCAATTATAAAAACTAACCTAAAATAATAGGAGATTGACTCGTAACAACAGATAGTTTTGAAAGAGAAGAGTGGTAACTAATGAAACAGATTTCCTCCCACGTAATGTTTACGGATTTGATTATTATGCAAACATCTTATGTTCCTAAACTTGAAGGCATTCCTTAAATGGAATAAAGATTTGTTTTTTTCATAGCTAGAACATGGTAATGTATTCCTAGGTGGGAGAATCACTGGAATAGCTTGCATATTTAACAACAGCACCACAGTGTTTTTAAATGATCACTTTAAAGGGTCCCTTTCAAATATAAACCATTTTCTCTCCCTATTTCAGTGACATTTGGATTACCTAGTTTGTTTTGGGCTCTCCTCTATGTCTGATTTGGTTAAAATCAACCCAAGGGACCAAAAATCCCCTCTTTTGAAAGCAGCAGGATGGCAGGGATCATATAAAACCCTGCCTTGTCAATAGCAAGCACTCAGGAAAGGAGTACTGAATTAATTTGCTGGCGTGATAAACATGATGTTTTTGAGAGGGGCAGAGTGGGGACATTTCGATGTGAGAAAGCAACTTCATCTAACTACCTGAGGAGTGCATTAATGGATCTCCTTAGCTAAACAGCAATAAGACTACAAGACTTCAGTCCACAAGCCAACTAATTCTGTTGCTGGGTTCTCAGAGCCAACATGAAGTAATATTTTGGAGCAGTCCCTGAAAGAAATCACGAAGAACAACCAATTCCTATTTAGCACAATACATTGCATACAGAAGACATTCAATAAATGTTGATGACTCTAAAGGTGACAATAAAGATGCTCCTTTCATCATCTACTATAAAGGTGCCATTTGGGGCGCTTGGGTGGCTCAGTCTGTTAAGTGTCCAACTTCAGCTCAGGTCATGATCTCATCACTCATGAGTTTAAGCCTCCTGTCGGGCTCTGTGCTGACAGCTCAGAGCCTGGAGCCTGTTTCGATTCTGTGTCTGCCTCTCTCTTTGCCCTTCTCCTGCTCACACTCTTGTCACTTTCTCTCAAAAATAAATAAACCTTAAAAAAAAGTTTTTAAAAATATAAATAAATAAATAAATAAATAAATAAATAAATAAAGGTGCCATTCCACTCCAGTCAATTCATTCAACAAACACGTGTTAAGTGTTGTAGGCACTAGGGTTATAGTAGTGAGGAAATAAGGTGAAAATTATTACTTTCCTAGAACTTACTTTCCAGTTGAAGTGGAGAAAAGTTAGACTAAAATGTATGGTATATTAGTGCTAAATGCTTAGGAGAAAGACAAAGCAGGAAGGAAGTTGGAAAGGTTGAAGAGGAGTTAAGAAGGCAGATATGGCGATCAGGGAAGAACTCCCTAGAAAGGTGACTTGTAGTAAAGATTTAAAGAAAGTGCAAGAGCAAGTCCCATGGATATCTGAGGGAAAGCCTTCTGGACAATGGTGACATTGTATGCGAAGGCCCTGGGGCAGAGGAATTTCAAGCAATAGCAAAGAGGCCAATGTGGCTGTGCACAGGAGAAGTGAAATGTGGGTGGAGAGGGACACCACCAAAGCCCTGGCCGGTCACAGTTAAGACAACTGTTTGTATCAAGAGAGATGGGAAGTGATTAGGGTTTTGAGCAGAGGAGTGATATGACCTGACTTAGGTTTTAACAAGCTCACTCTGGCTGCTCTGTGGAGAGTAGAGAGTCCAGGGCTTAGCTGGGAAGAGGACCTATTTGTTTTAAAATGCAGAGTCTGGAGTTTGTGGGTTTTCAGGAGCTCCCTGGGTGATTCTTATGCACAGCAAACTTAAAGACTTCTACTTTAAATTACCTAAGCACTTGAGACAAAAAATGATTTTATGACCTGATTATTGGGTGATCACTAATCCAATGCTTCATTTTGCCTGTGGAGGAACAGGATCTAAGCCATTGGACTAAATTCAACGAACAACCTGTCTATTCTGCCACACAGTTCCAAACAGTGCTTCAGAAAAAGAACTGCAAAGGGACATTGGCCTCTTGCTCGTGATGCAGGACACCCTCTGAGAGAGATCTCCAGGAGAATGAAAGTAGAGCTAATGCAATCATTTAGTGACAGCGTATTTGATAAAGTCGCAGAGCATGTACTCCATACATTTCAGGATTCAGCTAAAATAGAGCATCTGAGCAGAGGATTTTCCAAGATTTTTTAAAGTAAATGTTTTCATTCTTTTTTTAAATAGAAGTTAGTGAGCACTTCTGTCTCATTCTAAATATATATGTACATATATATGCATATATATCCTATTTATATGTTCTAGATTTTTATTAAAATACATTCTAAACATATATATCAAAATTTATGATTGCTATATTTTTTAATGTTTATTTTAGAGAGAGAGAGAGAGAGAGAGAGACCACAAATGGACAGAATCTGAAGCAGGCTCGAGGCCATGAACTATGAGATCATGGTGTGAGCCAAAGTCGGACAATCAACCGACTGAGCCACTCAGGCACCCCTATGATTACTACTTTTTAAATACACTAATAGAAATGTATATTCACAAAAATTATATCAGTTCTTTCTGATTGAATTTTATAATGCAAACAATTAGCATCTGTGTGGCACTTTATAATTGAGATAGTTAGACAATTTTCCACAAACTATACATAAAAATTTCTTTCTACTTTATAGTCATTCTATCCACACACACACATACACACATGTGTATCTTAGTTTGTAGCCTATTCAAGAACAAAGACTGTCTTCTATTTATTTTTCTATTCCTTTGTGTGCCTTTATATGCCTCTTCCTAATTCTGCACACCACAGGCACCCTGGTAAATGCTTAACTGACCACTGACTAACCAGTCTGGAGCAACCCAACCCTAAGAATTAATTATCGCATATTTTGTTCCTCTTTTTGACTTCTGTGGCTCTATCAAAAACAAAATGTAAAATCTCCAAGGGGATAAAACCTTCATAACTGAATGAGACTTAACTATAGTAGAGTGGATTTGTTGGGCCAGTGTATTCTTGTTCATGAGAACATTTACATCCTGCCACAATTTTTCCTTTGGCACAGTTTCTTGAAGATAGGTCATCATTAAGGTCTAATTTCATGTGAATATTTATAAAGGCATGTAATAAATTGAGTTTTTAAGAAGCATTCATTGTTAATGGCATGATCTGTTACCGAGGTACAGGTTATTCTTTTGAATAGAGCGCAGGTAATTGGCTACAAATAATGGACAGTGATTACCTTCTTGAGTGGTAGAAGCCTCTAGGTGTTGAAGTTTAAGGCCAGTGTCTAATCTTCGGGGCTTTGTGTACAGAAATAAGTAGCAAAGGACACAGACACTGATGACAAAGGCAAGTAGAACAAGGGCAGCAGTTCCCAGGCCAACTAGGGCACCGATGCTGAAGAAAACAGGAAAAACATGGGGACCGTCACACAAAATGGTTAACACATGCACTAAAGAGAAGGTTTGAATATGGTTAATTCTTGCCTCAGTCATTCCTAACCAAATTATATTTTAGTCTAAAGAGTAAAAAAGGTCCCCTTTTTCTTTCATCAAATTCTTAGATTTTCTCTTCCCGTTGATATGTTAACATAAGTATAGAATACCACGTGAATCCATATGACACATGAAAGGTCACATGATTCTTTAGGGCTAGTTCAAAAGTATCTCAAGCAATAAACCTTTTAATATATTTTAGGAGGAAAAATGGTGTTCAACAATAAAGACGAATAGAAAAATACTGACGTCCGCAAGTTAGTGAAGCAAATGTTTACCGGAGATGTAGAACTTTCAGAGACACGTATGGAAGACAGCACTAATATATAAAACCACAACTCTTACAAAAGAGAAGAATGTTTAATGAAAGGAAAGCAGTATTTGTGAAATTTATATCAAGTTCATGTTTAGCCTGAGTTTTTCCTTTCTGAACAAGCATAACACAGTGGCTTCTAGCATTAAGGAAGGAACCCTTGTGCTTTCCTCTAAAAATAAAGGGTATGTCTTATAATTTTCTCTGTACTAATTTTGTAATAATTCCTTCTAATACAATTATCTATAAGAGTAAGCATTTGAGAAATAGCAGTTTTCATAAACCTATGAACTTAATATTTTTAAATGGGGAAAGGAGCTTGGAAAAAACATCATCCTGAAAGACTCATAAGCAAAACATATGTACTTAACTTTTCTGAACCAGATATTTGTCTGGGTACATAAGTATATACACAGAAAATGTTAAGTTGCTCAAGAGCACATACTTCTGTTGACCTTCCCATAGTGTTGGGCATACATATTGAAAGGGCTGATTAGAGTACTTAGCTTGTAGTAAATAGAAGTAAGTGATAGTAAATAGAAGCAAATAATAATTGACTGGTGATTGATCCACTTTTAGTAACTGAAAAGCAATTATCATTGAAATGGTCATTGAAAAGTAGCAAAGAACACAGATGCTGATGACAAGGCAAGTAGAACAAGGACAGCTGTTCCCAGGCCAATGAAGATCTTTTTCTTCATTATATGCCTTGCTTGACTGCAGGCTTTCACTATTTGCTAGAGATAAGGCCCTGACAAGTTTGACACGTACCAAAGGGAGGGAAGGGAGAATGTGACCAGGGATGCTAGGTGTGTTAGGGCTCTGGAAAGGAGAATAGAATTAAAAAGTGAGGGGCTAAGCTCATCCCCTGTATCCTTGATTTTAGAAGATAAAACACCCCTGCAATTTAGAGATTGCCTCCTTGGCCATAGATACGGAGTTAGGCTCCCAAAGATGCTTGTGCTTAGTTTAGTAATGTCAGCCCAGTTCCCCTAACCTTGCACACAGTGAAAACTGGAAATTCTGTGGCTAGAGTCAGCACACAGCTGTATATCTTTATTTTAAGTTTTTATGTATTTATTTATTTGGAGAGAGAGGGTGAGAAAGCGAGAGAGGGTGAGGGCCAGAGAGAGGGAGAGAAAATCCCAATCAGGCTCTGTGCTTTCAGCACAGACACCAATGTGGGGCTCAATCTCCTGAGATCATGACCTGAGCTGAAACCAAGAGTCAGATGCTTAATGGCCTGAGCCACCCAGGCGCCCCTACAGCTGGATATTTAAATCAAAGTTTGCCCTCAGTTGGTAAACTCTCTTCCAAGGGTCAGGCTCCCTGGCTCTGGCAACTCCTCTTTCGGGTTTGTTTGCACCAAAGTTGACTTTTGTAGATTATACACGTCAGGGAGGGTTAGGACTATGCACAGACACATGGAACCATAATCCACTTAATTAACATTATCTGCTGCACAAGGCAGCTGGGCTGCCAGACATCCGGAGAGATTCCTGAAATGAGAAGGTGGGTTATTAAAAAACAAGATCTTCAAAGTGAAAAAGTACTTCAGTCAATTTAAAAGTAACACTGTCAATTTAATTAAATTCAACATGCATGTCATGAGCTTTTAATGCACACAGTTTAAAACACCAGCTGCATTACTGGAAGAAAAAAAATGCTATTTTCTGCTTTCCATTGCAATAAAGGAAGGTTCTTCGTTATCTTGACAAACAGTTTGTATCACAGTTCCACGTTATAGAAATGTTGCTTTATCTAGATAAAGATGGGACTCTAGGAATCTCATACAGTATTCATTTTGACAAATACTTACTGAACTCATGTGTTTCCCTGTGCAATACGTATTGTCTTCCTAGGTCCTGAAGAAGGTTACCCAAGGAAACTCTAAGAGGGCAGGGACTTGTAAGGGGAGAAAAGATGGGAGTGGGCCGGACACAGAAAAGGGAGAATTCTACTTTCCCTGCAGAACGTTATGGCGGTTTGCTTTCCAGTCCCTGAGAGAGGGTCTGAGGCTGTCGTCACATTAATGCTGCAGTCCTCCTGCTTAGCAACTTTGCTTACCTGGGAGTAGCTGTACTGTGCCTTTCTCCAGCAGCTGCAGAATCTCAGAACAAATGCTAGTGACTTCGGGAATAGTTTTTGCGGTTGGACTATTTTAAATTAGGGTGGAGAACGAAGAATATGAGGGGAGTGCAGCTCTGAATTTTTACCTCCCCGTTGTGTTCTCAGAGCTCAAACGCTGACAAGAACCCCGGGTTTAACATTGCCAACTGATGCCATCAGCTGAAATGATTTTTATATTTTCTAGGAACTGAGCTACACTGTCCATTTTGTCCATGCTGAATGAAGACCCCAGCAAGGTGTTCATTCCTGGTGCCCTCATAAACCTTAGGAAGGTTTTCTATCCTCTGCTGCCTGTCACTTTGGGACTATTCAGGGATCTGAGAACCCCAGGCACTTTTCCACCTGAGTTTGACTTAAGAGTTGCCAGTCTCTCTTGGGGGTCTGCCACCATTATTAACACTTCCAAAAACTCAGAGCCAGGTTACTATGTTATTTTCCAAAAGGCCAGATAATATGCCAATGCAGTACTGATTACTTCTCCAAATATTAAGGCTAAGCTGTCATTTTCTGAGATTATGCCCCACTATGACACAACAATACAATGTTGTTAGATGAGCTTATTGGTAGGCGACCCCCTTTTTGAGATTTTTTTTTTTGAAACTTGCAATACGTTTAAAAAATTATTTTACTGCCTCGAGAAATAGCATTTATGGTCATTTGCTGTAGACTTGGCCTGTATGACAAATTCTGGATCATGCTAGAGAATTAGAGAAATAACACTCTTCCGGCTTACTAGCAGAGTCTCTCTCTTGTCAGGCATAAGCTAATTGGTTTGTGAGACACAACTGAAGGTGGGTTTGGAGACATACATTCTCCAGGCAGAATGAAGGAATGGAGGTCAAAGGATGCAGTCTTTTGGAGTAGAAAGGGGGGGGGGGTGGCATTTCACAATGAAGATATCTGCATAAACACTAGGTGGAATAAGTAAAATTCCCATCACAGGAAACAGGCAAGAAAAACCCGACCTTAGAGAGTCTCTGGTCTTTCGGAGCAACGGCCAAGTCGCTCAGGCGTTAAGAAAGGGGTGCCCTGATAAGGTTCTACACAGGATGTATTATAGCAATTAAAACTTTCCCTGTCTGTGGGTCTCCAGTTCGGTTCGGGGTCAGTGTCAGATTATCTGAAAAGAGCAAATTATAAAGTTCCAGTAGCTTTACACACACACACACACACACCCCTTTTTGATTCCTTCTCACATTCAAAGAGACTTGAAGTATTCCAATCTTTGGTTAATACCTTAAAATGAGTCCCAGAGTAGCCCCCTTTCTAGTCAATTGCACCAAATGCCCAAACAAATCAAAAAGAAAATGAAAACCGTAAGTTATCTGCGTAAATCTCTCTGCCAGCAGAGCCTCCTGCCTGGGACACGTCCCTGGCGGGGGTGAAGAGCGGGGTGAGCGGGACCAGCGGAGGCGGCACTGCGTGCGCCCTGGGCGCACGGTCCGCGCTCCTCCCGCGGACACTTCTGGAGCCCACAGCCGGACCCTCGCCGGACGGGGGCAGCACCGAGCGGGTCCCGGGTCCTGGGGGAGCTCCCAGCTGGGTGAGCTTTCTCTACAGGTCCCTCGCCTGCCCTCGGAGGCTCCGTGTCCTTCCGGAGGACCCCGACCTGAACGGGCGACCCTCCCACTGCCCGGGTGGTCCTGCTCGTCGCCTCCCCAGAGCCCGCCGCCCGTCCCCCGCCCTGCCCACCTGAGGCTCCACATATAGCTGTGCTTGTAGGGGAAGTAGCTGCCCGGCTCGCTGCAGCAGTACTTGAGGTCGGCGAAGCCGCAGCAGTAGAGAAGGGCGGCCCCCTCGCCGCTCCGGGGACACTCGAAGGGCTCCACGAAGCTGTGGTTGAGGCTGTAGTAGCCCGCGCACACCCGGCTCGCCTCGCTCATCGCGGGCGGCTGCGGACAGGGGCACGTGAGACCCCCGATCTGCCCTCGGACCGCACGCGTCCCGCACCGCCTGGCCCGCGGACGCCCCTCGGCGCGGGCTCGTCTCCTGCGATCTGGGGTCTGTCGGGATGCGGGGCGTTCAGCCTTCGCGCGCCTCCTCTGCGCTCTCTCCTCCCCCTGTCCACATGGTGTCTGGTCGCTTTACTCGCACTTCTCCCTCTCGCTAGTGAGTGGCCCTTTCATCTGTCGGTCTTCGACCCTGTACCTCTTCTCCCCTGTCCCTTCGTGGGCTTTCTTCACATCCCCCTGACTCCCCCCTGCTTCCCCTCACTTCTTCGACAGCCCGCGGAGCTCAGTTGGCCCCACTCTATGCCAGAGATTTCACCCGAAGGAAGAGTGGAGGTGTCATATGTCTGCCATCTGGGCAGATGCAGCCCAAGTTGCCATTCTGTCTGCCCAAGGACAGGGCAGCTGGGTTCCAGGCAAACAGAGCAGGGCCGGGGGAGCCTTTACCCCTCCTCGGCCACCGACCCAGGGAGCTGCATAGTGGGCAGAAACAAAAGGCACTCAGCTACCAGGGAGGAGGTGGTGGTCAGGCTTAATCTGTCTTCTCTGAGAAGCACACGTGAAACATTAAAATTTGGCAATTAAAAAAATAAAAGCCAGAGACAAAATTTTTCACCAACAACCTAGCCGTGCATTGTGTATTCTGTTAAACAGCCTACAAAGAGAAGAAGGGCAGGCAAGAGATTCAGGTAAAGACAGTGAGGAGTTTCTGCAGAGACAGGCAGAAAGAGGAGAAGGCAAAGGAAATCGGGAGAAAGAGACCTTCATCAGTTTTAAAGTGCTTCAGAGATTTCTCTTGTTCCCTTTTTGTTTGGCATTCTCATTTAGTGATTCATTTGTTCACCAAGCCTTTTAAAATAACAGTAGTAATGGATGCCTGTTGTAATAAGTCAAACAATATCTTGGTGTACAAAGAAGAAAACAGTAATGGCCTTAAGAAGGGAGAGGAGGTGACTGAACATTCATAGAGTTTGTGAGACAGAACAGTGTTCCTTCCTCTTCATTTTCTGCTTCTTTCCTTTGGCCAGAGGGTTGATTGGATGTCGGAATTATGAACTTGACCTTGTTGGGTGCTGAGTAATTTTGTATTCCCAGAAATATTCTTGAGCCTTGTCTGGAATGCAGTTAAGTAACATGGACACAGTTGGAGTCTTTAGCATTTGCTTTTAACCTTTGTTGAGAGAACCAGAGCAGATCTGAGGACTGAATTTTTCCCCATCGCTGGGGTGATGCTCTTCCGAGCACTCTACTCAATACCTTGTGAATTATGACACTTACCATTCCAACCAGTGGAAACAAACCATTCCAGGCCTCGTGACAGCTCAAAGGAGTGTTCCCTCTGCTCCTTTTACGTGGCTCTTTTCCTGGTTTCCAGTTATCTCCTGACCGCCGTGTGCTGATCAGTACCCAGCTGAGGACTCAAGGAGAACCTCCAGTGATCCAGTTCTGTCTCTCTGCCTTTCTCTCTCTCTCTAGCTCTCTATTCTCTTCTGCTACCTCAAGCCACCATGACCTCCTGTACTCCCAGCTAGGTCTTCTGACCTTAGGGAAACCTCTCGGCTCTACCTGGGGCCGCTCCTGCTGCTGCAGTCTGGAAACTCTCCAGGCAGCATGCTGGGTGCAATCATAAGGCTTACCCTGTCTGTTTCTCTGCTTTAGGGTTGCATCATTGTCCTGCACTACCTGATAACCATGTTCAAAACCTATCGTTTCTCTACTCTCTGTGCTTAGTTTTTTTTCAGGCAGGAGGGTTAATCTTGTCTCTGTTAAGCCATGTTAGCTGAAAGTTGGCCAGGCGATTGGACCTGATCTATGCTAGGCCAGTTAAGTTCTCTGTCCTGGAATTGGGATTTTTCCCTGGGGACAGGAATCCACAGGAGGCTAGGGCACAAGACAAAATGAAGCAGGGAGAAGGAGCAAAGAAGGGTGGAAAGAACGTTAATGGTTTTACAATTCTGTGCAAGTCGTTTCCTGAGATCCACCTATATTCCTATCACTGTGATTTTGGGGACATTCCTGACTCCTTAGAATAAAATCCCCTTTCTGGCTGAAGTGCTTTCAAGTAGATTTCTACTACTTGCACCCAAAGGATTCTAACTCATACAGCACATCTTTAGGCAAAGGCAAGGCAATTGAAAGAGAAGGCAATCGGAGGGCAAAAACTGAGCTCGTTGACCAAGGGAGCATGTTCCGTTAGGAGGGGCTGTAGGCCCCACAAGCGGACTTTTCTTCCCCTTATGCAAGAGGAAAAGAAATTTTGAGATGAAAATACTGACAGTTCTTTTGGACAGCGATGTGGATTGTCTCAATAAGATATACTGAAGTTTTCCCTGGAGCACGAGACACCAAGGTGGAACGTGTGTGATGAGGAGAATGGAAGAGATGGAGAGAGAACACTGGGAACCATGTCCAGGTAACAGAGTGGGTCCCAAGGACTGGGCACCTCCCTGAGGGCCCAGTTTTGGTTAGAAGTTCTAGCTTTCTCATGGAACCAACTGGTCGGGCCATGTGATTTTTCCCCAGGGCTGAACGGTCAGTAGTTGAGAAACAGGAGCAGGGAAATGAACCGTAGAACTTGTCAGAATGATTCTCTGGGGCTGTGCTCTGGCCCCTTGATGCCTCTGTAACCACAGCAGCACCTTGGTCGTTCTCCACCCTGAAATACACACCATAGACACATGAAAACGCACAGGCAGAAAGGCATGCCCCCAGCTGCCACACTCTACCGAGCTTGGAGTACCTCAAGGCCTCTGAAGTTCAAGTAAAGAAAAGAGCATTTTAACACACGAGGCTTAAGAGCAGTGACAAGACTAAGGCTTTTTAACAACACCAGTCAGAAGATGCATATTGCTTGCTTGATTTGCCTGCTGCGCGGTCCCCGGTGATGGAGTCCCCAGCTCTCGGTCTCCAGGCAGGAGGGGCTCTGGCAGCCAGTAGGAGTGGGGCTGGCCAAACGACGAAAGATTGCCATAAATTATACTTTTTATTTTTTCTTATATCTCATCGGTTCTCAACGAAGGTGATACTCCCCTTTAGGGAATATTTAGGGAATATTCTGGAAATAAGGGGACAGTTTTGGTTGTCGTGATGACTGAGTGCCCTGCTGGCTATGAGGGATATAGGCCAGGGATGCTAGACGTCCTGACCTCCTGCCACATCTACAGAAAGATGGAGAACTGTCTGATTTTCCAGTGTTCCCCAGGACATTCACAGAGATGAAAACTGTATTTATACTCATCCGCATCTAGAACCTGTTCCTATGTTGCAAGTAAAATACAGTGTATCTGTTGAGCTTTCCAGGAACATAACAACCATGTAATTTGAGGGAATGGTTGTTTGCTGTTTTGTTTGGAACTTAACCAGGAGTTTTTCACTCTTTCAGAAAATCAGGTACCAATGGTAATGTTGCTCAAGATTTTGTATTTGAATTGCCAATACTGCACACGGTCTGTGCCTGCCTTCATTTGTGCTGTCGCTCTGTAAAGGAATTATAGCTGTTGTGGGCACATTATTGGTGTAAATGTTATGTTTCTTGGTACAGTTGTGCTTGAGCACGTCTACATGGAAATTTGTATTCCATTATATGTGCATTCCATTTATTTCTTCTTTATATATATATAATATATATTATATTATAATATTATAATATATATTATATTATATATTATAATATTATAATATTAATATTTTATATATATATATAATATTAGTTTGCTAGGACCATTATATATTTTGTATTAGTTCTCTAGGGCCGCCATAACCAAGTGCCACAGACTGAGTGGCTTAAACAGTAGAGATACTATTTTCACAGAAGCCAGAAATCTGAGATCAGGGTGTTGCCAGTGTTGTTTCTTCCCAAGCCTGTGAGGGAAGGATCTGTTCTAGGCCTCTGTCCTTGGCTTCTCCCTGGCCATCTTCTCCCTGGGTCTTCACATTGGCTTCTCAGTGTATGTATCTGTGTCCAAATTTCCTCATCTTAGAAGGACACCAGTCGTAATTAGGGCCCGCACTTATGACCTCATTTTAACCTAATTACCTTTTTAAAGACCTTATCTCCAAATAGGGTCATATTCTGAGGTACTGGGTGTTAAGACTTGGTCATATGAGTTTGGGGGATACAATTCATCCCATACAATTGGGAATGTAGATCCATCATACTATATAGAAGTTTCATTTCAAAATAGCAAAGGGAGAATTAGAGAGAAACATCTTACAAAATGGTGGACACTGCGTCTGATAGGGTTGAGAGCTACTGGTATACTCCATCAGTAGGACAATGTCATTTGGTATGTCTCAGAGGTGAGTGTTGTTTCTTACCGCTGATCTCCAGCCCAGCCCAGTTCACCCATAACTTGCATGATGGAAAAAACAGAGGGAGATTGGGAATAGCAACCATCTGGCTATTGGGTAAAAGCAAGACAAGGGTTCAAATGAAGCTGACTTGGCTGTGGGAAAAATGAAGAGTCCAGATGAGAGCTTTGCTCAAAAGCCTTCAATAGATCCTTATTTCCAAACCCACTGTAATCAATGCCACGCTACTGTCCCAACTTCATTGCTCTCTAGACCATCTCTAACATGCTCTCCTGCTGTGGCAAGTCAGTCTTCTTCCTCCCTTGGGAACATCTTCATGTATATTTCCATCCAGGAGATACCTTGAAATTCTTCTTTGTCTTGAAATCTTCATCTAAAGTCCAGCTACAGGATTCTCTCACCATCCAGCCCCCTGAAACTGCTAGAATAGGACAATTCCTAGATAGAACAGAATTTGAAAAGCAGGTGGCAGAGCTAAGGGGCAGAAAGAAACTGGGTCAATTCTCCACATTGACTCACTGGCATGAGATTTCTGTTAGAAGCCAATTAATTACCCTTATTGCCTGATTGTCTAAACCTCTTTGAGTTGGGTTTCCTGTTTCTTAGAATCAGAGGTATCTTAACAAATACTATGCCCCTTGGATATTCCTCTAGAAGAAGTTTTACAAGAAAAGGAACATTATGCCATTTGAGGGAACTGATGATGCAAACCCTGCTGTCTGGCCATAGCGTGGTTTGGAGGGTTGGAGCAGGAAACACTGTGACGTGTGCACCAATTCTTGTGCCGTAAGTCCTGGTTAGGGAGCTTTAATTGGGAGCTCAGCGACATAAGTTTTAACAAAGCTTCCAGTGCAATTGACAACAGTAAATAGCTGTGCCTTTAATAAACCTCACATTAGACTGAAAGCCTTGTGACTGATTTTATAGCTGACACACAGAAGTCAGAAACAGCAGCATCAATGGGAAAATGACATGCAGAAGAATGAACCTGGACCTCTTTCTTAACCATGCACAAAAGTAAACTCAAAATCGATGGAAGACCTAAACCTAAGACAGGAAGCCACCAAAATCCTAGAGGAGGAAACAGGCAGCAAACTCTTTGACCTTGGCTGCAGCAACTTTTTACTTGACATGTCTCCGGAGGCAAGGGAAACAAAAGCAAAAATGAACTATTGGGACCTCATCAAGATAAAAAGCTTCTGCACAGTGAAGGAAACAATCAGCAAAAGTAAAAGGCAACTGATGGAATGGGAGAAGATATTTGCAAAAATGACATATCAGATAAAGGGTTAGTATCCAAAATTTATAAAGAACTTATCAAACTCAACACCCAAAAACAAATAATCCAGTGAAGAAATGGGCAAAAGACATGAACAGACACTTTTCCAAAGAAGACATCTAGATGGCTAACAGTCACATGAAAAGATGCTCAACATCACTCATCATCAGGGAAACACAAATCAAACCACAATGAGCTATCACCTCATACCTGTCAGAATGACTAAAATAAATAATTCAGGCAACAACAGATGTTGTCGAGGATGTGGAGAAAGACGAACTTTTTGCACAACTGGTGGGAATGGAAACTGGTGCAGCTACTCTGGGCAGTATGGAGGTTCCTCAAAAAATTAAAAATAGAACTACCCTACTACCCAGCAATTGCACTACTGGGCATTTATCCAAAAGGATACAAAGATGCTGATTCGAAGGGGCACATGCACCCCAATGTGTATAGCAGCACTATCAAAAATAGCCTCATTATGGAAATGCTCATCGAGGGATGAATAGATAAAGAAGATGTGGTATATATGTGGCATATATATGATATATATAATGGAATATTACTCAGTGTTCAAAAAGAATGAAATCTTGCCATTGCACCAACATGAATGGAACTAGAGGGTATTAAGCTAAGTGAAATAAGTCAGTCAGAGAAAGACAAGTATCATATGATTTCACTTATATGTGTAATTTAGAAACAAAACAGAGGAACATAAAGGAAGGGAAACAAAAATAAGATAAAAACAGAGAGGGAGACAAACCATAAGAGACCCTTAAACACAGGGAACAAACTGAGGTTTGCTGGCAGGGTGTTGGGTTGGGGGGTGGGCTAAATGGGCGAGGGGCATTAAGGATGATCACTGGGTGCTTTATATAAGTGACAAATCACTAAATTCTGTTCCTAAAATCGTGATTACACTATATGTAAACTAACTTGGATTTAAATTTTTAAAAATTAAAAACAAAGAACTGGGATCTAATTCTAGTTAATATTTGAAAATGGAAGAAATCAATTTTCTTAGAAAAGAGAAAAATGACGTTAAATGCTAATACACAGTTATGTTTACACTACATTATTTCACTATGTGTTCATTAGGTAAGCATACTCTACAATATATGAGTATGTACATATATATATATATATACATTTTTTAAAAATTTTTAATTCTGTAAGGATAGACACCTGCTAATAACTGTGACTTCCTCTAGGGAATGGAGTAACCAATAGGCACTCAAAAAAGATGTAATTTACATAACCACATACAGTAGGGAGTGTGAGAAGGGAAAGGAGGTGACTGGGGACTTGTAATTTACATCTATTAGTGGATTATTTTTAGTTTTGTAAATACAAGTTCATGTGTGTATCTGCCAGAGTCTCAGAAGAAATAAACCACCCCAAGTGTTGAAAGAAAGAAAGAAAGAAAGAAAGAAAGAAAGAAAGAAAGAAAAAGTCAGCAGCAGCATCAGACATCAGACAGCAGCTGTGAAGCACCATTAATGTGGAATGCTACAGTGCCATGGGGAATGGTGGTGAACCCCATCAACAACGTAGGTTAGGAAGTTATCTAACACCGTCCTTACTCCCCTGTGTGGCCTTACAATACCTCCTCATTACCTCCCATGACAAGATCCCCACCACATCCACACAAAACGAATGCTAATGGTTACCACCTAGTGACCATTCTTCATGTCCCAGTTGCTGTCATGACTGCTTCACATGTCTTATGTCACTTAAGCCTCAGGATTTGCTCCTCTTCAGAGATGAGGAAACTGAGGAACAGAGAAGTTAAGGTCCAGTGGTTAGCAAGAGGCAGAGTAGGAATGTAACCCCTGCTGTGTTTCTTAAAAGCCTTAACTGGTGAACCATACCTCCTTTTCTGCTCCTGGCCCCCTCCAATGATTTGTGAAAGGATATGCATCTGTATACTCTTTTTTTTAAAGTTTATTTATTTATTTTGAGAGAGAGAGAGAGAGAGAGAGAGAGAGAGAGAGAGAGAGAGAATCCCAAGCAGCCTCCACGCTCTCAGCGTGGAGCCTGATGTGGGGCTTGAACTCATGACACTGCAAGATCATGACCTGAGTGGAAACCAAGAGTTGGAGGTTTAATCAACTGAGCCACCCAGGCGTCCCTGTGTATACTATGAAGTATGTTTTTTGTATGTGTGTATACACTATCCATGTCTATTGTATATGCATAAAGTTACATATTATTTACTTTTTATATTTATATTTTTGTTTATAAAGTTCAGAAGTGTCCCCAGAGTACCCCCTCACCTAAGAGAATGGACTTGCTGGGATCCATGCTGGGACTCTCAATGTCAGCTACTGCTAAAGGAAGGGTCTCTGGCCAAGAGCAGGCGCTCTTCCTGAAGAAGCTGTAGGGTAGAACCAGAAGACAGAATCTGATGTGGAAAGAACCGTCAGATTTGATCTAAGACCTGAACATACTGGGTGAACATTCTGGCCCATGAATAAACTACAAAAGCTCCTGGCTCATGGCCCAGTGGATATGGCTGATTTACATCCTTCTTCTTTGAGGTGAGCATCACCATGCAAAGATAATCGAAGAGTTCGTGCCCCCGGGGTGAAGAATACAACTAAACCAGTGCAGAGTTAAGGAACCCAGCCAGCCTTAAGGGACTCCACTAACAGAGGTAAATCACAAGTCCCCAGTCACCTCCTCTCCCTTCTCACAACCCCTACTGGGTGGGAAGACAAATAAATAGCCCTTCATCTGGAAGTGGCTGCTGTCACCAACCAATGATAGAAATGTGCCTCTGAAAGCGTGTCTTACCGTGTAACACTCATGACTTGAGCTGAGAGAAGACTCTTTCCCAGCTCCTAAGGGCTCTGGGTCTTGCTTTGGTCACGGGGAGGGAGACAGAAGTGAGACAAGGTTACTGTATCCTCACAGCCCAGACACTGATTTCTGAGCGTCCCCCGCCCCACCCCCCGCCTTCCCTGAAATTCTCCATATATAAGGAGAGGAAAAAGAGACTGGTCCTCATGTGAGGAGGCAGTTTGATTTGAGTTTCATTTGTCAGTATGTTATTTTGTAATTTTAAGAGGTGTTCTCTTATAGAACCCTACATTTAACAATTATTAACCTACTTTTAATAGTCACTGTTTAAGCTGCCCTCCCCCCACCAAGAAAAAAGGAAAGGCCCTCACTCAGCATTCACTGTAAATCAGATGTTATCACAAAGAGTAACTCTTCCTTCCCCCTTCTCCCAGATTAAAGCAGAACTTGCTGTTTGTGTTCTCGGGGTCTGGTGTAAGGACAGCAGTGGCACCGGTTCAGCTAGAGGCTGTGAGGATGGAGGGAATGAGTGGTCTGGAGCAGGTGGATCCTAGAAAGTGGCAGAAGTGGGGTAGCTAATACATCAAAATCTTCAGATTTAGTTCATGGAACCAGCATTTCCCAAGGACAAAATTGATGGTCAGTCTACCGAGGCTCTGTCTGATGCGTATGACAGGAGAAACTAGTCTAAATCAGTATTTACTCTGATTCTGCCTCTTTGTCTGCAGATTCATATGTCTGGGAGTCAAGGATGGGGGGGTGGGCTTTGCTGGCCGGAAAGTTTGGGTGCCTCGGGGAGGGGTGCTCCTCCCAGGAGAAATAATCGTGTTTTCTATGTAGTGAGCCCTGAGAATGCCTCTTGGCCCTCCCAGATTCTTCCTGCTTCCTGGGGAACATTCTTTCCTTATTCTCCTGCTAAAATAAAGTGTCTGTGTTCTTAACTTTGGTTGGATTTCAAGTGTTGCTACCAATATTCAAATGTCTATCGGCGTCTCATAAGTCAAGCCTAACCTAAGCCACTCTACCAGTGCTGGCTATGGCAAACAGCTGGGACAGGAGCCGCTCTGTGGAGGTGACATGGGTGTGTCAGTGGAAGCAGAGGGCCATTGTGGCAGCAGAGGTGGCGTTAGATGGCCTCAAGGCTTTTAGGGGCAGTAGAGATCTCAGAGTGGATGAAGGCCAAGAGGGTTTATTTGCTTGCAGAAATTAGCTGCCCCCTCTGAACTCATCTACTAATAAATGCAGGTAATTGGGAAGATGGGAAAGGACTGGAAGAGCTGAAATAGTGAGTGGAACTAAAGCCAAGAAATGCTTTTCATTACCATTTATATGATATCGGATAATCGTACAACCTGGGCAAAAACAGGCTGAGGAATTTTCGATCCTGGAACACTTGTGGCGACTGCCAAGTTGGAGAGGGAAAAGAAAATGTTTTCCCATACCTGGACAAAGCTTTCTGGTAGGAGAATTATCTAGATTAAAAATTGTTACTAAGTTCTAGGATAGTATAAATTTTTTAAAATTTTACTACCCTGTGTTTTACTGGAAGAAAAAAATAGAAATGCTTGGATTCGTTATTTAGAAAAAAACAAGGGGCACCTGGATGGCTCAGTCAGTTAAGCATCTGACTTTGGCTCAAGTCATGATCTCGCAGTTCGTGGGTTTGAGCCCCACATCAGGCTCTGTGCTGACAGCTCAGAGCCTGGAGCTTGCTTTGGATTCTGTGTCTTCCTCTCTCTGCCCTTCTCCTGCTCCTGCTCTGTCTCCCTCTCTCTCTTTCTGTCTCTCAAAACTAAATAAACATTAAAAAAATTAAAAAAAAAAAGAAAAAACCAAGTGCTTAAGCACGTATCACTTATATTAGTTATACTATGGCAATATTATTATATTATATTATATTATATTATATTATATTATATTATATTATCTGATACAAATTACTTGACAACACTCAGGTCAGAATCATTTCTTAAAATCAAATGAAATCTGTTGCAAACACCAGTGTAGGTGGGATATTTAATCTCAGTTACGTTTTGCGAGGCCTTTTCCTCTCCCCCTGGAATGGGAAATGTTCTGGCGAGATTATGTAATTCTAGCCAATTTCATGAGTACCAAGAGTGGGCTAGTGGGAACAATCTGC
This sequence comes from Acinonyx jubatus, assembly GCF_027475565.1. Classification (NCBI taxonomy): domain Eukaryota; kingdom Metazoa; phylum Chordata; class Mammalia; order Carnivora; family Felidae; genus Acinonyx; species Acinonyx jubatus. Next base: position 130,293,234 of record NC_069380.1, on the reverse strand, counting down.
CCCCGGTCATGGCAATTAGGGGGTGCATTTTTGTAGGTGATTAAGAATAATAATGCTGATTAAAAAGTTGTTCTTTTTATTATCATCGGGCACTGGCAATTTTAAACAGTTGGTGATAGAAAGTCCTTCATGAAACAAATCTCTGTGGGTAAAAATTCGAAACAATTGCTTTGAATATCATTGAGTGTTTATTAATTGGCACTTTTTATCCCTTATCCTTTAATAAATATTTCATTCTAGACGGACTTCAGTTAGAAGAATCTTCAGTTACTCAGTTCATCCCTGTTCCCCACCCCCACTGCCATAGAGACATCAGTCATACATATTTGTTTAGCTATAAATTGCTAAAGATTAGGAATCATTTGAGTGAATCCCTGTGATGTTCCACATTCCTGCACTTTTCTGTTCAAGTAGATTCAATTCAGAAGAAGCAGAGATAACACACTGATTAGACAGATGAAGAAACAGAACATCAGCTACTTCAATTCTTCCATTCTATATGACATCTTGGAATTTTTATTTGTGTTTAAAACTTAAACAGTGAACCAGAGTGCAAGCTGCAATGCACCATATTTTCCTTTGGTTAGAGCCTCTTTATCTACTGAATTTTCATAATAACTTCCAAATTGAAATTTTGTATTTTAAATTAACTGTTTGTTTTGAAACTAGGGAATGAATCATCAAGAAAATTGTTATTATTTTGTGATTAGTTCTTGAAAATTTTTGGCATCTGGAGGTAAGGATGTCAAAAAAAAAAAAAAAAAGAAGTCTCAGTTCCTGATATCAAATGTGCTACCTATACCCCTGGTCTGTGTCCATTCCACTATAGGTGCCACTGTGCTTGGCAAGAAGGTCTGTTTATTTTCTTTAATTTTTTTTTTTTTAACATTTATTCATGTTTTGAGAGACAGAAAGAGACAGAGTATGAGTAGGGAAGGGGCAGGGAGAGAGGCAGACGCAGAATCCAAAGCAGGCTCCAGGCTCCGAGCTGTCAGCACAGAGCCTGACACAGGGCTCAAACTGACCAACTGTGAGATCATGACCTGAGCCGAAGTTGGATGCTCCAACACCTGAGCCACCCATGCGCCCCAACAAGGTCTGTTTAAAGGTGGCGAGTCTGCCCAATGTAGTCACTGGGGCAGCTTCCATGGCTTCTAGGCATGGGATACAATAGCCCCTTCTGCCTTGCTATAGGCACAGTGGGGGTCATCAGCAGCTGCCATCCACCTCCTTATTCCAGTGCTGGGTCAGCCCACTGCCCTTCCTCTCACCCTTCCTGGACAAGTTTAATGTGTGTATCATTAGAAGGTGGTGGGTCCGAATGGGAACAGGGAATTTGGAATAGTGTATTTCATTGTTTCGCCTTGAGACTGTAGAAACATGAAATGCAGTTAATTTTTCTCTTGGGTTATCTTGCCACATTAGTCAAGAGTACCATGGAATTGTATTTAAGCAGGAATTCTGATGAGTACTATCAATGTAGAGAAGTAAAAACGATTTCATTTATAGTACTCAACTCACACAAGCTTAGAAATATGATATTCCACTTGAGTCACTGAGTTTGTTAATTACAATTTGGCTTCATTTTTGTGGAATATGACAGTACTCATCACTGATTATATTATTGTTCTGTAGCCTTGTCAGTATAACATGTTATTTTGTGTTATGTGGGTGATGGTGTTGCTTTCAAGATGACAAAAAGATTATATTTTTGTAAGACAATATTCATCAATTAAACCATGAAGTACCCAATTGTGCATAATGTTATGCAAGGTGCTTAACTCACTCTACATATTGTTGGAGATTCTGTCTCAGGATGCTCTCTTCTCAACACTGCCCAGTTTGCCTCCAGAACACTGTAGCTATTCAAGCCAGATGGTTAATTTTTCTTAGGTGCATATAGAAAGCAAGTTACTAATTCTCACAAGTTATCCATGGAGGTTCTCTTTTGCTGCACTCAACAAGAGAAGAAAAAGTCCTTTAATGGTAGGACTGGGACCCCGGGATAGATACCCCAAACAGCCAAGCTATGGCCTTGGCCTCTGACCCCAGGTTGTACCAAATTAGTCATCACAACTAAATTTTCTCCCCCAACCCCCATTGACTCTACCATCCATTCCTAAATGGTTGTCTGTTTTCTCTGCAGCCTCTGTGTAATCTGTCTGGTACATACCAAGCTCTCATGAAACATTGGTTCCCTTCCTCTGCCTTTCCTTACCTCTCTTCCTGAATGAATGAATGAACAGAGGAATTAATTCCTCTCTGCTGCAACCAGTTTTCTTTGTTCCATGGCCACATGGCAGAACATGCCAACCCACAGTTCCCAAATTTGTGTATGTTACATTCAGGTATATTGAGAGTACCTCAGTTCTGCCTTTTTTTGAGAGAGAGAGAGAGAGAGAGAGAGAGAGAGAGAGAAAGAGAGCAGGAGAAGAGCTGAGAGAGAGGGAGACACAGAATCCAAAGAAGGCTCCAGGCTCTGAGCTGTCAGCGCTCAGAACCGTGAGATCATGACCTGAGCCAAACTTGGTCGCTTAACCGACTGAGCCACCCAGGTGCCCCCAGTTCTACCAATCTTAAAGTCAAACTCCTGGGAAGGTGAAAAGTCTTCCAACTGTCTAATCTATTTGGTTCATGTACCGTCACTGAATTACCCTGGTGGCTCCAGGCTGCAATGGCAGGGTTGTGGTTACTGGTAGGGAGTAGGGAACAGTGTTTGCAAAGAAGGTTCTGGGCAGAGAGTCACATAGGTTTTTACCACTCCTTAAATCTCCCTTCTTCATAATCTTGCTCGTGTCCCAGGTTTGTTCTGTCCCAGGTTTGATACAGCAAATCCCCCTCTGATCATCCTGGGTCACATTAGTTTGCTGTCTCTCTACCTCCTGTTCTCTGCTGGATAGGCTCCCCACTCCCCAGCTTTGGTAGCAATAACTAAGTTCAAACTGCTTTTAAGCTTTCCATTCCTACTGCAGGTGTCGTGAATTCTTTGTTTTCCAGCAATGCCTTTCCGATACCACCTGCCCGTGATAGAAACTAGTGAGCTGTCCTTTTTGGCTGCTGGGGCTCAAGGCCTTAGTTCTGAAACTGGTAGTTAGAGCCCCAATTCTGTTGCTTCACAGAAACAGTTTTTGTCAGAGTCGCAATAATCCTTGAGTGTGACGTTATCAAAGAGACTTTTTGCAGGCTAATACAAAAGCCCAACTATGATTTATAGCATTGACTCTGAGTGTTTGTTCCTGTGGACTCAATTATTGTCTTACGAATAGACTTTTCTGGGGTAACAAAACCCACTTGTAAATTAGAAACCCTCTGATACTTCGTACACGGTCTGGGCCTTGTGCTCTAGCCTATGCTCAAAGCATCTGTGTGGGCCTCCATGTTCAGAACAAATGTTCAAAATAAGAGCATCAAAACAAGGCAGAAATAGATAGTAACATCATGCCTCAGGATTTATCAGAGAGGCATGGACATTAATTAGAACTTGAGGTATATGTGGGGAAAAGATTGCAGGTGGAAGGAGGAATGGGGGATGGGGCCTTGTAGTAGACCTTTGCAGTTGGGCAGGGCCAAAAGTGGGTGGGGTCCAGGAAGGAGCTGGGACATGATCACTGTTAGTCACTGGCCAGCGAGAATATAGGAAGTCCCCAACAGGTGGGGGACTCAGAGGTGGTGAAGCTAAGGCAGGCAACATAGCTGGAAGGCAGTACTATCATTATTGAGGTGTCTGTTCACAGGATGGGGTTAAGACTGGGGCCTGTGAGCAAGCTCTCCCCAGAACTAAAATGTGTCAGGAGGGGAAAGGAGAACGTACTGGGGGAAAAGAGATGTTTACTGAGGCCCAGGAACCCCATTCTCAGAATAAGGCATCAGGGAAGGGCCTGATGAGCTGCAAACAGGCCTCCAGAGCTAGTGCTGAATCTCCACGTTCCGGGGCCACCCTACACCTGCACCCTAAACTGGTCTCCTGAGGACAAGCAATGATTGGCAGGTCTCCCTAAATACACCGCCAAGACCCAAGCACGAGGCATCCTGCTTGCCTTCCGTTGCCTAGCAACAGCCACCTCCTTGATTACTAGAGTTGTCACTAGTTTTTCTGTGGCTATCTGCTCTGAAACTGGGTACATGGGGCTTACAAGGAAGAAGGCAAAGTCGTGGTCGTTCAACGAAATACAAGTTCACTTGCAAGTGTAAGCAAGCAGTACAAGCTCGGAAAAGGGAGAGTCGCAGGACTGATTTCGTGCTGACCCCAAATATGGAGCAGGAGAGAGAGGAGCAATGGAAGAAGGAAATTCTAATGATTCTGTAGATCCCAGAATTATCAGAAATGGAAAGAGGGATTGAGAGAGAGAGAAATAAAAAAAAATGTCAGATGAAGATATCTTAAATATAAGAAGATACATTGTAAATGTATATTAACATAGAATTTCTCCAGAACATCAGTCATTCTCTTTCTAATATGGAAATTATTTAATTCTGTCAAACACAAAGAAAAGCATGTAGCTTGCCACTGAAAAAGCCTAAAGCATCCCAGATGAAATGGTCATGTAGATGTTTCTCACGAATTGCCATAACGAAATGATAACATTTGAAACTGCTGGGAAATCCTGTTCTCGGCCAGGTGGAACAAAGACCAGGTCATCAATCAGATGACATAATGCCACAAACAGTTGTGTAAAGTCCAAAATAGAGATCTGAAGGTTCTTTTCCTGCCAGAAGGATCATCAGACGGAAGATATCCTATCTACAGTCATCAAGTTTGGATCTGGAGGCACAGTGCTGAGGAGGAGAACAGGAAGTTCAGAGACCATGTTGTCTGAAGCCCTTAAACGGTGTTTTCATCAGCCATAGCCTGTTGGAAAATACACCTGTGCCTTTTTCTTCTTTTGAATCAAGGATGTCGACTCTTCTTTTATTATTAGGTGTCACTGATATTTCTCCTCAACTCAAAATTCTCAACCAAGTGAAAAAACATACATACAGTTCTTTTGGTCTTTGTGGGTTTTTTAAAAAAAATCATTTTTGTCTGAACAGAGAAATGTTTACCATTTCACTTGTCACTTATTTATTCATTGAGGTATACCTGAAAAGAAAAATCTGTCAGGTAATCTTATGGACAGTGCTGGTAAAAGTTGCAGTAGGGGAGAGGGGACAGGACAGGAGAGAGGTAGGGGAGGGAAGGAAAGAAGGCAAAAAATGTGGAAGAGGGTGCAGGACTAGGAGGCAGAGGTTCAGCTCCCACCTCCTCTGGGAGGTCAAGGCCATGGACATGTGTCTGAGAAAATTAAATACTATTATCACCTCTTGAAGTTATTTCTTTTTTGGCAGTAGAAATGGCTACCTGGTTTCTTTTTTAAACTTCAAAGTTTATTTTCTCAAGAAATTACTAAATTTTATCCCCTCTGAGGGATCATCTAAGGATGTAACCAGTTTACATAAAAATATTAGAAAGATTGGTCAGTTTACACAGCAGGCAGTACAAAAGTCCCTGCTTCTCTCCCTCAATAGACTGTAATTCAGAAAACAAACCAAGCAATGCTCACAAAGGTACAATAGCTGTATGTTTTCTTTCAATACTCTTTATTCTTTTTTAAGTTTATTTAATTATTTTGTGAGAGAGTGTGAGTGAGGGAGAGGCAGAGAGAAATGGAGAGAGAGAGAGAATCCCGAGCAGGCTCTGCTCTGTCAACATAGAGCCTAAGGGCTCTATCCCACGAACCGTGGGATCATGACCTGAGCCCAAATCAAGAGTCAGATGCTTAACTGACTGAGCCAACCAGGTGCCCCTTTTTCCTCTCTTTTTAAAAATAATATATTTGTGATTTACTGATTTATCCATTTTAGACCTATAATTTACAGTGTAAATGATTTTTTAAAAATATATTCTTCTATCCCTCCTTCCTCTCCCCGTATAGTTATATCACCTCATTTAGTCTGCCTTTACACTGTGATAATAATATTATATATAATTACATTGCAATTAAAAATAATCATTATAGGGGCTCCTGGGTGGCTCAGTCGGTTGAGCGTCCAACTTCGGCTCAGGCCATGATCTCGCGGTCCGTGGGTTTGAGCCCCGCGTCGGGCTCTGTGCTGACAGCTCAGAGCCTGGAGCCTGCTTCCGATTCTGTGTCTCCCTCTCTCTCTGCCCCTCCCCCGTTCATGCTCTGTCTCTCTCTGTCTCAAAAATAAATAAATGTTAAAAAAAATTTAAAAAATCATTATAATTCTTCGCTACTAAGGCAAACCACTTAGTATGATTGTGCTTTCTTTCTCGTACAATGTTTTGTTCTCCTTTGAATTCCTTTCTCCCTCCTTGTACGTGTGTCTTCTATTTTCTCCAAGTGCCAGGAGTGTGTGTGTGTGTGTGCATGTGTGTGAGATGGTGTCTCTCTTTCATAAAGAACATTCCTTAAACGTGATCTTTGACTCTATTCATATTGAAAGGTTAAGTCCTAAAAATCTGAATCAAAGTGTGAGCTTGCCAGATTGTATTGGGAAACCACTCAATGTCATTTGTGGAAGTCTTTCCCCCCCGACCCATCCCTGGGGCATTCATTTTTTTTCCAGAAAAGAATCTGCTAATTTCCTCTGTGTGTGTATGTGTGAGTACGCGTGTGTGTTATCGTGGCTACCAGCATTTGGGGGAGTGGATTAGATGAAGAAGTTACATATCCCACCATTCTGGGTACAAATTGTCTCTTGGTAATCCTGTTGGAGGCCATACCTCTGCCAGGCGGAGCTGCCGAAGTCCTTCCCAGGTGACCATGCTGCGGTGAATGCTATGGGATCTGAGGAGAAAGTTTCTCCCTCACTTCTGACTGGTTGCCCCCATGCAGACCCGAAGTTATAGCTTCTTCAGCTTCTCCAATCCTCCGTGCACTTTTCGGTCAGAATTACTGTTTCCTTCCTGTACAAGGAATTAATCATGAATGGAAAACACAATCAAAAGCCATTGACATATACACTTTAAGTGGGTGAAAGGTATGGTATATGGATTATCTCTCAATAAAGCTGCAAAAAAGAAATGATCCTTACATCAAAAAAAAAAAAAAAAAAACCTGTGGGAAAAAAGAGAGGACTGCTTTTGTAATGAAATAAATTGGGAAGGTCTATATATGTATAAAATAATTTTAATATCCTTTTTATATTGGAGATGAAAAGTAAAACATTAAAAAAGCTACAGAGAATAATCAACTTGGGTGCAATAAATAAAATAATGTAGATAATAATAGCTATCAAATTTGAACTTCACAATTAATATGCAAAATGTATAAAAACCTGAGAAATGAAATGGACATACACAGCAACGAAAATAATTCTCTGTAAATGTTCTATTTTCTAAAGAAGTTGCTCTCATAGAAATGGTTCCTGAAAAAAATTAAGGTTCAAAACAAACAAATAAATAAAACACCTGACAAACAGAAACATATAAAAGGCAACTTCTATAATGAATGGTGTTGGTTGCATGCATACACTGAAAATAAGAGACTGCCACATTTAAATTCCAGATTTAACAAACTGACTTTAAATAACTATAGAAAATGCATTTTAATAAGAAACCATGCATATTAAAATGTGATAAGAAACAAAATCTTGAATGCAGTACAATAAAAATTGGAAGCTGCAAACATGGTTTGAAAAAATCCATCTCTTATGAATAAAGTTTAGAAAAGCCTTCTAGCTCCTCCTACAAAGAAAACCAGAAAATCAATAACAAGGACTTCTTTTAATCCTTGAAAATGTTAATTAGGAGACTAGAAGGATCAAAAAAGATAAATAACAGAGGGATACTAAAATAAGAGGGACTCTTGAATATTTCAAAGGACAAAACCAGAGGATTTCATATGTGAAATGACAACCCTAACGCATATATTGTACATAAAGGACTTGTTTACTGTTAAAGACTAATCATAGGTCATGAGGATGGAAATGGTTAATCTTACAATTTTAAGAATAGACAGATGAAACCTCTGGTTTTCTTTGCTCTTTAAGAGGTGATGACTCTTTCTCCTTCTATAATACCTTAAGCATATCATCTTGATGCAGGGCGGATCAGGTTCCCCAACCAAAGTATTCGCTGCACTCTTCCTTTTGGGGGAAATAATGGAAAGCTGTATCAGTTTCTTATAGCTGCTGTAACAAATTACCACTAAATGAGCATCTTAATACTGAGAAATGTATTCTTTTTAGAGTAGGCTAGGAGTCTGAATTCAAGGTGTCCACAGAGTAAATATTAGAACAAAATTATACCAAAAAAGGAAATTACAAGGATTTTAGGAGCTCTGTGTCAGGAATTGTAAGAAGAAACCAATATAAAGATTTTCTATTATTTCACATTGTATACCAAAATAAATTTCAAGTCTAAAGGCATTTTGTTGAAGAATTCCGTCTTCTGGGGAGATCAGGTTTTTCTTATTAAGGCCTTCAACTGATTGGATGAGGCCCACCGACATTATAGAGGATAATCTGTTTTACTCAAAGTCTGCTGATTTGAATGTTAACCTCATTTGAAAGTAACTTCACAGAACATTTAGAATAATGTTTGGCCAAATATATGGGTACTGTGCTCTACTAAATTGACACTTAAAATTAACCATCAGTGATCTTTGCTTCAAAGCTCCTGCTGGGTTGCTTGAGGCTGTTGGTTCTATCCACATTGAAATCTGAGAGTATTCCTAGCAATCCTGACTCCTTCCCCCTCTCTTGTCACAGGTGTCAGATCAGGATCGTGGTCCAAAATCCTTTCCTACCCTTACCTGCTTCCTTCTCTCCTATCTTTCCAGGGTGTTGCTCCATCCCTGCACCACCCACTTGCCTGCTGCATGCTTCACTCTGTCCCAGTTGCTTCCGGAAGCACTACACTGACACACCATCAGTAGGAGTTTGGAATAAACACTGGAAGTCCTCGTTTTTAACCTCTATTCCCCTTATTGATTCTTGCCTGTGGGAGAAAGTTGATAACCTGATTCAATTCTGACATTTACTGGGGCCATTTTTTATTGGTGGATAAGGTCACCTTATCTAAAAATTGGTGCTTAGGAGGGACACGTAATCTTTGTGTTCTATTTTCTAGATCCATGCCACTGACAATTAGGTGCATCAAGGCCTTTGTCCCCTGTGAGAAGTTGGATGGAGCCTGGCTGTTTTTCTGTGTTCTCTCCTCCCACTTGTATCCTGGCTCCAGACTCAGGCCCCACTCACCGGCCAGGTAGCTAGGGATAGGGTGCACGTTGGGGAGAGCCTTGAAGTGGCTTCCGTTGTCACTGTTGTGGCAATATCCCAACTCTGGCTTTGTGAGGAGAGAGGATAAAACAGCAAATGTGACAGACCTGGGGGAGGAAGGCCTTATGTAGGCCTCCTTTACCAAGGCACATACCTTGCTTTAACTTCAGAATGATGTGGTAAATTAAAAGGGGCTTACCCAGCCACTAAATATTTTTAAAAATATTATTTAAGTATAGTTGACATACATTACTACATTAGTTTCAGATGTGCAACATAGTGATTCGACAATTCCATACCTTACATTGTACACGTGATAAGTGTAGTTACTATCTATCCGCACAGAGCCATTACGCATTTTAAACAGGCTTTTATGATGACATTTCCCCCCTATTTGGCTATCGATATAATAAGGAGTCTCCCTCAATGAGAATATTTGGTGGAAGATTTTGAGCTCCTACCAATATTGAGAATGCTACTAGATGTTTCATTTAACATGCTTATGTTGAGCACCACACCTAACCCAAAGTTGAATAAGAGGGAGACTTTATCCTTAAGAAGTTCCTGATCTGGGGGCGCCTGGGTGGCTCAGTCGGTTGAGCAGCCGACTTCGGCTCAGGCCATGATCTCGCGGTCCGTGAGTTCGAGCCCCACGTCGGGCTCTGTGCTGACAGCTCAGAGCCTGGAGCCTGTTTCAGATTCTGTGTCTCCCTCTCTCTCTGACCCTCCCCCGTTCATGCTCTGTCTCCCTCTGTCTCAAAAATAAATAAACGTTAAAAAAAAAAATTAAAAAAAAAAAAAGAAGTTCCTGATCTGGTGAGAAGAAAGCCATTTTGGCAAACAACTGCAATGCTTTAACAGAGACATGTACACCCTGGGGGTTGGGCATAGAGTTTTCTAGCCCTCCCTGGGGGCTGGAAGGTGGCTGAGAGAGTCTGAGAGATGGGCTGTAGGTTGGACTTAGAAAAAGAAGGAGAAGGAGGGTTAAGCGTCTGACTCTTGATTTCGGCTTTGGTCAAGATCTCATGATCTTGTGAGTTCCAGACCCATGTGGGGCTCTGTGCTGTCAATGTGGAGCCTGCTTGAGATTCTCTCTCTGACCTTCCTCTCTCTCTTTGTCTCCCTCTCTCTCTCAAAATAAATAAAATCAACTTTAAAAAAGAAAAGAAAAAGGAGCAGGAGTCTATAAGATGAATGGGCGTAAGAGAAAAGGAACTCTTTCCCTGGCATGGAGAACTCTTGTGTACTCAATTTTAGGAGAATTTAATAAGCTTTACGTAAATAGGAATGAAATGTAAATGAAAGTTCATATGTGATACATTCTAGCTAACTGGGAATAATATGTACAATTTTCATAATGCTGATGCAGCATCATAATGGCCTTGTCTTTAATAATCACCATTCCCTTACCCTTATGAAATGGCTACTGTTACCTCATTACATTACTAGAAAATAAAATTTATTCCAGGTATATCTAACTGTGGAGTAGAATATTGTCATTTTTAGTAATTTAATTTAGGTGCATTGACTTAGATATTTGGTTTTCTTCTCTCTTTTTTCTTTTTATTTTTTTTTAAGGTTTTATTTACTTAAGTAATCTCTATACCCAACATGGAGCTGGAGCCCATGACCAGAGGATTTAGATCAAGAGTTGCATGCTCTACTGACTGAGGCAGCAAGGCGCCCCTGGTTATCTTTTTTTCTTAGATTCAAGTATCATTGTTTTAATTTTTTTTTAATGTTTGGAGACACAGAATCTGAAGCAGGCTCCAGGCTCTGAGCTATCAGCACAGAGCCTGAAGCAGGGCTCGAACCCACAGGCCTTGAGATCATGACCTGAGCAGAAGTCAGAGGTTCAAGTGACTGAGCCACCCAGGTGCCCCTCAAGTATCATTTTTTAATAATAGCATTTATCTCAGTAAGGCCAAGAAGTCCAACCCATTTAATTATTCCTATTTTCATATGGTGTATTAAGTATTTATTACTGCATAACAAATTACCTGAAAATTTGGCAGCTTAAGGCAACAAACAATTATTATCTTGCAGTTTCTGTGGTCAGAATCTGGGTGCAGCATCCCTGGATGCCTCAGCCTCAGAACTCACGAATCTTTGCTGTCAAGGTCTTGGTCAGAGCTACGGTCACCTCAAGGCCCTCCTGGGCGTCCAAGCTCATGCTCATGGCCGCTGGCAGGCTTCACTGGCTGTTAGGTGAACATATTAGTTTTTTGTCACATTAGCTCTTACAACATGGCAACTTGCTTTCCCATAATGAGAGCTCTGAGAGGGACAGACGGACAGACAGACAGGAAAATAACAGTCTTTTTATAACCTAATCTTAGAAGTGACAACCCATCACTTTTGTCTTTTTTAATTTATTTGAAGGCAGTCTGTTAAATAATAGAAAATGTATATATGAGGTGTTTGCCTCCAGTTCCCGGCATAGAGCTCCTATGGAATTTCCTAAGTGATAGGAGTATCTTTTGTTCTAATGAGGTGGATCTTGGTGGACTAATGGACGGTCAGGATGGGAGCTGGTCATCAGAAAGTCTAAGCCATGCTTAGAAGCTTGGAACTTTCCACCCTACCCTTCATTGTCTGGGAAGGGGAGAGGAAGTGGACACTGAGTTAATGATCAATTATGTCTAGATGATGAAGCCTCCATAAAAATCCCTCAAGTACAGGGTCAAAGAGCTCCCAGGTTGGTGAATGCATGCAGGTGCTGGGAGAGTGGCTTGAGAGGTGCGTGGAGGCTCTGTGCTTCTTCCCACGCACCTCACCCTGTGTGTGTCTTCCTCTGACTCTTCATCTATATCTTTTGTTATATCCTTTATAACAGACCAGTAGAAGTAATTGTTACCCTGAGATCTATAAGCCATTGCGGTAAACTATTGAACCCGAGGAGGGGTTGTGGGAACCCCAATGTATAGCCGATTGGTCAGAAGCACAGGTGGCAACGTGGGAATTGGGGCTGGCCTCTGAAGTGGGGTAGTTAAGGGACTGAGTTCTAAACTTGTGAAATCTGAGGCTAACTCCAAGTAGATAGTGTCAGTATTTAATTGAACTACAGGACACCCAGCTGGCGTTGCAGACAATTGCACACCTGCGCTCAGGTTGTCAGAAGTAATTTTCCTGGACGGAGCCATTAGGTCCAGTCCACATTCAAGGAGAGGGAATTACACAGGGGAAAAGACTGCCTACCATATATGGCAAAGTAAGTTGGCTTTACCATTTGTGTTTTCAAATGGTGGGTAAGACTACACCATATCATGGTAGCAATAATGAGTTTTTAAGTTAGGTTTTATGTTCCAAGCACATTGATAAACATTTCTGCCAGGGCCCCTGCCCTGGAGAGATGGGAGGCTGACTCTGAGAGAAACGGCATAGTGGATCATATTATTTTCCACAATCCGCCCTCCCTTCCCTATCTTGTCATGCTTCACTGTGAGAGGAAGCTATGTCACCACCTCCCTGCCTTTGGGCTCTGACCAGTGGGATTTGGCGGGGGCAAAGCACTGTACCAGTTCTGAGCAAAAGCTTCTAGAGGCTGTGTGTTCCCGCTTATCTTCTGTACTCCTCTCTGGCGGAATGAAAAACAGAATGGGAGACTCATGGCACAGACCTCAACCAGAGGCAGGCCGAAGCCAGCTGAGCCACAGTCAACCCAAGGGAGACCTGAGAGCGAGAAATCCATATTTGTTGTTGGAAGCCTCAAACATGCTGGGGTGGATTATTGCTGCAGTGAAAGTTGACTGATGCAAATGGGACAGCAGGGACAGAGCACAAACATCCTAAAGAGCATCTATTTCTGTCAGTATTCTGTTTCCAAATCCCATTGAGACTGCCTGAAGCCCAGTCCCCATAGGTATTTGTATCGGAGGAGGCTATGTTTCAAGAGCATTCAGTCCCCAAGGCCTGCTGTATAACTGTGGAGAAGCTCTCAGGGCCCTCAGTCAAGTTTTGAGCATAAAAGGATGTATATATATATACACACACAATTTATTATTTTTTTTTAACTAGTGACTTCAAGCTATTGTGTTTCAAACTTGGCAAATGTTCAGGATTCTACAATGTCAGATATCATATTTCTCTGTCCAAACTTTTCAATTTGGCTTTCTTTGTAATTGAGATTGGTGCCATTGAATCCAAACAGTGAAAGAGGAAACTTCCAAATCGAAAAAAAAGCATACTGACTATTATTAACTCAGTGGGATGGCGAATTAGATAGTTATGTGATTGTGCTACATCCCTGAACACAGAGGAAAACACATGAAAGGAATTTGGTATGCTACAAGTTGCCTCTAAACATCTCTGGGAACCCTGATGAAATCTGAAGCAATCATAGCCCTTATCTGAAACAGAAATGTTGAACAGTGTAGGAGACACTCATTATAGAGGTGCTTCGGGTTTTAAAATTTGATCTTGTTTATTTGTTTTTTAACCCCTTGTCTGCATAGTCAAAGAAAAGCCAAGGGTTGCAAAACTATTTAATACTACTGGGATCGGAAATCATTTTGGATACAGCATTTGGGTTACTCAGATATATCGTGTGTGTGTGTGTGTGTGTGGTCTGAACCTGTATGTCTGGAGTGATTACTAGCATTTCTAAAATGCGCTTCCTGATAGCTCAGCCTTCTGTTCTGTGACCTAATAGTCTAATTGCTATGTAATATGTAATTTAGGCACAGAAAAAAAGTAAAATATTCAAAGTTAATTAGAAAAAAATTACTCAAATCGTAAACTTGTGGTTAGTTTGTCAATGAATCAATGTAACAGAGATCAATTTCCACATAATTTTCTATGTTGTGATGCTTTGTGAATCACCCCTCTCCCACTGACTTCAATTACTCCTCTGTAACTTAAAAAAAAAAATTAGTACTAAGAGGATGATTTGAATCAATATAATTGATATAATCTCCTATTCATTTGTTTGACCACCCCCTGCTCCCCCACCCTACTCCCCTCCTTCCTGCTCCAGTCCTTCCCATTCCATATGTGTCCCACTGTGAGCATCCTAGTACAATCTAGAGCCTGGCCCATTGTGTGGATCCCTAGCCAGCCTTCCTATTCCAGGCTTGTTCTTGTTTCCCTTCAGTTCATCTAATCCCCCAGTGAGGTACCCCCCTTCACCCCATAATGTGAGGATGACAAAAACTTTGTCCATTAGGAAAATTCATATGAACAATGCAGAGACAGACAATGAGTTAAAAGCAGGATGCTCCAAGACCTGCAGGAAACCTCTTCTCTGGAACTCTTAGAGTGGATTATTAACATATCCAAAGAAAAGGTGTTTGGAACCAGACTGAGTCAAACTGACTGTGGCTGGTTATCTCTGGAGGCATCCAAAGGACATGCCAAAGGCCACTCAGGAAGGTCTGATGAAGAAGGTCTTCCAAGGCCTATGGTTGCACCAATCCAAAGTGAGAATTCTGGGGAGTTCTTAGAAATTACCTGTGGGGGTGCCTGGCTGGCTCAGTTGGTTAAGCGCCCGACATTGGCTCAGGTCGTGATGTCAAGTTCGGAAGTTTGAGCTCTGCATCAGGCTCTGTGCTGACAGCTCAGAGTCTGGACCCTGCTTTGGATTCTGTCTCCCTCTCTCTCTGCCCTTCCCCCACTCATGCTGTCTCTCTCTCTTTCTCTCAAAAATAAATAAACATTAAAACAACAAAAAAAGAAACTACCTCTGTCATACCAATGCCTGGCTTCACCCACAAGAATTTTGATTCAGTTCACCTGGGGTGGTGCCCAGCCTTGTTATTTTTTTAAAGCTTTATTGAGATGTCTTTGACACATGCAAATTGTATATATTTAAGGTGTATAACCTGATGTTTTGACGTATGTATATATTGTGAAAAGATCACTACAATTGATCTAATTAACAAGGGCACCACCTCTACATGGTTACCTGTGTGTGTGTGTGTGTGTGTGTGAGAGAGAGAGAGAGAGAGAGAGAGAGAGAGAGAGAGAGTGGTAACCTTGATATCTTTTAAATGCTCTTAAGAGATTCTGACCGAGGATTGCGTTTATCGCTGGTAAACTCTAACTTCCAATTTGTAAGCTGGGCTCGACAGCTGCCTCTGGGTTCCTGTCTGCCATTCACCCCAGGTCAGCTAACAATTCATCCTGACCACTCGTCAGGCAAACTAAACTTTGAGACCTTGCGATGTTTCTCTTGCGCATTCTTAAAGAGCTTCTTATCATGATTTTCCATTCCATTCATGGAAAGAATGCATCACATTTATTAACACGGGGGGCGCCTAAATGGCTCAGTTGGTTAAGCGTCCAACTTCAGCTCAGGTCACGATCCTGCTGTCTGTGAGTTCAGGCCCTGCTTCGGGCTCTGTGCTGACAGCTCAGAGCCTGGGGCCTGGTTCAGATTCTGTCTCCCTCTCTCTCTGCCCCTTCCCACTTACTGAAAAATGAATAAACCTTTAAAAAAAAATGAAAAAAATTTTTTAACGCGGGAATTTCCAATCTGTGTGACAATTAGATTTCTCACAGTAAATAAATAAAGTGGAATCCCCATGTTCATTCCAGTCCCCTGAAGGTTGTCATTGTCATAATTTTGTCTTTCACCGCTTAGTGCAAACAAAGTCCTTTCAGTGGAGCTAAGGTTTAGCAGCCCCCTGCTCCTAATGTCTGCATCCTGTAGCTAAACTCTCTCTAGAGTACAATTTTGGTTGTATTATAACTCTGCTGTAACATCTTCTAGGACTTGTCCACTGCCTTCTGGTCCCACTCTATCTTCTTCTCTCAGTGCTTTCCTTAACAACCCAACCCTATGCTCCAGGCAAACTGAATCATATAAGTGCTTCATTTTCCTGCCTCTTCATTTTAAGCTTCCACTCGACCCCTCCATCCGGCACACGCTTACTTCCATTCTCTTTCAATCCTTACCATCTTCCTTGGCTGATTCAATTTACTTTTAAATGTGACCTCGATCATGCTGCCTTCCCGCAACACCCTGGCCACAAGCAAACTATCCTTCTGGATATGACTTTACCGGTATGCCTTTACCGATAGCATCGCGACCGATTTTCTTAGTCTGGAATTCGCTCCTCAGACTTCCCATCAGTAGTTAGTTTCCACTCAGATTTTATTCAGGTCTGAACTTGAGTCTTTTCCTTAGGGAGGCCTTTTCTGTTTCCTAAGGCTCAGTGAGATTTCCAGTCACACTGCAATTACTTGCTCAGAGTCTGTGATCCCCGCTGCTCTGGGAGGTCCATGAACACAAGGGCAAGTCTATCTCATTCACGGCTGATTATCAAAACTCTAGCACAGTGCCTGGCACATAATAAATACTTACTGTGTATTTGCTGAATGGATGCTGAATGAATTCAATTTCAATTCAGCAAATTTTATTAGCACATACAACATGCCAGACAATGTTTCAGGTGCTTGAGATGTATCAGTGAATAAAGAAGGTGAAGATCCCTTCCCTCATGGGCTCAGGTTCTAGCAAGGGGAGGCAGACAATAAGCGTAATGAATATGTAAATTTTATAGTATGTTAGAAAGTGACAAGTGCTTTGGAAAAATGAAAATGAAAAATTTTAAAAATTAAGTAACAATGAAAAGCTATGAAGAAAAATGGTAGCACACAATTTGTGGTATTGAATAAGGTGGTCAGGGTAGGTCCCACTGCAATGGTGGCATGAGAGTATTAGTCATACAGACATCTAGGGGAAGGAATGTTCCGGGCTGAGGCATGGCCAGTGCAAAGACTGTGGTGTGTTGGGGAAAGAGCAGGAGGCAGTGTGTCTAGAGCAAAGTGAGCAAGAAGTAGGGAAGGGGCTAACATCACTGGGGGTCCTTTGGGCCATATATAAGGACTTGGGCTTTCATGCTGATTGGAAAGAAAAGTCATTGCAGGGTTTTGAACATGATCTGACATAGTTTGACTATGTTTTAAAAGAAACTTCTTTTTAAAAAAAAGTTTATTTATTTGAGAGAGACAGAGCACGAGCAGGCTAAGGGGAGAGAGAGGGGGAGGGAGAGTATCCCAAGCAGGCCCTGTGCTGGCAGCACAGAGCCCGATGCGGGGCTCCATCTCACAAACTGCAAGGTCATGACCTGAGCTGAAATCAAGAGTCAGACACTTAACCAACTTGAGCCATCTAGGTGCCCCAAGAATTATGCTTTTTTTTTTTTAAATCTACAGCCAACAGGATTTCCTGAAATTTGTGTATAGGATGTGAGAAAATGAGGGGAACACCAAGGTTTTAGCCTGAGCAGATGATAGAGTTGCTATTACCTGAGAAAGGGAAAGTTGTGGTTTAAGTAGGTTTTGGGGGTCCTGGGGAGCTCAGGAGTTCAGTGTTACACAAGTTGATATAAGGTGTTTATTAGACATTTAAGCGGGAGTGTCAAGGACCAATCTGATATGTGAATCTCAAGTTTACAAAAGGGTATAGATTGGAAAAATAGACTTGGGAATTGTCAGCAAGAAAGCTATATGTAGAATCATAATATGCCCAGATGAGATCCCTGCGGGGGTGAGTATAGACAGTGAGAAGATCAACAACCAAATCTGGGGCACTCCAACATAAAAATCTAAAGGAAGAAGATGAACCAACAAAGGATATCAACAGAGACCAGAGAGAGAAGATGAAAACCAAGAGAGTGTCTTGTCCTGGGAGCTAAGGGAAAACTATTTCAGGGAGAATGAATTCTGACAAACTCTGTTGGAGAGTCGCTTAAAGCTGAGAAATGGCTGTTAGATTTAGCATTTGGTCATTGGTGACCTTTATGAAAACAGGTGTTGTTGTTGTTTTTTTTTTGTTTTTTTTTTTTACTTTTTATTTAAAGTTTAGTTAATATACAGCGCCGTATTGGTTTCAGGAGTAGAATTCAGCGATTCATCACGTACATACAACACCCAGTGCTCATCACAAGTGCCCTCTTTAGTACCCATCACCCATCTAATCCACCTCCCACCCATCTCCCTTCATCAACCCTCAGTTTGTTCTCTATCATTAAGAGTCTCTTGTGGTTTGTTTCCCTCTCTCATTTTTTCCCCTTTCCCATATGGCCATCTGTTTTTTTTCTTAATCCCACATATGAGTGAAATCATATGGTATTTGTCTTTTTCTGACTGATTTATGTCGCTTAGCATAATACATTCTAGCTCCATCCATGTCATTGCAAAGGCAAGATTTCATTCTTTTGGATGCCTGGGTAATATTCCCTTGTAAATATACCACCCTCTTCTTTATCCATTTATCAGTTGATGGACATTTGGGCTCTCTCCATAATTTGGCTATTGTTGGTAATGCTGCTATAAACATTGGGGTGCATGTACCCTTTGAATCAGCATTTTTGTATCATTTAGGTAAATGCCTACTAGTGCAATTGCTGGATCATAGGGTAGTTCTACTTTTAGTTTTTTGAGAAACCTCCATACTCTGAAAGCAGTTTTGGAGGAGTGGTGGGAGTAAGAGCCCTTTTGGAGTAGATTTAAGAGAAAATGGGAGCAGAGGAATTCAAGGATGAATGAATACATGACCTTTATCTCATTTTAGCTTCTGTTGTCACCATTAGATCTTCCTGTTGTTTCTTCTTGTGGATTATAAACTCGTTAAAAATGGAAAGAAGCTGTATCTTTGATACTGACATAGGTGTCTGGAACCTGGCACACTGCCAGCTTATACAGCAGGCACTCAATAGATGTTGGTTGACTGACTGGCTGATTGAACATTAAGGGTGCAGTTAAGTTTGCAACTTTTTGGGTTTCCCTTGTTTCCTTTTAAATTCTTCCTTCTTTCCCCCCAACACCCAGACAGCTGCCCAGGGTCCTGCTACCTATCCCCCTCGAGGGTTTACCGGCTACCTGGCTGCCTCCACTTTTTCATCCTCCCTTCATCCCTCACCAGTCTGATATTTGGTCCACACTGAACCTATTCCCTCAGGGATGCAGGGGTGGGGGGGGGCGGGTGGGGTAGGAACAGGACAGCTAATCTAATAAAAGAATTTCAATTTTGGAACCTAGCCACCTAGTGTGGGGGTTTCTAAGAGGTAAAACCCACCTAAGAAAAGTATTCTAATGCTGAGTAGTAAAGGCCAGTAGGAACCAGATCTCACAATATAGTAGAAAGAACTTGAAATAGGAAAGTGTGGGTTTTTTTTCTATTTAATCTGAATTACACACATCTAACAGGAATATTAATCAGCTGTTTCTAATAGAATAGGAAAAGAGGCCAAAACAAAACACCACAGAGCTGTTCTTAATTACTTTCTTATGGGATTAGCTTTTAAAGTTGTAAAATAGTATTAAATTTTTTTCAGTGAGGCGTGGCCTTATCTGTCTAATGATTTTAATGTACTTTCTTCAAATTAGTCACTGTAGATGGTTGATTTTAGGCTGCCATATAGCCTTTAGTTAATTTTGGAGCATGGAAAATGAATTGCTGGGTTTCATTTATTCATTTATTTAAGGGATACTCATATATGTTAGACACCATCTAACAACAACAACAACAAAAACCAACAACAATAAAAACTCCGTGTAAAGCAAGCCAGATAATATCACTTTAGGAATTAGCAGCAGCTGTTGCCATTAGAGTGGATAGGTTAAAAATAACTCCAAGTTCTCTCTTGTTCCTTTTTTAACCTCTCCTTTGCAATTATGAAATCCCATTCATCTATGATCCTCAAGCATTCATATAAATATATTTCAAATAAATGAATCCTCAAACACGTAGGAGCTACATGCTACTGCAAATGAAAACACTGAGGCACAAAGGAGGAAACTGACTTCGTTCAAGTAATTTGACGACTGTGGCGTTCAAGCCGCAGAATTATCCGGGCATGAAGTCTGCAAGCAGCTTGATAAACACCTTCCGCCACGTTGAAGGTAAGAACTGTAGAAATTCAATAAAGCAAATTATTTCCTAAGGGAGAAAACACACAGGAAGGGCACTGAGAACATTTCTGTCATCTGGGTATCTTATTTTTTCCAGACAATTAGCAAAAAGTGGCCACAGGACTTTCCCCTGGTTTGCAAAGACTGCCTGGAAACTGATGATCAGCATTTGGGGTTGAAAGAGCCGGGTGTAATCTGTAAATGATATGGATATCAAAGAATATAAGTGTATTATTATGAATTCATTAATATTTGAGTCAAAGGTAAATAGGAAAAAAAAATGAATCATGTAGGTACTGAGTTTTTTCATATCCACTTCCAAAGTGTAGTTGTCACTGTTCAGCTTCTCCCTGAAACCAGGTATTTCAGGCTGGGTTGTGCCAGCTTTAGCAGTTCAAACTTGTGCTTGTATTTTGCAGGCAATTTTACATTAGATAAAGAGTTAAAATCAGCCAGCTCCTTCCATTTCCTTTTTCAGCCCTTCCCCCAACAATCAAGCTATCAGAACAGCAGAAGAGGGGGGAAAAAAAACAATATACAACAAAAACCAAAACAGTCTCTCAATAAGAACATTTTATGAGTTTCCTCTCTGTCATTATTCTCTTCTGGCTGAGCAATCTTTCTTTGACAGGAGTATTTATCTTCTTTGCAATGCCTGGATACGTGGCCTTATGCCATCTACTGTAGTAATAATTTAGCTGGATAAAAGGTAGGGGAGAGTCCATTTTGAAAGTCAATTTGTAATTTTCACATTTCAAACCATTTTCCTCACCCCGCAAATCCATTTCAGATGAATTAAAAGATTGACTAATAAAATACTAAAGTTTAGAAATCAGAATAAAATATAATTTAACAGCTTTGAAGGTTGCAAAGAGATATTTTTATAATTAGAGGCTTAGAAACAATAGATAAAATAATAAAGGAAAATATTGACAGTTGTGAGTGCATACAAATAGTAACATTCGGACATAGAAAACAAAATATGTCCCCATCTTTATTTCATAGACAGCTCTCGGAGAATGCCATTTCTGTGGTATTATCAGATCTGTTTTTACTCTTATCATGCTATAAAGTCTTTTTTATAATGTACTTAAAAAAATCCTGAGTGTCAAATCAATAAATTATAAGTCAAAGTAAATCATAGAAGACTGAATAAATGAGAAAAAACAACACACTAAGCTTTGAAAAGGTAGAATAGTAAAAGCCATAAATCATCAAATTCTCATGAGAAGAAATCCAGGGACTCAGTAAACCTGTTGGAAAAAATTTCAGCTTTATTAATGAACAGAGAAATGCACAGCAACCAGTGAGATGTACTTTTTTCTACTGAATTAGAAAAATACACAACGATTAAACACATTGCCGGTGAGGTTACAAAATAGTAAGCCCTGTGCTACATTCTAGTGGCTGTGCAAATTGCTTCAGTATTTTTGGAGGCTATGTTGAGTCCAAAATGCTGGATCCCTGATAGATCAAGAGCTATTGAAATGTCTCAGTTTCTGCTTTCTGCCGAGATGGCAGACAAGCCTACATTGCAGGCTGCTACCCTCGAAAGCAACGCCGCAGTAATTGTAGAAGTAAGAGGAAGGTATGGATTTCAGGAGCGGCACCACCAGCAATAATAGTGAAAAAGTCCTGGGAAGACCACAGCCTGTCCTAGAAGAGCAGGAGTTGTTGGGTGGCTCAGGCTGGCGTACAGGGCTGCTGCCTGTGACGATAAAGGGAGGATGGGTTAGAATATTAAGTTCTACTCTTTCTTCTCTTTTGGTTTACCTTGGAACAATCATTATCTGCTCTTCAACTCTGACATTTGTGTGCTGGGAACAAAATCAGGGCAGCATCTTAAGTCCTGCTGGGTAAGGTGTTCATAAAAGCAAGGTCAGTGTCGGTCTTTCAGCATTGCTCTTCTAAACCCTTAGGGCTATGACTTCAACCTAGCCTATTCTCAGTGCTGCCCTTCCATAAGTATCATGGTAAAGGCTTGGGATAGGGGCAGGGATCATCAGTGGTTCTATTGTGTGTACGACTCTCATCCTTGACTCATGTTTTCTTCTGTTCCCTCAATACACCTGGACTGACACAGATGAGGGCCTGACTATGGGTGTTCACTGGTGCACATTATTAGAAAGATTAGTTGAAACCCTATGTGAACGTGAGCTCAAAGGCCAAAATGACTAACAGATGAAGAATTCAACTATCTCAAAGAATGACCACAAACTGGATAATATATATATTTTTTACCATCTGAGAAATATTGGAATAGAAACTCTGAGAATTTAAAATAAGTATTCGATAGATACAGACATAGATGGCTAAGGAACAAGATAATGATGTAGAAAATCAAAAGAACTCTTTCAGAAAACAGCAAGAAACGATAAAGAAAACAGAAAAGGAAACACTAAGAAATTTGGAAGGCAGTGCCAACATTTAGGAAATGGGAGACCCAAAGGGAAAGAAAAATAAAAGAGGAGGAACTATTTAAGGAAATAATTTTGGATAATTTTCCAAAAATAAATAAATGATAAAACACTTCAGATGAAAAAAGAAAAATAAATATCTAGATATGATAGAGAGGTTTAAACACTATCAAAGACAAAGAGAAAATCTATAAAAGCTTTCCAAGAGAAAGAAGAGATCATCAAAAAAAAAATCATACATCAGATTTCTCATCAGCAACATGAGATGAAGAAAGGCAATAAAGTAATATATTTGAAGTACTAAAAAAATTTCAAAAGTAGAAATTTATACCCAACCAAATTTTCAATCAAATTTGAAAGTTTAATAAAAATATCCTCATGCATGCATACCTCAGAAGGCCTACCACACAGACTCTGAAAACACTTGTGGAGAGGAAAAGTTCTAGAGTCTACAGCAAGAGATAAGAGAAATATGGGTGGTAGAATAACTTGTTTAAGTCTTTGGTTTTTCATTTTTAAAAGCCAGGACTAAAGAGAATGAAAACTATTATACCTATAATAAACAAAAATTAAAATTGTAGACATTATCAATATGTTAAGTGTGTGGGGGGCAATGGGAAGTACTACAAGGACATGAGGATGTGTTAAATTACTTTTTTTATTAGGATTAAGTTACAGATATTAATTTTAAAAATCAGCAGTATAAATAAACTCAAGTGTGGGTATTAAAGGAGAGCCACCAAAAGAATGTATATAATAATATATAACCATTAGGTGAAGAAAAATCACTCAAACTCCCTAATGGAAGCCACAAAGGAGAAAAAAGAAACAAAAAGAAAGGTAAATGGTAGGATTAAATAAGACAGAAACAAGCCTTAATATAAAATAAATGCAAACAGTTAAATCAATTAAAGGACAGATTTAGATTGGACTTTAAAAAAAATTTCAACAATATCTTCTCTGTAAGAACAATATTTAAGACAAAAACTCAATACAATGTTTAAAAGAAAAAGAGACCTATACCAGGAAAATATTATACAATAAGAAGCTTAAGTAGCAACGGTAATAATTTAGCAGGCAAAAAGTATAAATGACGGAAAAGGTATTATATCCTGTAAAATAAAATATAGGATCATAAAATATGGCCAGTAAAAATACATGCATCTAACAACAGCCTTAAAATATAGCAATGACTGCCAGGCTTTAGGGGGAAAAAAGGCAAATCAACAACCGAATGCAGATTTTAACACACACTTAGAAACTGAAAGATTAAGCAGACAAATTAAGAATTGATACCAACAAATGCCACAAGACTATGAGACGTGTAGAAAACTTTTCACCTTACAGAGAATCCACATTCTTTTTAAGAACTCACAGAATATTTACAAAGAGACATGAATAGCATGTTATGTAGTGTATTCTAAAAGGTAAATTGTAATTCATTAAGGAGTGCGCTTGTGATGCGCACTGGATGTTGTATGGATGCATCATCCATATGGACGTTGTATGACGCATACATCGACATGTATGTTGAATCACGAAATAGCACCCCCGAAACTAGTATTACAGGGTATGTCAACTAACTGGAATTTAAATACAAACTTAAAAAAATGTAACTCATGCAGATATTTTAAAGTTTTACTTATTGAACAACCACCAGCAGCCCTTTAAATAAACTTCAATGACATTTCTACTTTTTCCCCTGGACAAATACTTTGTCTCTTTACAAATGTTTTTTCAATCCAGTTTACTGTGCTTCCTATTATTTGGAAATTACATTTTCAAATCTTTCTTTACTTGTGGATACGTCTTCTCTTCCCAGGAGGTCTCAAAGCACTTCCTGGAAGGTACAGGTGGGAGACCTTTATATTTTACCCCTGTGTACAAAGGAAACTCCTCAAAATTCATGTGGTGGATTCTGAAGGGCACTGGTCTCTGGTTCCTGACTGATGGTCACTCTCATTCTTTGCTGTATGCAGATCTTCAGTAAATGACAAGAGCAATATTTCAAAAGTTTGAGTCTCTGCTCTTTTTTCTTATGACATAGGCTACATTGGAAAATTCAGTACATTCCTAAGGGTTAATGTTATGCGTGCTAATTAAAACAAAAGAATAGTTTCAAAAATAAGTTAGGAACTGTAGTGTTTGAAAAACAGTCTTTGTATTGAAAAAGTGAATAAACAATTTAGAACTAAGTAGTAATGAAAACTCTACACGTCAATCAATATTTGTAGGATGCAGCTAAAGGAATCACTTAAGATATTTATAGCTTTTTAATACTTTTATTTGAAAACAAAGAAGGTCAAAAACCATAGGAAATTCATATGACCCAAGAAGAAAGCAAAGCAGCTGGAGAACACGGTGAGAATAACCAGCTACCGGTGTGAACGTGTGTGATACCTGCAAACTCTACCACAAACATCAATGTCTCTATGAATCTCAGTTAAATTTTATTTTTTTTAAGTTTATTTATTTATTTTTGAGAGAGAGAGCGAGCAGGGGAGGGGAAGAGAGAGGGAGAGAGAGAGAATCCCAAGCAGGCTTCGTGCCATCAGGGCAGACCCGATATGAGGCTTAAACTCACGAACTGTGAGATCATGACCTCAGGTGAAATCAAGAGTCAGACACTTAACCAGCTGAGCCACCCAGACACCCCTACCCAATTAAATTGTCTAATTTAAGCTCTCTTGCTCCCAAGAGTAGGTGACAGGGCTCCTCTGATCCTGTACAGAGTTCAGCTGGTGTAGAGAGAGTGACCTTGCCCAATCAGATTCTCGTTCTCAAGGATTTGAATGGAGGATTTGAATGGAGAGACCTAGAGGGAAGTTTCAAGTCATTAGCATTCTATGTGAGTTGAGCCAAGAGCCTTGTGTGTGATGAGGAGGGAAAGAACAACGACTGAGAGATCCTACACGTGGACCTGACGGCAGAGAAAAACAAGGGTGGAGGAGGCTGCACTGTCGCCAAGAAATAGAGAGCTTCTGATATTGCAGCTCTCTGTGTCATTGCCTGTCCTTAGGGTCTGTGAGGTTTTTGAATCCTTGAAATTAACTCGTTTATTTAATTAGTTTGATTGTTCTTGGTAACTGACTAATCTTGGCTCTAATACTACACTATATAATTGTGCACATCTTTTATTTCCATTCTCTTTTGTTATAGGGAAACATTGTGTTCTGGGTTATTCTTTCTGCAGTTATGACATGAACGGGACATTGTCAAATATTTGCTTAGAAACACTGCTATATAAAATATTAAGTGAATACCGCATCTACTGCTTTTGCAAGAGCAATACCATTTTCATGAATCTTGGCCTCTGTAGCTAAGGTTTAGATCAATCTATAAGCAATCCAACCAGTCAGAACCCAGCAACACCTTGATCCTCTGTAAGCTTCATGCATGCATCTAGTTATGTTACCAGAATTTGGTGGCTCGACTGTAATAGTATCTATTGTGGAACCAACCGGGCAATACTCAGAAGGTGAGAATAGTAAATGTTAATGGTTGGTGAGTCATTATAAAATTAAAATATGAAATATGCTGAAGATACGGAGGGAGTAGAAATTCTGAATTGAGTTAGGGAAGGGAAAAAATGCCAAAGAAAGTGACGGGCAAAATGCAGTTCGGTGTGTGTGCCCTGGGTCTGGTTCTCTCTAGTGGCTACTTGAGTCACGGCCAGACCTGGCTCTAGCACAGTAAGTTCTTCTGTGAGGTACTGGGCATTGTGGTCGATGCTCTTACTATGTAATCTATGTAGTAGATGCCCCTCCCCCCTTATCAGGATGGTGCACCCCTCCCCCAGCCGCTTTACACGTTAGCTGGTACCTGCTCACAGGTGCACCCTTCTGAGAACTGCCCTCTGCCAACAAGAGCCACTGTGTCTGGAATTGCTTAGGAGGTTACCCTGTCCCCGTAAGGGTGGTGCACGCTCAGTGTCTGCCTGAAACGTGAGTACAACAGCCTGAACTCCCATTTCAAATTAGGGTAACTCTGTGGTGTTATTCTTGCTCCAGAGTTCCCTGAGGGGACAGGTTAGGGCTAGATTTTGCCTGAACCCCATAGTGCCTGGCTTTTTTCCCTGGCCCCATCCAAGTTTCCTCATTCCCCTACATGTTTCCCTGAGGGCATTCTCTCAATAAAACACCCCCATGGTAATCTCCCTCTCTGTTCTATTTCTAGACAATCCACCTTTATGCACTCATCTAACCTTTCATCTGACTAAGCAAAGGTGGTCTTCCATTTTGCTACTGTCTGTAGATTTGCTGGCACCTCAGTGGAGGGATAACTATCTTGACTGATCCATTCATAGTCCATTACAGTTTTCCTCTGTGAGGATTCCTCTCCATCACCTCATACCTTTTTACAATTCAGCACCTGGTGCCTGAGTCCTCTTAATGTCTTTGTTTAAGAAAATGCCTTGGTGAGCTGTTTGAGCGTGAAAGGAGAGACTTGGAGGGCATGCATTCAAAGAGGGTGATGAAACAAAAAGATGAATTGATCTGCATAAGAATAAACAAAGATTTTTATGCTGGGGTGAATCTGAAAGGGTAGAGGATCCAGAGGGGATAAGGAGAGAGAAACTTGGCAGTAAAACAGGGGAAGGAAGAAAATTCCCAGTAGTGGAAAAGCCAAGACATTCAAGACCAAGGACATCTAATATTCAGTTATAAGTTGTTTTGCTGTGAACTTCCTAGAACTCTAAATCTTTGGGAAAAATGTAATTTGCCAGAACAACCTTGTAGGCTGGCGATGGGGGGAAATAAAAAATCAGGGCAGTGAAAATCCAGTCCTGTAGTTTCGTCTTTGCTGACACCTACAGTGTGGGGGCGCCATCTTTTCAAAGGGGCGATAGGCCACAGGTGTTGGCAACAACTAGCAGGAGAGTGAATGATGGCCTGTGGGGACACTAACAGGCAGACAGAACCAGCTGTGGCATGGTCCTGACTCAGGACAGGTACGAGACAAGACTTCCTTTCCCCCAAATAAACCAGAAGAAAGTGACTTAGAAGCAGGGATAGAAAGGCTAGCATCTGGATTATACACACACACACACACACATCAATACCTAAGTATTGTAAATTCAGTCTTTAATGAAATTCTGGCAAAGTGAAACACAAAGCATTTGTAACATGGTTACATAACCTTTGTTTGGCTCTCTCTCTCTCTCTCTCTCTCTCTCTCCCCCTCTTTTTTTTTTCTACCAGAATAGACAATATCAGAGCCTATTAGTGCTGTCCTTGGGAAGACTGAGTGCTTTTAAAAAGAGTACCCTGGAATAAACAAAAGACAAGCACAATCTGGTGACTAAAAATGGTTTCCTAAGAGGATAGCTGTATACCGTTTCTTTCGTCCTTCCTGCAAGTCCTACTGATTTTTTCACTTTCCAACTCAAATTCCCACCTTCATAAAGTGTCTCCTGACCTGCTCCCAATCAGTTCCCTCCCTCCTGTGAGCCCTCTGTACCTTAGAGTTTGAAGACTTCTTAAGTTTTATTAAATTTTACTATGTTTCAGAGTGTTATATCAAATCTGGGCTCATCTTAGGAGATAAAAATTAAGACAGAGACATTGAACTGGCAACATTTCAAGAGTTTTACTGGCCACGTGGAATTCTTCACATGAAGAAAAACAGTCCACGTGCCAGGCCAAGTCTAAGTCAGACAAAGGATTTCATAATGACTTCGTAAGCTCCCCAGAATACAAGAACAACAGTGAATGCTTTTCATGTTGACTCATTTCATTTCCATTATGATCCTATGAGATAAGTACTATTCCTATCCTCATTTTACAGATAAGTTAACGGAAGCACAGAGATGTTCAATAGCTTATCTAAGGGAGTAGCAAGATCAAGATTGAATCCAAGTAGTCTGCCCTTAACTAGTAAGACTCCCTGTCATATAATTTTTAAAATCTTGGTCTATATTCAATTCTTCTCCCAACAAACCAACGTTATGGCTCAGGAGACAAAGCTGAGGAGGGTAGGCAAAAGGTAATAGGATCAGGAAAATGTATTTCTTTCCCTCTACCCTGGGAAGCCTCTGACTTTATAAACTCTCTGCTTTTTAACAAAAAATTATGCATTCACAAATAATAAAGGAGTTTGGGCTTTACATCTCATTGCTCCACATCAACCTCCTAAGGTCTTCAGTGCATTTCAGATAGGTGCTGGAATGAATCCCAGATCCAGGAACTGTTTATTAAGGTACTTGTCCTAACTTAATTATGGCAAAGGATAAGGCAGATGTATAGACCCACCCACTATATAGATATATACCCACTCTCCCGTGATATATACCCAGCTTCTTTAGCAACCAAGTGGGAAAAGAGAAAATTTGGAAGTTGTGTGCCTTCTCCGAGTTTGCCCATCATTCTCTTTTAATATTTTACATCTGTGAGGAATCAAATTGATCCGTATGTTGAATGTATGATTATTTTTATGTCTCCTTGTATACCCCTCCCTAAAGGGTAAGAACGAATCTTTGTATCTCCTGCATTACCTTTGTACAATGCCTTGTACTCTAAAGATTCACTGAATTGGATTGACCAGTACTTTGGGTACATGTTGCATCTGTCAAGGTTGAGCTGGAAATAGGAGAGAAATCAAGCAGAACAATCAAAAGAGAAATGGAAGAAATGTAAAGACAGGAGTATTTGCCAAGGTGCGAGGAAGATGGTGAACATACAGGGGCTAAAAACATCAGGAATCTGGCACCTCCCCTGGGTCTGAAGGGACAAGGAGAGGGAGGGGTTGCTGGAATCTGGCCAGAGCTGAAGTTGTAGAAAAAAGGCTGCCTAGCAAGAACTGTGGACTTGGGTGGGGGGAACATGGCCACTGCCATCCTGGGACCTGGCAGAGAGAAAAAGAGAGGGAAAGAGCTGATGGAGCAAATACCTGTCCCTCTTTCTCTCCCATCATCAGATCTCCTGGAAGGGCCTCCCACTGTCTGAGTTAACTGGAAGTCAACAGAGTGGATAAAGTTGGAGAGTGTTCTAGGAGGGCACAGGGAGAATATGCAGCAGACACATGGATCAAGTTTCATCCATTCACTCAATACCCACTGACTACTTTGGTGTGCGAAAAGCACTGCACTCAGTAATGTGAGAGAGACATGTATGAAAACGGCACAATCCCTGTGGGAAGTGGTTATTTACATTTTGGAGATGATCCATTATAGATTGCAGCAAAAAGGCTTTTACTCTTTTAAATGTTCCCTCTAGTATATGTGCATGGTTAAAATGGATTTGTCATTCTAAGAAAGTGACAGTTGGCTTCTATCTTCCTCACCATCACTCCTTCCTCTTGGAAGAAACTTCTTTAATTCTGGTGATAATCTCCATATCTTTAAAAATACACTTACACTGGACTTTTGGTTGATCCCTTTTACACACTGTGAACTTACTCCAGGAAAACAGCCTCAGAGAAAAGCCCTCTGCTTAACATGAGGCACAGACCCCAAGCCACCCTGGCTACTTCTCCACCTAGTCACCCAGAGTGAAGGTCCCCAGCCAAGAATTTCCACCCAGGTCTGTAGCACCTCCAGTCAGCTCCACAGCATCTCACACTTGAGTTACAACTTCATGTTAATTTTTTCCCCAATGTAATTCGTGAGTGGGTTTAAAAATCAATGGGGAGTACCAAGCTTGTAGTAAAACAAATAGTCCTTGTCCTATCCTCTTCCATCTCTGTTGTCCTCTCCGCAGAGGCACTATTTCCACCTCCTTTAGCTGTTTCTTCTGCCATTTACTGCTATATTTCTAAATATAAATGGTGTCATTTTGACTTCCATATACAACAGAATTTTTCAGAGTAGTTCTCTAGTTCTATTTTGCTTACAAAATCTTTAACCTTTCTTTTTTTTTTTTTTTTTTTTTGGTCTTTATTTCATTTGCTTTTTAACTGCAATTTCTCCATACTTCTGAATGATGTTCCCAAATGAAAATTCAATACCCCAAAGATTAACCAAGTGCAATAGAATGTAAAGAATGCATCTTAATGCCCAGAAGCAAATAGATATACATTTTTTTTATTTGAGTATAGTTGACACAAAACATTACATTAGTTTCAGGTGTATGGTGTAGTGGTTTGACGAGTCTGTGCATTATGGTACCTTCACTGCAAGAATAGACACTACTTGTCCCCTTAGCTTCTTATTACAATATCATTGATTGTATTCCTTATGCTCTTTTATTCACATAACTTACCCATCCCATTACTGGAGGCCTGTACCTACTACCTCTCCCCTTTTCCCAGTTCACCCATCCCCCCTCCCCCTCCCCTCTGGCAGCCATCACTTTGTTCTCTGTATTTATAGTAACAGATCTGTTCTTGAGATATGCATCTACATTGACAAACTGATTTTAAGTTTATTTAGGGAGACTTTAATAGACTTAATACTTAAAGAAATATCTGTGTATGAGCCCTTTGTCAAAAATTATTTTGTTTTCTGACCATGGTTTCCCATTCTGCACCAAGATCATATTCACCCTAAAAATATCCTCATACTCCCATTATGACCTATTAAGACACGAAGATACTTATTTTCTCTGTTTTCTTGTCTTTCATTTTGTAAGGTTTTTCCCTCTTAAGTGAATTACTCAATCTCTGTCTCTATTATCTCATTTGGATCCTGCATTTGTTTCTCCCTGACCCCGAAATATCTATATATACTAGATCTGTATGCTTTGTTCAACAAATTTGTAAGAAGAATATCATGTTCCAAAGTTGTTTTTCAAAGAACTAATTCAGTTCCATTTTTGAATGCTATCTTTCCCCATCATTATAAAAATCTTTCTGAAAGCATTCTTTCTACTAAATAACTTGGTATGGTGTCTATTTTGAGCATATGAGCAAGCAAAATTATTTCTAAATCAGAGCAGAGTGTTTAAGTTGCAGTTGAAAGTTCCATTCAATTCCATAAGCCCTTATTGGAGCATGTGCGGATGTCCTCATCACGCAATGAGGTTCTGACTATCCGAGACACAACATCTCCATTCAAGAGGTTTATGATGTTTAGAATGACACATGCATGAAATAAGGAAGATATGAGTTGTATGGAGTTTGAGAGCCCAAATGAGTGATACAGACAAGCAGTGCTTATAGGTGTCCAAAAAATGGGGATATCAGTGGGGGCTGAGTTAGCTGATGGAAGATGTCATGCAGTTGTTGCAATCAGAGAGCCATGAAAAAGGCAGGAGGTGGAGGGAGACCACGAAGACCACCAGCTTCACCAATGCTTGTGTTGAGTTGAGCAAAGAGAGCTAGAATCGAGACCAAGAGCTTTCCTTCCACACTGTGTAATATGACATTGGGATGCTTTTGATTGTAAGGATGTCTTACTACAGATGCTCCCTGGGACACATAAGTCTCAACTTCTGCAAAATAGATCTTAGGAAAATTGTTGGATACCATCCACCAACGAAGTTTAGCCACGGGAAAGAATTCTGTGTGGTGTGGAGCTACACGGTGGTTTGAGCTGGGGAAGATTATCTCAAAGTGAGCCCAAGGCACGCAAGCTCCAGCAGAGAAAGCATGGTGCTGTTTCTGTGGATTTTCACGGAGGCAGTGAAGTTAGCTTCAGGGTTTTTTTTGTATCATGCCACCTTCCCTTCCTTGTCCCCTACCCCGTTTCCTTCCTTTCCTCTTTTGCATTCTGATTATGCCTGGAAGGATTCTGGAAAGGCTAGAACTGTATTTGGAGAGCCCCTCGCACCAGATTTGTGACTAGTCACGCATGCTTCATTAGATTTCATGTTTATGCCAAAATGGTGAAGCTGCAGGTGCTGATATGGAAGCAATATAGATGTCTCAAAGCGTTTACAACTAGCACAAACTTTGAGCTGCTAAGACAATATGAGTAAAAATAAAATCGTGAGAGTGGGGATACTCTTTATTTCCTTACCAGTAGGCTGAAACAGATCAATTCACTGAACAGCAACTTATCAAAAGATAATTTTGCTAAAAATTATTTGCTCTGTACCAGTTTGCCACATTGTGATTTCTGGACTAGGAATTAGTTGATTGAGTAATTCATCAAAAGAGCTATTTGCTGAATTATCAATACACTAAAAGCTTCACTGTATTAACGCCTGCAAGAGAATGGCATATTTACTCATTCTATTCACAAAAGTGCAAAGAAAATGTTATTCATCAACAGTTAATCCAATCTTTCTTAGGAGTACTTTTCCCCCTTCCTCATACTCTACTGGGTGGTATGGGCCAGGGGAACTTAAATTAAGCATTTATCATTATATTCTGGTTTCAACTGATTCCTTTTCAGTAAATGTTTATTCTTTCACAGTTCTCCCCCTTTCACCCTGTCCCTGACACAGATGGCTTCTGGGGTCATGGTCTTACTGCGTTCTCCTGTCATTGGCAAGGGGGAGCGGAGGGGTCTCTGATCTGTGAGTGGACCCTTGTGCTTCTGTGGAAGGAATGTTCCCTGCTGTTCTTGTCCCTGATCTCCCTTGCTGGCTCCTGTGGCTGAGGTCTGCTAATGTTGCTGGAGAACGTGTGGTCTAATTTCTTGGAATAGTCTACTGTGTTGATTCAGACCCACCTCAGCTGCTGGTGATCCTGTGTGTTCTTCCTAAGATCTGGCTGTGAATCCTATTTGGTCTTCTCGCAGGGTTGTGGTCCTGGAGACGTGGCTGTCAGTGCAGAATGACCCCAGCAAGCTTACCAGGGAGCAGAGCCAACTCCTATGTGTTCCAGTACATGCCACAGGGGAGCTCCTGCAAGTTTCCATACACTAGGAGCTGCGAGAGACTCGGCAGTCCTGCAAGATCAGGTAGCCCCCTAACCCCTCCAGCTTTACTGAAAAGCAGCTGCCTAGAGTTGCTAAAGAGCCACTCATGTGGGTGCCTGGGTGGGTTAAGTGTTGACTCTTGATTTGGGCTCAGGTCATGATCTCATGGTTCGTGAGTTCCATCCCCATGTTGGTTCTGCACTGCCAGCACAGAGCCTATTGGGGCTCTTTCTCTCCCTCTCTTTCTGCCCCTGTCCTGCTCTCTCTCTCAAAATAAAGAAATAAACTTAAAAACAAAAAAAGCCGCTGACATAATTGTGGCCTCTGGCATCGTATGACACATGGGTCTTGAGGTATCTCTGTGAGGTCTGCTGGTTTCTTCTCAGCCTGTCTTCTCTTGTAATAGCCACCCGGAAATCCAAAGTCACACAGCAAACATCTCGAATCTTGCTTTCTCTACTTCTGTCCTCTTCCTAATCTGGAGGCCGACAGGCACCAGATGGCCACTTCCTCCTGACTTATTACAACTTCCTTGCCATCACATCCTTCTTCCTTAGGGAGCTCTCTCACTCTCTTCCTCCTTTCTTTGGGGTTATAGTGACAGAATGGCTTCTGCCTGATAACTTCATTTACTAG
The DNA here is from genome assembly GCF_027475565.1 of Acinonyx jubatus. Lineage (NCBI taxonomy): Eukaryota > Metazoa > Chordata > Mammalia > Carnivora > Felidae > Acinonyx > Acinonyx jubatus. Next base: position 130,259,361 of record NC_069380.1, on the reverse strand, counting down.
GGAGAAGAAAGAAAACTTCCAGTCCTGAGAGACTGACTTTGTTTTTCTGTTCTCAGTGACATGTTAATCTTCACATATCTGTAGTTTCAAGGGTGTGGAAAGACTGGCCATTTGGGTATCACTCACTCAACACTGAGGAAGTGCTTTAGTATCTGGTTTTGCTTTATGTTGTCCAAGCAGAGAGTCTAGTGGAGGAAAGTCTCTCCCACTCATGATATCTTTCCAGTCCTCTACTTGGCTGTGCCCTCAAGAAGCTGCCTCAGTACAGAATATTTGGACTAAGCTGAGATTAGATGGGACCAGAGTTGGAAATGATGCCAAAAGGGCTGAGCTGATGAACTGGAGCAACAAGAGTAACTCCAACGATCATGTCCTACCTAGGAAACAGCAGAAAATATTTCTCCCTCCAACCCAACACAATGCTGAATTAAACCATCCTAAAGATTCATTGACCACTTTTAAATACAAGGAAGTGTACTGGGCACCACTTGGCAGAGCTTTCAGAGAACTGTTGGACACGCATCAGTTAACGGGCACACAAGATGATTCAGGGTGCTCATCGCCAACTGTCCTGGTTTGCTTGGGAGTGAGGGCACTCCCAAGAGGTGAGACTTAGTGCTTACACTGGTGAAGTCCCAGGCAAATCAGGAGGAGCTGGTCACCCTCCTTATCAAATGACCTCATCTCCAAATTCTACAGCTTTAACCCCAAGTTTCTGCTGGATCATAATAACCCCTGCTATTTAAAGTAAATTATGGGAACACTTGGGTGGCTCAATCGGTTATGCAACTGACTTGATTTCGACTTGGGTTATGATCTTGGTCATGAGATGGAGCCCTGTGTTGGGCTCATGTGCTGAGCGTGAAACCTGCTTGGGATTCTTTCTCTCCCTCCGTCTCTGCCTCTCTCTCTCAAAATAAATAAATAAGTAAACATTAAAAAATAAATTATGCACCGGTCAAATATACAGCTTTGTATATTGTACAAAATATTTGCTTTTTGCTAAGCAGGGGTGTGCAGGTAAGAGTCCTGGTCTTTAGAAAACTGGTTCTGCTGCTCTGGTCGCTGAGTGACCTTGAATTAGGCATAATTAATCTTTGAACCTCATGATGTGAAATTAAAATAATAATCATACAGGTTTGTTGTGAGGGTTAAGTGAAATCATGTATGTGATTGTGTTTTGCGTATTTCAAAGTACTTTGCAGAGTGTGATGTTATTTATTTTCACACATGTTCCTGTAGCAGTAATGGAATAACAGAAAACAAAAATTTCATGTTTTTCCAGTCTCTCATGATGTTTTCCCCTCAACATGTTTTATAATTTAGCAGAATTAAATAGTTGAAGGCACAGTGGAACACAAAGTATAATTGTACTGCCATCTTTGGGACATATTTTGAACTACATTTGTGTAGTTGATGTAAACTGTTTTACAAAAGACATATACTTGTGTTTTAAATGTATGAGCAACAGGGAGTATTGTCACCGGTGTAGAGCTTGAAGGCTTTTTAGATCAATCATAAGGAATTGAGTCCACAATGATGAACACCTGTCACATAGCTCTGACGGTGAACGAGGCTGGTGCTCTGGAATGATCAGCTGTTCAAGCTGGAAGGGACATTAGAAGTCAGTCCTTGCAGATGGTTTCCTATCTGCTGCCCCGAGATTAGTTTGGGATTCAGCAACAGGAAGAGTAGTAGATTTCAGCTCTGGACGGTGCCCAGGAAGAGGAGATAGGCAATCTCTGGCATAAAGGAGTGACGACAGACGTCCGGGTGCTACATGTGTATGTATCATCTGTTTATCTGTATGTGAACAAAAGAAGGAATGGACAAATGAATGAATGAATGAATGAAATTCTTGTGTCAGGCCCTATCCCTTTCTGACCTTGGCTTCTCTGGGTTGAGGGTGGAAATCAGAGAGTTAGCCTTGGAGCCTCTCATCCTGGGAATATGAGTGTTGGCAAGAGGGGAATTTTGTGGGGTGATGGGAATATTATTATGTCTTGATCTAGTAGTGATCACATATGGGTATATAAAATATGCAAAATTATCAGGCAGTATACATAAGGCTTATACATTTTTACTTCATGTAAATTGTGCCTCAATAAGGTACTGTTCAAATCTCCTTTCCTCACCCTTAATTTTCCACCAATCAGAATTCCATTTGGTTTTACTAGCTCTTCTTTTATAATGTTCCAGTGGGCTGATGGTAGGGGTTAGGTCAGCCTGGTGTGTATTAATTTTAGGAAGCAGGATGGAGATAGCAAATTTCGAAAGACAACTCGCTTCCACTTTGTAACTTGAATCAGGAGTCAAGTGATGGCAGCCAACTGCTTCTGATGTCACAAAAGAATATCTCCACCTACTCCCTGCCTGTACCCAGATGGATGTTGCTAGAGGAGAAATACAGCTGTGCTAACTTAGTGTCACATTATATTTATCACCACAAATCTCAAGTGGACTCTCTGCAAATCCTTGCAATCCTATTATATTTTTTTGAGTAGATTTGCTTCCCTAGTTCCTAAAATTATTTCACATCTTAACCCTCTCTCCAATCCAACGACACTCTCTCAGCTCAGACCTTGTTGTATATATCACTAAGAAAATAGAAGCAATCAAAGAATTGCCTCATCTTTTAACCACCAAGGTTGATTAAATTAGCTGCGTTTGTACTCAATCTGTCTTTGCTGTTTGGGTGCTTCAGTGGTTACCAACAGGGGTTATATGTAGAATTGTTAAACCCCAATGCCGAGATTCTGGATTATTTGATCTGCTGTGGGACATCTATTTTTCCTTAATTCTCGAGGGATTCTAACATGCACTGGAATTTAGAACCAAGAATTTAGAATGTCTGAGGTCCTGTGAGTGGTCCAGTGCTTAGAGTGGATCTTTCATCTCCTAAAGGCCATTTTCCTTCCTCCATCTCCCCTCTTTCCTACATGATCAATTTTTCTTTCTGTGTTAGATGAGTCCCATCAGCATACAAACATGCTCTATTATCTTCTGTCTTATTAACAGCCCCTCTTTGACTCCACCTTTTCCTCTGGCTTCTGCCCTTCAGCAAAATTCCTTCAAATAGTTTGTTGACACTGGCTGTCTCCATTCTATAACCTTCAATTTTCTCATTAACGTACTTTTGTTTCTATAACTTAGGGTTGAAGTCAACATCCTCCGTGTCAGCAAGCTCAATGATTTACTCTTCAGGTTTGTCTCATTCCACTTTTCAGCAACATTTAGCATAACTGATTTTTCTTTTTCTTTTTAAAGCTTATTTATTTAGCAAATATGAGTGGGGGAAGGTCAGAGAGAGAGAGAGAGAGAGAGAGAGAGAGAGAGAAAGAGAGAATCCTAAGCTCGCAGAGCCTGACTCCACTACGAGATCATGACCTGAGCCAAAATCAAGAGTTGGATACCTAACTGACTGAGCCACTCGGGTGCTCCCTCAATTGATTTTTCTTGAACACCCTTTTTCCTAGGTGATTTAGCTCTCAGTCTTCCATGAGTCCTTGAATACCCATCACTGTAGTCTTCTTCTTCTTCTTCTTCTTTTTTTTTTTTTTACTGGCGGCTTTTCTTCTTTGCTAGCTCCGCCTCATTTTCCCATGACTTAAACCTCAGCCACTGCTCTTGGCTCTGTCCCTAACCTTCTCCAGCCACACTGTTCTTCAGGGTAATCTTATCCAGTCAATGCGAGGGTGGCTCACACTTATGGCTCTTGAACTCTCATGACTTTCCTAACAGCCAGGTTCATACTCAATTGCTTCCTCAACATTTCAATTTGGGCATCGAGTAGACTCACAGATTCTTATTTCTCCACAGCCATCCCCACCTGCAAAAACGTACAAAAAGCCCATCTTCTACACCTCAGTAAATGACAACTGAGTTACCGAGAACATTTTCCACAGCATCCTCTATTCCTTTTTCCCATACTCCATATCCAATTCATAAGCGAATTTAGATGTTTTCTGAGTAGTACCACTTCTCCCCAGCTCTCAGTGTCACCAACCTGATGCATGCCACCACTATCCCTTAGCTCAGCGATTTTAATACTCATGTAACTTGTCTCTCTGCCAGTCTTGCTGTATGTACAGTCTGCTCTTGCACAGCAGCCAAAGAAAGAGTCTTTATGGATTTATATCCATGGGCTTATCTCCACGTGGATTTGTATCTATCCCTCAAAAGGTTATTCTTGTTTCTGCCTGAGAATCATTTCTCCTATTTGTCTCTCTGCCTGGAAATTTCTTCCTAAAGACTCTTTGCACATCTGTGTTTTTATGTTGTCCTGCCTCAGTGTCATCTCTTCAAGGAAGCCTTCCCTAATCAACCATCTGAGAATAAAGGGAGAGGATTGATTCATGTTGTTCACCCTAAGCCTGGCAAAGTTGTCTCTCAGTGAATATTTGTTGGGAGGAGTGAATGTTTTACGCTGCCTTTAGTATGAGAGGCTCAGTGTGCCTGTATCAACTGTAGGATATAAGGCACAAGGAGACTGTATAGTTGTGGGAAACAGATGGCTGGTTGGAGGAGAGTTTAATAAAAGGATTTGTCAAGTGTGAACAGGGTATAGGAAAACCACAAGAGATAGTGTGGGACCCCAGGGCTAGTAACAGTTGGGATACTATTACAACCCCTGTGGAGCAGAACCTGGAGAGAGAGCTGTATGGGAAATGCCCTCTGTCAGGAGTTGAGACATTCAGTCAAGGCACTCAGCCAGGCCATTAGGATTATGAAGGGACAGAGTCAGGGTGATCCATATTCTGATTTTATTCTTTTTCCCTTCTTCCCCACTCCTGCCAGGGCTCCCCTTTGACAACACACATTTGGAAGCCAAAGGCCAAGGGAGCCCATTGATGGAATTCCATGGGTCATCCTCCTGGGGCACAGAGTGGGGAGTGAAAAATGGAGATAGATTTGGAGGGATAAAAAGAGAATATCCAACACTCATGCTTCGAGTTACAATATAGCTCCCCCCCCGCACCCCAGTAGGCAGGTTGCGTCCAACTATTTAAATGCTTGCTTATGGTTGAAAGCGCATTATTCTTCTCAGGGCTTGTCTGCCTCTTGCATGGTGGAAGCAGGCAGTGCTCAGTTAGGGAAGCTGTGGACAGAGTATGCGGTGAAGTTATCAAAATGTCCTGTAGAATGGTAGCACTTTCCCAAGCTGCTTGATCAAGTTCTCCTATAAGTGGTCTGCTAAATTTGCATAGAAATTTACAAGTTACAGATGTTTTATAATAGTACTGGAGATCAGCAGGACAGATATTATTGTCTCTACAGGGCTGATGGGTGATGGACGGAGGTCAGTGACTTGTCAGAGCTGTGCAGCAGGTGGAACTGAGCTTGAAACCCCCAACTCTTTTTTTTATTCTTTTTAATGTTTATTTACTATATATATATGTATACACACACACACACACACACACACACACACACACATATATATATATATATATATATAGAGAGAGAGAGAGAGAGAGAGAGAGAGAGAAAGGGCAGAGAGAGAGGGAGACAGAATCAGAAGCAGGCTCCAGGCTCTGAGCTGTCAGCACAGAGCCCGTCTTGGGGCTTGAACCCATGAACTGTGAGATCATGACCTGAGCCGAAGTTGGACGCTTAACCAACTGAGCCGCCCAGGTGCCCCTGAAACCCAGAACTTTTGACTTACAGTCCCATGCTCTCTGCTATCACATGCTGCCTCCATTAGGGGTCATTTTGGTGGCTTACAACAATTTATTCTCAATATTCTATTTTAAAAACTAATTTAGTGAACGACTGCATGTTAGCCTCTTGCCACTTTGTCAATGATACAAGGAAGTGAAAAGGAAAAGTCTCTTAAGGACTTAGAAATAAAATTTCCCCCTGAGAATTAAACTATGGTATTAGCTCATCAATAAATTATAGCACAGACATCTATTGTCACCTTAAAGAGGCAAAATTGTTCCCAGGTCTGCCAAACTCAATTATGACTCAATTGAAGGTATTACCATTTATGAGGGTGGAGGCATCAGTCACAAGTGAGGTTAATCATCCTTTCACGCTTAGGAAAACAAGAGTCATAGAAGCCATGTGTTAGCAGAGCCCAGCCATGCCTGTCTTGGGGAAAAGATGTCTACACCTCTCAAAAGAAACCCCATACCCATTAGCAGTCACTCCCCATTTCCCTTCCAACCCCCTCACCTGAGGCAACCAGAAAGCTATTCTTTGTCTCTCTAGATTAGCCTGTTCGGGACTTTTCACATAAATGGAGCCATACAGTATATAGTCTGTTGTGACTGGGTTCTTTCACTTAGCATGTTTTCAAGGTTTATCTATGTTGTAACATGTGTCAGTACTTCATTCCTTCTGATTGCCACAGAGTATTTCATTGTGGATATGCTAAATTGTATTTAGCAGATGATTGACACTGTTTTGTCCTACTTTTTGGCTATTAGGAATAATGCTGCAATGAATGTTTATATACAGATTTTTGTGTGTGGGGGGCGCGTGTTTTCATTTCTTTTGGGCATATAACTGGGAGTGAAATTGTTGGGTCATATGATAACTCTATGCTTAACCTTTCAAACAACTGCCATACTATTTTCTAAAGCAGCTTGCACCATTTTACATTCCCACCATGTATTAGGGTTCCAGTTTCGTCACATTCTAGCTGACATTTGTTATTTTCTGTTTTGTGTTGTTACTTCAGTACACTTTGAATAGGAATGGTGAGAGTATACGTCCTTACCTGTTTCTCTTCTTAGGAGGAGAGCATGTAGTCTTTCACCACTTAGCATAATGTTAGCTGTGGGTTTTTGTAGATGTCCCTTCTGTGGAAGTCTTGTTTAATTCCCAGTTTGCTGAGGATTAAAAAAATATCATGAGTAAATGTTGAATTTTACCACATGCTTCTGCCCCCTGCCCTTCAGTTATTGAGATCTTCACATGGTTTTCCTTCTTTGGTTTCTTGATACGGGAAATAACATTGATTGACTGAACCAGTCATATATTCCTAGGACAATCTCCACTTGGTCTAGCTGTATTATCTCTTTTATAGATTGTATTTGATTTGCTAGTGTTGTGTTCAATAACACTTTTGAATTTTTATTTCAGCAGTTGATTGGGATTATTAGCTCTTTTGTTATTTTTCCTTTTTCCAAATATTCTATGTTTGTTTGATAGAGCTGGAATATCTTTTAGAATTTATTGGAGTATACTAGCCAAATTATGGAAAGAGCCCAAATGTCCATCGACTGATGAATGGATAAAGAAGATGTGGTTTATATATAAAATGGAATGCTACTTGGCAATGGGAAAGAATGCAATCTTGCCATTTGCAACAATGCGGATGGAACTGGAGGGTATTATGCTAAGTGAAATAAGTCAGTCAGAGAAAGACAGATATCATATATTTCCACTCATATGTGGAACTTGAGAAACTTAACAGAAGACCATGGGGAAAGGGAAGGGGAAAAAATAGTGTCAAACAGAGAGGGAGGCAAACCATAAGAGACTCTTAAATACAGAGAACAAACTGAGGGTTGATAGGGGGTCCGGGGGAGAGGGGAAAATGGGTGATGGGCATTGAGGAGGGCTCTTGTTGGGATGAGTACTGGGTGTTGTATGTAAGCAATGAATCATGGGAATCTACTCCCAAAGCCTAGAGTGCACTGTATATACTGTATGTTAGCTAACTTAACAATTATATTTAAAAAAAGAACTATCTGTGTTTTCTCCATTGTCAGTGTTTTTGATTTGTTTGATGACAGTCCTTCTCTTTCAAGTTATAGACTATTCTTAATATCCAGTGAACCTTGTTTCTCTGTTTGTGGTTAGAATGAGTAGTTAAAGTTGACTGTGGGTGGTAATTTTTGACCAGTGGCTTCATTTTGGGGTAAATATATAAGGAGCACACCACAGGTTGTAGCATTAGAATCTTTTGGCAGGATAGGTTTTGAACAATTCACCTGGTTGCCCTTTATTATCATTATGCCACTTTTTCGTAGAACTGTTCACTTCCATAACTACACTGTCATATATCTATGAAGCAAAGCTACTGTATATTCAGTAAGCATACATTCTTTCTTTGGCTCACCTTTGATATTTTCTAAGCCTTTTAACTTGGATTTGAAGGTGGTTCCCTGCTCTATAATAAGTCATATAACCTTCTCAGCTCAGTGCCAGACTCACCATAGCAATATGTAGCAAAAGTAAAATTTCTATTTGATCAGAATTTGAAGTATGTAATTGTACCAGTGTTCTAGAAACTCATGGGTATATAGAAATCCATTTCAAATCTGTGAGGTAATAAAACACAGAAGTGACCACTTATTTGAGGGAGGGAAAGCAGAAAAGCTTTAAGTACAGTGGGCTGCTGAAGGACATGGAAGGAGCAGGACTGGATCAGGTGCCACAGCTGGGGTTCTGAACATTCGGGGCCACATGAATACTGGCCCCACTCTACCCTCACTTGGGGTTTCTACGTATCAATGATGAGTTCTGATAGGAATAAGGGACCAAATGAAACCTTCAGAGATAGAAAATGTACTGTTTTAGAAGGTAAAGTTTAGGAGACTCAAGGGGATTTTCAAAAATGGAATTGGATTGGAACAAATTCAACATGGCAAAGTTTTCCTGCACGATGCAGTGAAGTTTGTTTTTTGTCTCTTTCCTCTTAGATACCTAGAGCAATAGATGGTTGTCATGGCTTTTCCTTAGGCATAGTATTCCCCCGTACAGACAGGGTAACTGAGTAACCCAGGATCACATAGAATGAGGAGTAAGTATGCTTCTGTAGTCATGCAAGAACTGGAATGAAAACCCATATAAAACGCAGGGCCTTCTCTTCCATGCTATAGTTTCCTCAGTTGAGTACTATAATGGAGACTTTAACCTTGTGAAGTTTTGTGGAAGAGTTTCTTCATACAAAAGTTTATTTGGCAGAGTCAAAAGTAACAGCTGAGACCCAAGCCCTGTAAAATTCTAACTCCATAATGGTATTTTTTGACATCGATATTAATTGATCACTTTCGAATTATTTTCTCCCGTTGTGTACTGGTGAGGAGACAGCTTAAAGAACTTCGAAGAAAACGTAGTGAATTCTTTTAGGCAGTGTAAACCTCACTGTTGGTGGAAGGATGGTAGTTGCCAGTTAGTGAGTGACATATTCTGAGGAAAGCCCAGGGTAGAGATATGATTGTTTTGTTGAGTGAAAAGATACGGTGTGTTTGACATATTAGGCAATACAGTTCATGCTGCAGACCCTTTCTCCCCTGCCCCTGACAGCTTAGATTTTACCTGAGACATCTTTGCTCAGCTCTTTCCTCTTTCCTATCCTGCTTCCTTCTTTCCTCACAGATTTTTGTCAAAGAGCATTCCTTCAAAACAAACAAACGAAAACAAAAACAAACGCACACAAATCCTTATCTTAGAATCTGCTTCTGTGAAACATATCCTAAGACACTGGGTACTAAAGTGGTCTTAGGTAGTTGACTCTAAGGGCAGTAGTACTCAACAGACAGAGGGCAGTGAGGTCTCCAGCCCTGACGAGAAGTGGATCACTGAGCCCTGGCACTGAGCAGTGCCATTGCTACAACATTCACCTCTAGGTATTTTGGAGGGGATGTAGGTAGGAGGGGATGTACTGGCTCACATCTGACATCTCTGCATGGGAGAACTAGCAGTTAGGGGGCTGTGGAATTGAGTGGTTATTGATGAGAGAAAATGAGAGGCTATTTTTGCAAAATACTTTGCAATTTTAAGCAAAGTATGAGAGTGAGTGGGCCTTTTGGGAAGAATTTAAAGAGGCTGTCATCTCCTGTAGCTGGAGGACAGACATCCCTGAAAACCAGACCCTAGACTTAATTGTAAGAGTGGCAGAATTTCAGAGCAGGCTGAATTCTCAATATCAGAGTTAAGGTCCTGATAGAGATGGAGATCTGGAAAGGGAACTCCCGAATATTTTCAGGTGAGCATCTTAAATCCCCAGATTGTCCTGAGGCCTCTGGGCCTGAAGACATGGCCCAGTCTACCTTGTGGAAGATAGAGTCCTTGTTCTTCTTCTTCCCCTTCCTCCCCCTCCTCCTCTTCCTCCTCTTCCTCTTTCTTCTTCTTCTTCTTCTTCTTCTTCTTCTTCTTCTTCTTCTTCTAAGACAATGCAGACCCTTCAAATGAGACACGGGCTTTAGGAGGTAATGCTAGTTTTCCTCAAGATCTGCTTTCATTTCCTTTTCTGGCTGAAAAATCAGTTAATGAGGATGAGATGTATAGTAGGCAAGTGCTGGGTTTAGGAAGGGAGGTGATGGATTACACATCAAAGGTGCTGACTCACAGGTACCAGGAGAAACCAGTAAAGCATGCCCAGGAGTGGGTCTAGAGGGTGCTGGATCAGGCGTGACAGAATACAAAGGATGAATACAAAGACCCTCTTTCATGAGATAGGATTTAACACTTTGGTAAGGGCTCTGGAAGGTGGCTTAAATGTGCTGCTGTTAAGGCACTTGGAAGCTTGAAAAAATGATGAGCCTCATTAAATAAAGTTGAGATAGCAAAACTCTCACGGCACAGTATAGAGGAAGGAGTTTGCTGAGATAGATCCCCTATGAGCCTGGAAAATTCAGCAGCTGACTGTTCTTTGGGCGGACCCAGGGACACTTTATTTTCCAAGGCAGCAAGGAATGTGCTAATTAGGGGAATAGCAGCATCAATAAGGAGCTCAGTGGTGTCCATCCTTTGTAGGCCTGGCTGATAGTTAGATGCTGTTATTGAACAGGGCTTCTAGTAGCAATGGGGATGATAGAATCCTGGATTGGAAAAGGCTAGGTGAGACCACATAACCATGAGAAGCAAGGTGGGAATAATTGCTGTCATGGGCAGCAAGATCTGAATGGCACAGGAGAGGCTGACCTGCAGGGATCTTTGGAGATGGCTGATAATGGTGATCATGGTATTCCTAGGGGTAAGACAAGTGGGCAGGGTATTATTTAATATATGTATAATTTGAGGAGATCAAGGATAGATGAGCAGAAGACTGACATCCCTTCCCCAAAGGAAAGTGACCATTCTTGCTCAGTTTCCATAGCTGAGACGGCTAAACTCAAACCTGTCTACCAAAGGAGAAGCCGCATCGATATTAAGACAGATCCTGTGAAACTTGCCAGGTTTGTACAGTAGTGATTCCTCCAGGCCTTCCCCAAAGGGTCCTGTAGCCATCACCCAGGTAACCAAACAATGGAAAGAGGAAACATTTAGATCTTTCAAGGCCTTCAGACATAGGTCCTGAGCTGAAGTTGCTTCCCAGGGATCTGACATCTGTCAGGGGAAAAACCAATGGAGGTAAGGTCATAAACAGATTCATGATCCCTCTTTGCCTCACTGTGGGTCGGCTGTGCCCATGGACCCATCCGGCAACGTTTTCTCTAATTTCCCAACATATAATATTATGGACATACTTAATAGTTGGCCAATACCATTACACCCAATTTCTTGATACAGAGGAAAAGCTATTGTAAATAGGAAACACTAAGTGCAAGTTCCTGAAAACTTTTTCCATCCTCACCAAGACAATTAATCAAAAACAAACAAACAAAAAAAAAAAAACATTATCACAAATCCAAGGTGATAGAAAAGATTCAGCAGTGGTGGTTCTTATCACACCTCCCATTTTAATCATCACTTCAGCTTCTTCAAACACTGGATGGGTCATGGCAGATGAACACTGTTATGCCCAGAATTCGTGATCCCCAAAGACCACCAGGGAGCCGAGTCCGATGCAAAAGCAAAAGAGCCTTTATTCGAGCTAGCTCCTCGAGCTCAATCCCCTACCTGCACTGATGCAGCGGTGAGATACCGGAGAGAGATCGAGTTTCAAAAGCACAAAGGTTTTATAGGGGTCTAGGGCCAGTTGGTGAGGTAATGGCTGTGGCCTTGGCCGATTGGCTGGGGAAGAGGCTGAGTCCTGTTACACAGGTAGCTGGGCGTGTTTTGATGGGGAAGTTTGAATGGGTGAGCAGGAGGTTACTCAAGGAGAGGAGCCGTGGTCTGAGGTTTCTGCGATTTTCCCGGAAAGGGGGCATGTCAGGGACATAGTCACTCAAGGTGGAGGACACAGAACAAGATGGAGTCGGCCGGCGTAGGTCCGCCCTTTCAGACACCACTGCTGCAAGCTTATCCAAGAAGCCCCAGTAATAGCTGTTGTGCCGAATGTGGTATCTTTACTAGAACAGATTATATGGCTTCAAGAATAATCATGAGACTTTAACCGAGTTCCAAAGATCTCTATTGACTGCACTTTATAGACAGCAAAAGTTATATGAAATCTGAAGAGGATCCAGATAAGCATTTTGAAGAGAATCAAGAATCTCGAGATGTTCTGGGTCCCCCAAAAGAGTTGCTACTTTTATCTTCCATGCAACAAATGAACTATCCTTAAGTATTCCCAGCAGAGGTTTTACCGGAAGCAGGTGGAGATGAAGTCCCTAAAAGCCCTGGCTGAGTTTTATCAACCAGCAAATGCATACACACTATTAGAAATTATGCCAAATTGTTATGGGCTTTTATCTAACAATGAGAACACAGAAAATGGAGCTCTGTGTACTCATTGTATAATATTATTACTTAGCAGCTGTGTATGTGAGTATAACCCAACTCCATGTTCTCAGATGACCTTTTGGAACCAGTCCTCTCCACCTCTAGTGGATCTCACATGCCTGTAGCATCCTATGTCCTCACTGCATAATATTTGTTTTCATCATTCCGTGGTTTGGTACCGAGGGTTGAGCATCAGTCTGTGTTCTCAGATGATCTTTGGGAACCAGACTTGTGTATCCCTAGATGACCTCACCAAGGCTCACAACAGTCCGATCCTGTTGATCGGAATATTCTCTTTAGAGAACCTCACATTTGCACACCAAGTCGATGGCATGATGTTCTCTGGACACAGCAAGGGTGAAATGGCGAGTCCTCTGAATGCCTTGGTAAGCAAGACACACAAACTCCAGAGAATGGGAGATAAACCTTACAGAGATTAAGGGGTCTGCTACATCAGTGAAGCTTTTAGGAGTCAAGGGATCTGAGAGGTGCTGGGGCATCTCCAAAACAAAAACAAGTTTCTGTCCCTCTCATTTCCAACCATGAAGCTAGAAACTTGAGGCTTGAGCAGCCTCCATAGGTTTGGAAGGCAGCGTATCTCACATGTGAGGTAGAGCTCTAGTTTTAATTTGGTCCCAGAGCAAGAAGGAGGTCTTCAGCATGTTTAGGCTTTACCATCAGTAGCCCTGTCATTTGTGCCATATCGTCTGGCAGAGGCCACGGTACTAGAGGAATCTGGGTATAAAAGGATGCTGTGGACACTCTGGCAAGCTCCAATAAAAGAGTCATAGCACAGACCCTTGGAGTTCAAGAGCAAGGCCATGCTATCTGCAGCAGAGAAAGATAGACCATTCAAAAAGCAGCTCTCGGTAGAGATGGAAACTGTAAATGGATCCAACAGCACTGGCCTTGCAGCAGACAGAATAATAGTCCCCCAGAGATGTTCACTTCCTAATCCCTGGAACCTATAAATGTGTTACTTGGCAAAAAGGAATTTGCAGCTCTGATTGCATTAAGGATCTTCAAATGGGACAATTATCCTGGATTATGTGGGCAAGCCCAACACACCAGCACGTTTCCCTCTAAGATGAGGCAGAAGAGTCAGAAGAGGAAGGATACCTGAAGATGAAAAAAGGAGTCACATACACACCGAATTGAGGCTATGCTACGTCTTTGCTGGTTGGAAGATAGAAAAAGGAGCCACAAGCCAAGGAATGCAGGAAGCCTCCAGAAGCTGGGAAAGAAAAGGAGATAGATCCTCCCCTACAGGCTCCAGAAGGAACACAGATTTGTTGACCTCATGACTTTAAGCCGGTAAAACTGATTTTTGACCTCCAGAAATGTGAATGATAAATGTGGGTTATTTTAAGCCATGAAGTTTGTGGCAGTTTGTTATAGGGGCAGCAATAAGAAACCAATACAAGCTTTTTTCAGCAAAATTTATTTACAGCTTCCGTTCAATGTCCAGCCTCTTGGTAACAGAGATTGACACCGTGCCCTCGATCTAATACCATTCCTTCTGGAGAACAGACTGCCAGCTGGAGACAAATTGAGACTACATCCACCCTGACTGGGATTTACCTGCTTTCTGGATAGTAGTTTGCCAATGTTGTCTGCAGGGCTTCAGCCAGCATCAATATCCACTGACTGACAAAGTGTCTGACCTACCAATGCAGGATCTTACATAACATTGCCTAAGACCAAGGGCCCCACTTCTTAGCAAAGCAGGTGCATCAGTGAAAACACGACTGTGGGATCCACCAAGCAGAAGCTGCCATCGCACTGGAGTGGTGGCCTGGCCTCTTTAAGGAGAGGATGCCTTGTATTATTGGGGTGATGCAACGTATGGGATGCATTATACTCCTTACACCAACCAATGGTCATTAGATGGTTCTAAATTCATGAGTCCAAAAATAAAGGGGTGAGAGTAGGAGTGGCTTCAGGAATCCACTGAGGACTTTGTGCTCTCTCTTTGGGGGTCTAGAATCTGTGTGTCTAGAGGTCCTAGGTCATAGAGTGAAGAAAATAAGAATCCCACTAAGCTTTAAGCTACCACTGCTAAGTGGTCAACTTAGGGTCCTACAGGCAGAAAACTAGCAGGTGAGTAAGAGTTACCATACTGACAGAGGTTATCGGCTCTGATCGTCATGAGCAGGGAGAGTTACTCTAGTATGAGGGGTATGTTCATACAGAGGAGTATGTTCGGCACTCACATGACCACTGGGTCACCTCTGACCTGGGTACGCCCAGGTTTAACTGTAAATGGGCATGTATCGCAACTAAAGTGTACTAAGGGCAGGGTAACCAGGGTCTCAGATCACTTGGGGGTAAGGGTCTGGGTCATTTTACCAGGAAGCTCAGAAGTGCCTAAGAATTTAGCATGGCTTAAGTGAAAGCTGTGGTTTGTCCCACTGTCCCTCTTTTTGTATAGTAAACGGTAATAACAGAATCCAGAAGAAGCTATAGCTGGGTGGAGTAGGTCCATGTGAGAAACAAGGGGATCTGGGCAGTGCCAGGCATGAACTGTAGGAGGCGCTGTGGTACCTGCCGAAGTGTGCGTTACTGAGCCACAGCATCCATCTCTCAGCTGCTGTGAATGTTGGTTGCTAAGGGCAGTATGCACTTGATTTTTTTTTTTTTTTTTAACACCCAGTTACATAGCCACATCCCAAACCATAGTAAACGGGGTCTTAAATTTAGGTGGCCAGTGTCTTGCTGAAATTTGGGGTCTCTGTTTCTAAAGGGAAAAAGGAGAGAATGGATATCGGAACTGCTAGCCACTGTTGCGCATTGCTTGCGCCTATCGGAGAATCAGATGATAGCCTGTGTAGTTCCAGGCTGTACTTGCACAGCCCTTGATAACCCGCTGGACCTCAAAAGCTTGCCTCTTGAAAAACTTCTTGGGATACACTCCTGGAAGAACTGAATTCCTAGATGTCTCTCCAGACACGTATATGATTCCTTTTATTGGAAAATAAACCTATATGGGGTGCCTGGGTGGCTCAGCCAGTTAAATGTCTGATTTTGGCTCAGGTCATGATCTCACAGCTCATGGGTTCGAGCCCCGCGTCGGGCTCTGTGCTGACAGCTTGAAGCCTGGAGCCTGCTTTGGGTTCTGTGTCTCCTGCTCTCTCTGCTCCAACCCCACTCACACTCTGTCTCTGTCTCTCTCTCTCTTTCTCAAAAATAAATAAACATTAAAAAAATTTAAGAAAATAAACCCATTTAACTGATTTTTTTTTTTTTTTTTTTTTTTTTTGGTCATAGTTATCAGGAAAACAGAGTTAAAGAGACTTACTGCTATTGTCAGGGAAAATATTTCCAAAGCCTGCTTTAATCCTTCCTCTATTGACTTCACTTTCACTTAATTCTTTCTTTCCTTCCTTCTTCCATCCCTCCCTCCCTTCCACCCTCTCTCTTTCCTTCCATCCACCTTTGTCTGGCTCTCTATTTTATCTAACAAAGTTATGGTGTCCTGGTGTTTCCTTTCTGTAACCCCACTGCCCACACTTTGATGACAGGGAATAAGTCCAGGGGGTGGCAGGGAGGGTGAGAGGAAGTGATGAGCCACAAATTCTCACTTTTCATTTTTTTTAAAACTTTTATTATTAGTTTTTATTACACAAGGAATACATATTCATTGTAGAAAAATTAGAAAACACAGAAAAGCAAAAAGAAAAAATAATCACCCATAATCCCACTACCCATAAATAACTACTATTAACATTTTAGTGTATGTCTTTCTAGCTTCTTATGCATATATATACATACATAGATATTTTTATATATAATTTTCTTTTTTACAAATATTGTGTCATACTATACATACTGGTTTATAACATGTGTTTTTCATTTAATATATATTGTGAACATTGTTGTTTATTCCCTGAAAAAATTATACAGATACTACATGCTCATTGTGGAAAAATCAGAAATTACCGATATGCAAAAAGAAAATATAATTGCTCCAAATCTCACCTCCCAGAGATAGATGCTGTTAACCTTTTAGCAAATATCCTTTCAGACACTGTAATGCACACATGTGTATGTATACTCTTAAAATGGGAACACACTGTATTCTTCTATAACTTTCTCTTTTCATTTAACAATATAGCTGTTTATTTCAGTAAATATACATCTAGTGCTTATTCTTAATTGGTGCACAGTAGTATTCCCTTGAAAGGATATACCATATTTAACCAACCCTATATTGTGGGCTTATTTATATTTTTTTCATTCCTCCAATTTTTTCCATGCTCCTATAAGCATCCTTTGTTGCATGTATTTTTTTGAATAATGAATGAATGTATCTTGAATTCATTTTTTCTTAACCTTTTTTAAAGGAGAACTCCCTAAAGTGGAAGTATTTGACGTACACAAAAAATATGTTGCCAAAATATTTTCCAGAAAGATCAGATCAGTTTACACTCTTGTTTACTCTGTAAGAGAATGTCCGCTTCCATACTTCCTTACTGACCCTAGGAACTATAATTCTTTATATCTTTTGTCTTTCTGATACATAAAAAAAGGAGTGTATTGTAATATTTGCATTTTTGATTACTAGTTTATTTAAATATGTTCATATTTATTATTAGTTCATTACTTTAGTTTATGGTACATTGCCAGTTTGTGTCCTTGGCTCAATTTTCTACTGGAAAGTTTGATTCTTTTTGATCATAAAATGTTATCTATTCATGCATTCATTATTCACTCACACAATAAATATGTTTTCAGTAGTTGCTTTGTGTCTAGCACTGTGTTAAGTATTGAGGATATAACAGGAAGCAAAACAGACACAGTGGCTGCTTTCTTGAACTTCCAGTTTAGTGGAAATAAACAGACAAACAAGCAATAATTTAAAAAGTGCAGTGAGGAAAGAATGAAATAGGAACATTCTGTTGGGAAGGTTGTAGATCATAGAAACCTCCCATCAGTAATGGGGTTTAAGCTCTTGATATACATTAGAGATCTATACTCTTTGTTGCATATATTTCAAATTTTGTTTTCTCTTAATTTGGTTTATTTTTTACTATATAGGAGTTCTGCATTTTTAATTGGTCAAATCCATCTATCTTTTTCTTTTTGGTTTCTTCCTTTGGTGTCATGCTTAGAAAGGCTTTTCTCCATAGTAAATTTACAGAAATATTTATCAATATTGCCATACTCCTTGTATATGTTTACGTGCTTTAACATGTAAATCTTTACTTCACCTAGAATTTATTTTGATGGAAGTTATGAGGTATAGATCTAGGATTTTCCCCCAAAATGGCCAACCAGTCATCCCAAGTTATTTAGTAATCCCACCTTTTCTCACAGATTTGAAAGGTCATCTCTTTATAATGCACTCAATTATTTTATGTTCTTGGGTTTATTTCTGATATTTATATTTCATTATAATGATTTATTATAGGCCAATAGCATCACTGCTTTTTCTCATCCTATCTACCGTTACCTGAAACCTGAGCATTTTGCATTTGGTGACGTTCGAGAACACAGAGAAATGATAGGCAATTTTTAGGTACATGTAGGTGGCATGGGAAGTTAGTCTGGATGATATCCTTAATCCTTTCAGCTCTGAGACTTCCAGAATCTAAATTCCATATGGAATATTGTTAACCTGGTCCATTGTTTGCTGTCTAAAATGAATGAGATGCCTTTATATTCTGCACATTTGTTTTCCCCTCTTACCCTAAAGCTCAGAATTCAGTAGGTGGCAGTATTGCCATGCAGTAAGCATCCAACTGTTAGAAGAGCACCCAGGAACAAAATGATCCGGCAGGATTTTAGAATTTCCCTAAAAGCTTTCATTAGAGGAGGCATCCGGGCTGTGCTACTTCTAGTCTTCTTTGTACCCTTCAGCAGTGGCACAACCAGAAGTTTGCAGTCAATCTGTTTCTAGAAGCATGCAAAACATCAGCAGACAGATATTTTAAAGTGATACCTTGGCCTTGTGGGCATTTGTTCACTTATCTTATCCACAAGTGCCTTTGAACCTAGCCACTGACGATTTAAAGCCTGGAAATGTGGTTTTAAACAATATGATTATGGTGGGATTCAGGTGATTTTTATTTTCTTTATACTCAGTGGTATGTTTCAGATTGTCCATAAAGAATATATATTGCCTCTGTAATCTGAACACACACACACACACACACACACACAACAAAAACAGCAACAATGATGAATCAACACAGGATATTGAAATTATGGTGGTAAAATGGGTGAGGGTGTGCCAGAAAAAGTTGACATCCTTTTCTGTTTCCAGCATGTGAGTACCCATGCAACAGAATGGGTTCAGTGTTCTCTCCTTACCCCTAGAGATCAGCTCAGGGTTATTGCTAATCTGAAAGTGAATTACTAGCAGAAGCCGAGACAGTAGACCTCTATCTCATGGACTACACCTGAGAAAGTCCTTTGGTAGGTGAGAGGAGAGTGGGGTCAGCTCCTAAAGAGACGCATTGGCATATCTAATGGGAGATGGTGAGCTGTCTATTGCCACTATGAGCCAGGGTAGGTCATCACGACTTGGAGCACTACATTTAATTTTAGGACCTGCTAGTGAAAGAAGATCTATAAATCTTGGAGTGTGTCCACAGGAACTATAAAACCAATCAAAGTCTGGGAAACAGGCACTATGAATAAAAGATAAGGTGGCTGAATTTATTTACCTTAGATATGGGAAGCCTACCTAGGGAATTAGACAAATTCCCATCTCCATGAATAGCTACTATAGCCCTCCCAGACCTGGAGGTGAGACCTGAATTTATTAACAGTCTTCAGTTGTACAAAGGACAATGGCATGGAAGGTAAGTGTTCCTTTCATACCGAGACTAAGGCGAGAGTGAGCACAAATTAACTAAGCAGAAGTGATTTAGGTCAAGCATTTAGAGGAACGTGCTGAACACCAAGGTAGGTTTATCAGTTGATAACTTTGCATGAATTAGTAGGAACTAGATTGAAGCAAAGGGTTCAATATAGTGGAAAGGTGGGTGAGGACTGAGACGGGAGCTGAGAGCATGCCCAGTTGGGCTGTTTTATAATTTCTAAAATAATGGACCTTAAGTGAATTAACCACGGGGGATGGAAATGAACCATATTCAAAAACAATATTAAGCTTTAGTCAAACCTGATTTATGAAATCAGGCTTTACAGACCAGATAAATTTGGGAGTAGTTCCCTGCTTTCCAAGGGGGTATTCATTCTAAGGGTCTTTAAGTAGCATATTCCAATAACTGTTTTACAAATATTTGATTTAGAAAGTTGTGGTTTTCTCATATAGGTTTCAGAGATACCTCTTTATATGGAGTCAGGCATACTTACAACCGTGCATTCATTACCAGGTCATTGGAACACAACTCTGGATTCCAAGATTAAGGCCCCAAGTGAGCTGGTATGATCTAAAGAGACACCTGTGTAGCCTTTTGAGATCTCTTCCAACCCTTTAATCTGTTCGCTTTCAATCACAAATGCTAGAAGACAATTCCAAGTATAATTTTCACAACATCAGATATTTGGTTGAACCATATGAAATTGCTATTTTTATAGGTCAAAACAGTCCATTGCCAGCAATTTCATATGGTTCAACCTAATACAATAATTAGTCCACTATTTCATATATACCTATCTTCATCTTCAGTAAAGCTAACAGCTTTAATAAATTTAGTTGTTAGGTCAAAATATTGGTGGACCTATAAATGCCTGTGCACTTAAGTACTGAGAAAGTATAGGGTTGGGATTAAAAATGCATCTTGAATAAACCACTTATAGGCATCTAGCCCATCCTTTTATTGTACTAGACACTGGTTGCTTCTTGTCCTTCTTTAGGGTCATTTAGATTTTGGAAAGCAAGAAAAAAAGTCCAAAGGCCTGATCTCTCAACCTATGGAAAATTCTGTTTGGGAAACGGGCCAAGGAAGAACAGGGGACAATATAACAAAATTTGTACCATGTTACAGGTTTAGTGAGGAAGATCATAACAAAACTGTGAGCAGAAAATCGAAGCGTGTGGCTTCCTCCTTTCTAAAATATAGTATTGCTTAATGTGTCCTGCTTTCAAGATTCTAAGCATAAGACAAGACACCAAGTACACATCGGAAAAGTCATATCTGCATAGTCATCTAATATGAGACAAGCTTAGCTTAACTAAAAAGATTTTATTAACAGAAAATGTTAAATATTTTTACGATCTGAGCTAATTCCGGCATGCCCTATAAGATTTAACACTATGCTGCTGTGCAGACATCATGCTTCAGATTTCAATTAGAACAAAATGTGATAATACTCAATTTTACATTTGAGGGTAATTGTATATGTTACTACACCATTTTCTAACTGGATTACTTCATTCTCCAAGAAGCTGAAAAAGACACCATTGGATCAAAAGGAAATTAGTTGCCCATATGCATTGTACGAAGGTATTAGGATAATTGTGTATTTACAAAATTTAAATACTTTCCATATATGGTTTTTGTTGCATTATAAATTAAGATGTTTTTATGTAGAAGCTCTTGGATTCCGACAGAATGGAAGACTAGATGTGAATGAGCACAGACAAAGCAATAGGTGAGGTGGTATATGTTTGATTATAATATTATCTCTAATAATATTGATAGATTGGATTTTTGAACACAGTTTTGCAGTTTTAGAGAGATTTCTATGTTTAAAGACTTTCATATATGATAAATTGTTAACATGAGATCAGCAAGAGCTAAAGATATACTATTATACATGAAATAATTTTTCTCTGTATGATACATTTAAAAAAAACCTTTAAATAATTTAAAAACCATAATTCTCGCATCTGTCATGGTATGGTTTGGAGCAGACATGCACAATGTCAGCTTTAAAAATCCTTTTAAAAACAGCCTGCTTTTTGAATCTTTTTTACCCCCCCTTGACAGCAGCTGCTTTCACATGTAAAATCATTTAAAAGGGTAGAGGGAGGCGAATAAAAGTAATAAGGAAGCATAGAAAACATAGTCAAAAACCAATAATTGTGGTTCAGCTGTCTGGAGGTCCTCAGGTTCTGTGATATTTTCAGGTCTTCGCATTGGTGGGTTTCCAGGAGGAGTTGCCTAGCTTGAGACAAGACAACACAGCCCAAAGAACCTTCTCTTCCGTCTTCTAACCAGGGGGTAGGGAGTTAGATTTAGAAGGCTGCTGTCATCTGTGATGGGACAGAATGTACATATGAGTGAATTACAAACAATAACTGGGGTTTTTATGAATTGGCTTTAAAAATCCACCATCTTTTGAATCAAGGTTTCTTGTTCAGCACTGTTGACATTTTAGGCAAGATAATTCTTTGTTGTTGGGGCTGTCGTGAGCACTGTAGGATGCTTAGCTGCATCCCTGGCCTCTCCCTACTCACTGGATGCCAATAACACTTCTCCACCAGCCGTGAAAACCAAAAATGTCCCGTGATAGGGCCAAATGTTCTTTTTTTGGTGGTGGTGGGGAGCTCAGAGCCTACAGTTGCGAACCACTGCTTAGAATTAAATGTAAACTGCTCAAGACATTCTTTCAGTTGGGAGATGCATAGCTTTTTAGAAAGAGCCCGTGCTTTGGAGTAAGGTTGACCTCTTTTCTAAACCTGCCTCTACTATTTACTAGCTCTATGTGAACATGTAACTTGAAGCTTGCTAAGCTTCAGTTTTCCCCTAGTCAAAATAGGGTTCAATAACACTTACCTTAGGTGAAGATTAAATGAAACAATCTATGAAAGACATTAAGCTTGGGTGAGGTCCTCAGTGCCTAGCACAGAGGAAGCACTCAGTAAATACAGCTCTTATTTACTATTTTCCTTTACATAGGACCACTGTGTTGCCTCTACTCACCTACTTTATTGCCTTAGGAAGAAGTCTCAACTATTATGTGTTGAGTCTTTGGCTAGCGATTTCTATAGGTTTCTGTATACAGTGGCATTCTGAGAAGATTGCCAACTGCTGAATTTATAAGTCTTGGGTTGAAATTTTTAGCATGATGACAAGCAGATGAAGAAATAAACCAGTAAACCAAATTCAGTTTAGTGAGCTGGGTTTTAAAGAAAGAGTCCAGTCCAAAAGAGAGGGTGGGTAGCAATAGCCTGTTGGAGCGGAACTGGCAGTCTGGTCCCAGAAGCTGGAGAAGGACCATGAGGAGATGACTTGGAAATTGCCAATGTGGGCAGCACTAGGACATAATCAGAATGGAGCTAGGGGCCACAAGATGGTTGGTTGGCTCTGGTAACTCTTATGTACCTAAGCTTTTCCAGGACTAGTTGCACCACCCTCCCAGAGCAGAGCTAAGGGCTCTCTCTTTTCTCCATCCTACCTTGGGATATACGACCTTGGGAAGGAGCCCAGAGTCAGGAGTTAGATGAAGAGATGGGTAAGGGAAAAATGTGCCCCACATCAATAAAACTGGTTTGTAGACGAGGGTTGCTTTTCCTGATTGCTGAGCCTAGATGCTCAGTAAACTGTCCAGAACAAAAACAAGTGTCGGCTTTCTAGTCCTCTCACATAAATTGTGTCATCCAAGTGCCTGGGCTTATCCTCCCCCTCCCCAAAGGCTGTCATGTGTCACACTTATTTGTAAATTAGCATCGCTCACCAAGTTGACAGTGTTCCTTGGAATGGTGCACCATGCTATACATTTAGATAGAACCAGAATGGCAAGTCACAGCCAGGGAAGAAAACAGGTACCTTAGCTGAGCACATCAAATTCATCAAACAGTGCACTCTCCCAGTCTCCACAGGTTAATACTCTCTCTTAAGATTCATATTTTGTGGATGTGGAGAAAAACAGTACTCTCTTTGTCCTTTCCATCGTGAAAAGCAATTTTCTATATTCTGGATGTCAACATTTTGAGACTAAAAATAGGACATCTCTCTTTTATAGTTAAACTTGCCCCAAATAGTTAAGACACTGAAAGCAATGTCAAATACTATATGTGAGCCTGATTTCTCAGGAGAATCTCTCAGAGATGAATCACGGTATATTTAGAAAAAAAGAAATGATAACTCACTTTCCCATCAGTTTTAGGACTCTTACATCTTTAACCACCAAATGATAGATAAACAACCTATTTGGGTAAGGCAAAGGTACAGCAGACTGTGAAGAATAAAGAATTTTATCTGTTGGTATCTCTCTGAATACTGACTATGCTTTCTGAAATGCAAGTTCACCAGGAATTTAATATTTCCTTGAACAGAATCACCAAAACTATGAAGACATTTATAGGGAAGAAAAAAATCTTATTTCTATTTAAGACCTGGAAGATCTATTTCCTGAATGCCCATATATCCTTCCGTTTCTGCAAACATTTAAGACATTGGCATAGTGACCTAATGGGTATTTATTTATATACTATAAAATCCAGTTCAGATAGATGTGTATTGTTCCCACTGCATGAGGAAATGCCTGCTACATGTTGTATTTATGAAAAAACTGTACATGTGTATCCTGTGGTGTCATGTTTGCTCCCACGTTCTCTCTCTTTTTTTAAAAAAATATTTTTTAACGTTTATTCATTTTTGAGGACAGAGAGAGACAGAGCATGAGTGGGGGAGGGGCGGGGAGAGAGGGAGACAGAATCCAAAGCAGGATCCAGGCTCCAAGCTGTCAGCACACAGCCTGACCCAGGGCCTGAACACACGAACCATGAGATCATGACCTGAGCCGAAGTCGGACGCTCAACCAACTGAGCCACGCAGGCACCTCCCACATTCTCTTTTCTATGTATTAAGAGCATACAGGTATTGTGCACAGGTATTATGAGATTTATATCAAGACTGACTTTTGTGCATTCGTTACAGCAAATCAAAAAAACCTTTTATGCTATTGAAATTCTCCTCACTCAGCCTTCTTTTTGTCTCTGCCTATCTATGGATAGATAGATATGCACACATACATTCACTTGTGAGTGCTATATATACATGTGCACATACAGAGCACTCATAGGTGAATAGAAGTGTTAGAATTGATGAGAAAGTGCTCAGATGTTAAGCAAAGGACAGGCTGCCTATTAAGGATGACCGCTTGTTTGGGGCATCTTTTTGAGCATTTGTGACACCTTTGCCTAGCCCAGAGCTTATCTGATCATCACCTAGGGCTGAGGTGACACAAAAGCTCAAACAATCTTGGCAGAAATTCAGAGCAGCTTCCTACACCCTGGGAAGCTGACACCGGCAGTAAATACTGAAATTCAGCAGCAGCAAGTCTGCTTGGAATGGTTTGGAGTGGATTCAGCTCCAAGGAAAGATGTCTTTCCACATTGATTGAAATCCTGTCTCTGAAATTATGGGCTGCCAAAAGAATGTGAAGGAAATGGAATGTTTCCCCACTTGTGCTTCACTTTCTGGGCGAATTCACCTGACCTTGCTGGGAAACCTTTGATTTTTATTGTGAATATTTCAGACTTTTGTAGCATCTTTTCTCCAAAGCACATATGCTCTGAGAGAACTGTAACCAAGGACAGTTTTAGATGTGAAAATGAAAAGTGGAGAAAGGAAAAGGGAGGGAGGAAAGCAGAGGAGAAAGTGAAAGAGAAGGAGAATAGGTAATTCAGCCATCAGCAAGTTAAAATCTTGATCATTCAAAGCTTAATTCCTGGATACTACTAAAGCCAGGGACACTGCCGCCACGTAAGGCACTTTGATACCACTTCTCTATTGCTCAGATTTCTTTTGCTAATAAAAGATTGCTTATATAGATTATATGTTAATAAACAGAATGACATAAAAATAAGATTGCAAATAATCAGCTGAGCATTTGAGTTTAACCCTTTTTTTAACGTTCACTTATTTTTGAGAGAGAGAGAGAGAGAGAGAGAGAGAGAGAGAGAGAAGGGGAGCGGCAGAGAGACAGAGAGGAAGCCACAGAATCCGAAGCAGGATCCAGGCTCTGAGCTGTCAGCACAGAGCCCAAGGCGGGGCTCGAACCCATGAACCCTGAGATCATGACCTGAGCCGAATTCTGTTGCTTAATCGACTGAGCCACCCAGGCTCAGTTTAAAGTTTAAAGCTATGTTCTCAGAATCCAGACAAGTGCTTATAATGTAACTGTAGTTAAAATTTTTACTCTAGAAGAAAAGGAGACCTTCAGCAAACTCAGGGGTTCTCAAACCTTAGCTGCATTAGCAACATCTGAGAGCATGTTCAAGTACAGCCTCACCTCTAGCATTTCTGAGTCAGTAGGTGTGGGGTGAGGCCAGAGAAATTGGATTGCTTAGAAGTTCCCAGACATGTCGATGTTGTTGGTCCTGAGGCCACACTATGAGAAGCCCTGCATTAATCAAAGGCCTGCTAAGTACAGGCTCCATGTTGGGTGTTGAGGGTCCTAATAGAAAGGTGGTTCTTGGTCTCAAGGATGTTCGCTTGAGTAACTATGAAGCTTTATTAAGAATGCCATAAGAGAGATACAAATACAATGCTTTGAGAGCTCTTAAGGGTGGACTTACTCCCAGGTGGAGGAGAAGGAAGAAGATAATTGTGGGAAATCATGGAGGTCTTGGTGTTCTTTCTGGGCCACAAGAGATGAGGAGAACTTGCAAATTTGGTGAAGGGGGAGATGGGCTTTCTGGATGGAGAAAACAGTGTGAACAAAGTCATAGAGGTCAAAGGCAACTTGAATTTTGTTCCAAGAAACAATCTAGTCTGGAATGAAGGGTGTATGAAGGAGGGAATAGTACAAAACAGAAATACATAGAATTCCTTAAATATGGCCATAGCTTCTCTTGGCTCTCTGCCCTTACACACACCATTTCTTAGTCCTCCTTTCTTAGGCAAATGCCAATCCTCCTTCAAGATTAGCTTACAACTTTCTTTGACTGATTTCATAATGTTCTTCTGGTTTTCTTTTCAGTCCCCTCCGTAAACTGCAGTTCTTTCCCCCTTGAAACTTAAATTTTGGTATTCTAGGCTCTTCTCTATACCTACACTCTGTGGCAGGGGGGGGTCTCGCTTCATTTACCATTATGCTGATGATGCTTCAATATGTATTTCCAGCCTCCCAGCTCACATGTCTCACCTCAGCATGATACTTGTATGCCTAGTGTTCACCACTGAGCATTGCTCTGGGAGTTCCTCCATCTCCAAAACTTCAATCATCCTCTATCTCTACCATTCCTCCTCTGTTCTCTCTGACTTAGTGAATAGACACATCATTCACCTCGCTTTTCAAGTCTGAACCTGGGTTTCATCCTTGATTCTGCCTTCTCTCTTGTGCAGCCCATCAGTTGTTCACATCTTCTTCTCCAACCCCCTGGCCCTAGGTCAGATCTTAAGCATCTCTTACCTGGATTACTGCAACTGTCTCCTAACTGAACCCCTCCAATGGCTTCAGGATAAAATCCAACCCCGCCCCCTTTTATTTTTGAGAGAGAGAGAGAGAAAGAGAAAGAAAGAGAGCAGGGGTGGGGAGGGGCAGAGGGGGAATCCCAAGCAGGCTCCAAACCCATTGCAGAGCTCGATCTCATGAACCGTGAGATCACGACCCAAGCAGACATCAAGAGTTGGATGCCAGGGGCGCCTGGGTGGTGCAGTCGGTTAAGCGTCCGACTTCAGCCAGGTCACGATCTCGCAGTCCGTGAGTTCGAGCCCCGCGTCAGGCTCTGGGCTGATGGCTCAGAGCCTGGAGCCTGCTTCTGATTCTCTGTCTCCCTCTCTCTGCGCCTCCCCCGTTCATGCTCTGTCTCTCTCTGTCCCAAATAAATAAATAAACGTTGAAAAAAAAATTAAAAAAAAAAAAAAAGAGTTGGATGCTTAACCTACTGAGCCACCAAGGTGCCCCAAATCCAAACCTCTTAACATAGCTTATAGGGGCCTTAATGATATAGATCCTCCTACCTCTCTATTCTTTCATGTCTCTTTTCTAACTACTTTACCAACTAATGAGTGCTTGTAGCTCAACAAAATGCCCTGCTCTTACGTCTCCTCATATATCTTCACATATCTAGAATCTTCTGCCTAGACTTTTTTTCATCTCTCTTTTTGTTTTTCTTTTTTTCACCTCTTTCTTTAAAAAAAATTTTTTAATGTTTATTTATTTTTGAAGGAGAGAGAGACAGAATGTGAGTGGGGGAAGGGCAGAGAGAGAGGCAGGCACAGAATGTGAAGCAGGCTCCAGGCTCTGAGCTGTCAGCACAGAGCCCAACTCGGGGCTCGAGCTCACAAACCGAGAGATCACGACCTGAGCGGAAGTCGGACGCTTAACCGACTGAGCCACCCAGGCGCCCCCACCTCTTTCTTTGGCTAACTGATTC
Source organism: Acinonyx jubatus (assembly GCF_027475565.1). Taxonomy (NCBI): domain Eukaryota; kingdom Metazoa; phylum Chordata; class Mammalia; order Carnivora; family Felidae; genus Acinonyx; species Acinonyx jubatus. The sequence goes on along the minus strand of NC_069380.1, from coordinate 130,231,556 downwards.
ATCCTAAGAAATCTCAACTCACTTTCCAAAAAGCAATCCTTGATATCAATAACCCTCTCCCCCATCTCACACCCCAGCTCCTTACAACTCCAATATGGCTAGATGAGAATCCAATATGTCTTTGTAGTGACCTGTAGCTATTATGGCACTGTTGTATTCTAAGCACTAGTTTCTTTGTCTTTCCAATAGTGTGTGTGTGTGTGTGTGTGTGTGTTTGCGTGTTAGTTGATTTTAGAATTCACATGCCCTACCCCCAAAACATTATCCCAATCTCTATGAAGGGAAGCATGTCATTTGGGAAGGCTTCCCAGGTAATTCTCACCCAATTTGTTCTGTTGAGACAGAGAGCCTCTAGGGGAAGAGATATCCCCAGCACCTGACACAGAACTTGGCACATTATAGGATACCATCACATGTTAGATGATGGGGGGGACACCAGATGTTGGGGAAAGAAGTCTGTTCTTCTTTTAGTAGACAATGAGTAGGCATGTAACGTTTGTGAGTAGGGGCTGAACATAGAGTAATGCATTAAGAAACTGATGTGTGAATTAACTGGAGCAGAGAGGGAAGTACATACGTCATACTGAATCCTGGATGAAAGATTGAAGAGCTTACAAAGGATATGGGGCTGCTGGAATAAAACTACCCAGAATAACATTCAGACACTAGACTGAAGCACACAAAGTCTTTATATGAAGCCCTGATGAAAGGACCTGAAAGGTCATCTCTAGGCTTACCAGGTGGCATAACTGCCCAATGTTCTTTAGCTAGATATCAAACACTTCTGCCGACATGGCTAGGATGGATACAGGGGGTCCAGGTTGGAGTGGATTGAGAGTATGAGTCTGGGGGAACTGTTCCTAGACCCAATTTAGTCTGGAATAGCACTGTCTCCAGGAGGGGACCCATTCTAGAGCAGATTCAATTCCTGACTGATCCCCTTCAGACGGATTCTCGCCCATGGTCTCAACAACCACATTCTAGGCAAGAGTAAATGTACACACACACCCTACAGCATTCATTAAGTCAGAATTCTGGAAAAGGTGAAACCGTCTTTCAGGCCTAATTTATTTCTGCCACCTTGTTTTGTTTGATTACAACACGCATTTAGAACATGCTTGTCCTTCACTTTCCAATCTCCTTTTAGCCTTTGTCAGTAACCTTGCAGGCTCCCCACAGGTGGTTCCATTTGTAATCCATTTGACACAGCAAGACTATCATAATTAATGAAGCTCCCTACAGCACTGCCAGTGACCCAGAATGTAGGACAGGAGAGGTGCTGAAGCAGTGGCAAGAACAGTGGGCTGAGAGCCAGGAGACCTGACCGTGGTCAGAAGCCTGCTGTGGAGCCGCAGCAGAAAGAGGACAGCTCACTTTTCTTTTGTGCATCTCTTTGTCTCCAGTCTTAAACGGGAAGGATGGGAAAGAAAAGGCACTGTCTGAAATGAGGGCATAATCGCTACCCATTAAAATTCTTGCTCTTGGCCACCTTCCTTTATTGGCCACTGAAAATCAATTTAAAACAAACTGTTGTTGAGTCAAGTTTTGATTGTGGTACGAAAGGGGGGAGATACGTCTGAACCTTTAAATGCTGAAATAAACATGGAAGTTTCTGAGTTGAGAACTAGGGTGGAGCCTGGAGAACAGGGGCATCTGAGCGTCTCCCTTGTAGAATCCCCCAGCACCTGCCTGGCAGGATTTTCACATGGTCAGGGTTTGAGGTTGGAAAAAAGGGAAACAGTAGTGGTATCTTTTCCCTTTTCTCTCTCTGCTTCAGACCCACATGTAAATGGAATAAAAAGAGAAAGGAAAGAAAGAGCCAGAAAGAAAACAGATGGCTTTCTATAATGGTTTTCATCCAGTTACAAAGATGTTTTGACAATAAGGTCCTCGAGAAAAGAACTGGGATACATTTTTCCACATTTTACCCCACACCATTTCTTGCATGTATTAACCTAGACCTGTATAATAAACAGATCCATGCAGAAGAATTCCAAGAAGGTCATGGGAAGCCCCTATGGTCTTTCTTGGTTTATGGAATCAGACAGAGGAATCTGACTGATTTGTTCATTAAAATGGTGCCATATGCATCTGCTTAAAAAATGTTCCCAGAGGGACCCAAGAGACCTGCTCTCCTTCCTTCAGGGTTTCTCAGACCCTCTGATTCAGACTCACAACCCCCTTTCTCTACTGTTCAGCTCATAGTGACATCATGCTGTGAGTACCCATGAAACATGTAAAGAAGAGAGATGTGGCATCACATGCTGAGGGTCCCATTTCTCCCCCAAGTGAAGAGATATGAAATTACCTGAATTGAAGCCTTCACCTCAATTTTTTTTTTAAATTTCAAAATCCTATTGCTTCATTCCCTCCTGAACAGGTCCTTGAATCTCCTATCTTTTTCCTTTTTCTGCTCCACACAGATTTAAAGTTTAAATCCTGAATATCATTTATTTGGACTATGCCCTTTTCACTCATGGTTTTATTCACAGTACCAATCATTTATTATTTTTATATTTGAAAAATATATTTAAAATTCTACTTTTTTCTTTTTATAAAAGTAATACAAAGTTATACAAAATATTTATACTTTTTTGATTATAAAAATGTCCTAGGTAAATAAAATGAAATTTCCGTTTTTCCATTAGTGCACATTTCGGAAACTATTGGATGCAGTTCATGAAATGTAGAGCAAATATTTTGGATGGTTTGACTTAAAATAGAGGCTACATGCCGCACATGAAATTCTTTCTGAGGGCTCTGGTACTCATCCTCCTGGGCTCCTGATTGTGAGGTACAGGGAGAGACCTCCATGCTGCTGACAGGGGGAACTTGCCAGACATATAAAGAAACTGAGAATAGCTTCAGACATGGCTCCAACTCCAAAGTCACAGAGACCGATGTTCTGGACTGCAGGCTCAAGACCAATGCGTGGTAGCAGGGGCTGTTCTATTTGATGAGAATGTGGCATTCTCCTGAGCTAGGCTGGGTGGGCCAGCTGGTAAAGAATACCAATACCAACAACAACAATAACAATAAAGCACCCGTCAGCATCTGCTCTCTGAAAGGTCCGTAGCAGACGTTCCACAAGCGGTGCTTCATTTAAACCTCAGGACAACCCTCTGAAGTAAGTAATGCTATCATCTCCTTTTCAGGGCTGAGGAAAATGAAATGGCTGGATGTTAAACAGCTTGTTCCAGGGCACAAAGTTGGTAAGTGGGCAGGGCCAGCATTCAAACCCAAGCATCGCCTTAATCCAAAGTCCCTGGTCCCAACCACCATGCGGATTGCTAGCAACAATCTTCCATGCTGTGGTCGGGGGGGGGGGCGGGGGGGGGTGTCTCTCATCACTACACTGTGTCTGTAGAGGCCCCTTTTAGGCAAACAGGCTTGTGAGGTGGAATGCAGAAAGGGCCCACAGCGACCACCTGGCTGAACACAGGCCCATCTATCAGGTGGCCACCTCAAAATAGCCATAGACCCTACCCCACCAATGGGCTACTTCCCACCAGGCACAGTTACCAAAAAAGGGAACATTCCATATGTCTCCATTCCTCCTCGTCTTCCCCCTTTAAAACCAGCCCCCACCCACCGCCTGGTTGCAGACAGCCTCTCCTCTGCTGTTCAGCCCGCAGCTTCCTTGAGGTGTAGGCCATAAACTTCTATCTCCTTTGTTCTGCCTCTGGTGAATCCCTTCATCTCCCAAGCCACTGGCTTCCACCTGATCATCACCCCGCATTTGGGGGCCCCCATCTGATCTGACAGACACCCCATTTAGACACCACAATGTCTGCTTCCGGAAACCACCGCAAGGCCTCTACAACACTACCCCTGTGGCTCAAGCCCGTTCGTCTGATTCTAGGCCCTTCAGGGGGCCTCCGAGTTAATTGATGCTCCGCACCCCTGCCTCTCATTTCCTTACACCCCGCCTCCCTGCCGTGGAGCTCAGGCCGCGCTACCTGTCGACCTCTTCATCTGGTGTTCCCACTTGAACCTCTCCACCTTCTGCCACCTTCTGCTGCTCCCTGAGCCAGCAGACTCCCAGCTCTGCTGCAAATCCTCTCTAAGGCAAGCAGCACCCTGTCCTCCCTCCGCCCGGGCTTTGATCAGGGGGAACCACAGGAATTTCTTTCTTACTCTAAAAACCCTTTCCCCACCCTCTGGTTATGTCTCTCCGAAGCTGGTGCTTGCTTCACTTAAGGCCGCTCTGGCCACGTAGGGGAACGTGCTCCTTCAGGTCCTTGGTACGGATCTTCAGACCCTGGGACTGCAAAGTTGGGCACGATAAATGTATGCCGGGGGTTTTACTACCAGGTGCCAGGCATCGCTCTGGGTACAGAAGCTACAGTAATAGTTGACAAAAGCATATAGAGGCGGTTCCCTTATGGAAGTTTCACTCTAGTGAAAATACCTTTCCATTTCTGTGTGAAGGTGTATGTTTCCATAGGCTAGCTCTGGAGACAGACTGCCTGGGACCACATCTCAACCCTCTATTTACAGTCTGTGACTTTCGCAGAGTTAGCTAACCTCTCTTTGCCCCAGTTTCCTGTAAATTGGGAAGCATTAGTCGTTATTTCCTTCAAAGGCGTTATTAGAATTAAATAAGTTAATCCAGTTAATCCATGTAAAGTATTTAGTGGTTGTGATATTGCGATTTATAATAAGAAATATACAGTTGTCTCCCACCTCAGTCCTGGCACAGAGCTCCTAAAAATCCGTGGAATTTCCTAAGTGATGACAGTGGAAAGGGGCCTTTTGTTATGTTAATAAGGTTACTTTCAAAAACTGCCTAAGGTTGGGGGCTGGTTGCTAGGAGAATAACTCTGTGATCCGAGGGGTGGAACTTTCAGTCCCACCCCCAACCTCCGGGGAAGGGAAGGAACTGAAGACATTTCAATCACCAATGGCCAATGATGTATTTAATCAATCATGCCTACATAATGAAGCCTCCATAAAAACCCGCAAGGTTCAGAGGACAGGTTCAGAGGACTTCCAGGTTGGTGAACAGGTGGAGATCTGAGGACCATGGTGCACCTGGGAAGGGATGGAGTCTCCTTGTCCTTTCCCCACACTCTGTACTTGGCATCTGACATCTAGCTGTTCCTGAGGTATATCCTTTTACAATAAACTGGTGATCTACTGAGTAAAATGTTTCTCTGAATTCTGTGAGCCGCTCTAGCAGATTAACTAAACTCATGGAGGGGCCGTTGGAGCTTCACACCTGTACATCCCAAGTGGTGGGGGAGGGCAGTCACGTGTAGCCCTTAACTTGGGGGATCTGGTGCTGTCTCCCTGTCTTGTCAGAATTCAGATGAATTGCAGAACACCCCGCTGGTGTCTCCTAATTTCTTGGTGGTATGGAAAACCACCCCCACATATTGGATTGGGTGTGGAACCACAGTGGCAAAATGTGAGGTCTCAATATATGTTGTTATTACTTCTTTTAGATAAGTGAACATCTATATGGCAGAGAGCTTCCTTTGGAAGTTTCTTAAGTGTCCTCCTATAGGCCGTAAACTTCTTAAAGTCAAGGGCCAAGTTTCCAGTTCTTTTGTATTTGCCACTCCTGGTACAGTGCTTTCCACAGCATGGCAATGAATCCATGCTCTTGACTGACAGGGCCAGTAGAGGAGGCCTCTGCTTGAGGGTCAGAGCACAGGTGTGCTCGCCTGAGGGACTCTGTTTTCATTATCATATCTTCTTGAAGAGAGAGGAATGTATATTCAATGCCTTCTATTGTTTGTGTAAAACAAACTTGTAATTTCCCAAGAAACAAGTCCCAAGGTTATCGTGTTAACAACATCCTCTGCCTCAAAGAAAAATGACAAGAACTTACCTTGATTTTTCAATGGTAAAGGCATAGTTTCCCTGAGTTTGCTTAAAAGGTTTTTCATTTCTCGCATGTCTCTGTAAAAGTGATAAAAAGAAAAAAATAATCAGCTGTAAATTTTTGAAATGCAACCCCAGTCTGTTCTATGAGACAATTGACAGACGAGAGTCTGTGTTTAATTGTACAAGCTCTAGTTTCCAGTGGGCAAATATTGAATTTATTTTGTTTTTATAAGAAAAAATATCTGAGATTGATGGCTCTGGAAGGAACGAGACTACTCTGGCTAACATTGCCACAGGGCATTCTGCTGTGGGAGCCCTCCTCTTGCCTTCAGTTGGACCAGACTCTTCTCTGATAATGAGGACAGTATTGCCGTTGTATAAGAGGGAGGTCAAGGTCATGCAACTTGAGTAACAGAGGTACTCTGGGCAAAGCTGAGGCTGGGTGATGGTGCTCTCAGGCTTTATGGTCAGGAGGCTATTGTGGCTGTACAGGTTCACTTGCTAGTGTCTCATTATGGTGATTGAAATTCAGTGTAACACAGGTGTTAGGGATTTACAGGGCTCAACATTTATTAAATTGGCTTGGAATGTTGGGAGACTGACAAATTGTAAAACCTTCAGAGAAGCGCTCTTCACAATGGTTTGGGATGGGGGGTGGGCGGTGGGGGTGGAGACAGAGAGAGAGAGAGAGAGAGAGAGAGAGAGAGAGAGAGAGGCAGGCAGGGAGAGAGAAGCACCTGGGAAAGATGGACCTTCCTCTTGCCCGTAGGTAAGTCACTCCATACCTCCAACACCTCCCCTCCCTCGTCTTAGAGTGCATATGATCCTAAAACCGCCAAACGTGGAGCAGGAAGCCTGCTCAGGGGGCTTCTAGTCTGGGGTAAGGGTAAGGTGGACGTTTCAAGTCCTTGGGACCATAGTTCCCCACACGTTCAGGTGGTCATCCACTGGACGTAGTGTTCTTGAAAGCACAGGACGTAGTGGTAGATTTCATTTACCAGTGCAAAAATCAGATTCATCTTTTAGTTCATTCCACACTAGGCAAGCAATAGCTGGTACTAAGGATTTAAGGAAGTTTATTTGAGAGTATAATCCTCACGTTGAGGAAATTCTATCTACTAACTTATTTTTCTTTTGCTCTATGAAGAAAAAGAACCACTATTTAATCTTCGGTATGAAATCCCTCAGTTCTTTTCTTTTTCTTTTTTCTTTTAAGTAGGCTCCACACCCAAAGTGGAGCTTGAACTCACAATTGTGAGATTAAGAGTTACATGCTCTACTGACTGAGCCAGTCAGGCACCCCTGCCTCTCAGTTCTTTTCTTGAAACACAACTATTCTCTTGAGTATGGTTGGAGGACCACTAGTCCTAGGGGAGGCCCGAGACCCCATAGTGTCTCTCCTTAAATATTGACTAATATGTAAAAAGGAACTCTTTCTCAGGAATAGCTGATTGGAAAAGGAGAGGAAAGCAGACTTGTGGATCAGGTATAGAAATAACACCTTTAAAAGCATTTAGAATTCTTTCCCATAGGTATGAGGAGATGTTTCTGGGGCAGTGATGCTAATAAGCTGCAAAGGATATTTCTAGAGAGAAAAGGTGAAAGTGGGGGAGGGGAAGAAAGGAAGGCAGGGCCCTACATCCAGAAGTGCAAGGGGCACATTCTGATTTTCCTTAAAATTCTCAAGGGCAGGTGGGATGGGAGGTGGGGAAGCACAGGGTGGGAATGGGCTAGGAATGCAGTATGTGAGACTCAGGCAGAGCTCCTGGAAAGCACCAATTCTCAGTCCTGGTGCTGCACTGGAGAATCACTTTATGCCAAGACCGCACCCCCCATGGGAGTGGTTTATGGGGACGGGGCTCAGGAATCAATGTGTTTTTTTGTGTGTGTTTTTTTGTTTGTTTGTTGTTAATGTTTTATTTATTTTTGAGAAAGGGAGAGAGTGGGAGCGAGGGAGGGACAGAGAGAGGGGGGACAGAGGATCAAAAGCAGGCTCTGTGCAGACAGCAGCAAGCCTGATGGCACAGCTTGAATTCACAAACTGTGAGATCATGACCTGAGCAGAAGGCTGCCACTCAACCACTGACTGAGCCATCCAGGGGCGCTAGGAATCAGTGTTTTTAAAAAGCCCCCCTGGGGCATCGGGATGGCTCAGTCGGTTAAGCAGCCAACTTTGGCTCAGATCATGATCCCAGTCCGTGGGTTCGAGACCCACATTGGGCTCTGTGTGACAGCTGAGCCTGAAACCTGCTTCAGGTTCTGTGTCTACTTCTCTCTCTACCCCTCCCCCATTCACGCTCTGTCCCTCTATCTTTCTCTCTCTCAAAAATAAATAAACATTAAAAAAAAATTAAAAAAAAAATAAAAAAGCCCTCCTGGTGATTTTAATATGCCACCCAGGGTGAGATCCACTGATCTCCTAGGGCAGACAGAGGGGGAACCTAGGAAAAGCTGTTCTACCAGGCCAGGTCTCTTGTGCCCACTTGTCTCTGTCATTCCCACTTCTTTTGATCTGAATCTGACTTGAAGACTGAACTTCAAAACCGTGGGCTATACTCTCCTTTTTTTTTTTTTTTTTATTTGAGGTAAAATTGACATATAGCATTATTTAAGTTTCAGGTGTACAACATTACAATTTGCCATCTGTATGTGCTGTAAGTAAAGTGATCACTAGGAGTCTAGTTATGATCCGTCACCCTATAATTGACCCCCTTCAACCATTTCGCCTACCTCCATCTCCCAACCTTCCCCTTGGTAACCACCAATCTGTTCTCTTGTATGGATGAGTTTATTTTTCTTTTCTTTTGTTTTTTTTTAGATTCCACAAATGAGTGGAATTATATGGTACTTGTCTTTCTTTGTGTGACTTACTTTACTTAGCATAATACCTTCAAGGTGAATTCTTGTTGTTGCAAATAGCAAGCTGAATAGTTTTCCATTATAAAACACACACACACACACACACACACACACACACACACACACCCCACATCTTCTTTATCCATTCATCCACTGATGAAAATTTAGGTTGTTTCAATTTCTTGGCTATTATAAATACTGCAGCAATGAACATAGGGGTGCATATATCTTTTTGAATCAGTGTTTTCACATTCTTCGGATAAATACCTAGAAGTGGAATGGCTGGATCATATGTTAGTCCTATTCTTATTTTTTTTGAGAAACCTCTACTGTTTTTTATAGTGGCTGTACCAATTTACATTCTCATCAACTGTGTATGAGAGATCCCTTTTTTCCACATCCTTGCTAACACTTGTTATTTCTTGTCTTTTGGGTGCTAGCTCTTCTAAGTGGTAGGAGGTGATATCTCATTTTAGCTTTGATTTGTATTTCTGATGATTAGTGACGTCGAACATCTTTCTATGTGTCTGTTGGCCAACTCTATGTATTCTGTGAAAAAATGTCTATTCAGATCTGACCATTTTTAATTGGACTGTTTTTTTTGTTGTTGTTGTATAAGTTCTTTACATATTTTGGATCTTAATCTTTGTTGGATATATGCTTTGCAAAATCTTTCTCCCATTCAGTAGATTACCTTTTTGTTTTAATGATGGTTTCTTTCACTATGCAAAATATTTTCAGTTTGATGTAATCCCATTTGTTTATTTTTGCTTTTGTTTCTCTTGCTTTTGGAATCCTATACACAAAAAAATATCACTAAGACTCATGTTCAGGTGTTTTCTTTAGGAATTTTCTTTATGTTTTTCTTTAGGAATTTTATGGTTTCCGATCTTATGTTTTCTTTAGGAATTTTATGGTTTCAGATCTTACATTCAGGTTTTTACTCCATTTTTGAGTTAATTTTTGTGCATCGTATAAGAGAGTGGTCATGTGGCTGTCTATTTTTTCCAGGACCATTTGTTGAAGAGAATGTCCTTTCTCCATTGTATGATCTTGGCTTCCTTGTCATAAATTAATTGTTCATCTATGTGGGGGTTTAATTCTGGGCTCTCCATTCTGTTCTATTGATGTGTGTGTGTGTGTGTGTTTATGCTAATATAAGATGGTTTTGATTACTGTAGTTTTGTTGTATAGCTTGAAATCAGGGAGTGTAATACCTTCACCTATGTTTTTTATCAACAGTAATTTGGCTATTCAACATCTTTTGTGGTGTTATGCAATTTTTAGAATTATTTGTTCTAGTTCTGTGAAAAATTTCACTGGAATTTTGATAAGGATTGCAATGAATCTGTAGATTGCTTTGGATAGTTGTGGACATTCTAACACTATTAATTCTTCCAATCCATAGGCATGGGATACTTTTTTCCATTTATTTGTTGTCTTCATTTTCTCTTATCAGTGTCTTATATTTTTCAGTGTGTAGGTCTTTCACGGGTTTTTGATGCAATTTACATGGAATTATTTTTTTAATTTCTCTTTCTGATAATTTGTGATTAGTGTATACAGCTATCACAGATTTCTGTGTGTTGATTTTGTATCCTGCTACTTTACTGCATTTATTATTATTTTTTGAATTAATTTGTTAATTCTAACAGTGTTTTGTTGGTTTTCTATATATAGTATCATGTCATCTGCACATAGTGACAGTTTTGCTTCTTCATTTAGGATTTGGACACTTTTTATTTCTTTTTCTTGCCTAATTATTGTTTTTAGGATGTTCATTACTATGTTGAATACAAGTGATTGGCCATTCTTGTCTTATTCCTGATCTTAGAGGAAAAGTGGTCAACTGTTGACCACTGACTGTGATGTCAGCCATGGGTTTATCATATATGGCCTTTATTATATTGCAGTATGTTCCCTCTATACCCACTTTGTTGAGTTTTCATAAAATGGTGTTGAATTGTGTCAAATGCTTTTTCTGCAGCTATTGAGATGATCATACAATTTTTATACTTCATTTGTTGATCTGGTGTATCACACTGACTGATTTGCAGATGTTGAACCATCCTTGTATCCCTGGAATAAATTCCACTTGATCATAGTGTATGGATACAATAATGTACTAATGTCTTTGGTTTGCTAATAATTTGTTGAGAATTTCTGCATCAATGTTCATCAATGACATTGGCCTCTAATTTTCTTTTTTTGTGATGCTTTGTCTGATTTTGGTATCAGGGTTATGCTAGCCTTATAAAATGACTTTGGAAGTGTTTCCACCTCTTAAATTTTTTGGAAGAGTTTGAGAAAGATATGTATTAAATCTTTGAATGTTTCATAGCATTCACCTTGAAGCTGCTTGGTCCTGGACTTTTGTTATGTGGGAGATTTTTGATTACTGATTCAATCTCCTTACTAGTAATTGGTCTCTTTAGATTTTCTCTTTCCATATGATTCAGTCACGGAAGAGTGTATGTTTCTAGGAATTTATCCATTTCTTCTAGATTGTCCAGTTTGCTAGCATATACTTGTTTGGAGTAGTTTTTATGGTCCTTTGCATTTCTGTAATGTCAGCTGTAACTTCTCTTTGATTTCAGATTTTATTTATGGGAGACTTCTCTCTTTTTTCATGATTAGTCTAGCTGAAGGTTTTTCAGTTTTGTTTATCTTTTCAAAGAACCAGCTTTTAGTTTCATTGATATTCTATTGTCCCCCACCCCCACCCCCTGCCTTAGGTCTCTATTTCATTTCTTTTCACTCTGCATTTATTATTTCCTTCTTTCTACTGAATTTGGGCTTTGCTTTTTTTCTGCCTTTGTGGGTTGTAAAGTTAGGTTGATTATTTGATAGTTTTCTTGCCTATGGAGTTAAGTCTGCTATAGTCTTCCCTCTTAGACTACTTTTGCTACATCCTACAGATTTTGGTATGTCATAATTCTGTCTTCATTGGTGTCTCTCTTTTTTTTTTTAAATTTCTTTATTGACATCTTTGATGGCCCATTGGTTGTTTAGCAGCATGTTGTTTCATCTCCACATTTTTGTGGTTTTTCTAGTTTCCTTTTTGTAATTGATTTCTAGTTTCATACCATTGTAGTCAGAGAAGATACTTGATATGATTTCAGTCTTCCTGAATTTACTGAGACTTGTTTTGTGGCCTAACATGTGATCTGTATTGGAGAATGTTCCATGTACACTTGACAAGAATGAGTATTCTGTTGCTTTTGGATGGAATGTCTGTATATATCTACTAAGTGCATCTGGTCTAATGGATTATTTAAGGCCATTGTTTTCTTATTAATTTTGGCTTTGCATGATCTCTACATTGGTGTAAGTTGGATGTTAAAGTCCTCTACTATTAGTGTATTGCTGTCAATTTCTTCCTTTAGGTCTGTTAATAATTGGTTTTATATATCTTGGTGTTTCTATGTTGGATACATATATATTTAAAAGTGTTATGTCTTTTTGTTGGATTGATCCCTTTAGACTATGTAACGCCCTTATTTGCCTATTATTACAGTCTTTGTTTTAAGTAAACTATACCCTCAGTGTGGGGTTTGAACTCATGATTGCAACATCGAGAATCACATGCTCTATCAACTGAGCCAGCCAGGCATCCCCCTATTATCATAGTCTTTGTTTTAAAGTCTACTTTGTCTGCTATGAATATACCTACACCAGCCTTATTTTCATTTCCATTTGCATGAAATATCTTTCTCTATCCCTTCACTTTCAGTCTGTGTGTGTCCTTACTTCTGAAGTGAGTCTTTGGTAGATGGCATATAGATGGATCTTATTTTATCCCTTCAGTCACTCTATATTTTGATTGGAGAGTTTAGTCCATTTACATGTAAAGTAACCACTGATAAGTACTTATTACCATTTTGTTAATTATTTTCTGGCTGTTTTTGTAGTTCCTCTCTGTTCCTTTCTTCTTTCTCTCTTCCCTTGTGGTTTGATGGCTCTTTTTATGTTTTGTTTAGATTCTTTTCTCCTTTTCTGTTGTGTATTTATGGTAAGTTTTTGCTCTATGGCTTACCATAAAGTTCACATACAAGTTCCTATGTGTATAATGGTCTGTTTTGAGTTAATAGCAGCATGACAAAACTTTACATTTTTTTCTCTCCCCTTCATTTTATATTTTTGATGTCACATTTTTACATCTTTTTATTTTATGCATCATTTTAATTTTTGTAGTTTTAGTTAACTGTACTGTTTTTGTCTTTTCACCTTCATAGTTGGTTTGTCAGTGGTTGATTTACTACTTTTACTACATATTTAACTTTTACAGTAGGATTTTATATTTATTCCCTTGTTATTATTTGTATCATTTCTTTTCAGTTTAGAGAAGTCACTTTAACATTTATTGTGATACTGGGCTAGTGGGGATGAGCTCCTTTATAGCTTTTGCTTATCTGGAAAACTATTCATCGCTCTTTTAATTTTGAATAACTTGCCGAGAATTCTTGTTGATTTTTTTTTTCCTTTCAGCACTTGAATATGTTATGCCACTCTTCTGACTTGCAAGGTTTCTGTTGAAAAATCTGCTAGCATACTCTCTTGCTGCTTTTAAGATTTTCTCTTATCTTTAACTATTACCATTTTAGTTATAATGTGTCTTGTGGTTCTCTTTGAGTTCATTTTATTTGGGACTCTCTGTGCTTCTTAAATCTGGATTGTTTCCTCAGATTAAAAAAGTTTCAACTCTTCTTCAAATAAGTTTTATGGCCTTTTTTCTCTCTCTTCTCTTTCTCAAGCCTCTATAATGTGAACATTATTCCGCTTAATGTCTCAGAGTTATCTTAAGTTATCTTCATTTTTTAAAAATTCTTTTTTCTTTTTGTTGTTTTGCCCAGGTGACTTCTATTCCTTTGTCTTCTGGCTTGTTGATCTGGTTTTTGGCTTCATCTAGCCTGCTGTTGAACTCCTCTTGTGTACTTTTCAGTTCAGTTATTGTATTCTTCAGCTCTGTAACTACTGTATGAAACTTTGTTATATTTTCTGTCTCTTTGTTGAGGATCTCCATGTTCATGCATTCTTCTCCAGCTCAGTGGGCATCTTTACTGACCATTGCTGTAAACACTTTATCAGGTAGGTTGCTTATCTGTTTCATTAATATTTTTTTCTGATGTTTTGTTTTGTTTTGTTTTTTGTTTATTTGTTTGAAACATAGGGTTTTGTTGAAACATTTTGTCTTACTCTCTGTGTTGGTTTGTATGTATTAGTCAAATCAACTACACCTTCCAGTCTTGAAGAATGTCCTTGGACAGGAGATGTCATGTGGAGCCCCTCTGACCACCAGAGCTAGGCGCCCAAGTACTGTCCCCTCTATGGGCTCCACACAGCCATTTGCTGTGGCAAGTTTGTATTTGTGGTATCAGGGTGGGTGGAATTGGCACTTGGCCTGGCTATGATGTGTGGTTTTGCTCTGATTGTGGGCATGCTCACCAGGTGTAACAGGTTAGAGGGATAGTTCCACAATGGTGCTTACCAATACTGAACTTAGCAAGGTAGGAAGAGGTCACATATATGGTGGCCACCAATGTCTCTGTCTCTGGATAAAGTCCGAACATTTTCCTGCCTCTCTGGCAGGTACTTTAAGTTGAGTAAGTTGTTTTCCTTTACATATGACCTAGGCACTTTTCAAATTGGTGTTTTTGTGCTGGGTCCCAGAGCGAGTAAATCTGAGTCCTTAAGAGTGGGTTCTCCATTTCTTTCAGTTTTACAGTTATCTTAGATGTAATCCTCATTGGTTTTCAAAGTCTGACATTTAGGGGGCTCATACCTCTCATGTAGGATCTAAGGGCTGGGGTGCCTGGTGTGGAGGACAAACCCCTCACTTCTTAGGGAAAAGTACTGTACTTTTGAGCTCCCTTCTGATGGTGGATCATGGCACTTAGGGTGGAGTCTTTTTGGCAAGGCACTGTCTTTGCCTCTCCTACCCTTCTCAATGCTGTCCTGTCCGTCCTTTGTTGTGGATGCTCTGTTCATCCAATTTGCTGTTCTTTTTCAAAGGAATTTATTCTATAAATCATTGTGTATTTGTCAGATCCATGAGAGGGAGTGAGTTTACATCTTCTTATGCCACCATCTTCCACCCAACTCCACCCTGTCTTATTTTTATTGCCAGCCATAGCCTGCTTTCTTAAAAGCTCAGAAGGCTTAGATATAGCTGCTGTGCTTGGTTTCTGAAAAGGCAAATGTCTTTGCTGATGGATTATGCCCTGATCATGGCCCTCTGGCAGATATTTCTTCCTGAAAATAGAGCAAAGCATTTTCTATTTCATAAATTAAGATAAATCATTCCCTCACCATTTGTCTATAGCTCTATCAGACCGTGCCAAACAGCTTTATTGTTTGAATTGTTAGATTTCCAAGCTTATACAAAATCCAAGTTTTATTAATAGCATATAATTACCACATGCTTCAATTTTCTATAAACACAGAAATTCAGTAATTAGCTTTAGAATTATATTACAATCTGAAAGTAGAACCACAATGGCTATAAATGCCATTGTGTGTTACATTTCTAAAAATAAAAAAAATAAAATGTTCATTATCTTGTCAATGATTCAACTCTACACAAAGCACTCAGTGGAACTGCCCAGTATTCATTCAACTGCTTTGTGCCAGCTCTAGGGACATTAGTAGCAAAGGACATGATATCACTGTGAAGGCCAATAAATAAGGGTCTTGTCCTCCTACCTCACAGAATGGTATTTTAGCATGTATATGAGCCATGGCACTTATTATTATTATTGCTTCCTTTCCCTAAGTGAAACTGAATTACTCTAGAATCTCTTCTTCCCAAGAAGGAAACTCCCTATCTAGCAGTGATCTGGTGCTTGTTAAGGTAAGTGCATTAACTCGCTTTGGCCACTAAGGGGCCCTCAGCTGCATTCTGGGAAAGCAAGAGAAGGGAGCACTACGAAAAGCTGTCTGTCAATTGGGCAGAACGCTTAGCCGTGGACTGGAACCTAAGGAGGCCATTCCATACACCTGAAATCTAAGAAACTACTGGAGGCATATTTGCATGATTTTGGATTCCTCTCCCTTTAAGCAAATGGAAATTTTAGTACCCAGCCCTGTGGGTGAACTGTGATGGTATATGGATCCAACTTTCTCCCTTCCCATGGGAGCACACTGTTTTCATTTCCATGGAGACACAATGTGTTGGAGTGGGATACAAAGAGCCCTGGGAGCCTATGACTACTGGAAATTCTACCATTCTACTGCAGGGTTTGGACTCCTTACCTTCTGCCAGCTCAGTTTTCTGAAACAAGAATATGAAAGAGAAAATCTCAACTTCTGTAGCCCCTAAGAATATGAACTGGAGGAATACTGGCAGTAACTTCCCACTCACCTTTCAGTGTTCTCAATGTCTGTGGAAACCTGCCAGGAATGTTGCTGAATATCTACAGGGGATGATGAGGAGTCCTCTAGAGCGGGTGTTTCAGTACTCTCCTCAATTTTGCAGTCCAAACTCTTGGTTCCCCCACCAGGCTCCTTTCCTAAAGAGGGGAGAGGGGATGTTGGTAAAGAAAAGGATAAGAACTCAGAAATGCAAGTTGTATAGCCATGATATCATTACAAAGATTGTCTATGTTTTGAGTCATGGGCTCCATTAACCCTAATAACTTCTGAATATGAAATACTATACTAATTCATTTATTTCTGAATAATACTGAATATAGGTATCTATCTCTGTTTCTAGCTATACAAATATATGTACTTGTGTGTGTGTGTGTGTGTGTGTGTGTGTGTGTGCATAGCATGTTTCACAACATTCTGGGAAACCCTGAAGATCAAGGTAAAAGTAAGGGCTCCATCTTTAATGGAGTACTGGTGCTCTATAATCCATTCTTAGTGAGATAAATCAGGTCATCTTGAGAGGGGGGTTTCAGCCTGTGAAATCATGCTGCTTTTTGGTTCTTTGATTCAGGAGCAACTATAAGGGCCAGGAGTAGGTGACACCCAGCAGGTTGAATGAGAGCTTCTGCCCTTCTCTCTGACTCTGACACTGGCTCTCTTGGATTCATCTCCCTTAAATAAATGTAAATTTGGGGACCCAGCATGTAGAAAATAGTTGTATCTTAGTATATGGGAAATAACTGAGATTGTGGACTTGTCTTCCATTTCGTTGGCTTTCTAGCCTCCTTCACTTTATCCTTCTCTGAGGAAATAGTTCAG
Source organism: Acinonyx jubatus (assembly GCF_027475565.1). Lineage (NCBI taxonomy): Eukaryota > Metazoa > Chordata > Mammalia > Carnivora > Felidae > Acinonyx > Acinonyx jubatus. The sequence continues at coordinate 130,214,678 of NC_069380.1, read as the reverse complement.
CCTCAAGATCCAGCCTTGCTCTGCTGAGACCACAAAGTGCCATAAACTAAAGTTCCATGTACATACTGGGTAGCCATCCACAGCAATGCACTGCCACTCTGCTAAGACTTGTATTTTACCATGACTGATCTCAAGTGAATAAATCAATACTTTCTAGAAACAAATCTTCAAATTGGTTCAGCAATAAATTCATATGAAAATAAATCGGAATTATAGTCTATTGCCCAGATATCATCTGTTAATGTCTTTTATTCTGCTCTGAACATTTGCCATCTGCAAGGGTGTATGTATCCTGGTGTCATGGAAATGGCCTATGAAGCCCGAAAACTGAGTTTTATGAGTTCATTCATTCACTCATTTATTCATTTATAAATATTTCTTGAGTATCAGCTAAGTATCAGGTACTGGGCTTGATGCTAGATTCTTTTTTACTCTTTTATCCAGTTTTATTTGTATTACGTAGATACAGCTCTAGACTAGTTGGTAAGAATTTATTATATCCCATATTGTTGAATATTCATGAGAGAGCAGCCACACCAGGCTACCTCTTAGCTCAGTTTCCCTAGTCCTGATGTGTGTTTTGCATGGTTAAAAAAATAAATAAATAAAGCAAACACACTTGTGAATAGGATGGTAAAATCTAATGGGAAGATTTTCCCTTGGGTTCCTGACTGAAGGAGACTAGCCAAAATCTCATCCTTGTAATTTCTAACCTATATGGCAGCAACACAAGGAAAAAGAAACAAACAATTAAGGGTAATTAACTATACATCATTCATCAACCTAGAGTAGAAATGGACCTCTGAATATTCAGCCAAAGCAAACACACAGTTTACTGATGAGAACTTCTGATCCTTTTGTGTATACTTGATGCACATTGATCCTGGGTGATGGAATTGCTTTTCCAATTTTATGGTATGCTGGGGGGGAGGTGAAATTTCATCAAGCATGTAATTTAGCATCTTACGATTTCACAGTTGGAGGGCACTGACCTCTTAAAAGTATTTGCATTGTGCTTCCTGGGAAAGTGCAACAACTATAGCCCATCTGCTACCCGCCGCTCAGCAGGGTCAGCCTTAGGATACAGTTCTGCAGTGATAGCTAAGCTCTGAGAGAGAAGGAAAAAGAACCAAACCCTAGCTTTTTGCTTTTCAAAACTCTGAAGGATTGGGCCACGTATGGCTCCTGGGGTACTCCTGTGGAGTTGAAATGATTTGGGGAAAGCAGTATGCTTTTTGGGCAGTGAAGAGTAGAGAAAGAAGATACATAAGCAGACTTAATTCTCTGCCTATGGGTTTTGCTTGGCTTGGGGCCACAGTAGCCCCTCACCTGTGGTCAGGACTGTACAGCTCAAAGCTTTCATTCAAATGAGAACAGGGAGGACACGAGGTAGCGTGATGCTCTTTCTTGGACTCCTCTCTCTCTCTTTAAAAACATTTTTAATGTGAAAAAAAAAACCATTTTTAATGTGTATTTATTTTTGAGAGAGAGAGAAAGGGAGAGAGGCACAGAATCTGAAGCAGGCTCCAGGCTCTGAGTTATCAGTACAGAGCCTGACATGGGGCTTGAACTCACGAACCATGAGATCATGACCTGAAGTTGGATGCTTAACTGACTGAGCCACCCAGGTGCCCCTGGAGTCCTCTCTTTACCTCCCTCATGTATATACTTTTTACAGGCAAAGGCATAAAGAGAACCCAATCTACAGTTTTACACTTAACTGCCTGTAATAATTCTACTACTTATGTAAGACACACATCATTCTTTGACCTTTTCAAAGTAAAATAACTGTTCATATAACTGAAACACACCTGTGAGCTTGTCATCTCACCAGGTCATCTCCTCCTTTTCCTCATTTTCAGTGACTAGTTCTAACTCTGCTAATGCAGATGAACAAAAATAAAAGCCTTGAACATTGGGCTTGCAGTTGAGTGCTTTCTATCAGCTCACAAAATCTCTGCAGAATTTTGATCATCTTGTATCTTCTCTGGCTGAAACATCTTCAAAGACAGAAGGTATCAGTATGCACTTAAGGGGTTCTCAAGTGCAGAATATTTATGGGGTCAAGTTTACTCTGCAAGTAGATATTAATTGCTTTCACTTACTGATAGCACTGACTTCATGTTGGGCATCCCTTTCCAGTACAGTATCTGCTTATTGCCTTTATAGTACTTATCTCTTTTAGAAATTATCTTGCATATGTATTTTTTTTTATGTTTATTTTTGAGAGGAGGGAGGAGCAGAGAGAGAGGGAGACACAGAATCTGAAGCAGGCTCCAGGCTCCGAGCTGTCAGCACAGAGCCTGACGTGGGGCTCAAACTCATGAGATGGGAGATCATGACCTGAGCCGAAGTCAGACGCTTAACCGACTGAGCCACCCAGGCGCCCCTTATGTATTTGTTAACTAAATACATTTTTAATAGTACATAAATTTGAATATGTTTTTTCTTGTAACTGTTTCATATCTCTACTGCTGCGTACGTATGGCTCCTGCTTTCTTTGTATACCACATTTCTTGGGTCCCACATCTTCAGCTTTCTTGGATGCAGTTTCCATTGTGTTGGAGCATATCCTTGACTAATTACTTCAGAGAATGTCTGTGGAAAATACATTTTCTTCTCTTTTCTCTTTCTTTGTACTCACACTTAAATTTTAATTGACTAGATATGGAAATCTGTCTTCACAGTAACTTTCTCTCAAAACTTGGATGCTACTGTTTCCTTATCTTACATCCATATCCAGAATGACTTGTGTGTAGCCTGTTTACAGCTCTCTGAAAACTTCTTAGGGTATTATCTTCACATTTTTTGGTTTATGAAATGGGTCCTAAATATGTGTAGGAATTGCTTCTTTTTATGTTAATCTTTTTTTGGCATTTGATTGGCATTTGTAATTTATTACCTCCTATTTTTTTATTTTGAAAATTTGCAAACCTATGGCAAACCTGTAAAAATATAACGGATACCCAAATATTCCAGTTTCACAAACTGTTAACATTTAGTTATATTTTATTTCTCTCCATCTCTCTATGTGTATGTATATGTGTATAGATTTCATATATACATACTGTATTGATTGTATATAATTTTTATATTTAAAGTCACATATACATATAAATATAACTTTTTATGACCCATTTAAGAGTAAGTTGCAGACATTAATGGCACTTTAACTACTTCAGCATATATCTCCTAAAGAACAGGATCTTTTCCCTACATAACCTCAAAACAATGATTGGGCCAAAAAATTATTTAGCTTGGATTAAATATGATTCAATACAATTTGATACAATACTAATATTTAATATGCAGTCTGTATTCACGTTTCCCCAATTGTTCCGATAATGTTTTTCTAACCTTTTTTTTTTAAGTTCCATAAACTTAAAAGGAAGTTTCCATAAAAGGATTGTGCACTACATTTAGTTGTCATTTTTCTTTTAGAACTGCACCCTTGTCTTTTTTTGACTTTCATGTCATTAGCATTTTTCTTAAGTTTTTTAATTTTATTACTTTTATTTTGAGAGAAATCCCCCTCTGTGGGATGGGCACAGAGGGAGAGAGAGAGAATCCCAAGCAGACTCCATGCCGTCAGCATGGAGCCCAATGTGAGGCTTGAACTCATGAACTGAGAATTCATGATCTGAGCTGAAATAAAGAGTCAGACACTCCACCTACTGAGCCACCCAGGCGCCCCCATGTTATTAATGTTTTTGAATGAAGAGGTCAGGCTAGTTGTTTTATAGAAAGTCTTTCCGTTTGGGGGCGCCTGGGTGGCGCAGTCGGTTAAGTGTCCGACTTCAGCCAGGTCACGATCTCGCGGTCCGTGAGTTCGAGCCCCGCGTCAGGCTCTGGGCTGATGGCTCAGAGCCTGGAGCCTGTTTCCGATTCTGTGTCTCCCTCTCTCTCTGCCCCTCCCCCGTTCATGCTCTGTCTCTCTCTGTCCCAAAAATAAATAAACGTTGAAAAAAAAAAATTAAAAAAAAGAAAGCCTTTCCGTTTGGATTTTCTTATTGTTTCTGCATGTGTGGATTCAGAGTAAACATTTTTTTGGCGTGGGTATTATAGAAGTGCTATTGTGACTGGCTTAGTGCAGTGCATTAGAAAGCATATGAGTCAGTTTGTCCCATTATTGTTAGTTAAGTATTATTAGTGGCTTGGTTTCTGTCCAAAGCTTTCATTCCAATGGAAAAAGGGGATCTACCATTATAGATGTACCCTTTTCCCTTAATAGTTGCTAAGTATTCTATGGAGTGATTCATTGAGATGTTACAGCATTTTCAATTTAACTATTTCTTTTAGGTTTGGGAAAAGTTTTTCTCTTTTTCTTGATTATCTCCTTCTCTCTATTCCCTCCATTCTTTCAGAATTCCTATTTCTTATTGGAGTCTCTGGATCCATCCTATATGTTTCTTAACTATCCTCCATATTCCATGTTTATTTTGGGGGCTGAATTCTGGGAGAATACCTTGACTTGATCTTATAGTTCACTATTTTAGGGTCTCAGTATATTCATTATAACAATTGTTAAGAACTGTGAAGGGTCTGAGATTTTATTATACCTGTTGGTGAGCCTGCCACAGTTTCATGGATACTGGAAGAAGCCTGGAGACTTCTGGGTCAGAGACAAAAACAGTTTATTACTCACAGAATAGTAGTGGCCATACTAATAAGCATTCGTGTTGTTTTCTTGAATCCTAATTCCCACAGGGAGACACAAAAAGGGTCAGATCACTACCTGTCCAACAAGGGGCTGTGTGACAAAAGAGGAACCCTGAGCTTAGGAAATGTGCCTTTTTAAAGCATGTCTGCCCTTTGCCCAAGAGGGAAACATTTTCATTATACTGAATAGTCAGGATGCCTTGCTCTGGAAAGCGATGCTATCTCTATTTTCCAAGGCATCTGCTAAGTAAATACCCTTGAAAAGATAGTATAAAACAAAAGTGCAGTCAGTGCCTCCATTGGCAAGATGTACAGAAATGCAAGAAGCTGGAGAGTTGCCTCCCAATACTAAGTAACCCAGCTATTTAGTTTTTATTTGGTTGATAACATTTTTATCTCCAACAAATTTGGCTGCTTCCTTTTTGTTACTGACAGTTATTGTTTTATGGGTATGATAGACTCAAATGTCTCTGAGAATATCAACTACATATATCTTAAATTCTTTGTCTGTTTCCACTTTACAATTTGTTCTTCAAGTATTAGCTGTTTGTTTATTGCAGTTGGCATCCCCTTTTTGGGGTGTTGGGTTTTTTTTTTCATTAGAGAGAGGGAGCAAGCGAGTGAGGGCGGAGAGAGAGGGAGGAAGAGAGAATCCCATGAGGGGCAGAGAGAGAGAGTGAGACAGAGAGAGAGAGAGAGAGAAGTGGGGCTCATCCAAAGTCGATTTTTTTTTAATTTGTCATTCCTGGATATCTATCCAGATGTATCTTTGAGGATCTCTGTTTGCCTATCGTTCTGATTACAGTGCCCTCCTTCTGATTATTTTGGTGAAGGGACAGGATGTGTGGCTGCAAAATGGGCGCTTAAAGCTTATCTTCTGGGTGCTTCTCATCTCCAGTAACAAGTTACCTGGGCACTTGCCTGTTTTTTGGGCCTCCTGTCTACTCAAGAGTTTCCTGTTTAAAACTCCTACTCCAACTATAGATGCTGGAGAGGATGTGGAGAAATGGGAACCCTCTTGTGCTGTTGGTGGGAATGCAAACTGGTATAGCCACTCTGGAAAACAGTGTGGAGGTTCCTCAAAAAATTAAAAATAGACCTACCCTATGACCCAGCAATAGCACTGCTAGGAATTTACCCAAGGGATACAGGAGTACTGATGCATAGGGGCACTTGTACCCCAATGTTTATAGCAGCACTCTCAACAATAGCCAAATTGTGGAAAGAGCCTAAATGTCCATCAACTGATGAATGGATAAAGAAATTGTGGTTTATATACACAATGGAGTGCTACGTGGCAATGAGAAAGAATGAAATATGGCCTTTTGTAGCAACGTGGATGGAACTGGAGAGGGTTATGCTAAGTGAAATAAGTCACACAGAGAAAGACAGATGCCATAGGTTTTCACTCTTCTGTGGATCCTGAGAAACTTAACAGAAACCCATGGGGGAGGGGAAGAAAAAAAAAAAAAAGAGGTTAGAGTGGGAGAGAGCCAAAGCATAAGAGACTCTTAAAAACTGAGAACAAACTGAGGGTTGATGGGGGGTGGGAGGGAGGGCGGGGGAGGTGATGGGCATTGAAGAGGGCATCTTTTGGGATGAGCCCTGGGTGTTGTATGGAAACCAATTTGACAATAAATTTCATATATTAAAAAATAAAAATAAAAATAAAACTCCTACTCCAGTGAGATATACTGAACAATTTAGCCTGTGAAAAAACACTGGAGTAATGTGTTCACTTTCTTTTTCTTCTACAGCTGTCTTTATGGAGGCTCAGAGTTATTTCACACTCTACTCTGCTTTGCTGCCCAGTCCGGACAATCACACCAGATGTCCTCCTGGGGCGAGCAGTGATGGTCTCATTGCTCAGTGTGGGGCAGCCCAGTTTTTTCTGAATGCCATTTCAAACATTAATTTCCCTGACAATAGTCCCAGAAACCCTTCCTGTGATTTGCATTTGTTGATTCCAAGTTCAAAGTATTTCTGGAATTGATTTTATTTTTGCAGTAATTTTCTCCTGCTTGAATTTCTTTTGTTTCTTTTTGAGTATCTTATCAGCTGTGGTTTCCTCTGTTCATTTATATCTACCAATCCAATCGCAATAACTTTGGAGCTTTGAGAAATTCTTCCAAATTTCTGGTTTGTTGAAGACGTCCTTCCTTGTTTTTCAGGGGCATAGAAGACTGTTCTTTGTTTGCCAACCTCTGTTTCCTTTTCCTCTTACAAGTGGGGGTGGGGGGCGGGGGTGGCATATGGGAGAGCTACGGCCAGTGGATTGTAAGTAGGAGTGATGTATTCCTCTTCCAAATTTGCTCCGAAAAATCCTCCCATGTGATTCTCCTTGCTGTCTTTTCTCCTCCTGACCATTGGATGGACGTGGAGAGTGGAAGGAGCAAAACTGCTCACCCTCTCAGCTCTTGCATTGGACTCTGTCATGCATAATGAATTCTAACTGTTTTAATCCATCAAGATTTGGTGTTGTTTCATGAAGCAGTACTCTATCCTGACAAATATAAGAACTAATATGAATTTATTTATTTTTTCATGATATCTTTTTTCTGTTATTTCAATGGAGTTTCCGAAGGAGGGAAAATAAATATATGTATGAGTTCAGTCTAACATGTCTGGACAAGATTTTCCACCAATTATACTCCCTCTCTTTTGACAATAAATGCAAAATGAAAGCAGTACATTCATCCATTCACTAGTTATTCATGGAAATTTTGCTCTAGGCACTATGCTAAATTCTGGGGATACAACGGTGAGTACACTCAAGGTGATCAAGTCTAGAGAGGACAACAGACAGGAAAACAGGCAACTACCTACCCCTCAATGTAAAAGGTGCTAAAATCCGTGCCATGGAAACGCTTGGGGATGTAGGCCCAGGGAAAGCTTCCTATAGGAAGTCCCATCTAAATTATGACCCAGAAAGTAGGCCAGATGAAAGGGATGGGCGTGGGATGGGGGAGGATGGGTAATAAGTTCCAAGCGAAAGGAGGAACTGCAAAGAACGTGCAAGTTCAAGTACCTACAGATACTATACCTACAGATAGTTCAAGATGCCTGGAGAGCGGCAGGACAAGGTATGGGGGCAGGTGAGGTGAGGACTGTTAGTGAAAGATGAAGCTGGAAAATTAGGTTCAGTTCATAGATGTTCTTAGGACCACATTAATGAGTCAGCAGAGTTCTGGTCTACACACCTGGACAGTGGCTAGTTTGAATTCCTTATCCCTAGCGTCCCTGTTTGACCAGGTGTCCTTAGATTGGAGTACCAGTTCTCTAACATCAGGTGGGCTCTCAGGAAAGGGGTCAACCAGCTTACAAATGGTAACTTCAAGTCAACGTTTTACTGTACCCAAGAGAGTGAATATGCATTCAAAATCATTTCTGATTATGAAATGAAAAACTCTGTCCCCTGAAAAATCAATTTCAGGCCTCAGTGAACAAATATTTGCTCAGGGAGGGGATAGACATAGGGGAGAGAGTCCATAGAGTACCTTGAAATCACACTAAGCTGGCTTCATCACTGTTAAGAACTAGACATCAGAAAGTTGGCTACATTCCTCAGGGCCTTGCAAAGCTTTTTGCCTTCAGCTCCCTTGGGGTTTCCATGTATTTTTAGTTTGTTTATGGATAATATAATAGGCGTGTTTGAGGAAAAGTTAAGAGAAACCACCCATGAAGCACATACCAGTTTGGAAAGTTGGTTATTCTTATATTCGTGAGAAATGGTCAGTTGTTTAGGAGAAATAAAAACACATCTGATTCTGGGGCAGCCTCAAGAGTTCCAGAGAGTACCCTCCACCTCAGAAATCCTAGGCACGGGCCCTGGCAGATGGTGCTGGGGTCCTTCATTTCCAGTGCGAGCTTCTTTATCACACTCGACTTGACTTTCCTTCTCCTGATTTCTTATTTTTCCTACCCTCTTTCTTCTCTATCCATGCTTTCCTCTACTGCTTTTCCCTTTCTCCCTCCCATTCCTTCTTGCTTTCCTGCCAGTGACATTGGGAAGCACTGCTATAGACAGTGTCTCTTTGGAGGCCCCTGGTGTCTAGCAATGTCCATTTCATCCATTTGCGTACATTTCCCTAGGAATCAAAACCAATCTTCTCTGAGCCAATATGACACCACTGCACTCTCATCTCCTTGATGATTGGGGCAAATTGCCTGTGTTCTTGGTACTCCCGACACGTTGTCTGCTCTGCACAGACAAGGCTTTCACAAAAGTTTTCATCCTGACTGGGAGCAAAACGAACACGGTTTGCATGAGATGCATGTATGGAACCTTATCTAGGTAGTTGTTCTCGCTCTCAAGTGTTTCCATAACCGGTAGGTGCTTTTTACCTCTCTGCACTATGAAAAAAAAAAACAAACTGAGGAAATGTAGGCTGCTTGTGAAGTAATCCAACTTTACTCTCGAGTTTCTAAAAAGCATGTAGTTTGAGAAGAGGTAAGTTATTTTAATTCAGTTAGCTGTTTACCTATATTAGAAAGTAGTTTCAAAGGCTTTTCTACGCTGTGGTAAGAAGATATTCACAGTGCCATAAAACACATAGTGGAAAATAAAAATGATAACATAAACAGAGCTCTATTCTTATCCATACACTGGAAAATAAACATTTGCCAATTTGGGAGAGATACAGAACTATCCTCCTTTCCCCACAGTCCTCTGTGCTCCTTATGGTACTGTAGTCCTGTCACTGCCCCCACAGTAGCAGCCATCTTGGCAGCTGCACGTAGCTGTGTGAGGAAGCAGAGGCCCAAGGGTCCCCCCAGCAGCACTGGAGAAGAGCAGATAAAGAGATGCATTTGAAGAAGGTCCCTATGCAGTTTTTACTGCTTCATTCCTGGCCCCTAAAGTAGAGCAGAACAATATATAAGGTATATTTACTGTATAATTAATTAATTCCAATTTTCCCACAGGAGTATGATGGCTGAATTATCCTTCCTTTGGATCACACAAATGCTACATTTTATTTAATGTTAATTTAATTTTACTAAATATACTCATTTCTTTGTCAGAATTCTTCCCACCCAAAGTAAAATATTTTATAAATAGATCATTATGATAAATAGATCTATAATAAATAGATCTATAAATAGATCATTAAATGATCTATGGAGTTAAGTTTGCTTCCCATCTTAAAAGTAACTCTCCAACTTAATGTTATTTTGGTAGGAAATTAAATACAAAATAGATTTTAGCCATTAAATACGGTATTTTGAAATATGTACACTAATCTTTAAAAAGTCAGATCTGTGCATAAAATTCAGCCAATCATACTAGTACTTTTTATTTCTCCATTTGGTATGTTCTCTTGCCCTTCTCCAATGGAGCTTAGTGGGAAAGGGTCTGGTGTGCTGGAACAATCAGGAACTTTGCAGTGGGCTTAATGTGCTATGGGACCTTGGGCAAGTTATCGCTTTCAGCTTCGGGTTCTTCATCTGTCCAATGGAGGAAATAACAGTGAGGAAAAAACCAGATAGTATGTATAAAGCAGCTGCTAGTAGAAAGTACACAGTAAGTGGAAGCTATTGTTACTGCTATCATCCTAGTCCTCAACTGACTCAACTTTGGTACAAGGTGATGAATATGTTGTCCTACTCACTGTTTGGCATATGAAGACAGGGAGAGAGAGAGAGAGAGTAATAGACGGTGCTAGATAACCCTTGTAATAGATTCCAGAAGGTGGTTATAATTATACTCTGCAAACAGTGCAAATTCATTCTAGTCTTGGATTCTTTGCATCAGACACCAATGTTTGTGAGGTTGTTTCCATCTTGTCATTCAAATCTTAGATTAAATGCTATCTCCTCACAGAGCTTTGACCTTCCCTTCTAGGGTAGCCACCCAGTTACTTTCTATTATATCATCTATTCTATTTTAATTACTGACATTGCACTTATTAGTATCGGGGATTTTTAGAACATTTGAATTTTTTTCTTTTTTCTTCTTTCCTCTCCTCTCTTTTCTTTTCTTCTTTCTTTTTTTCCCCTATTTTTCTGCTCTAGAGTATATATTTGACAGTAAAAGGTGTGTCTTCAGCCTTGATCCCTGAAGTCCCCTAGCACCTGTTCTAGGTGCTATCATATCCTTAGATATGATAGGTGTTCAATAAATATTTGTTCAAAGAATGAACGCATGTTTCCACTCAGAATTTGAATCATAGTCTAAGATCTATTCTGCTTCATTTCTTCTAACCTGCTGTTCTATTTTAGTATCAATTGCTTCATTACATTGGAAAATAAAGTCTTGTGGCTATATTCTATTTCTGTTTTTATGTTGCTTGTTTCTTTTATTGGTGTGGGTCATTTCCTTTACATTTCTTAATAGGAGGGTTGAAATATTGGAGTCTTTACTGCTCATATTCTATTCTTTGTCTTGAGTTCATTCTGTATTTTGCTGGATGGCAGGCAGTTCATTAATTTCTCATAATAGCATCTTGAGCTCTCAGCTCCCACTAGATTTTGAATTAAGATTTTTTCAACTTTCAACATTTCTCTCTCCTTTCCCTTTGTGATTACATTATACCCTCAGAGGACTTGGGGACAATTTGGCTGTAAGCTGTGGCCCAGAGGTAGAGCAGAGTCAGAGGGGACCACTGCCCCCTCACTGTCAGAGCCAGGTGAGGCAAAAACACAGATGGAAAGAGCAAGTTCACATGTGAAGGGGAGCTGCGCTGGAATGTTCTATTGTCTCTGCTCCTTTCAGTAGCACTGTTGCCCAAATTGATTGAATGGGGAGAGAATGTGAGAGAGAGGAAAACCATGGTCAAAAGAGTAGGATCATTCAATTCCCTTAGAAACCTGGCCCCACTTACTGCCAACAGAGCAAATGAGACCTACAGTCTCATTTCATCTGGTGGCAGGAAACAGGCACTGATGGTCAGTGCGATCGATACATGGACTCAGCTATGGGAAAAGATTTCCTACTAACTAAGTGTGAAGAAGAGAGAGCAACTATTTTGCAGTATAAACAAAGAAATTACACTTTGTCAAGCAATGGTCCAATCTACAACTTTAAGTGTTAGAATATGAAACTACAAAATGACTAAAATTATTCCCATCTGTCATCTTCTTGAAATAAACAATTCTCCAAACCACAAGCTACATGGTACAACCCAATGCCTTTATTAAATCTGGATTTTACCTCACATTACTGTAATTGACTTTAATTTTGTTGGCCGTGAAAAAAGAAAATCATTTCATTACTGTTTTTCTTCTTATTCTTCTCCTCCTCCATCTCTAACTCTTCCTCCTTCTCCTTCTTTTTGGCAGTAGCATGATCTTGTAAATTTTAAAAGATTTCCAAGTAGATTGTACCAGGGAGATGTATGAGACAGCAAAAATTCAGAAGCATGGTGCATGGAAAAAGCATGAAGATCCACAGAAGATTATGTTAAGGACTAAGGATACTTAGAATTTGCTTAATTGGGAGAAGAAGACAATCTTCAGCCCTAAATCCAAGCTCCCTACAGGAGCTTTAAAATGATTTGAGCCTTATTTTTCCCAGAAGGAAACCATAGTCTTTGCTCCTGCCGTAACTTTGTGCACTCTTTTTCTCCAAAGAGTAAGCTTATGACTCCTCAATACAATAGCAAAACTAAACATGATACAGAGTACTTTCTGAACTTCTGGTGGTAGCCAGGGGGTAGCTAGAAATAAAAATAAGTTAAAAGTACATGTAACTGTGAAACAATCTAGCTTCAATATCTAATCTCAACAACAACAAATTGACCAAAGACCCTCCTATAGAGCCAAACTTGATTCAGTTACAATTCCTTCCTTTTCTCTGATGGAAAAGACATAGTGAAGAAGAGGGGGAATGGCCAACCAGTAACACTCATGCAGAGGGATAAGAAATTAGCTAACCTAAAAGTTATCCAAACACCAACTTTTACCACACATTGGAAGAAACATACCAGAAAGAAATTCTAAGTAGAAAGATATTTGAAGTGTCACAGACTAGAATGGGAGTCACTATTCCCAAGATTCCAAGGACTACTGATTTCCTGGATAAAGGGACTTAGTGAGATTTTCTAGACAGGCCACTTCCCTAGCCCAAGGCCACACCAGAGATACTACTGCCTTTGGATAAAGAATATGTTATCTGGCATCTTCAATCTTGGTAGACAGATTTGTATAGATCCTGGGGAAAGGGGACTTAGTCACATTGGCAGAGCCTTCTTCCCCATCCATTCCCCATTTCTTGTTCTCATGCAGGAAGGCCACTTAGGCTTGCTGACTCCCCTCTGTCTACTTTTATGAGAAGGGGCTGTACGTTTCCAGGACAAGATGCATGTTACATCTCTTAATTTGCCCAACTCTTACTTGAGTAAGAGTACTCCTGTGCTGTGGTCTGTGGACATATTTCTTCCTTTTGTTTTTAAGATTTTACTTTTAAGTAATCCCAACACCCAATTTGGGGCTTGAATTTTCAACCCCAAGATTGAGAGCTGCATGCTCTATGGGCTGAGTCAATGAGGCTCCCCTAGACATATTTCTTCCAGTCATTTCTGGCAGTCCATGGTCACTGGAGTCAAGTATTTCTATTCTCTTTCGTCATGGCCTTCCAGATTGTTAGCAGCACATTTCATGTATTTATTGTTTACTAGCTGGAGGCTCTTGGACACAGGTTACTCTCCAGTTTCCAATGATACCAAAGAAAGAAAGAAGAAAAACTAATGACATGAACTGACATTTTCTATGCCATTCTGATGGTGGGAATATAAGTTAGTGAACAGAAAGAAGCCAGGAGTCAAAAGCAATCATTATAGGGTTAATCTCCTAGGTGTAATGAGGAAATTAACGGAGAGAATAAAGAAATAGAGAAGAAGTATAATACAAATATAGGGCTAGAAAAATTAGGAATAATTTCTTTAATGGAACCATCCCTTTTCTAAGAGCTAGTATTTTATTTGGCACTCCAGAAATTTTCAGGATATTTGTCAAGTATGTATTTTCATACATGTTTTCTAGTGCTTTATTTTCTCTGGTTTAATGATATTTTCCTTGGTGCCTACTTCTAGTTACTTATTTCCATTTTCCACGTAGTTTTTCAAGTTTATTAATTATATTTTTTAAGGTTTACTTATTTTCGAGAGATAGAGTGAGCACATGCACAGGCAGGGAGGTGAGGGGTGATAGGGTGGGGTGAGAGTGGTGGGGGGGGGAGGGGCAGAGAGAAGGGAACAGAGGATCTGAAGGGGGCTCAGTGTTGGCAGCAGTGAGCCCGATGCAGAGCTCCAACTCACCAACCTGAGATCATGACCCGAGTCAAAGTCAGACAGTTAACTTGACTGAGCCACTCAGGTGCCCAGGTTTTTTTTTGTTTTGTTTTGTTTTTTTAACTTTAAATAAGATAGTTTTCTTTACTCCTAGTTTAAAGATTTCTCACTAAGAAAATCTCTTTGTCTTCATTGCCTTACCTCTACTGGTGCTTAGACAGAGGTAACAGTACATGAGACAATTAGCTCTTGGACGTGTTTCCTGGAAACACAGGAGGCTTGCCAGGGGTAGAAGGATGGTTTGCTGATTCCAGACGGTGATTACAGAAGGTTACAGAAGGTTACAAATAGATTCAGTTGGAGAAATGTCTCGATGAATTGTTCTTTTAATTTTCTTCAAGCAGGAAGAAAGTAAATTTTGGGGAGCTTTCGATACCATAGATCTAGGTTGGGGCCCAAGAATTTGCGTTTCTAATGAGTGATGCTGGTACTCCTAGTGTGGAGACTACACTTTGAAAACCACAGCTTGATTTCAATGGTCGTGTCAAGGGCTTGCGGAGACAGCACGAGCCATCACACACAGCCCTTGCTCATCAGAGGTACCTACTGCTTTCGTATTTGGTTTTCATCAGCGTGGATGATAAAGAAGAAAGCATAGAACAAAGTTGAAAGCATATGCTTAGGTGGATAGAGAATGGCAAGGTAAGGATCTGGAAGGTTTAGTTTTTGCTCATATAGTGGGGTGATTTCCTTTTGTTTCAAAGGGTAGAGTGACACCTTCCAATCTTCATGGTGTTTCGGAATCACCTGGAGGGCCCCCAGAGATTCTGATGCAGTAGGTCTGGGGTAGGATCCATGAGCCTGCAACGTTAGTCGGCATCCTGGATAATTTTGAACCAGTTTGTCTAAGGATTTACACTTTAAACAATAATGATTTTAGAGGAATAAAATAGATGTCCAATTGGAGTCTTAATCCTATATGTGGGAGAAATCAAAGACCCTATCAGGCAGATTCTTTTTAGTGTTGTACATGGGAGGCTAGGTGTGAGAGCAGGGGGTTATTATTTTTAGAATAAGAAGCAGGGAAGGGAGCAGGTCAGAGACTGACAATGAAGACAGGAGGTACTGAAGTCCAAATGAGGTGATCAGCTAAGAGGCCATGTGTTTTTACTTGTGTGCTCAAGACAATACAGTATTTCCAAATACAATAAGGAAACAACCTGGATGAGGGAGCCCCTTTTACTTTTAAACAGAGAGCTAGCTGAGAAGAGCCTTTCTTTCAAAAGCCGGTTGTGAAAAGACAGAGTAGGAGTGGATGGCAGGAGACCAGGTGGCACACAGGAGTTAGAACGAGAGTGGGGTTGGAGGTCACTGAGTGTTAAGGACATGTCATCAACCAGGGAGATTGCAGTGGCAACACGCTCATGACATAAAATACTGCAAGAGTAGCCAATGCAGAGCCCAGAAAAAAGCTACCCATACCTGTTCTGTTCAACCACGTTTAAAAAGAATGAAAATGCTACTCTGCATGTGAGTTCATGTAAGAAAGCATGCATGCGCACGCATGAGTGCACACATGTGTGCGTGCATGCGTGTGTGTGTGTGTGAAAGAGACAGCATGAGTGAGTGAGCGAGTAGACAGGATGAGTGAAGACATTGGGCCAGTGACAACTTGTTTGAATGTCATCAGTGTGTGTGAGTGATCAGTTTTCTGATCAGGTATCAGGAGCGTCTAGGAGTGTCTAGGAGCTAATCTCTCCAAACATGTTCAGTTGCATGAATAACAGAAGTAGTGAAGGAAATTGTTGAAAGGTCAGCTTTTAGAAGGAGAAAGGGGGGAAAAAAAGTAATATTCTTGTTTCAAAAAAATGTTCTCCCTTCTTGGAGCACTGTAGAATAATCCTATTTTTAGTTCTGCCCTGTGCATACGTAGCACGTATGCAAGATTTGATTTTTACAAGGACTTTGTTATGCCATTTAGTTCCCCCCAAACTGCACGCTCGTTTGATGTCAAGTCTCTATGTGAACTGCAAGGTCCTTCTTTTTCCTTCTCTACTTGAACCCTATCTTCACAGCCCAGCTCAAGCCCCATCCTTCTTATAAAATTTTCCCTGAAATTACAGGGTTTACTCTCTCTGAATTTAAATCACAGACAAGGATTGCCTTCTTCACATCATCCTGTTCTTTTGAGCTCAAGCATAAAGTGTTTGCCTTTTAGAGATTTCCATTAAATTATTTGTTCACTGAATGAGTAAAGAAAATATAGCTGGAATCCTCCTAATTAGAAACTAATAGAAACTTTTGATTTCCTCCCCAGGAATGGGCCTTGATTGCCGAATCAATCTGTATAAAACCATTCCTCTGGCCACAGTGATTGGTTCAGTTATAGACCCATGGTTCAATCTGACCCAATCAGAAAGAAGCTCAGGACATTTTCTAGTCTATAGTGGGGGAAAAGTCTCTTTATGGATCCTTTAGTATGCAGGTGTGATGACTGGACCCATTGGAATCAGTTTGTTGATGTCAGGGAAAGCAGTGTGAGGGTAAAGCCAACCCCCAGGAGAAGGCAGAGAGGATCATTCAAAATGTGAGTCAAAAGTCTGATCAAACCACGCTCAAGGCATGGGCACCTCTGGAAGTTTCAGGCCTTTTAGCCAATATATTTCTTTATGATTTAAGTCCAGGAATGAGATTTTTCTGTTACTCATCTGCCTCCCTATTGTTGGTTGAGTTCCCCCTATTTTTAAATCTTTGAGACATAATATGTAATTTGTCTTCTTGCAGCCAAATTCATTTAGGGAAATAGCAGCAGTCTTGGATGGCATTTACCCCTAGTAAGATTGTTATATATTTTTGCTCCCCACGCTGATTGTAACCAAAGTCACGTTCACAAGTGGTAAAATGATACATTTGAGAACAGTTTCTACCACAATTTCTGTTTAAGATGATCAGTGTTCTTATGCACTTAGTATTGGTCTAGAGTTCTTTCATTAATTTATATCAAACATTCCCTGAACATTTACATCCATTCTAATTGTGTGTAGATAGCCATGGGGTGCATTTAGGGCTTTGGGAAAGATTAGCTTTTGTTTAACATTCCTCAGTGTTTATGGCAGTACACTAAATGCAGATACCTTTTCGATGAAACTGAAGAGACCCCAGCAGACATATGGATTTGAGCATCTCTGTTGTGTACATTTCTAAGCAACACTGCAGCTGGATATAAAGCCGACAGATTTCTGGATGGATCTCACCATCTTCCGGGCTGTAACAGAATGAAGGAGAAAAGCTGTGAGCATTTCTCAAGATTTCACTCATCAGCCATTTGTCTCAGCTCAGGGGGGCGGGGGGGAGGGATGCTCAATAAAGATTCCTTAAAGCCTTGAGTCTAAAATATAGGACTTCCTGCTTTCAAAGCAATGACCAATGTCACAGTTCTTACATAAGCGTCTTTCTGACTAACAGCTCTTAATTTTTTTTCCCCTTCAGCAGCAGATTTCTGCTGGGAGCTTAAAATCATAAATGTTTTAAGTAATTGAAAATATCAGACATTTTTGATTTAACTGTTGAAACAGATTTCCAAAATATATTTAAATCATAAGACTCTTCTAGCCTGCAAGAAGAGATTAAAAACTCTTATTTTTAGAGAAACTAACGGAGAGCTATTCAATTGCCAATTATGAGAGCTCTTTAATATTAAGGCTCTAGAATAATATGATTAGAGAGCCGAGATATCAGTTATTTTTATCAAGGTCTTTTGTCTCAGTCTGAAGAATATTCCTTTATTGTTTGCTATGGTTAATTTACAAAAGGCCAACTGATTTTAGTGAAAACAGAAGCATTTTATGAAAAGGAAAAGTAATACAATTCAAATATATGCTTAACAATCTAAAGCTAAATAATTACTGAACTTATGCTGTGAAATTTATTCTAAAGTCCTTGAACCTTTCTCTGTTGCCTATGATAAAATGTATAAATGGGAATATGATAAAACATGGAGGGATCACTTTTATTTTTTTATTTAGGGAACAGTTCATTGTCAGAAAAACCCTTTATATGCTGTTACAATTGCATGTTTGAATAAAGCAATTTAAATAAAAGGGATAAAGTTTAGAGATACATTAGAAATAGAAGGAGCCTAGGCACGAGCTCTGTCACATGTCCTAAAGTGTCACCTTCTATCCCTGTTCATTTAAAACGCAGTGAAATCTGATTAAATAATGCAGCATTTGGATTTGATTCCTTTATAAAGTGGTCACTGGCAAAATGTTAGGGGCAATTATCAGAAAAAGAATGATGGCTTGATTTTTTATTTAAGTTCTGGACTCACAGTAAAAAGAGTTTGTATTTACACAGCACTTAAAAAGGATAATCAGTTTTCATTTTCAGTACTTATTTAGTAGATGAACCGGCATTTATCTAACTATATGGCTTATGTAACACGGGGAAATGCACCAGGGTTTTGCCTCGGTAGTACTGAGGCCGGCAAAGTTATTCTGTCTTTCCTACGCCACAGCCAAGTGCCTCAGAAGAGCTCACATGCAAAATTCGGCTTTCTCCAGAAAATAAAGGACTATGCTGGTTTCTCATTTGGGTCTCATGGGTCTAGCCCCAGGCCAACACTGGAAACAAGTGTATCTTTTGTGAAAGTCCCAGATTTTCTTCCGGAGCTTTCACCCTTCAGCTGCCCCGGGCTACCTGGGGTTCTTCCCCACTACCCCTCTCCCTGCCCCCAACCACACGTTATATCATCTGCAGCCTTTCAAACTGTCTCTGTGTTCCATCCCTTCATGGTTCTATTAGATTCTGGAGGAATAATGGACATTAATGGTTCATATAGTAAAAAACAATTCTGGTGTATTACCCTAAGATGTTGATTTTGACAGAAAAATCTGAAGGTAGTGTCTTATCCCTAAGGCAGCCTAGAGGAAAAATATGTGAAGGCAGGCAGGTCTTTTCTGTGCTCCTTCATCATCCCAAAATAGCTGCCTGTTTTCACCTGTGTATAGCGTTGGCCCTCGTGTCACATACGCAGATTAAAACAAAAGGAACTTATAATAAATCTGTAGTATTTATTGCACGTTTGATGTGTGGGACAATTAGTCACTGTAACATCATTTCAAGCCATGGAATATCCTTATTTTCAGAAGTACAAAACGTGTGCCTAGTACTTAGTTCCAAAAATACGCAAACTCATATATAGGTGACATTTGATGTAACTTAAACAAAGGATCATCATATTAACATATCTTAACCAGTATGTTTTAATGTTTTTTAAATGTTTTATTATTAATTTTTGAGAGAGAGGCAGAGCATAAGCGGGGGAGGGACAGAGACAGAGGGTAGACACAGAATCTGAAGCAGCTCCAGGCTCGGAGTTGTCAGCCCAGAGCCCAACGTGGGGCTCAAACTCATGAACCGGGAGATCATGACCTGAGCCGAAGTGGGACACTTAACCAACTGAGCCGCCCAGACGCCCCAAGAACCAGTATGTTTTATTATCTTACAGGTAGATGGTGAGCAATAAAGTAGTATATTTAATGCTCCTGAAAAAGGCAAGTCAGGACAGAGATTAAAATGCCTAATTCATAATGTTTCTGCAGATGCCATCTCCTTAAAGCCTCCGTAACCAACGGGGATTCTCAAAACTGTGGAACCATTTTGCCCATCCTAGATGGTGCAGGGAAGAACTGAATGGGTGCCACCAGAAATATAATGTGCCTAACAATGATTAATTGATGCTAAGGTTGCACTATAAATTTTCTGGTTCAAAAATTCATACATATACTTGCAGAGTATCCTTTAATATCTTGGAAAATTATAGTCAAAGAAAGAAAGGAACTAGTTAAAGAGAAGTGGAAAAGTTACTATATTGTTTATGTTGGTGTTTAATGAGATGCCTTGACCAGTTCCATTAGCTTCAGGATTTGTACAGTTTGTCCTTCCTGCTTCAGGGCTCTAAGCTGCATTACTGCTGCTGATTATTAAAAGTTCATTAAAGACAAAATGTCAAATGAGTTATAATATGTCTAATGTTATAAGCAGTGGACTGAAATACATTTTGATAAGCATTAAGATCATGTAGGTGGGAGCGCCTGGGTGGCTCAGTCGGTTAAGCGTCCGACTTCGGCTCAGGTCATGATCTCATGGCTTGTGAGTTCGAGCCCCGCATCGGGCTCTGTGCTGACAGCTCAGAGCCTAGAGCCTCTTCAGATTCTGTGTCTTTCTCTCTCTCTCTGCCCCTCCCCTGCTCACACTCTGTCTCTGTCTCTCAAAAATAAACATTAAAAAAAAAAGATCATGTAGGTTATTTTCATAATAAATGAACAATGAAGTTATAACAGAGAAAATGCAGGAAAAGCCAAGAAAACAGCAATGTGAAAGCTTGACACTTTCTAAGGATAAATTAGAAGACCGAAGGAATAACTTACATTAAGACAGAATTAGGCCTATGACTTTTCCTCCAGCAACTGGAAGCAACTTAATGTGGAAGTAACTTTACCATGTATTATTACTTAAGCTTAGTCTACATGGATTCACTCTTATTAATATCAAGTTTAAGTCTAAGAGAGTCACCTTTGTGGTGGTGCCCATTTAATTTAGCCAAAGACATTTTACAGGTTTGTGACTAGGCTGTGCTTATTTATTTATTTTTCTATTGAGCATAAATCAAGAGCCAACCTGATAATTTTGATTAATAGAAAGTCCTAGTTTTAATGGGCGAACATCCTAAAAATTAACTTCAATGATAGTGACTTGGAGCTCCAATTGAAGTTAAATAATGAATCTTTCCATCAACTCCTGAAGGATGAGAATCAAGATTTAATGTCATAATCATATGACTTAAGAAGCCTGAACTGGTATAGTAATAGGGGGATTTAGATACAGATTTTGCCTGAGATGCCCCTTGATAATGGAAGTGTGGATATACTCTGTGAATATTCTTATTTGATAACTAAAAAAGTAATATGATACACACCCACCTGAGCGGCTAAAATTAAAAAAGCCTGAAAATGCCGAATGTTGCTGATCATGTGAAGCAACAGGGACTCTCTAGACATTGTTGATGTGAGTTAAAACAGTACAATTGCTTCAAAAAGAGTTAAGGAAATTTCTTATGAAACTAAACATATACCTACTTGTGACCTGGCAATCCATTTCTAGGTATTTAATAAAAGAAATGAAAACATATTCACAAAAAGATCTCTATAAGACTGTTCATAGTAATTTTATTTAGGATACCTAAAAACTGCAAATAACCCATGTGTCTGTCAAGAGGACAGTGAATAAAGAAACTAGTTATATTCTTACAGTAGAGTGATGCTCAACAATTCAAAGGAGTAAACTCTTGATACACAAAGCAACATGAATGAATCACAAACACATGAACACGTTTATATGAAGTTCTAGAAGAGATAAAACTAACTGTTAGTGATAAATAGTAGAATAATGGTGAGGAGGGGATTTGGGAAGGAGCCTGCAGAGAAGGAGCTTTCTGGGGCGAGGGTAATATTCCATATCTAGACAGAGGTTTGAGTTACATGGGTGTATACATTTGGCAAAACTTACTGAATGGTATGCTTAATATCTGTATAGTTGATTATATGCAAGTTTTACTTAAAAAATAAGAGCTATCAGCAATTATTGATAATTAATGATATGCATGCCGAATTATTTAGGTATAAAATTTACTGATATCTGCAGCTTCAGAAAAATAATATGGATTGCTGGTTGGCTAGAGGGATGGACAGACAGACAAAGCAAGTATACTAGAATGTTAATTGTAGAATCTAGGTGATGGGCATTTACTTGGTGTCCAAGGATTTATGGTTCCCCAAATAATTACATGGTCTAAATTGAACAAATCAACTGAGAAGCTTAACGACTAGTAAGGTCAAGTTCAGGAGTGAGCACACTAGGGATTTTGGTTATGAAATGCTCTGGCCCTGCATCGGTCTGCTCTTTTATCGAGGTTGCCAGACTTTTGGTGTTCTATGCAACTGCTAAGAGCTTTTTAAAAACCAGCAAAATGTTTGTTGTTTTGAAAGTTTGTCCCTCATGTAATGGTTTACATATTTAGTTGAAGGCAGCAAGACATTAAGAAAGGAGAATGGGTCTAGAGTCAGAAAACTCAGCTCTAAATATAGACATTGCTGCTTAGAACAGTAATCCCTGGAAAATCATGTGAACTTCTCTGAGACTCAGTTTCCTCTGCTGTGAAACAGGGATAACAACTATTGGTGATTGAAGTAGTATCTCAAGGTTGTTGCAAGGATCAAATGAGATCATGTGTGGGAAACCCAGTAAAAACGGTGAAGGATTGTTAGAAGTTGGCTGCAATCCATCTTAACACATCAAAGTTGTGTTTACTTAGCTTTATGCTTGAGTGTGGCCTTCAGTTTTAAAAATTATCTGCTCTTCTGCGACATTGTTTATTTGCTTAGAGTTCCCCAGTATGGGTTTTGGTTAAATAAACACGCCATTAGGCTGAGAAAAAGAGGTGTGACCCCATTGACAGCCCCCCCTCAGCATTTCACGGACTTGGGTGAGGCAGAACACTTGGGGTTTGTCAGCTCCCGGAGACAGAAACCAGAACTTCTCCTGCAGCAGATACAGCCAAGTTTCTCCTTTCAGAATCAATTCTGTTGTCGGCTATTAGGCAAAATGGCAAGACAAGACTCAGGAAGCCAAAGGGCATGTAGGAAGGGAATGATATCCTCTCTTTATTTTTCAAAGCAAATTGCTAGGGAGGAAGAGGATTCACCGACTTGACCCAAGGATAGTGAGCTCCAAACGTCTGTCAGTAACCACCCGCCTCCCCCTTTCCCCCAGTGATTTCCTCTCAGATGGATGCCACTCACAACAGTATACCCCAGTTCTGTGTCAAATGCAGGGACAGCTTCAGAGTCCTGCCTTCATATATTTTCCGTGAAGGAGAGGTCTCAAGGTGGCTTCATAGTTTAAGTAACCAATGGATAATTACAGGGCAGAGAAGGAAAATGTGTGTGTGTGTGTGTGTGTGTGTGTGTGTGTGTGTGTGTGTGTATGTATATGTGTCTCAGTTATGCTAGGTTTCAAATTCTTTTTATCATTTTTTAATGGTTATTATTAACTATTTTTGAGACAGAGAGACAGAGTGTGAACAGGGGAGGGGCAAAGACAGAGGGAGACAGAATACAAAGTAGGCTCCAGGCTCTGAGCTGTCAGCACAGAGCCGGATACGGGGATCAAACTCACAAACTGTGGAGGTCATGACCTGAGCTGAAGTTGGCAACCCAGGGGGCTCCATACATTTCAAATTCTTAAAAAAATTTGTTTTAAATGTTTTTATTTATCTCTGAAGGAGAGAGAGACAGAGCATGAGCAGGGGAAGAGCAGAGAGAGAGGGAGACACAGAATCCAAAGCAGGCTCCAGGCTCTGAGCTGTCAGCACAGAGCCCGACGTGGGGCTCCAACTCACAAACCATGAAGTTGGATGCTTAACCTATTTAGCCACCCAGGTGCCCCATGACTATACTGTTTTATACCAAAACAAGTGCTGCAATTAAAAGAGAAGCTCAGTTAATCAGGAGAACAGAAACCAGACGTTTTTTCAAGGTATCTATATATATAATAGTTGACTCTCCCTATAGTCTCCATTTTTCTCATAATCTTTCTTTAGTGAGTTTTCATGAAACTTGTGTTTTTGGTGGCAACCTCTTCTATGTTCTTCATAGAGAGTCATGACAAGTTTGGTTCCTCCAGGAACCTCTGAAGAAGTAATTGCAGTAACTCCCCTCACTTGCCAGCACGTCCCTGCATGGGAACATAGAGTCCGTGACTTCCTCGAGGGTCCCTGAACAAGAGCTGGGATCAGACTCTGCCCTGAAGCCATTCAGGTTCAGTCAGAAATGAAACCTGACTTTAACAAAGGAGTGAAACTGGAAACACACCTGAATTATTTGTGGGTGGCTTCTTCAGGTGCCTTTATGCAAAGCATCGGGGCCCAGAGGGGCCAGCACCTTTCATGATCTAGGGCCACATTCTGGTCTTCATCTCCCTGTGGCTTTTGGTTTGCCCTCTGGCAGGACCTTTGACATTTCCCCATGCAGCAGAAGGGAGCTTGGATAAATAATGGGTAGCATTACTGGGGTATCTTATTCACTTTTTTCCCATTTAAAGAGTAAAAAACCATATTTAAACATTTAAACAATATCCATCAACTTCCTGACATGATGCTGATACTGAAGACTAAAAATATTACTATTGAATTATAAACAATCTTTTATTTATTTTAAATGTTACTGTTTAAGGCATTACTGGGGAGGTTGGGAAAAGGTGATGACTTTTGTGGCAATTCTGAAGGGACTTTGTGGGCATTTCTCCGGACATTAGAGGATGAAGGAGTTAATGGGGTACACATTATGATTTCCTTTGCTTGATACTTGAGACTTATGTTTATTGATACAGGGAAAGCTAATATTTATAAAGCAATATTTCTTCACTCTCCAAAATGAAGTATCTTTCTTATTCTGTCTTGGTCTGCTTCCCCACCCTTTCTCCTTTCTGGCTTGAGAATCTCTTGGAATTTCCTTTTTTTTTTTTTTTTTTTTTCTGATTCTCTCAATGTTTTTCTCTTTATGGTCTCTGGTTGGGAGACATGGGGTCTGCAAATAGCTCTTTAGGTCCTGGTCTACTGGATCTTGTGATTCTTTTTTTGTTTTTTAAGTTTTCGAGAGAGAGTGAGAGAGAAAGAACGGGGGAGGGGCAGAGAGAGAGGGAGGGAGAGAGAAACTTAAGCAGGCTCCATGTCCAACTTGGAGCCCAAAGCAGGGCTAGATCTCATGACCCTGAGATCATGACTTGAGCCAAAATCAAGAGTCAGATGCTTAACTGATTGAGCCACCCAAGTGCCATCTTGTCATTCTTACAGCTAGCAGAGAGAGGTCTGTGGCTGTTAGAGTCTGAGTCCTGGATTCCTGAATCTCTGCTGGGATGGCAATCAGCACCACGGACATTATTACAACATAGCCCTATCCCACCGACTATAGCCAGGATCTGTTTATTTGTAAATATATATGCATATATATGTGTATATATTTATATTTAAATAAGTGTATTACGTTTTTACATTGCATTTGGAAAATATTTTCTGCATTGAAAATCAAGATTTTTATGGTCTAATGTTTATTGTTTTTATCTGATACCAATGATCTTCAAAGGTCGATTATCATGTGTTACACTAGAAAGAATTCAGCTCATTAATTTTCATTATATTCAAAGTCTGGGTCATTAATTGCAGCTTGCAGTTAACTCCTGCTTTTATCTGCTGGAGTTTTAGGGCTCAGCATATTAAACTCTTGGTTTATCTAAATGGTATTTAGCCCTTCATTCTTAATCATGTCATTAATTTATGTGATGTCATATTTCTCTTTAGCTAAAGCCATAGGCTTCATCGATATTGCCAAAATAATAACGCAGTTTTAAAACAACCTCCAATATGAGCTGACCAAATTTAACTCCTTCAGTTTATCCAAAAGAGAGTTTTTGATTTTAAAAAAAGGCCTCATCTAATTTATCTGTAACAGCACAAGATGGTGATCAATACTTGAATAATGAATGATGACATATCAGTTGTATAGTTATAGGGTAACGATCAAATCCATTGTGGTTGTCAGTGCCAATGGTTTCCTCTGACATGTGAGGAGCTGTTTATCTAGGGCGAGGGTCTGAAGGGTGACAGAAGGCCATGAGAGTCCAATATGGTCTGCATGAGGCCTGAATTATTTTTTTTAGCCTCATAAAAGGATTAAGCCAGAAAGGCTATTTGGAGAGGGTTGAGGCAGAGGGTAGAGAGTTGGCATTTCTGCATCTATTTATCATATTAATAACAACAGCATTCTGCTGTGTGCTAGCACTTTGGGTTAGCCCTCTAGTTCATTCCCTCATTTACAGGAAGGATTTTGAGAAACGTTGGGATTATTATAATTTTTTTTTTTTAGCGTTTTGCAGTTTACTTTTTCAGCTTCAGACTCCTACCCAACACTAGAGGTTCTTTAAATATTATGTTTAAGAGGATTCTGTGGGGTTATTCTGTGTTTCTATTGGCATGCAATGATAATTTATGGGCTTTTTTTTGCATAGCTCTCAAAAGAAGACACTTCATGTC
Source organism: Acinonyx jubatus (assembly GCF_027475565.1). Taxonomy (NCBI): domain Eukaryota; kingdom Metazoa; phylum Chordata; class Mammalia; order Carnivora; family Felidae; genus Acinonyx; species Acinonyx jubatus. The sequence continues at coordinate 130,188,644 of NC_069380.1, read as the reverse complement.
AATATGGCATTGTGCATTTCTAGACGGGTGTAATAGCTACTTTGTACAAAAACAGGCAAAAGCTTTATGCAAACAGAAGAGACCAGTATCAGTATAAATGGAAAATATCATATCCCACCGTTTTTCCAAAATTGTCAAAGTTTATGTTATTTATCTCTATAACTTCCAACACTGAACAGATTGTCTGATATCTAGCAGGTTCTCAATTAAACAGTTCCCCAAAGTGGCTTTGAACAATAGTGCCTCTATGATGTAAGGAGTCAGAAGGCTGGGGTAATGGTGTTGGTTCAGCCTTTGTCATTAGAGATCAGTTTCCGAAGAGTTTCTTTTCTTGTAGCCCTTGTTTTTTTTCTTTAAGCTCTTCTATAAAAGTAACACATGCTAGCAGACATTTTATGCAGATAAGAAAAAAGAGGAAAAGAGAACTTAAACCAATGCCAGAGTTATCCATTATTATCATTTTGGTCTATTTCCTTCCAGACTGATACCCTCAGGAGCAAGAAGTTTATCCATTATTCCTGGTTCTCAAGCCCGTAGCATAGTGCCTGGTTCGTTGAGGGCTCTCAGTTCACGTTTTTTGAAATGAATCAAACTGAACATTTAAGGCTGACCCAATGTATGAGTCCATGTGACAGATCTAGTGGTCTCAGAGGGGCAAGGCTAGTAACCTTGGAGTATTCAAGTCAGTGAAGCAAAGCAGTGGTAATGTGAGCACAGGAGGAAGGGATCCACTTTGCTTCAGTAATTCACATTTTCTCAAAGAAGGAAAAAAGATGAACTAAAGGCCCCTTCCCATCTTCCACATGAGGCCATAAGTGGGTTGGGGTTTACATCTTGATTTCATTACTTATAACTGTGTGAACTTGGGCAGTCTCAAATTCTTACTACCTGAAATACTGAATTAGGACAGTAAGACCTACTTCATACATTATTGAAAATATTGAAGTCAAGTCATATATGGGAATTATGTGATTGTAACAAGCCCAAATGAATGGGCAAAGAAGTGTTCCCGGGAAGCAATTCTGCACATTGTGCCCAGACATCCTCACACCTTTGTCACAGGCTTTCTTCTTACTTAACTGTTAGTTCAAATAATATTTGTTGATTTCCCATTACTCACAAAGGGTGATTCTGGGGGAAAAAGAGGAAAGTACTGTGTTACTTTTTCTGGAGTCATTTTTTTCAGAGTTCATAGAAAGTTGCGTTATTATCCTAGGGTGTTTTTATTTGATGATAACATGCTGTAAAGTCTCCTCAGAGACAAATTAGTTTTTCCAAACAGTGATAGAAAACTTGTACCCTTTTATTCCTTCCTTGACGTGGTATCATTTTACTGCCATCTAGTTTTCAACTAAATGGCTCCAGCGTGGAGATCTACATATAATTTCCCCCTTCCTTTTTAATGATGAAGTATAATGTTCCATTAGGTGAGACAGAATGAAAAGAACTCTGCCCCTCTGCCAGTAGTTGTAGCTCAAGAACAAAAATAACTCTTCCAGACAGACAGACAGACAGACAGACATATGGGCGGGAGGAGATAGTGGTTAACAAATGTTTAGGTCAGTCTCTTCAATAAAGGCATTGCTTTTGATTTTCAGAAAAGCATAGATTATGTAAGATCATTGGCCTTAGCTAGGGAAAAAAGAGTGTGTGAACTTCACTCAGAAAGGGCTTGAGGGCAGGAATACGCTTTGTGAATTTTTGGCATTTGGTTCAGCATTAGCGACGTATGACTTAACTGACCTTTCCCGGGAGTTTACCATGTGTCAGATACCATGCTGAGCAGCTACATCTCACTTAATTCTCACAGTAAGTTTATGAAGTACTTACTACCCTTATCTTTGATTTACAGAGTAAAGGAAATGAGGCTTAACAGAGGCCATGGGACTTCCTTGAGGTCACACCGATAGTAAGGACGGTGGTAAGACTCAAACCTGTATTTTTGCTTTTAAGCTGCTATGTAATTTTACTAGAACACAGTGCTCAGGAACCGAACCGTATGTATATGTTTGTTCATTCACCTCATGCACAGTTACGGAGAGTACACTTTATGCAAACACTATGCTAGGAATGAAATGATCATTTTTTTCTTTTCCTTTGTTGAGCTCCTAAATTATTGTGGCTTGAAAGTCTGCCGTACTCCTAGTTCCTTCATTTTTTCCATTTATAACAAGTGCACACTGGTATTCTCTGGGGAGCTCAGGAATACATAAGACAAAGGGAGCATAAGTGTGCAACACAGGAGGCACACCAGGCTCGTGCAAGCTGGTATTTGTGGGGGAGTGAGGAAAACTGCCAACAAGAACAGAGTGCCCCCCAGGCCCCAGGGACTCCTCCATCTAAGCAGAGTAATGGGAGTGGGAAAAGGGCATGGCGAGGACTGGGCATAGATTCCTCTTTCTAGCTCTTTGTGCTTTTTCTGCATGCACATTGGATGTGGGAAGGCACCACTGATGCTGTTCATGGGCCATCATTATTCTCTGTGTTGTTCAAAGAGAGGCAAAAAGAATCCAGGATGCAACAGAGAGGTCTCTTTTTTATCACTTTACTGGGAATGTGAGAGTTCTCTGTACAACAGGAGAAATGAATGCTATAAGTTATTTGCAAAGCATTTTAGAACAAAGGAGATAAATATATGAACACGAATGCATGACATGATTGCTGGCTAATAGCTCAGCTGGAGTTAAAGCATAAGCGTTTTTGAATGTTATACAAGTGGTCTTCAAACTTTGTGTATCATGCATCTGTATCAATAACAAAATTAAACATGAACTCCTAGTTAGTACACAACATGCATGTGTTGATAAATTATACATAAACAATAACGCATATTAGGTATATACAGTGCACAAAAGTTGACATTAGAAATGGAGACTATGAAGTATAAAGTTACAATATTTCCTTTCACATCATCTGCACATGTCACTTTGACATCCACAGGCTTTAGTAGGAGGCTCTCAAATTTTAATGAGCATTGGAATCACCTGAAAGTCTTGTTAAACCACAGAACCCTGGGCTCTGTCCCTCGAGTTTCCAGTTCAGTGGGTCTGGTCTGGGGTCTGGTATTTCGATTTCTAATAAGTTCCCAGCTGATTCAGGAACCACACTTTGTGAAGCAATGGGGTAGCTTGTTACAGCCATACCCTTTAGGGAGGGCATCCAGCATCCAAGAAAAGAAATAATAATGCCAGCATTCCAGTGGTAAGGCTGATATTTAAAGCAGGTGACCCTATGGAACATCCCCAAATCATTTGCACAGCTGCAAATCTGACTCTGTTATGCAAAAGAGTAGCTTCAGGAAAAGTCCCAGTACATTCCAGGCACTTGGAAAGAAAAATGTTTTTAGATAACATCCAGGATACACGTTAGGGAAATCTTAGCAAGTAGATCCAAATATGCACACCTTAGCTCAAACTTCAGCAGATGGAAGACCATGGGAGGTTCTAGGACCACAGTGATATGGCATCCCGCAGCACAAGCACCCCTGGGAAGTCAAGCATTGCTTGGCAATTCTTCTGAGAGGCCTCCTGAAGGGTGTGCATTCAAGTTGCAAATCCTATTTCGTTGGCGCTCCAGGTTTTACTGGGCAAGGTTTTATCCTAATTTTAAAAACATCTTGTTTTATCAATTTTACTTCGTTGTGGCCTTCTTTCATTTCCTGTCCTATAACTCATGTCACAACACCCTTAGAATGAACTGATACCTTACTGCAAATCAAAGGAAAAGCAGCAACACCCACGTTACAAATTTGTACATGAGTTAACAAAGAGCCCCGCAAAGTGGGTCCACTGGAAAGTGGCACTGTTCCAGGCAAGGGCAAGGGCAAGGGCAAGGGCAAGAACAATAAACTGAGAGGCTCTCTGACTTCTGTTCTGAACAAGTCACTTACAGGGGTGCTCATTTCGAAGCAAGTGGGAAAGAGAGAGAATGCACAAAGGCATATTCTAGCCCACGCTACTAAAATTCCAGACATCCATAACAGATACCCGGTATGCACACAGCTAACAAAAATCACTTGGAGGATGTGAGGCTGCAACATCGTCTAGAGACTGCAGTCTCAATGAGCAGGTATAAAGACGGCTCCTGTCTGTCCTTGTTAAAGGTAAAAATCCTTGTTCTCTTCGGACCTGCTGTAAAGAGCACCTGTACTGGGGGTGGGAAACGTCGTTCAGCAGAGTGTAAACAGGGAAATTGGGAAAGATGATCTAGGCAGGAAATGAAAGAATAATAGAAAAGAGCCTGGTTGACAGTAAAACAGAGGGAAAGGACCAATAGGGGACAAATCTGCGTGGGTACGTGTGGGAACTTAATTGCGTTTCACTCGTGGAAGGTTCCACGTGCTGGATGCCAAAACTGCCATGAAACGTGCTAGGGAATACAGCCTGTTTTTCCCAAGGATTGAAGTTGGGCAGGAATTAATTTCTGTTCGGTTTTTACACTATCATTTCTCTTTGTCTTGTTTCTGTTTTTGTTTCTAAACACTGCAGTTTCACTTCTTTAAAGAATGCCATTTCTTTTCCAAGTTGACTACTTGGACTACTGTGTGCTTAAGTTAACTTCCAAAACATGAATATGTGAGGTCTCCAAACAGTATACACAAATTCATTTCCTTCTACTTGAGTTATGGAAGGCAGTTTCCTTTGCAATTTAAACATGTAGTCTAATTAAAGATACAAATCTTGAAATGTTGTTTTTCTCTCTCCGCTCTGTCCTTGCTTTTATACACACGCGCATACATTCACACAGACACAGACAGGCACACACACACACACAAACACAATTTTTTTTTTTTAGGTCAAGCACACAGTGTTCTACCAGAAAGGAATAATGTCAAATAAAAATAATAGCAGGGATAAAGAAAAATAATCACTCTGTCTACGTGGAGCTAAGAGGAAGACTTAGAAAACAAAGAATAAAAGCGTGTTCTTTTTTTTTTTTTTAACTTATCACTGTATCATAAACATTTTCCCATTTTAAATAATTTCAACGCGGTAACGTGGAGGCAAAAAATAGCCACTCACGGAAGAGGCAATACGAAAGGCTAATAAATACGTGAAAAAAATACTTGACCTAATTAGTAATCAGGAAAATGCAAATTTTTTAAATCAGCGAGATATATTATTTCATTCCATTAGATTAGAAAAATAGGTCTGCAAATGCCAAGTGTTTGAGAGGACATTGGGTAACGTATCAATGCAAAGATCAACCGATAAAAGCAACGGAGAACAACTTGAAATGTCAAGTACTATGAGAGCTGTGCATCTTTCAGATCCACCACTCCTGTGTCTATCCTCCAGACTCCAGTTCAGTAGCATTTCCTGTGCTGATGGAAACATTCTGTGCTGAAAGGTATGATAGCCCCTAGTTTCATGTGGCTATTGAGCGCTTGAAATCGGCTACTGTGACTAAGGAACTGTGGTTTTTATTTTAATTATGTAAGTTTAAATTTCTGTGTCTCTAGAAATATATACATAGGCCAATTTTAACGTAGAATTACCAGAACAGGCTGTATTCATTTTTTTGACATCTTGCTAATTTATAGTGCGTACAATTCTGTTTTTCCATGTGTTTTTTTCAACCACGAGCAGAGTTGACTATTTTCCCTCGTGTTTGCTTCTGCCAACTGTCCGTCCATACCCATTGCCTATTTTCAGCTAAAGTCTCTGCTCTAAATCCCAGGTAATATTTATCTTTTTTCTTCTGGTGCTGCTTCCTAGCAATTTTATACACTCCTTGATTTCTTTTAGTTTGTATCCTCTAAAACTTCAGAACAATTTTTTCCCATTGTATTTTTTTTTTTTCAACGTTTATTTATTTTTGGGACAGAGAGAGACAGAGCATGAACGGGGGAGGGGCAGAGAGAAAGGGAGACACAGAATCGGAAACAGGCTCCAGGCTCTGAGCCATCAGCCCAGAGCCTGACGCGGGGCTCGAACTCCCTGACCGCGAGATCGTGACCTGGCTGAAGTCGGACGCTTAACTGACTGCGCCACCCAGGCGCCCCCTCCCATTGTATTTTTCAAAATGCATGAAAATATGTCTTCATTTTTACTTCCAGCTTTTTGTTTGAAGGTTAAAACAATTTTAGGTGAGACCAACGGGTGCAACTAGATAAAAACCAAACTACTATTAAAACAAAAGAAACATGCAAACACTGCACTGCATTGAGTAGCACAGACAAATATGTTTGTAAAATACAAATTGCTCATTCAGGTCATAAGGGAACAGTCCACTGAGAGGTGTAGCAAGATTTATCGCCCATTTACTGAGTGCCTCTTTTATTTTTAATGATTATATGTTTTTCCTTTCTGAAATTTTTTTGAATTCTTCTCCAGGCGTGCTTGGTCTATTTGTTCTCATGTTTTCAAGTCTTCTGTGTCTTTGATAATTTAAGACACCCTTCCTCTAAGTCATTATCAGGCAATGCTTTTTAGAAAAATTTTTTTTAATGTTTATTTATTTTTGAGACAGGGAGAGACAGAGTGTGAGCATGGGAAGGGCAGAGAGAGAGGGAGACACAGAATCTGAAGCAGGCTCCGGGCTCTGAGTGATTAGCACAGAGCCTGATGCGGGGCTTGAACTCATGAACCGCTAGATCACGACCTGAGCCAAAGTCAGACACTTACCTGACTGAGCCACCCAGGCGCCTCAGGCAATGCTGTTAACTAAGGCTCTTGGAGAATTCAATCCTACTATTTTCCATGTCTCTTGCACCTTTGCAAGATTCCTTCCTTGTGTGTTTCACAATTTAAGCTTGTGACCTCATATTCAGCAGGACTTTCTCTGTAGATATCTGAGATGTGTTGCTTTTGAGCTACAATGGCAGGGTAAAGCATGGTTATAATTTCTTAGAAGGCCAAATCAAGCAAGTGATCTCTTTGTGCTGGTTGTACATTTCCCCTGGATTCCCTTTTCACTAAACATGTAGCCCTTTAAAATTCTTGGTTTGTATCAGAAGCTCAACCAGAAAACCAGTGGATGGTTTGAGGAGTATTTCTTTACATATTCCTTATTACAAAGGTATGAGGAGCAAATGGGAGTCACAGCAACTTGAAGCTGGTCACATGGTGCTGTCACCACTGAGGAACGAGGGCAGAGAGATGTTCCTGGGACCCAAGGGGAGAGAGTTGTATATGTCGGACACCCATGGGACATAACCACTTCAAAGGGATTGCACAGGGAGGGAAACAGGAAAATAAATATGCTGACCTCACTCTTCTCCTTCCTTCCCAATGCCTTCCTTATTGGCTAAGCCCAGCTGGAAGCCAGAGGGGAAGGGAGCCCAGTGATACAAGGTGGAGGTGGGTGAAAAGTCGATCTGGAGGGGCAAGGAACAGACAGCCAGCACATGACTTCATGGGAGTATCTCACCTCTAATTCCTGTCCCCACATGGCCTTCTGACTGGAAGCTCACCAGTAATGGAGCCAGCAAATTCCTTCAGGGAAGCCATTGGATCAGTCCATGCTGCCTACCACTTGGCTTTTTATTCCCTCTTCAGTAAAAAATTTTTAAAAATATTTATTTATTTGAGAGAGAGACAGAGAGAAAGGGAAATGGAGTGCCAGAGGGGGAGGGGGCAGAAAGAGAGGAAGACACAGAATCTGAAGCAGGCTCCAGGCTTTGAGCTGTCAGCACAGAGCCCAACGTAGGGCTCAAACCCACAAACTGTGAGATCATGACCGGAGCTGAAGTCGGACACTTAACCGATGAGCCACCCAGGTGCCCCAATTCCCCCTTCATGTTTGACTTTAGGGACTTCTCTTTCCTACAAGATGAGTTACACATTTAAAAGGGTGTTTGCTTGTTGTAGCTTACACAACTTAGTTGTCTTGTATGCCCTTAGAGTTTTCTAACCAAGTGTATGGCCAGAAGTGAAACACACAAATTATCCTGCCCAATCTGACACAGACTCTCTGATGTAGATATCCTTGATATTTTAAAGATGGAGAAAGATGAGGATGGGTTACTTTCACATGGATCACAGAACTATTAAGCTGGGACTTGAATACTGCTTCCAAAGTCCAGGCTTTTAATACTGACTACACTAAACACCGAATGCAGGCATGCTGTGTGCCTGCTGTTTTGTGGGGGGGAATAAAGTAAAGAAGGAAGGAAGGAAGGAAGGAAGGAAGGAAGGAAGGAAGGAAGGAAGGAAAGGAGGGAGGGAGGGAGGGAGGAAGGAAGGAAGGAAGGAAGGAAACAGTAACAAATTCAAGCAATATTAGGTCATCTGTGAGATTAACAATGAAGCTCCAAAAAGAAAAGAAAAGATAAATAGGCTAAAACACAAAAACACCAGAAATTCCTTAATAAAAGGACTGGCATTAAAGTATTACAGATTGCAGGTGTGAATGTGATATGGTTTATTCCACAGAAACTATCGTTAAGAGAGGAAAAAAGTTAAGTCTTGATCATTTATTTTCCTTTGGATCATATAAGACCATGAAATAAAAAATTCTGATTTCAGATTATCTGAGCATTTACAACTGTACCATGACCATGTTGTTTCAAAACAGAATCAAAAGCCTCCGAGTAAATGAAATGGTTCATGCACATCAATGAAAGAAGAAAGCAACATTTAAAAGTCCAGAAAACCCTCAATTTGAATTCAGAAGCAGGTGTTAGGAGTCGATGTGGAGCGCAAAGAACAAATTCTATTTCCAGATTATGTCAAATCAGGTCAAATAATTTCTTCCCATGTAGAAGAAATTAAAAGTGAATATATGTTAGGTATATTGGGTCATTTTTATTCTAAAACTTTTGTTTTACAAAAACAAAAAATTCTGCTTTGTTGAGAAATTAGCAAAGACAAAGGAGGAAAAAAAAGGATATGCAGTAACACATATTCTCCTTGAAAGGCTAAATAATCAAGAAAATGTCAGAGGTAGCAAATATAGCCTAAAAATTGGATGATTTTGGAAAGATGTTCAGATAATATTACTGACTTTGAAAGAAATAAGCACAATTAATAGAAAAAAGGGAGTTAAAAAAAGAAAAAAATAGGAATTTTTCTTAATGTGTACATTTTAACATATCATTTTGGAAACTTGTTTATTGGGTAAATGTATCTGGATTGCTTACATTAGACCACATTATCAACATTTTTTGATCACCGTAAAGCACATTTTATTGAATGTTGGGGTAATTTGTTTTAGAATATACCTTGAAAGTAAGGAAAGTGAATTTTGTAAATAAGAGATAAAGGGATGCTTTAATTTTTCAAAACTATTTGAAAAAAGGTTCATACCCAGATTCTAATTAACGAGGAAGGGTCAAGTTTGTAAGGTATCAAACATGGAGTTGGGTACTGTTTGGGGTTCACTGATAAGCTTAATCTAAGGATGTCAGGTTAGCAAATACATTTCTAAAAGAAAGTACATTTGAACTAGATGATACCTAATTGGAATACTAGAAAAACTGTCTTAAAAATTAAAAAGTAAAAGATCTTAATGTGTTTTTTTTTTCATGTTTATGTATTTATTTTGAGAGAGAGAGAGAAAGAGCACAAGCAGGAGAGGGGCAGAGAGAGAGAGCAGGAGAGAGAGAATCCCAAGCAGGCTCTGCACTGTCAGGGTGGAGCCCAAAATGGGGCTCAATCCCACAAACGGAGAGATCATGACCTGAGCTGGAATGAAGAGTTGGATGCTCAACTGACTGAGCCACCCAGGCACCCCCAAAGTGAAAGATTTTAGGTTAACAGTAAACAACAGTATACTAACATGTAATGGGCTAATTAATTCAATATTAATAACTGCTTAACATAATGAGAAGAAATCAAGATGCAATATTTCAACAAAGTACAGAAGAAGCATACTGTATTATAATGACTTAAAAAGATCAGGAGTTGCATGAAAAAATCCCTTTGTTCTTATTAGCCAAGTGCTGATCTGAAATACTTTTTCTGAATACTTGATGTCTAAAAATGAATTGAAGCACATTCTATGGTTCTGATATAGCCTGACTTCCATAAAAATCCTTGAGACACAGTGTGTTTCTGTAGAGAGTAATCTTTTTCTATTTTAATACTGTGTTGGCAGAAGGGGGCACATTCTTGAATGAGGGTGACACATAAATAGAAAGCCCAATACAGAGACTAGGTGGTAACGACTGGGGTTTCAACAAAATAAAATATCAGCTCAGTGAGCACTCAATTTGGGAAATTGCTGCTATGATTTTATTCTGGTGTAATGGCTTTAGAAAATACTATTTTATAGGTTTAGGCCATTTCATTTCATAAAAAAATTTTTTTTAGTGTTTATTCATTTATTTTTGAGAGAGACAGTGCAAGTGGGGGAGGGATAGATAGAGACACAGGATATGAAGCAGGCTCCAGGCTCCGAGCTGTCAGCACAGAGCGTGACACGCGGCTCGAACCCACAGACCACAAGATCATGACCTGACCCAAAGTCAGATACTCAACCAGCTGAGATACTCAACCAACCAGGTGCACCTAGTTTATTTCATTTCTAATATATCTAAAAATGCATTTGCTTTACAAAATGAGGAATGTTCTATATTATGGACTAGATGTATGTGTCCCCTCAAAATTGATATGTTGAAGCCCCAACACCCAGTGTGATGGTATTTGAAGATAAGGCTTTTGGGAGGTTAGTCAAATTAGATGAGGTCCTGAGGGCAGTGCCTTCCTTGGTCTACATTTGTGCCCTGGATTGAAAAGCCAGCAGAGAGCCTATTCTCTCTTCCTCTCTGCCATGTAAGGACACAGTGAGAAGGGAGCCATTTATTAGCCAGGAAAAGGGCCCTCACCAGAACCCAACCATTGTGGGATTTTGATCTTGGACTTCCACCCTCCAGAGCTGTGAGAATCAATTTCTTGTCTCAGAACCCTTCTATGACACCTTTTTATGGCAGCCACAGCAGACTAAGAGTTCTGTTAAAAAGGGAGGGTTGGGGGCGCCTGGGTGGCTCAGTCGGTTGGGCGGTCGACTTCGGCTCAGGTCATGATCTCGCAGTCTGTGAGTTCGAGCCCCGCGTCAGGCTCTGTGCTGACAGCTCAGAGCCTGGAGCCTGTTTCAGATTCTGTGTCTCCCTCTGTCTGACCGTCCCCTGTTCATGCTCTGTCTCTCTCTGTCTCAAAAATAAATAAATGTTAAAAAAAAAATTAAAAAAAAAAAGGGAGGGC